>NC_141689.1:1419248155-1419848155 GCF_964263255.1 Lissotriton vulgaris
AATGGTGTTTTTTTGTTTCCAGTTGTTCTCCTAAAGTCTATCATCTCCATTCATGTCTTGCCCTCCCTTCCCTCCATTATGTGTAATGTTGTCACATGGAATGTTCGTGATCTTGGAAATCCTGTCAAAAGACAAAAGGTACTCTCTCATTTGTCAAAATTGAATTATCATGTCTCATTTATTCAAGAAACGCATTGCACCGATGTAGAATCACTTGAATTTAAAAGACGATGGGTGGGTCAAGTTGTTTTTTCTCCAGCTTCTAATCGAAAAGGTGGTGTAGCTATCCTATTCCATAAATCGATTCATGCACAAATTTTATGTACGCAATGTGATATTGATGGACGTTGGGTAATGGCTAAGGTTGTTATACAAAATAAAGAACTTGTTTTACTGAATATTTATTGCCCTGTTAAAACGGCACTGACTTTTGGAATAACATTAAGATCTTATTATCCTCTATTGATGCTCCAAATATTATTGTTACCGGAGACTTTATTCAGTGGTTAGACCCATTCTCGGATAGACAATGCAAATGCAAATTTAACCCCGATAAAACTCATAAATCTTTTCAATCTGCCATGTAACCCTGATACCCTTGAGTTTACATTTTTTTCCATTGTTCACCATACTCATTCTAGAATCGATTATATTTTATCTAGTAAACCACTACTCCCATCCATTCAGTCCTCTGAGATTGGACCTATTTTTATTTAAGATCATGCCCCCATTTATTCTGCCCTAGATCTCTCCCTGACTAGTCCAAACATTGGTTGTTGGAAAGGTGATGATTTTTTGTTATCAGACAATGCTTTTGTTACTGAAGCTACTACCTTTATTAATAATTTTTTTTACCATTACCAAACCTTTGGACACCTCTGTTACTAATAACTGGGATGCCTTTAAGGCTTCCTTTTGTGCTTTTGCAATTGTATACTCTGCAAAAAAGAAAAAAACTGCTAGAGCCAAGTATGCCATTTTACTACAACAACTTAAACTGTTGGAACATAATTACTTTACTTCTAAATCTCCCTCTGCTCTTCATGAATTGATTAAAGTCAAATCTGCCCTTAACAAACTTGCCATGATTGATGCATGTAATGTTCTTCTTAAAATTAAGTCTAAATATCATGGTGGTCAAAATAAAGCTGGTAAGATGTTGGCCAATTATTTAAAATTTCAATCTCAACGTAAAAATATAGGCCCTATTCTAAATTAATCTATTAATAATTTGGCATTCTCTGATGAAGATATTGCTTCTGCATTTCATGATTATTATCAATCATTATATTATGACAATACAAATTCATCTGCTCAAAATGTAGATACTTTTTTTGTGGGCCTTCGTAGTCCTCCTTTGCTTCCTGAGACATTTGAATAGAAAGTGAGGTTATCCTTCAGGAGATAACCAAAGCTGTCAAATCCTTAAAAAGATCGAAAGCACTAGGTCCTGATGGTCTCTCTGTTGAATTTTTTATTACTTTTTACTCTATTTTTGACCCTAGACATCTGGCCCTTTTCAACTTATTTATTGTTGATTCCAAAGCATCTGGCTCATTTATGGAGGCCTTAATTGTCCTTATCCCCAAACCTGATAAGGATCATTCCCTATGTCAAAACTATTGTCCCATTTCATTAATCAATTATGACTGTAAGATATTTGCTAAAATCCTTGCCACTCACCTTGAAAGTATTATCCCACTATTGGTTAAAACAGATCAAGCTGGTTTTGTTAATGGCAGATTGGCTTCGGATAATGCTTGCATGTTTGCTAATATTATCTCCTTCAGAAGAAAGTACAAATCCTCCTGCGGCATTGTCTTTAGATGCTGAAAAGGCCTTCTACCTCATTAATTGGCAATTTATGTTCAATATGCTCAAATGGTTTGGCTTTGGTCCAAATTTTATATCTTATGTTAAATTGTTATACTCTTTCCGTCGTGCTAGTATTTTTATTAATAACCATTTTTCTAAATCTTTTCCGTTACATAGAGGCACACGCCAAGGTGGTCCCCTATCGCCCTTGTTATTTGTATTATGTCTCTAACCTTTCCTTGAGAGTATTCAAATTAATTCTGATATTTCTGGCTTTTTACATAATTCTATTGAAATCAAATTGTCAGCTTACGCTGATGATATCTTGGTATACATGTCTGATCCTAACCTCTCCCTTCCCCCCTTTTTGGATGAGGTTCAGCTATATTCTAGTATCTCTGGTTATAAGTTGAATTTTTCTAAAACAGAAGTCTGACGCTTAAACTCTCTTTGCTATCAATATATGTTTAATAATACTAATTTTACCTGGTGTCCCACAAAAATTAAATACCTTGGTATTTGGTTTTCTTTTACCTTATCTACCACCATTAGTTATACATTTAATGTTCTAATTACCAAAATACAATCTCTACTTCTGTCTTGGTCTCCCCTTTATTTGTCATGGTGGGGTAGATTAGACACTATTAAAATGATGACAGTGCCCCATATCCTTTATACATTATGCATGTTACCTTTTCAAATTCCTGCTTCATATTTTTCCCAGATTAATTCTATTTGTACAAAGTTTTTATGGAATAATAAACACCCCCGCATTGCTCTTATGAAACTCAAATGTCCCAAAACAGAAGGAGGTATTTGTTTTCCAGATCTTAAATCTTATCATTCTGCATTTTAAATTTGTCCATTTCTTGCTTTAACCTATGACTTTGCTGCTATCCCCATTCCCCGTTGGATTGTTTTTTCGCGTTCCCTATTAAAAGATTTTTCTTTTCGAGATATAATATATATGTCCAATTGCTCCTTCATATCAGATAATGCTATTTTAAAATACTCTCGACAATTATTATATGATATTTTTTCTGATGGTCTAGATTCATATCAATGTTTTTTATCTTCCACTTTTTGGTATAACAAATGTATCAAATATAAACGTCAATCATTTTATTACAAGCATTGGAAGGAGAAGGGAATTATTTTTATGAATCAATTAATTTAACATAATTCTGTTATTCCCTTCCTGGAATTACAGTTACAATATGCTCTACCTGATTCATTTTTTAACGAAGATCTTTTAATATCAACAGCTTTGCAGTCTTATTTATCTTCCAATAATTTACCTTTAACCTCTCCATTTATTGACTATGCTAAAAAACTTTACCATGCCACTAATCCAGTTATCACACCCCTTCGTATTTTTCAGGATTGTTTCCAGAAGTCTTTCCTTTTTTTACAAGCCTGCTGTTCTTCATCCTTCATTCACTCCACTTCAGATTTTAATACACATTTGTTGGACACTAGTAGAGAAGGCTATGCTTCTCAGGATAATTGTGCTGGAACGTACTGCGTTATCTAGATGGTTCTTAACTGATGATTAAAAGAATATCTGTCACGCACTGCTTAAGTGATCCTAAGTTGTATTTTGTCGCGTGCTCCTGAGGTATCACTCTCCAATCCTGTAAAGTGTTAAATATGATTAAATCCAAGATGCAGCTCCTAATTAGGGGATGTCCCTCAGTGCACAACCATTATAGCCCTTGGGCATATGTGATAAAAAGGAAATTTTAATCCATCCAAATTAAGGGGGTCATTAAGATGGCGGACGGAAACGTGGTCCGTCCTCCATGGTCGCGGCAAAAATACTCCTGACCGATCCGCGAATAATCCGCAGTAGCGATTAGGATATTCCTGACAGCAAACACTGACCTCGGCGGACGGATCACATTAAACACCGACTGCGGTGGAGGGATCACATGAAAGACCGCCGCAAGCGGACGGTACCACAGAAAGACCCTCTGCCGCGGACGCATTCACCGCGGAAACAGGCCCAACCGCTGCAAGACCTGCGGAGGGTCCGGCCGCACGATTAGGATAACCCCGCCATCCCAACGGAACTCACCACCTCCCACGACCGCCGCAGAATCATCGACAAGCGGAGCATGACTGCGGGAGGACCAAACAAACATCACCCCTGCCGTCAAACCGATTCAAAAATGGCGGACGGAAGTAAATAGAAAACACACAAAACAGGACAGGACACACACACCCCCAACAACTACATGCCCCAATGACACCCCCCAGCACAAAGAAGAGCACCCAAGTCACCCCACCCATAGAACACCTGACTGGCAACAACCATTGGGACACAACAACCACACAGAGTATAAAATGAATCCCTCCCATTACCACAATCCTTTGCATCTCAGCACAGCTGAAAGAAAGAGGCAGAATAGCACAAACAGCAGATACACACAAACACACATACAACCTGCACACCAACACACCCACCATACAAACCGCCACAACACCATCCCTACATACCACACACGCACCATCCACCCGCTCGAAGAGGGGCTGCCACTGACTTCACCCTTCCTTGAGCCTGGCATTCACTCTGCGAACTATCTTGCCCCACAATGCCAAGCATTGGCACACGTCTGTTGGACTAGGTGTATGTCACACAATGTGGTGTCCCCACGGTGTTTTCATCTGACATGACCTTCAACTCTCACTTCCCCCAACACCTATTTGTAAATATGCACAAACAGTAATCCACACCCTGTAAATAAACACCACGTAAACACTCAATGCTGTGTGACCTCCATGTTTCAATCACAGGTTTGTCTTAGTACTTGTCATTACCGGGTGCAGGGATCAATGTTCTTGAGAATCATGCCTCTATGGGAGTGACCTAGGGATAATGAGAGAACAAGCACAGGTCAGGAAACTGAATCACACCCATCACACCACACCGTACAGCAACATCCCACAAACCTCACTCATCACTAATTAAGCGGACCACAGGACACACATCAGAACAGGCAGCATCCACATACCACATTCACACATCACCAGCAAACATACATCACGCTTTGAACACCAGCACAAGAGGTAGTTACTCACATTCAAGGAAAGTAGCGAGCAATGAGCTGACACCTCTGGTCCACACCTTCTTCCTCCCCACTCTCCTCATCACTGGACATGGGTTGTATGGGAGGCGGAGCAACCTGTTGGTCTGCAGGGTCCATGATCAGTGCAATATTATTGTGTAAGGCCAGGTTGTGGAGCATGCAGCAGGTAATCACGATTTTGCATACTTTTCCTGGTGAGTAATGTAGGGCCCCTCCGGTTCTATCCAGGCAGCGAAGCCTTGACTTCAGCAGTCCAAATGTACGTTCCCCCACCCGACGTGTCTTCCCATGGGCCTCATTATAGCGCATTTCACCTGGGCTAGTCTGATTCCGTAGGGGGCTCAGCCGCCACGGTCGGTTTGGGTATACAGAATCGCCTAGGTGGGGGGATGACAGACACATACATCATTACCAGGATTGGTGGGAACAGCACGGCACACATACAACACAGTAGTCATCACAGCACACTCACCTACAAGCCATGCACGTTCTTGATGCAGAGTAGCCATCAGTTGGGGGACAATGCTCCTCCGCAGGATGTGGGAGTCATGTGCGGACCCAGGAAATCTTGCACACACATGGGAGATGATGTTGTCAGCCAGGCACATCACTTGCACATTGATAGAATGGTAGTGCTTCTGATTGCGATAGATGGCTTCACGTGCCTGAGGTGGAATCAGACCAATATGTGTCCCTTCAATGGCACCCACTACGTGTGGAATCTGGCCCAGGGCATAGAAGTCACCTATCACTGCAGCCAGCTCTGCCGGACGTGGGAAATGGATGTAATCATCCTTGTAATGCATCAGGGCATCCAGCACATCCCGCAGTACCATACTGAACATGGATTGGGACATCCCCTCGGCATGACCAACTGTGTACTGGAAAGTGCCTGTTGCGAAGAAGTGAAGTGCCGCCATCACCTTTGCTGTGGGTGTAATTGCTCCTGGATATGGCCTGCATGGCTGCAGATGAGGTGATAATTGGGCTACAAGGTCCTGCAATCTCCGTCTGTCCAGCCGGAATTTGCGGATTACCTCCTCTTCAACCATGTCCTCCAGCACAGTGTATGGTCGATGCACATTTGGAGCCCTCCTGTGTGGGAGTATATGGGAGTAGATGTCAATTGACCAACAACACACAGCTGTGCCACACTATCACATCTTGACCAACACAATACAAACAATACATGTTTCAGACACTGATTGTATGTGTGACGTGACTGAAATATAAGGCACTACAGCTGACTACACACACAATGTACACCCACAAACAACATCCTGTGTGCAAACATGTCCAATGTTACGTGTACACATGTTGAAAGAACAGCCAACATCACATGACTGAGTGCCCAAGTGTGGACAAGCGTCCCCACAGACACACATGGACGTGCACACACAACACGAACATGGACCACACCCTCCTTGTCATCATGCACCCATGACCCCACATACAATGATCTGCATCCTCACATGACAGGCATGGGCATACAACAGGCAAAACACATACGCATACACAGTATGCATGTATACCCCATCAAGGCTACTTGCACACACAAACCACGCACTCACGACAGCTTCAGAATGTGGGTACATAGCCTTGATGTGCTCTGTAGATGTGTACTAATAGAAACGTGTGACCTCAAAACCAAGACATCAACACATAGCCATGCACATCTGACGCAACTTGGGCTCACATCACTGGCCTTTGTTCACCACTGGCAAGGTCAATAGTATGACCACACATGTAAGCAAGGGACATAAATGAGACACGTGTACACAGGCCATTGACATTGCATAATGATTCTTGACGCATTCCGGACATGTCCTGACACACATGTACAACTATGAACATTACATGTGTGCGGAGACATGTAGTGTGTTTACACACGTCATCCGGGTACGCCTTCCCCCAACACATAAGATGATCCTTGATACTGCAATAGTGCATAACATTTGCTGCCTGGTCAAGGACCATCACGGTCACACCCCGCAAACCGCATGTGCGCACTACCGCGACGGTGCATCTTTTGAAAATCATCACTCACTGGCATCGGAATGGCGGAGCACGCATTCCGCATGGGCGGGGCAGGCTAACACATACATTTGAATGTACAAGTTGAAATGCCAGTTGGTATCCCCCTTTTCAGTCACATAGCAGCACCCAATGCAGACCGCTGGGTGCGGGCGGGCGGCCACCCACCGCTGGGTGCAGGGTGGTGGGTGACCGCCCTGTGTATTGATGTTAGCCTGGCATGGTTGGTCCTGGCCGGTCACCCACCGCCGGGTGAGGGCGGTGGGTGACCGCCCTGTGTATTGATGTTAGCCTGGCATGGTTGGCCCTGGCCGGTGGTGACCGGCCAGGCCCGGCGGTGGTGACCGGCCAGGCCCGGTGGTGGGTGATTGGCCAGGGCCAACCATGCCAGGCTAATATCAATACACAGGGCGGTCACCCGCCACCCACATCTGGCAGTCTCCCACCGCCCACACCCATCACCTCTACCTGCTGCTGCTGAGCAATGCACCAACTGCTGCCTGCACCCATCACCTCTACCTGCTGCTGCTGACCAATCCACCAACTGCTGCTGTTGTGCCACAGTCCTGGACCTTGCCATGCAGAGAGTGATAGAGATCTGGTCTCGTCCCTTCACCGCAGCGGAGCTGGATGTCCTTGTGGACGGTGTGCTCCGCCACTATGAACGGCTCTACGGTGCCCCCGGACAGGTGGTAAGTGTAGTGGGGGACATGATGGTGTGCATGAGGTGGTCACTGACTCCTGGCTTCTGCAATCTTGGCGATGTGCTGTGGGACCTTCACATGTGCTGTACTGTGCATGGCTGCTGAAGGATAAGTGTTGCTCCTATCTGTGTGAATGGCCAAATGTCCACTGACTTTCCCCTATTGTCTCCCATCATGGTAGGTCAAGCTGCACTTTCGCAAAGCCGTGTGGAGGACCATAGCACGTGATGTACAGGCAGTGGAGGTGTGCAATAGACGACAGACACGCTGCCACAAGCGATGGGACGACATCTCCAGGCTCAGCAAGAATGTGGCGGAGATGACACTGGGGCAGATTCCACGATCATCCCGGCTTGCACGATGCACCATGATGCCTCTAATGCTCCGTATCATTGCTGTGACGCATCCTGACCTGTCCGCCTGGTTGAGAGGGGAGCAGCAGCACACTAGCGGTAAGCACACTGAATGTGTTTGTGACTTGTTAGTGCATGCATGTATTGCCACTCAGACACAGTAGTGACATCCGTGGTGTGTATGTTGTGTTGCAATTGCATGTTGGTGCCATTAGCGGAATGAGCGTTGGCATCCATGTCAGCCAGGTGGACATACCAGTTGCATTGTAGTGCAGGGTGCCAGGACATGTCGTTGAGGTCTGTGTTCCCATGGCACCACATGTGTGGTGGTCTGCATGGACTTGCCCTTTTTTTTATGTATATGTTTCCCAGGCACTCCCGGTTCTTTGACATGAGGATGTCTGGTAGGGGTGGTTCGTGTGCAGGATGGGTGCTACATGTTGGTCAGCAGTCAAGGAAGTTTTGATTTTGTAATTTGCAGTACGTGAGTGTGGCACTTAGATATACCTCTTTTCTCTCGCTTTCAGCTTTGGCCGAGGGCACTGACCCACAAACGACAGAGCTCAGTGGTGCATCCGGATCCGAGATCACACACACGCAAACTGATACTGAAGAGAGCAGCCCTGGAGAGGGGGACAGAACTGTCCCTGAGGACTCACATGTGGAGACACCATCGTCCTCATCTTCAGACAGTGTTGGTGAGTCAGCATGGTTGGTAGACACAGGGAGTGGGCAATCTACACCTTCAGTGGGTATACAGCACACAGGGCCCACACTGCCACCAACTGCAACAAGTACTGCTCGTGCTCGCCAGAGTAGGGGGAGCAGAGTGGCCTTCGGTGCAGGCCCCGCTGCCCCTGCCCCTGTGACACAAAGTGCCCTTTGTGCTGAGGCGGTTGATCTGCTGCGACAGCTGTGTGTAGGGCAAACCAACATGATCAATGCATTCCTAGACCACGATAGGAAGTTGGGGCTAATGGTAGCATTCATGGAGGGGATGCATGGCGATGTTGCTGGTCTCCACAGAACAGTTCAGTCATTATCCAACACAGTGTCTGCAGCCATTCAAAAGTCGCATGGACAAGGTTCTACTTCAGTTCCCCCATCCACACCACTTGATGTCTCAGCGGAGAGTGACATTTCTGACCAGGCCTCATTTTCGGGGTATTGCACTAGAAGCAGCCACGGGCAGCAAGGCAGGGCACAGACACCATCCCCTAGGACAGGGAAATCTTTCATAGAACACGACATCAGCTACCCTGGAGTTGACACACAGGATCCTCAAGGGGTGTTGGGGGACAGGGATTCACATGTAACACATGCATCCCCCTCAAAAGGTACTCCCAAGGCAAGGGCACCTCCCAAGGCCAGGGACACTCCCAAGGACAAGGACACTGCAAAGGAAAGGGCACCTTCCAAGGCCAGGGACACTCCCAAGGACAAGGACACTGCAAAGGAAAGGGCACCTCCCAAGGCCAGGGACACTCCCAAGGACAAGGACATTGCAAAGGAAAGGGCACCTCCCAAGGCCAGGGACACTCCCAAGGACAGGGACACTACAAAGGAAAGGGCACCTCCCAAGGCCAGGGACACTCCCAAGGACAAGGACACTACAAAGGAAAGGGCACGTCCCAAGGCCCGGGGCACTCCCAAGGACAAGGACACTGCAAAGGAAAGGGCACCTCCCAAGGCCAGGGACACTCCCAAGGACAAGGACACTGCAAAGGAAAGGGCACCTCCCAAGGCCAGGGACACTCCCAAGAACAGGGACACTACAAAGGAAAGGGACACTAAAATGGACAGGGACACTACAAAAGGCCAAGCCAACTCCCAGGGACAGGGCACCGCCCACGGATCAGGCACATTCCAGAGACAGGACACCTCCTACGGACAAGGCACCTCCTAGGGCCAAGGGTTCTCCCATGGACATGAGCTCCATCAAGGACAGGCATACATCACCCCTGCATGCCCTGAGGCTGATGTTGGTAAAGGAACGTAAAACACATGTGTCAGCGGTGGAGTCCCCTCATACCTCTACTCCCATCCACAACCCGCTGAAGCAAAGGAAGGAGTACACTGTTGTTGCATCCCCCATTACACATGATGCAGAGGGAAGAAGGCAGGGCTACAGCAAACGTCAAGCATGCTCCAGCACGTCCCCAGAGAGCAGACCCACACCAGCACATGATCCACCTTTGATGGGTGATGTTTCTGATAAGGCCACACCACTTATCAGTCCAGTCATGTCCAGTGTGTCCTTCCATATCCCAAAGAAACGAAGACACACACCAGTGACACCTGCCCACCCCAATGTCGCTCCAGTACAGCTGTCCCTAGCTTCCAGAGCCACCCTGCCTCCTGGACCATACAACCCTGTGGCTCATCATTTCAGTGGTCCTAGTGGTTCAGCTGCAGTTCACTCTCATGTGTCATATAGTGGCACTGTGTCTGTTGTGCCCTCTCCTGTTTCAGGTACTGCCAATGCGTGTGTCTGCCACTCTCATGTCTCAGATGCTGGCATGGCATTTGTTGGTCACTGTACACGGACAATTCCTGGCAGTGCGTCTGGGTCTATTGCTCATATGTCAGTCACTAGAGCTATGGCTGTGTCTCACACTCCTGTATCTGGTGCTGGCAGTGTGTCTGGGTCTATGGCTCATGTGTCAGTCACTACATCTGTGGCTGTGTCTCACACTCCTGTTTCTGGTGCTGGCAGTGTGTCTGGGTCTATGGCTCATGTTTCAGTCACTAGAGCTGTGGCTGTGTCTCACACTCCTGTTTCTGGTGCTGGCAGTGTGACTGGGTCTATGGCTCATGTGTCAGTCACTAGAGCTGTGGCTGTGTCTCACTCTCCTGTTTCTGGTGCTGGCAGTGTGTCTCGGTCTACGACTCGTGTGCCAGTCACTAGAGCTGTGGCTGTGTCTCCCAATCCGGTATCAGATCCTGCCAATGTGTCCGAGGCTACTAGGTCGAGCAGTCCACCAGATTCTGTGCTGTGAGGTGTATTTCCCATCACTCACATGTCATTGTACTTGGTGTGTAGATAGTCCATTGTAACCACCCTTGCATTATTAATGTCCATGGGACGGGGCACTTGACGCACGTCCTTGTGCTGCCTCATATGTACCTGTTCTGTTATGAACACTGCCCTGTTGCTGTTCGGATTCTGCATTGTGCCCTCTCATGTGCTGCATCTGATGCACCTGTTCTGTTATGAACACTGCCCTATTGCTGTTAGGATGCTGCATTGTGCCCTCTCATGTGCTGCCTCTGATGTACCTGTTCTGTTATGAACACTGCCCTGTTGCTGTTAGGATGCTGCATTGTGCCCTCTCATGTGCTCCCTCTGATGTACCTGTTCTGTTTACACTGCCCTGTTGCTGTTAGGATGCTGCATTCTGCCCTCTCATGTGCTGCCTCTGATGTACCTGTTCTGTTATGAACACTGCCCTGTTGCTGTTAGGATGCTGCATTGTGCCCTCTCATGTGCTGCCTCAGATGTACCTGTTCTGTTATGAACACTGCCCTGTTGCTGTTAGGATACTGCATTGTGCCCTCTCGTGTGCTGCCTCTGATGTACCTGCTCTGTGCTTTGCCATGGACTGTTGATGCACTTAGCCCCTCTCATGTGCTGCCCTAGATATACCTGCTCTGTGCCTTGCCATGGACTGTTGATGCACTTAGTCCCTCTCATGTGCTGCCTCTGAAGTACCAGCTCTGTGCCATGGACTGTTGATGCACTTAGCCCCTCTCATGTGCTTCCTCAGATTTACCTGCTATGTGCCTTGCCATGGACTGTTGATGCTCTGTGCCCCTCTCATGTGCTGCCTCAGATGTACCTGCTCTGTTATGAACACTGCCCTGTTGCTGTTAGGATGCTGCATTGTGCCCTCTCACGTGCTACCTCAGATGTACCTTTTCTGTTGTATCCAGTGCCCATGCTCCTGCCTACTCTAGGAGTCATTTACTAATATGTGCAATAAAACAAGTTATTTCTTGTGTAGTGGTTTCTCAGTGTCATTCCTGGTTGTCTCCTTGCATTGTTGATATATTGATGCTATCGTAAATGCTGTTTCCCCAACATGCACCTCCTCCTCCCCACGTCACAGCCCCGGCAGGTACTCCCCTTCCGACAGCGATTGGTGTGTTTGCGTACCTGCGTCGTCGGTGGCGACGGTCCACGACTTGCTGGTGGTGGAGCACGAAGAGGATCGGAAATGCGTTCAGAGCTGGGTCCATGACGGCGATCTGGCTGTGGTGGGTATCTCTCTGCAATGTTTTGCCTCTCCGCTGTGGTGAATCCGCCATGTTCAGTCTGGTGGTTTTTCTGCTGCGATTTGCTGTGTCTTATCCGCTATCGTGATTACGTGGATGGTCGGAGACGTCATTCTGTACGGCGGTGTCTCTGGTTGGTTACGTCCACCGCGGGGTCGGGTGCATTTACGCGGCGGTGCTTGTTCTTCCTGGGCGTACGGAAATTTGACAGTGCTTCCCATCCTAATATGGCAGACAGACTGCCTGCGGCTGGCGGACTGAAAAAAGGCATTTTCCGCCTACTTCAGGCCGGCGGTCGTCCTTCCGTCCGCCATCCCAATCGACCCCTAAATTTGATTGTAAGTTGAACATTTATTGCATGTTTCTTTCATCAAAGAAAAATCATCACAGGTATATTAATTCAAGTAATCCATGAATATTTGACAATCATCCTGATGCATTTCGGGCATCAATGTGCCCTTCTTCGGGGGACTAATCTGCAAGTGAAATCAATAATGTGTGTCGCTTAACATGAGGGCATTTTGTACATACAGTAAAAAAACATGTACATCATGCTCATACCAGTCGGTGTCACATACAGTAAAAAAAATATACATCATGCTCATACCAGTCGGTGTCACAATTTCTTAGCTTAAATTCAACCACAAAACCACTATCATCGTGACTCTAATATTTATAAGGTTGGTATCACAATTTCAGTCCATAAAATAAAGCTCCAAAAACCCATAGTGTAGTAATATAACTCATATTTAGGTGCAAACCATTGCTATTCCACAATATTTAAAAAGCAATCATCAAATCTCCCAATATGATAGAGAGCAAAACATAAAGTAGTCATCATAACTCTAAAGTGTTTTCCTAAATAGTTAAAGATGAACCAGTGAAAAGTGTTAAGTGTTCTAATGTGTGGCTCGATTACCTAGATGCATCCTGTTGGCATGCAAAAGATTGTCACGAATATAAATTAAACAGATGGTGTTTAACAAGGTGAGTATGCGAATGATCGCGTGTACAACGTAAATAATGTGGTTACTCAGGACGACTTGAAAAACGAAGATTCCTATAAATTAAAAGAATGATGTCAGTACATAGCAGTAATCGTTTTTTTAAACGGTGTTATAACACTTACAGGTTCACAAAACCTCTTACCTAAACGGCGTAAGTGCGCTGATTCAAATCGATGTAGCGAAGCAAACAAGACAACCCACACGCTGTTGATGAGCATAAATCACCGTATGTCTGCAATATAAAACGGACCGGGATTTATCGGCCGTACAGATCAGTATTATGTTAGGATGAAGCTATGATGGACTGTAAACTTACTTACATTCGCAACAGGACTCGACCCTCTCTTATTTAAAAAGTTAGTGAATCGCGACGCCGGGAGGGAAATCCAAGCAGGATGCCATTCCCGGTCTCGATAGAAACATTTGAATAACGAGCAGGTGCGTCACGTCACCGATTGAATTGAATGATGACATCATCATTTATATTTATTATTATGTAATTTACCTCTTTGGATCTGAATTCTCTCAATAATGATCTTTGACCTTACAGGATTTAGGAAAGAAGATGAGTAACTAGGGCTTTACAATAATGTTACAACAGGTGAAGTGGGATTGCTATATCTCAGGCCAGTCCACTCATGACAGTATTCAATGGCGAACAAGGCAGTGATATATTGTTGTGTGCATACAAGTCTAAACGGTAATTGAAAGCACAATGATGTAATTACTGTCATCATCCCTAAAATCAGTTCCACATTAGAAAATACAAAGATAGTGAATAATTTTGAATTACATTTAAAGACAGCTTGATAATGCTTGTGCACACCTCTCCTTTACCATTACCAACATGTTTAGGCCTTTCATTAACATCAGAAAATGTGTGTACCTGCCTATGATCTGTCCACACCTGTCCTACTTAATTAACCACAATGTTTCACAGGCCCAAAGGCCCTGAAAGGTAACATTTCTTTATCTTCGTTACTGCTTTGTGTAATACATACATTTAGTAATTTCTTTAGGGTTGCGAATATTTCTGTAAGATCCTCTCTTCCAGAGAGTGTGATTAGATGCATGCATTCTGAGCCAGGTCACAGGTGTATGGTCTTATTAGGTGGATGAGAGTGTTTAGCTTGATAGACTCCAGTTGGTTCAGGACTGCAATATGGCCTGGAAGGCATAGGGAAACTTTAGGTTTCCTTTAGCAACTGGGACAGGAGTGGTTTCCCAACACTTTATAAAGCAAACACAAGGAGATGATGGACCGAGTGCTGAAACTTTTCAAACCTTCACCCCCAGTCACATTTCAGGGTTGAATCCATCAGTGTCCTTTAGCTCACTTCGCCACCCCAGTTCAGGCCCAGCTATGTGCAAATCAGTCTTAACCCTGGTCCTCATGGGAACAGTCCAGTCCGAACTACCATGCCATGTCTTTCCAGGACTGGAAACAAGCATCCTGGGACTGGATTCAGGCTAACGGCCCTCATCAGCCAGGCTAGCTTGAATCCAGAGGCAAAGTGAGCAAGGGACCCACATCTGGGCATACCCTGACAACTTAGGCTCAACACTTTATAAACCGAAATTGATGCAGTTCACGGACAACTGATGAACATTAGCTGATACAATGATGTTTTTTGCTCAATCTCAGATGAGCAACACACATGTATATTTTTGAAGAGAATGGATAAACCAGAACTTATGTAAAATAGTAGTACACTGCCAAAATATTTTGCTGAAATAAAGGCTCCGAGAATAAACTTAACCTTTCTTTCTGTTAACGAACTGGACATGATCTAATAAAGGACTTTTGACATAATCTCAAGAAAATCTTATATAAAGTGTTGATTATGCAGGAAAAGGGGAGGAAAAAATTACAAGATGATGTTGCAGACCTTGAGTAGGACATAGAAGAGATGGTGAAATCTACCAAGCATAATTACAAGCGATAAGACCAAATTTTCCATGTCAAGAAACTGTACTCAACAAATCCATTTAGACTTGTTAGGAAAGTTTTCTCTTAATCAAATTGAAAGCTCTGGTGGGTTTCCCATGGCCCACATCGTATGCTCTTTCAACTGTAGTAAAATGTTATTATTTTGACGAGAAATTTAAATGCCATGAATTATTTTCCAGCTCAGCACAGTGATAGACAAGAAGTGGAGTGAGGTCCTGTTAAAATGGCAATTCCAGAACATAAAGATAATAAAGATAATTACGCACTTATATAGCGCACGACTACCCGGAGGCATCTCGGCGCTTGTACGAATACCGCCGAGGAACCCTTCCTGGCCTTTCCCTGTGAGGAGCCCACTCTTGGACACCCCAAGGTGAAGCCAGGCATCCTCAGCGTTGTTGGGGCCATTGTAGAGATTAAGCAAGCTATTGCCCAGAGGTGCAGAGTGGGGCTCATGATCAAAATAGGCACCGAGGCGAGAATTATCAGGTCCGAGGAAATTGAGCCTGAGACGGGAATTGAACCCTGGTCCCGGCCAGACTACTGCATCAGGGTCTGCCGCTCTAACCATTGAGCCACATAGAAATGAAGACAACATAATCCAGGACCTGGAACCGGCAGAGTAGATGATGAGCATTAATAATGTAGACTTGTGATACTTATTGGTAATTCATTTGTCTGCTCACATTTTGACAAATGCAGAGATGCCTTTATTAAGTATAGGTCCTGCATTGTGCAATAGAATATGTTGGAACTATAGTCAAGTGAAATGTGATATGTGTAAATATATGCACTAAGTTAACCTTACAAAATACTCTATCACATTACAAAAACATCTCCAAAAATAGCAATGCAAGTATTTTCTGATTATAAGTTGAGGCGAATGGATGTAAGTTAAAGAGATGTATCTTCTTAGAATGTATCCTCCTTACTTTAGAACAGTGTACACCATTTTTAGTCTGAGAATGCATCTATGCCTCACTTGTGCATTGTGATGTTCTTTGGTGTAACCATTGCAAAGTAACTTGGAATGGAAGAGGCTCTTGTATAGAGCATGGCTACCCGGGGGCATCCCAGCGCTGCAACAGGACTGCGACAGGGAGAGGGAGGGTGCTCAGTGGAAGAGCCAGGTCTTCAGCTGTTTCCGGAAGGCCAGGTGGTTGGGTTCTCTCCTAAGAGCTAGGGGAAGGGAGTTCCAAAGCTTGGATGAGTTATATGAAAAAAGGTGACCCCCGATGTGGACCTTCTGATTCTAGGGACCGTTGCCAGATGGAGATCGTCCGAGCGGAGACTTCTTGGGGCCTTGTAGGGTCTGACTCTTGCCTTGATGTGGGGTGGACCAATTCCCTCAAGGATTTGTGAGCAATACACAGGGCCTTGAAGTGGATTCTCTCCTGTACCAGAAGCCAGTGGAGGGATCAGAGGGCGGGTTTGGCTGAGCAGCGGCGTCTCGTCCCTGTAAGTAATCGCGCCGCCGAGTTCTGCACAACCTGTAGCTTGGCAATAACAGAGATAGGGGCACCCAGATAGAGGGAGTTGCCGAGATATAACCGGGACAGGACCAGGGCCTGGATCAAGTTTTCTTGCTTGACTGGGAAGCAAGGGGAGGATTTTTTGGGTCGTTCTAAGAATGCCATAGCACGCTGCAGCGGTCTTTCGTGCTTGGGTCTTGAATGAGAGTTTGTGGTCCAGCCAGATTTCCAGACTCTTTATTTCAGTTTTGGGAGTGGGGGCTGGACCCATGCATGCTTGCCACATGGTGTTTGATTTTAGGCTCAGCTGGTTGCCTAGCACCATCAGTTCAGTTTTGTCAGCATTGAGCTTCAGATGGGAAAGACACATCCAGTCGGTGTCTTCCTTAAGGCAGGAGTGGGGATCAATGGGTGACTGGCCTGATTTAGTTCGACAACCAGCAGGGTGTCATCTGCGTATGTGACAATATGAACCCCGAAGGGGGATACAATATCCGCCAATGTGGCCATATACACATTAAAAAGGGTGGGACTCAGGGAGAAGCCCTGAGGGACTCCACATTGCAGAGGGAGGGATGTAGAAATGGTGTCTCCTTCGAAAACTTGAAAGGGATGTACCATGTTACTCCGCATACCGTTACAACTACCTACCATTACAACGCGACCATTACAACGCATACCATTACAACGCATAGCGCTTTGGGGTGCTGGATAGTGGTAAGTATAATTTACTATTCTAACTCCAGTCCCCGTGGACCCTAGGGAAGGTGTTGGATAGTAAATTATACTTATTCCCTATCCTATAGCGCCCCCCAGCGCAATGCGTTGTAATGGTATGCGTTATAAAAGTCGCGTTGTAATGGTAGTGCGGAGTAACGAATGCGTTGTAACAGGTGCATACCCTTGAAAGTATCTGTTTTCTAGGAATGACTGGAGCCATGCCAGAGCTCTTCCTGACACTCCCACCTTCTTAAGGCGGTGGACCAAAATATGGTGGTTCACCGCGTCGAAGGCTGCGCTGAGGTCGAGGAGTATTATGGCGGAGGACCCTCCCTTGTCAAGGATTTTTCTAGAGGTCCTCACCACTGAGAGAAGGGCAGTTTCGGTGCCTTGGTGGGGCCGGAAGCCAGTTTGGGAGGAATGAAGATGGCCCTGGAACTCTAAAAAAGCTGACGGAGAGTTATTGACCTGTTTTTCCGCCAGCTTACTGTTTTTTTTTTTAATATCTTTATTTCATTTTGCCCTTACAGGTACATTAGTCCACACAAATCTATACATATCAGTTCGGCAATTATATCACTTGTTACATAACACTATGCACATATATCAAAACATTTCCTGCATATTGCTTCAGTGTCAGCCATTTCTGGGGTATGGGGTCGCCTATATGTATACAGTACTCTGTGGACTCCTAGAGCCCACACTGTCTGCTATCTTCAGTGGGGGGTCAGGGTGAAGAAGCTAAGTACGTCCTGTCATGGCAGCTATGGTAGTGCTTAAGAACACTGATTTATACAAGTAAGTACATTTCCCAATGGGATCTAACCCAGGATTTGTATTGCATAACATGTCATTAGTGAGCAGATCAATGTACGTTCCAACGTCCAGTCCATGCATTAGATATTATTTTTTATGACAAAATTTAACTGCGTTGTAACAATAATAAAAATAATGCAAAACTAAAAGAGAGACATCAAATTACCGAGGGTGCATGCATCAGGTGTCTATGTTTTCTTTCGGGCGGAGTCGCGGCCCGGCTGGTGTGTGAGTGTGGTGTAGGGGCTGCTACTTTACTTGTCTGTGCGATTGTGTGGCTATGTGGGTGAAATGCTGCATGAGCTGCTTTCGTATAGCTTGTTTTTTTTCTTTTTTCCCCTCCTGTTTGGGGGGGAATGTGAGATACCTGCTCAGTTCAGCAATTACAGTTGGGGTGGCATGTAGAAACAGTGCAATGTCGGTGACTAAGTGGCTCTTTAGGTGTCAGGTCCTGCCTGTTGCATCGGGGTGCCTGCAGCGAACCGTCCGAGAATGTGAGTTTTGTCAGCATTTCGTCCCAGGTCTGCGCAATGAGATACTTTTGCAACCCTGACGTTTATTCCTGTGCAGGGTGGTGCCCTCCGCCCGCGCCCAGACTTCAAGGTATTTTGTCCAGTGCGATACCTCTGGTAGATCCTCCTCTTGGTTATGAGGCGCTTCGCTGTAATGAGACCCAGGTCCCCAAACATGGGGCCTGCTTTATTGGCCTTGGTTCTCTTATAGAGCTCCAGAATGCAGACCTCCCACGTGGAGGATATCTTCTCATTTGTGCAGTTGGCAAGTGCTTCCAATATCGGGCGCCAATAGGGGAGAAGCAAGTGACAGGACCACAGCATGTATAATAGATCAGCGCCCAGGACACGACACCTAGGGCATTCAGAAGTGTTGACATTAAAATATTTGTTAATCTTGTCTGGTGAGAGATACGCCCTATGTAATATGTAAGTTTGGATAAGTTTGAATCGTGAGTTTTGTGGTACATGCGTGCCACTAGCTGTAACGCGCTCCCACTCTTTATTCGTCCAAGGACGGCCTCTGTCTTCTGTCCAATATGTAATGGTTTCAGGACATGTATGAGCAGGGCTTGCACCAGCCAGTGTATCACATGCGATCCCTCCCCCCTTACATGCAAGTACTGCAATAACTGATGTGTCGGTGGCTCGTTGGTTAAGTCACCCCACTTTTGTGTAAATATTCGCATAATGGCTGCAGAAGAAACTGGACCGCTAGTAGCCCATTGTCTACCGTCAGTGTCGCGAAAGGTAGTAAGGGACAATCCGCGTACTAGTCTTCGAGTGTATCAACACCCACTGTAAACCTTGGTGCCGTGGTGCCAATGCGGTGTCTGTTATAGGGACTCTGCCTCTGAGCCTCCTCAGAAGCGGTAATACCGGGGCATATGGGAGTGTGTCTTTTGTGAAGGCTTCTTCTGAAACACCTCTGGGCCAGCTCAACGTGTATTTGCAACGGGCGGGTAGTATTTCTTAGCGGATGAAACAGTCCGCAGATCTGGGCCAGCGTCCAAACTGTGTCTCCAGTTGCTGTGTCTTCTAGATTCTTACTGCTGAGCCACTTTGCGACCCACAGTAATTACGCTGCTAAATAATATAGTTCCAGATGTGGGACCGCCAATCCACTACATTCCGGGGGTGCATATAGTTTCTGCAGTGCTATCCTAGGTCGCCCCGTATTCCAGATCAGGCCACGAAGCATCCCCTCCAGGTCTCTGAAAAGTTTCACTGGGACATACACCGGAAGATTTGCAAAATAATATAACATCCTGGGTAGCACTATCATTTTGGTTAAGGTGACACAGCCCATTACGTTGAGTGGCAAGGACTTCCAGAGCTGCATCTGTGCTCTGATCGAGGAGATGGCGCGTACCAGATTACCCTCCAATATGTCTGACCCGGACCTGTAAATATATATTCCTAGGTATCTGAACGTGTTCGGATACCATGTAAGCGCAGTGCCGTTAATGATTATATCAGTTGCTGTCACGTCCTCGCAGAAAGAGTAAGCGCCCGATTTGGCCCAGTGTACCCTGAGGCATGATACTGCCTCAAATTTGCAGAACAGAGCCGATATCTCCGGCGGTACAGCATGTAGATCTCGTATATACAATAACAGGTCATCCGCATATAGGGACACTGTATGTAGTCCGTCGCTTAAGGGAATACCCCATTACATGCCACCCTCTTGGAGGAGTGCCGCCAACGGTTCCATGGCCAGGGAGAAAAGTAACGGGGACAGGGGTCATCCCTGTCTGGTCCCTCTCCTTACCATGATTTTGTCTGATAGGAGCCTGCCCGTGCGAGCCCACACTGTGGGCCGTTGGTGTAGCAATTGCACCAGCTGCAGATAATCACCCCAAGCTCATATTTACGTAAGACCACTGCAAGATAAGGCCACTTCAGCGAATCAAATGCCTTCTCCAGGTCCAGTACTAGATAGCTGGATCTGGGCCAGCTCTCCCTGGCATATTTCTGGACCCGGAATAATCGTCGAATATTTAGGGAGGTGCTTTTGGGGTGTACAAATTCATTTTGGTCGGCATGTTCCTGGGTTGGCAAAAAACGGGGCAAGACATTTAGCGAGGGCCAAGGCAAGAATTTGGTAGTCTGTGTTTAGCAGGGCCAATGGGCGATAAGATCCCAAGAGATTAGGGTTCCTGCCTGGATTTAAAAGAGAAACCAGCGTTGCCTCATTTTGTGTGGGGGTAGGCGTCGAATATTCCAGCGCTGCCTCGTATACACGCAACAGCTCTGGTACCAATACATCCGAATATGCCTTGTAGAATTCAGCCGGCAGCCCATCCGGACCCGGCGTCTTGCCGTTCGATAGACAGTATATGCTATCCCTTGTTTCCTCCTGCGACAGAGGAGCACCTACATCTTCCCATTGACAGTCCATAAGCTGCTCCAATGTTAGTGTGGACAGGAAATGCTGTATGTCTGTATCCGTAACCGTCAAGCAAGATCTGTACACCGTAGAGAAGTGTTCCTCCAAGGTGTGGTGTATATCTTTTTTGGTGTGTACTATGACCCCTTGAGTATTCTGTATAGCTGTTACGGGTGCAGTAACTGTGTCTTGCTGTATCAACTATGACAGCAACCTACCAGGTTTGTCTCCCATGTGATGGGTGCGCGCTGAATGTGCTGCATAGTTTAAATTACGGGTCGGTCTAGAATGTTCATCTCTAATATGTTCCAAAGTGCCAACATTGCCCTCCAGCCCCTCCCCCTCCCTCCGAAGCAGGTCGGTTTCGAGGCGCGTGAGATCTGCCTCCAACTGTCACCTCATACCTGCCTGTGCTCCAAGGCAGTCCCCCCATACCACGACTTTGAACGCGTCCCACTCCACCAAGGACGTCGCGGCCGTGCAAGCGTTCTCCTCAAAATACCGGGGGATATTAGCAGCCAGTAGGTGTCTGTAGGGCGCATCTAGTAAAAGGTTTGGTAGCAGCCGCCAGGTCAGGATTGGCGGGCGAGGGAGTGACAATTCAAGAACATGCAGGTTTTGGTCAGAGTACGTCCGGCCTAAATAGTATACCGCCGATACATGGAGGAGCAGCTCATCCGAAAGCCTATGTTGGTCAAGTTGTACGTGCAGGTCAAGGGCCCCTGAATAGTAAGAGTATACCCTTTCTTAGGGGTGACGGTGCCTCCAGGCATACTTCAGATGCCATTGTGTAGCCCAATTAGTCAATGCCTTCATAGCGTGGTACGTGCTTATACCCGGAACGGGTGGGAAGGATCGATCTAGTGACACGTCAAGGACACTGTTATAATCGCCAGCCAAAACCATGGGGATGTCGTGCCATGGCGCAAGAATATGTGACACTCTTTTAAGGAATGCAGTCTGTTCTGTATTGAGAGCATATATTGATGCAAGCACTATTTGTAGGCCATATAATGTGCCCCTAACTATTACATACCTCCCCTCTACGTCCACCAGTGACTCCGTGATCGTGAGTGGAACACCCGCCTCACCCATATTAGCACACCTCGCGCAAATGCTTAGTACCCCGTGGCAATAAGCTGGCCGCGCCAGCGGTGGTGTAAGCGTTGTATCTCTGATTTGGCCAGATGGGTCTCTTGTAACAAGGCCATTTGTATATTATGTCGCTTGAGATAGGAGTAGATCTGGTACCTACGTGACGGCGAATGCATGCCCCTCACATTCCACGTACCTATCTTAAATGATGACATAATTCCAACATTGTTTGTAGCAGCCCCACAGACAAATACATTGAATACAACTTAATATTGTACATACTGCCTAGCACTCTGACTCACAGCCCATGATCTTGTATAAAGCCACTCATAACTGTTGATGCCTCATCATCAAAACTTAAAAAAAACGTAATCAAGTATAATACCAAAAGGGCGAAAATGCAACCAGCAATCTTCCAAACCTCTAATTGGAGACAACAGTCAAAACAATCCAGGGGGGTGCACTGCAGAATACTCTACATTAGTATACAATCAATGTGTCTAGCTTCCCAGGGGCTCTCCATTCACAGGCAAAATACAACATAGACAGGACCAATTACATATGTTGACTCAGGAGCACACATCAGGTGGGTCATGTGTCTAAGTGTCCACAAGGTAGCGAAAATATTTGCATTTGAGATTTGTCACCACCCACTCCAAGCACAACCGTACTCCCATCAGTGAGTGAATTGCATAGGACCACAACAGCTCGCATCACAAATGTCTATCTGTCCAACAGCGGTCTGCCGCCACAATTAATTGCCTGGTTTATATAATACATACGCCGCTTCAGGTCTTGTGCTGCTAGGGAGGCTCCATAGCAGCACAAGACCTGAAGCGGATTTGCGCTTTGGCCCGCCTGCATCCTGACATCGTTCAGCAATCTGCGGACCGCTTGAATTAATTGACCGCTCTGCAACCGTCGGGAATCCAAGCCTGCGTTGCCACCACGGCTGTCCTCACCGGAAATGCGTCATTCTCTCCCACCCAAAGAGCCCTTGAGTGCACAGCGTCACTGCACGCCTTGACCCACCACGAGCTCTGACTTATGAGCTCCCTCAGCCCTGACAGAACACGCAGCGTCTTCGTATGCTTTGTGCCTCTCCTCAAGCCCCCGCAGAGGCGTATGTATTATATAAACCAGGCAATTAATTGTGTTAAGTCCTGATGATGATCCCCTTGTAACTAGAGCGCGGGATCGAAACGTCGACTCTCTCTAGTAGACATACATTTGACCATTGTATATGATTGTATGTATGTGCTACTCTGGTGAACACTGTTAACACTGATTTAAAAAGTGCCCAGAACGCTCACTCCTTTTGCCTGAAGAACCTTTTTTCCTACTGTATTCTTTCTTTTCCTTTCATTGTGTCTACTTCTTCAGCACGGTGCAGGACTGTGCCTTACTGCAAACATTGATTGTTGCTAATGTATTCAGACTCTAAACTTTTGATTCAACTTAAAATAAATTCCTTGTCCGGCTGGGCAAGGAAAAATATGTAGCAGCCTATTGTGGTCTATATAGTATTAATTAATATTTTTGCTTTGCTTTGGACCTTTGTTTCTTTACTTGACTGATGCCCATGGTCCATAGCTACCTATTGGGTCCCCCTTGTTTACCTTAAAAAATTGAGTGATGCTGTGGCATTGAGGGATGCTGTGGCATTGAGTGGTGCTGTGGCATTGAGTGGTGCTGTGGCATTGAGAGGTGCTGTGTCGTTGAGTGGTATTGTGGCATTGAGTGGTGCTGTGGCGTTGAGGGGTGCTGTGGCATTCAGTGGTGCTCAGTGATTCTGTGGCACTGAGTGATTGTGGCGTTGAGTGATGCTGTGGCATTGAGTGGTGCTGTGATGTTGATTGGTGCTGTGGTGTTAAGTGGTTCTGTGGCGTTGAGAGGAGCTGTTGCGTTTAGTGGTACTGAGTGATGCTGTGTCGTTGAGTGATGCTGTGTCATTGAGTGATGCTGTGGCGTTGAATGATGCTGTGGCATTGAGTGATGCTGTGGCATTGACTGATGCTGTGGCATTGAGTGATGCTGTGGCGTTGAGTGGTGCTGTGCTGTTGAGTGGTGCTGTGCCGTTGAGTGGTGCTGTGGTGTTGAGTGATGCTGTGGCGTTGGGTGATGCTGTGGTGTTGGGTGATGCTGTGGCATTGGGTTATGCTGTGGCGTTGAGTGGTGCTGTTGCATTGAGTGGTGCTGTGGCTTTGAGTGGCGTTGAGTGATGCTGTGGCATTGAGTGATGCTGTGGCATTGAGTTATGCTGTGGCATTGAGTTATGCTGTGGGGTTGAGGGATACTGTGGCGTTGAGGGATGCTGTGGCATTGAGGGATGCTGTGGCATTGAGGGATGCTGTGGCATTGAGTGGTGCTGCGGTGTTGAGTGGTGCAATGCAGTAGGTCTCACAATTATGCAGGTTTGAGCTGTATTTATGTTTTTGTTTGTAAAACATAAATAAAAGGCATTGTCATTTACAATGGCAATAGCTTAAACTTGCGTAAATGTGAGACCTATTGCATTGTAAATGCTTGTTTGAATAAGGTTTTGCCTTGGGTGGCCGTATTGTAGGAGTGCTAATAGCTGTGGGGACTATGGGCAGTCACAGGAAGCACGAGGGGAGGAGAACCTCGCAGGGAAGGGTGGTTTAAATTTACAGATGCAGCAGTGCGGCGAGGTGCTCTTGGATGCCGCTCAAACACAAACAATTTTTTTTAAAAAGCTGGCTCCACTAAACAAGCAATGTGTGCAACTAAATAAATAATTAAAAGCGGGCAGAAGTGAAAGGGGAGAAGAACCTGGCAGGGAATGGAGGGGTTTGAATTTACAGATGCAGCAGTGCGGAGAGGGGATCTTGGGTGGTGCCTGAACACATAAAAAAACAAGATATGTTCATGTGGGAAACAGATCTGGAGGTATTCTATTGGAGAAAATATCCAGTGGTTTAATTGCGCAGGAGTGGACTGTGGACACCTATATATTAATTTGATCATCTTCCCATTTTTTGTGATGCTGCAACATAAATGTAAAGAATAATGTTTTGTATGTCTTAGAATGCTTAAAAATGTTTTGAAAGTTGTCACTGCCTGCTCCCCCTCCCCCTCAAAGCATGCCACAAATGTTATTTTGCTGGAAAATGTCAACTTTCCTGAATTGCAAAAGTCATGTGACAATATAAAACAAGAGGCTCTGAACCAAATAAAAAATGAGTCTTGAAAGCATGCCTGTGCCTCTGCTATTGGGAGTGCTTATGATCTGTAGTGGGAAATTGTGGGAAGTTATCATGTTGGCTGTAAATATGCTTTTAGTCTTTGGAAATGGGCCGCAGGAGCTTGAGGCGGAAATAACATTGTTTACATCACATCCCTCTAGAGAGGCCGTTCGATGAAAAGCTAATGAGAGTCGGTAGGCTGCATGTAATTGACATCTAGATACGTGTCTCACAGGAAGGGAAATTGGATTCTCTTATTTAAAGGGGAGCTCAGATGCCAGCACCGGAGGGGAAAGCACTGGGTGCGGAATATAGGAGCGAGTTAAAGAGACACACGGCAATGAGAAATGATTTGGCTGTAAATATGCTTTTAGTCTTTGGAAATGGGCCGCGGGAGCTTGAGGCGGAAATAACATTGTTTACATCACGTCCCTCTAGAGAGGCCGTTCGATGAGAAGCTAATGAGAGTCGGTAGGCTGCATGTAATTGACATCTAGATACGTGTCTGACAGGAAGGGAAATTAGATTCTCTTATTTAAAGGGGAGCTCAGATGCCAGCACCGGAGGGGAAAGCACTGGGTGCGGAATATAGAAGCGAGTTAAAGAGACACAAGGCAATGAGAAAAGATTTGGCCTTTGGGCAGCAGTCACAGAAAGTGCGTATATATCTGGTTTTCCAAGTTAGATGGGTGGGAGGGTCAGCCAGTGTCAATCATTTCTTCAGGATACAACATAATCTAGTTAGTGAGGCTTCGCGCTTCAAGAGCCTGGTGGGGGGGGCGGGGACCAAGCGAGTGGGAGGGAGGGAAGGAGCACATGGGGATGGGGTGTGAGTGAGGGGGAGCAGAAGCCTTTGATGTGGTGTGCCAGGCCAAGCGCACACTGGAGAGGCGTCACGCTTTAAGAGTTAACATGTGAACCCAAGAGTTAACCCAAGTGAGCAGCACATCACTGATCTAGTTCTGTCAACCTTTGAAAAACGCCTGTCTGAGGCCCGTCAGAAGTGTAAGAAACTGAAGGCATGTACGAGAGTAAACACGCACTGTCGATAACTCTGAGGCCGATTGTTTAAACCTCAGACGTCATATAAATACCAACATGATTGACATGGAAAGAGGAGTTGAAAGGATCGGCCGTCAATAGTGGCCATATTGTGATTGGCTGCAAGTATACATGTATAGGGATGTGGCTCGAGCTGCTGACTTTGGGCGTAGGAAAAAGTGTTCGAGTCCCGCCGGCTCTATTTTAAAAATGCAGACACAATAATTAAATTTAAAGGCATCCAGGATCCGGTAAACATACATTCTGGAGCAAAATAAAACAAGGGTTGGGGGCAATGCACAGAGCAGGCGCCCTCAAACCGCCCTGATCAAAAACATTCAAATGCTGCTCGAAAGCAAAAGTGGGAGGGGGAAGTGCAGGGATGCATGGAAAAAAGTTCTGGAACCACGTTAGATTATGAATGCCCTCTGACTGAGTCGGATTAGCAGGAAACCTAGAAATGCAAATGCTGTGTGTGAGCTCCAAAAGTGGAGAGTCAACCAAAACAAGCTGGGCCTGAAGAGCAGAGAAGGGCAGAAGCGAGCTGCCGACTTTGGGTGTAGGAAACAGTGTTCGAGTCCTAAAAACAAGACGGATGGGGGTGGGGGGCAGGGGAGAAGGGGAGTGAGTGAGTGGGAGGGAAGCACTGGTGTAGCGTCTCGCTTCAAGAGCCTCGTGGGGGGGCGGGGGAGCTAGTGAGTGGAAGGGAGGAAAGGAGCATATGGGGATGGGGTGTGAGTGAGGGGGAGCAGAAGCCTTTGATGGGTGTGTGCGAGGCCAAGCACGCGCTGGAGAAGCATCACGCTTCAAGAGTTAACATGCATTGTGAGAAATCCGCATGGAATCTGCTTGGTCAGAGAGTTTGTTTCAACTACATTACTCTCGTCTATTTATACTTGTGGGATATAATAGTCGGGACCTAAAAAGGTGGAAGCCTTTACCAAGCATTCCGGTAGCGGCTTGCCTTAGATCTGAGCTCAAATAGCGCGTCTGCTGCGCGTCAGGAGTGCATCAGCTTTTATCCTGGTGGTGAGCAGCAGGACTGCTACCCTGCGTGTGAAGCCCTGCCGGAAGTGGAGTCCTTCTGGTGTGTAAGGTCAGGTCTACCCCCCACACAAATGGAACTCTCCGCGGTGGACCGGGGAAGCCTGTGAAGGGTGCAAGATGCGTCTAAGCACTGTAGGTGGTTTTAAAAATATTAAAAGACTGGTGGTGAGAATAATTAAAATGCGGCGAAGTAGAGAAAAGCGCAGCACACGGGGAACCCTTTACCAGGCGTTCCGTGTCCAGGCTGAGTGAGAGGAAGGAGCGGGAGACAGTGCCAAGGGGGAGAGAGGCTAAACAAAAAAGGTGGAACCCTTTACCAGGCGTTCCGGTAGAGGCTTGCCTTAGATCTGGGCTCCGCTAGCTCCACTAGCGCGTCTGCTTACTAATTAACTAACTTACAAATAAAGAGGACCTAAAACCACCCCAATGGGATTCTACTTCCCAGGATATTCTTAATTATTTAGCTATATTTACTCTTTGAAGAATAAGGTATGTCCCCAGAACATGTATGCCTCTCTTATAAATTGCCAGATAATTCAGATTTTTTAGATAATGGTAATTACAAAACGTGGAACGAGCAGGGATAATTCTGGGGCACTCAAAATAAAGTCTCAAGTGACTTCAAACACATAACTATCCAACTTGTAAAGATGCAGTTGCTGCCTGTCAGTCCGGGAAATTCCTGATTTGGACAGCCTGCTTTTTTAAATTCATGCGCCAGACAGTTACGCAGTTGAATGACAAAAACCCTGTAAGCAGAAACCCCTAGCTTAAGACTCAGAACGTGCGTGGACTTCGACGGCACCAACAAATTAATTAATGAAGAAATTACTAACTTGTTAGTCAGTGCACACTTTGCATTAGAATGAAAAATATTTTTGGGTACAGCACTGGATTTTTAAGCTATAAATGGTTTCTTCCACTGAAGCCCTATGGCACCTGGTTAATGCTCTGAAACGAGGGACAGATCCTTATTAACGAGCCAAGCATATAGGAGCACCTTTTAGCTCACCATTTGATGGAATTGAATTTTTTTGTATATGCACTTATTCGTTTTCGAGATACTGGCAGCTAAAAATTGATTCCGATTTGATTTGTGCTGGCTGAAATAGTGTACTAGATTTTACATGCAGAGATGGGTTTTTTTTATCGTTGTCCTCTGATTTTAGTAAATTTTAAATATTTTTGTAACGGTTTTAATTAACTGAAACAAATAAAGAATCACTTTCACTGTCACTGTTTCTAATTCCATGACTTAGCTCTTTAAATATTAGAAGATGTAGGCAAGCTTTACTACAGCTCCAAATATTGCAAACAGAATTAGCGCACATAATGGTGTTCAAGTTTATTTCCTCCGTTGTAAGACTACAAAATTTGGTGGGCATTAATGTTTTAATGATGTTTAATATGTTTTATTTGATCTTACCTATTAGCGTGTGATAGTAACCTAGCTGCTTATTGCAGCATGGAGTGAATTTTTTAAAGAGTGTCAAAAATGTACTCCTCCCATGCACATTCAATCTTATCAATTAATTTTTTACTTTTAGTGTATATTTATTCGCATAATGGTGCACAAGGTTACTTAGGCTGCCAGGCCTGTTATGGTTGATTCATGTTTTATATGGTACATGAGTAGTTTGAGATATTATATTTTGGATTGCTGCTAAGGTACCCTTTAATGCAGTGTCACTTTATGAACTGCTTTTTATTCTGAGCTGAAATGTATTACTGATTTAATTGATTGCTGTACTGTGTTTTTAATCAGTTTAACAAACCAAATTAAGATTATTGATTGATAAAAAGTTGCCGTGGTAAACAGGCTATGCTCCCCAGGAGGGACTAACTCAGGCTGGACAGCCTAAAACCAATAAAGTCAGCAAATAAAAAGCAAGCAAATTATGAGTTAGATAAGACAAAGCCAATAGTAAGCAATGGGCAGAATACATTCCCAGATAAGGTTTCAGAATGTCCCCAAGAAGTTTTTAGCAAGCAAGACATCTGCGCTGTCTGGAGGGATTTGACCTAAGAAAAGTGGCAGGAGAGAGGAGATGGCCTTTCAATTGCAGTTTGCAAGGGAAACAAGCAAGACACTTTTCTATAGCATTAGAAAGCATCTATGTAGCTTCTTAGTGTGCATTGTGTAAAACGCATGATCACTTTTATTGAAACCTGACACCTTGGTTATTTCTTTTCTACCGCATTTCACCCCATGCAAGTTTAGAAGCAACTTTTGGGCAACCGGGATTCTCTCCTCATAAAACAAGTCTTGGCAATTTAAAGGAAATTTGGGATGGTAATGCGGGAAGTTCTTGATGCAGTTCTTCTGGGGACCAAAGCATTTCCTGCAAGGGGCACCATTTGTTTAGGTTGTCTGGCAGGCAGTAGCTTTCCTCCCATTGCCATTGGTGCATCCCGAGCCCCCTCCCCCACCCCAACAGACACGTGCACATTCAGTCCTGCCACTGGTTTGAATATGTGGGATCGTGTATAAAGGAAGGAGTGGAGGAAAGAATGGCTTTGACCCCCAAGGTGCGCCTTCCACAGTTTTCCCATGGAGAGAAACATGGCCTTGTTCTCTACGGTACATCGCGTTGGACCCTAAACCAACACCTCATTGCGTGCCTCAACCCATTTGCTGCAGAGCGCACACCCACAACCCTGAGGACAGGCTCAAGACGTGATAAACACTATGAAGGGCTCTCATTGTTCACCCCCCAGAAGCAGGTTTTCTGTACGCAATTAACGTTATTTCCTTCTACACTCAAGCACGAAATCAGTTTACTGTGCCTCTGAAATTGCAAGCTGTATTTCTATTCTGACAATTACGAGGAAAAAGGTGTTCCATTTTAACAGACACATTACAGTTTTGAGGCAGTAATAGAGTTCTGACCCTAGCTTCATTTGTTGGCCCTTGCCCCTCAAGTAAAAGCAGCTTGCTAACCTAATAAATCAGAAATATTGTTATAGAAATTATGTTGTTACTGACACCCAGTCAGGCAGCTTAAATATTATGTGATTATTCAGTTTGTATAAAAATAACATTGCCTGTTTTTAACTGGTGCCACTCCATGTCCATGACTGTAGCTTTTAAATCAAGCTAGTTTGCATGAATCTGAATAAACTCTTTCATCAGTTGTCATCGTTCACCTGAAAATAAGAGGCAGCCACGGGCGGGGACGGGATGGCATGGGTAATTGACAACGGCGCTGAAATAGTTAAAATAACAGGCAGTGACCGGCGGAGCGGCTCAGGCAAAATCCTGAAAAGAAGGATTTACAGGCGTGTTTTCAAGCCGGTTTGCACTCAGTCAGTTTTGGCTTTTATTGCAATGTGAGAGGAAGCGTTAAGCCCTTGTCCACATGAAGAGGGTGCTGTGCTGCTACACGGCCGGAGTCAAACAATAAAAAATCAAAAAATCAGAAGAGACTTCCAATGTGGCGCCTTGATCAGAACCCAGATGCAGCACATTGTGGCTTGGATGTAGCTGACTCATGTTTGTTGGCAGAGTGTAGCAATGTGCTCCTCTATTAAAATACCCTGCTTGTTTATCTGACCAGATGTCATGAAGGCGACTGTCGACCAGTTCTGTTTCTTCAGTCAGCTGCACTATACGTTTAGAAATTTACCGGCCTGGACATATAATGGAGAAAAAAAAATACAGGACCAATGAAAAAACGTGCGTATGTGCTAAAAAATGCCTATCCAATAAAAAAGCTTTCACTTTAAAGTCAGCAGGATTGGTATTATTGTGGAAAATAAAACGAAGCTATAGATAACAAGCTCTTGGCATTGCTGTGGGGAGGGGGGGAGGAGAAGTGCGAGACACGGCCTGGTGGCCGTGAAAAGTGTGAAGCAGGGGGCTGGGGAGTGGATCCCTTTGAAGTGAAGCTCTCGGAGGCAGGCGGCTCGGGGAGCAAATGGTAAAAAGCGCGTGCACGAGCACATGCACTCAACGTAATCCGCGATGGTTTCAGAGCTTGGTTGAGCCTCTATACTCTCGTCCTATTATCGCTTGCGCGATTAATAGGACGAGACCTAAAAAACAATGTGTTGGCACTAGTTCTCCTGAGCCGAGGCTACAGGGTCGTGTGCCTCTCTTACTGTACCTGCGCCTACTAAGCAAAGCCCCTTCACAGAGGCAACATGTACTGAAGTTGCTACACCACAAGGGCCGGCACCTATGTAATAGCAGTAAAAACAAGCATTGGCTATAGATTATGCCTTTTGGCTGCCATAGCAGACCTATTCGGTTTGCCAGTGCTTTTTGCTCATCAGCATTGGCATAAGAAATTGCTTCTAACTGACTCTGTGCAACATTGACAAAAAAGCACAATGACTTGTACAAGCATGTGCATGTGTCATCTTGCATGTATGGGCATTCAACGAGATGCAGTTGCCAATTTGTTTATTTTTTTGTTTACCATTCCAAGATGGCTGATAGCAATCTTGGAGCAGCAAATTAATTTTTTATCTTAAAATGCATGAAAGCACTTGTTGCAAGAGGAATGACCTGGCAGCAAATTGCAACTTTCAGGCCATTCAAAACATAAAGCATATTTTTTTGTAAAGTTCTGGAGAAAAAAAAATGTCCGCTATGAGCAGCAGAAGAGTGCAACAAATAAGTGAGTGGAGGGGGAAGTAATAGGAACTAGGATTGTAGGGAGCAATGGAGAAGCTTGAGGTGGAGTGGTAAAAAAACATGAGAGAGGCGGGGAAGTGTGGGAGCAAAAAGGCATCCCAAAATCAAGACACCCCAAACTTTACCTCAATCAGAGGTCCCACTTTCAGTGGTTCGGAGATGGTGTCAAACCTCAATTTCATTAGGCAATGTATCCCTGCGGTATGTTACATTTCAAAGCATCAAAAATCAGAAATACAATTCAATAATTAAATGGAATGGATTGAATAAACCCATTCAATAACTGAGCTCTAGATCAATGACAAGTTAAAAGGTTTTATTACAGAATTAAAAATTAAGCAGTATAGAGGCAATGCCGAGTTGTACAGAGAATGAAAATATCTGAAAATATCTTAAGTCTCAAATGAGCTGCAAACCAGGAAAGAAATGGACAGCACCTCCAGGAAGAAAAGGAAAGTTTTCTGATCATCCCCAAAATCGAGGCTGTTTGTACATTATTTTTACATATGAAATTACAGAAACAATCAAAGCACATGAAAAATGAACATCACAGTGCCTTAACCAGTAGCGGCTCCTGAAGGGAGTGTTGCGGGCGGTGAGGCGGGGTGGGGGAGGGGTAGGGTGGGGGTTGTAAACTCCGACATAGGGCCGACCGGAGTTAGGTACATATATGAATAAATAAAAAGAATTACATAGCGCACACTGCAATGCAAATGGCGTTGCAGCGCAAGCAATGTAATTCTTTTTATTTATTTATTTATTTGTGTACATAACTCCAGTCATCCGTATGTAGGAGTTTACTACACCCGCCCTGCCCCTCCCCCGCCCCATCCCGGCACCCGCAGCACTCCCTCCAGGAGCCGCTACCTGCCTTAACACCTAGGCACTAACCCACTACACGAATAATTATTCAGCTGTGTGGTGTCACTTCTTGCAGGCAGTGGAATTTTGGAAGGTGAGTGTGATGTAGTTGGAATGTGGGGAGCTAAAGGATCTGTGAGTGGATGCTTGGGAGATTATGCTCAAGTGGAGTTGGAGTTGGATCTTTATTTTCCTCGATGTAACAAAGTTGAAAATAAAGAGGCTTGTAAACCTACATGCAGAGTCATTCATTTTTAGGTCGAGCCTAGACAGCGCATGCCCTGTCGGAAGACCTATAGTAAATACAATATCGAGGGTAATTTCTCCTGCCGCTTGCCATTGGTTAACTCTGCCATTGCTCTTCTTAGCTGGCTTATGGTTGGCTGGCGATCCTATAGGTCACTTTAGTTTTTGGACAAAGCAGCCCCACCAACTACAGTATAGTTACGCTGTAGGTCCAGGGACGGCGCTAGGCATGGACAGAGTGGGCAGCTGCCCAGGGCCTCGCGCTCAGCTTAATGACAGGGGGGGCCCACTTCACACTTTCACAGATTGCCTACCTCCTCCTCCAGGGCCCCCTCCCTACGCAATTGATAGAGCGAGCTTTAGAAAATATTTTATTCTAGCTTGTGATGTCATACCCTCATAATTTGAATTAATATATTAATGAGTGTTTGCATGATTTGTTTGATTAAACCAACCTAGATTAAGTTTGCACCACACATGAACACGCGGGAAACTAATTAAATGTGCTCTTGTTGCAATTGCAAGTCTTTTTTTGTAACACATTATTAATATTGTCCTGTTTGTTATGTCTGTCCTATTGTCTTTGTCACTATTAATATGCAGCTGATCATTCATGGCATGTGCTTTTATATGTGCTTATATGTATGTCCTATGTTGTGTTTGTTTGTCTGTGTATCATTTAATTATCTTTTTATTCTTTCAGAATCATAAAGCTGGACTACATGAAGAGTGGTGGTTATTTTATGTGCTGCTTTAAATGTTTGCTTTTGCTAAATGTTTTTATTAGTGGGTTAATTAATAATTAATAAGGGACTGGGTGGTACAGAAGGGTTTGTTTTACCTGAATTAATTATTCTTTTGTGTTTGTTTAAATAATAGTTTTCTGAAAAAGTGATGCAAGCTGAAAGTGGCACAGTGATGCAATCAGAAGTGGCGCAGAAAAGGCCTCCTGCTGTTGTTGAAAGCCACATGAGAAACCCATATTTTGAAGTGGTTGATAAACTTCTATTTTGAAAACACTAGAAAATGGACTGCTAAAGTCGACTCTGTCTAGTGGGTTTGGATGTGCCACAAAGCTCAGAACGGTCTGGCTCAAGGCTAAAAGGAAGAGACGTGACAAGATTTCATACTGCTTGAACATTTTTGCTACAAATTGTAGCGGACTATGGAACTGTTGCTAGGATTCTGTGCATGAACAATGACTTTGTGTAAAGCCTGGTCTCGTGGTGGACGATGTCACAGTTTACTGTGGCGTGAGGTGATTCAGCCAATGGGGAGCCAGAATTCAGCTGTTGGAATGTGAAAAATAGTTAGCTCAGCTTAAATTAGGGTATAAGAATAGGCTTTAGCTGCAAACTTTTGGCTTTCGCTCTTGATTCCAGAAGGACGTGTTCTGCTGTCCGATGATTACACGTAAGAAATGTAACTTTTAAGACTTTGTTTTCAGGCGATGAGGGTAGCGACTGAGAGATAGTTAGGTTTTGGAAATGCTCTTCCTTTTCACTTATTTCTGCTAATGAATAATATTATCTCTTTATTAAATGCTGAATAAAACTTATATGACTTTTTCTAATGCTTGCTTAATAAAGTTCCAAACCTAAGTTTTCTTAAATATGTTTAAATAAACTTTTTAAAATGACAAGCTGGTCTTGTTTATTGTAGATAGTTTATTGCTAAAAGTTACACAACATATAGAATCCATTCACCTAATTTACTATGTTTATGGGCCTGGTATTGTTGGTAAGTGTGATGGTAGTGGATTGAGTCATCATTTATAAAGAATTTTAGTTTCTGGGCTCTATCACAATCATAATACACATGCGAGACAGACAGACGGCTCGAGTCGACCTTGCTGGTCAGGGCGTGGTGGCATTCCTGGGCGTGCAGGGGTGGGAGGGAGGCCCAGCAGCCAGGCCAGCAATTATGGCTCACAGTGTCAGGGGCGGGCAGCAACTCTGTTAAGTACCGGCCATTCCCTTTCTGCATTGTGTTGCTAGGTGACAGAAGGCTCCTTTGTTTCCAGGACAAGCCGGACACAGGTATGGGGAGGTGGGTAAAGGGAGGAGGGAGTAGCCAGATCAACAGGCTTTTGTTAACGTTTGCATCGAAGGCCCAGGGGAGGGGGGCCCCCTTTCCCTGGGCATCTAAGCACTATAGCAAGCTGCAGGTTGCAGATGTGGGTGCCCCTTCCCAGGGCCTTGTTGCCAGTACTCCCTATTGCCTTTCATTTATTTGTTCCCCTGTGAAATTACTCCCAAAAATAAAAACACTTTTGCTGGAAAGGTTGGTTTTTTTCTGACATTTTTTTCTTCCAAAGTGCAGTCTTGGGATGGAGAGAAATAAGAGATTCAAAATATAAACAAGCATTCACAATGCACTGGTCTCGGCATTATTAAAGGTAGAGCTATTGGCATTGCTCATGACATTTCTTTTAAATCATAAATAAATGGCATTGTCATTTATATTGCCAATAGCTTAAACGCTTGCATATGCGAGACCTATTGCATTAGCACCCACACACAGAGTAAGTAGTAGAGTAATAGAGTGAGTAGTTGATAATGAGTACGAGAGAGTTATTAGTAAAGAGAGTATTAGAGAGTGAGTAGTAAAAAGTGAAAGAATGAGTAATAAATAGTGAGAGAGTGAGTAGTAAAGAGTTCTAGAGCCACACACATTTACATGCACAGCCACACCCTTACATATACAAAGTGTATTTTTAGTTTCAGTAGTAAAGAGTGAGTAGTATGGAGTGACTAATTATGAGTGAGTAATGTTGAGTAGTAGAGAGTGTGTGTGAGATAGAAAGAGTGTGAGAAAGAGAGAGTGTGTGTGAGAGAGTGTGTGTGAGAGAGAGAGAGAGTGAGAGAGAGAGTGTGAGAGTGTGAGAGAGAGAGTGTGAGAGAGTGAGAGAGAGTGAGAGAGAGAGAGTTTTAGAGACAGAGAGTGTGAGAGAGAGTGTGAGAGAGAGAGAGAGTGTGAGAGAGAGAGTGTGAGAGAGACTACATGTTTTTCCCCCCACTTTCACAAACAAGACACAAAGAGAATGTTTCAAGCAGATTGTGCATCCCAGCTTGAAATGGACATCCTCATATTGTAAACAGACCTCTGCTCTTTTTAACGTGATGGAAAACTGGCTCAGTGTTTAGCAGCGAGATACACAAACACTTTAAGGGCATTTTTTTTCTTTATTTCTAACGCTGGCGACTTCATAGTATTTTTTGGTTTACTTTCAGTCATGTAGTAAAATGACTGTGCAACACTGCTAAAAAAACACTGATATAGAAAATAGATATACACTAGGCAATAACTAGTGGTTTTGCTCATGATGGTTTACATTACTGCTGGCGAGTGCGGCTAATGCACTGAGGTGAACACTGCTGGCAATCTTGGATTGGGTGGACAGTAATGCAATCTTGTTTGAAGTGGCCCCTATTACCTCACTAGTAACATTGGAATCTCAGGTGATTTTCACTGAAGATTGGTAGCTCTCACTATTGAAAAGGTTGCAGACCCCTGTGGTTCCCAGGACAAAGAATAGTTAACCATAGGCTACTAAGTGCGCATACTGCACAAGAGGTCAAAGGCTGCCGTCCGGTTTGAAAAAAAGGCTGAATTTCTAAAGGCAAGATTACAGAAGTTATATATAGAAGGGGCAAATATCCATTTAAAGAGCCATGTAAATCAACATGCCTCCCTAGCAGGGACCTGGCAACTATACTAGTTACCCGCTCTTTTTAAGAGGCACCTTTCTATGCTCTGGTAGAATGATACAGGTCTCTCCCACCCTGTGTACACATTAAAACTCTCTAGTCATGCGTCCGCATAGGAACATGAAATAAAGCGTCGACTGATCATACTTTGGAGGGCATGTTCCGTATAATGCCGAGAAGCTAACATGAGGAGGGGGGAGAGAAGGTAGACATCACTCCATTACTGTGCCCACATGACCAACATCAGATAAATGACGTAACCTACATTGGGATTAGCACAAAGGGGCTTTCTATAACGACCTAGTAACCAGAAACAGAAAATACCAAACTGGTGTAATGGTGGCTCATCCACATTCATTTGTCCTCCGAGAGAACCAGATTCTCCAATCATTTTTTAAAACTCGGGAAAATAGTTTAAACACTACATGCCAAACCTCTTGAATCGCACTCATAAAAACACAAATGAACTGACTAAAAAAGTTCACTGCAGGAGGAAAAGCCAACATTAGATGCTGACATTTTTTCAAAAATACCTAAGTTGCCATCCTAACTTCAAAGTGTCTGAAGGACAGTGTATTGCAGACAACATCGCATGTGAATGAGAGTTCGCTATTTATTCTAATGCAAGTTGTGAGTCGAAGTGCTAAATACTTCACATTCTGTAATAACGGTCATGATCACATCGCGCTTAATTCTAACAACCATCAGTCTCGTAGGCGCGATTCAAATTGCCCAAACGTTATGCGAATGTGGCCGACTCGAGGTGGCATGAGCGTGACGTTAAAAAGAGGCACGACGCTCTAATATGTCTTTTAGTTGCAACTCTCCAATTTTATCCAAAACAGGCGGAGAAGGCCATTTATCTAGCTAGATGCTCAACTTCGTGAAACGAACGGGGGCTTCTCGTGACCTCGCGTTTGCTCTGTTATTTTGTTTGCCAGAACGCGTCACTACTTCTCGCGAGAGTAAATAGTTAATAGCCCGCCGCGAGGAGCGGAAATTTATGGATCATGTAGTTGGTTCAAAAATATAGCAGAAAAACTTTTAAGAGTCACGTGTAGCGTAATATATAGTATGCGCTCTACAATGCCTTTTAGTTGCGGGTATCAGATATCTCTTAACCAAAGTAGGCAGTAAGAAGCCATTTGCCTTACTAAATTCTCACCTTCATTGGACGAACGGGGGCTTCTTGTTTGTTCTGTTGTTTTGTTTGCCAGACCGTATCGCTAATTCTCGCGGGATTCAATGGCTGATAGCCCACCGCGAGAAGCGCAGGATTGTGGATCTTGTAGTTTGATGAAAAAAACTCTCTACACCCTAGAGAATCACATGTAACGTGATATGCTGTGGGCAACTCGTACCAGCACCATGATAATCAAATCTACTTAGATTTTATTTTAATGTTGAAGCTCAGCTGGCTATTTTACGCATGTGTCAAATCTCTTTTTACAAGTGTTACATTTGAGCACATTTTGTCAGAAGGTCTGATTAACCAGCATAAAGGTTCATTTCTGCCTTCTGGCCACGCCGTCTCTGGTTCTTTGGCACTGCGGTTGAGAGTCCATTCGCACGGCTTGAGGCACCGCAGGTGTCGGCTCTATGCAGCATCAGGTTTAGGCAGTGAGTGAGTCTGTTAGTCCATTGTCTTCCTGGGCCAGGGTTTCTTCTGTGTCTCAATCTCAATGGATACCAACATGATTATTATCTCTACAACATACATGTAATCACATGATTAACATGATCGCAATGTCAATGGCAAATGATGGACTTCGGCCCAATGCATTTCGGGACCACATGTCCCTTCCTCAGGGGCCACTTCGAAGTGCTCTGGCTGTGTTTAAGCAGTAGCACTTCAGATGAGCTTCAAGGTCACCAAGGCGGCGGACTTCAGTTTGAATTCACGAGCGGTCAATAAACAAGAAAAAAGAAATTGCGGTCGCAAAGCTCCGCAAATTTCGAAACCGGGGGCGTGTTTTGGCGTTCTGAGTGACAGATGACGTCACAGGGCGAAAGAACGCAAAAAACACACCCCGAATCCGAAAGAGACGGGGCTTGATTGGAGTGACGCCCCTCTCCTCCAATGGCTGGCCTCCGTTTAGGAAGCCAGCCAATGGACGAGAGAGGCGGGTTAAGCCCCCATACTAGAAATCATTAAATCTCCTACCGGAGACTGCGCAAGCGCAGCCTTACGGTCCTCGACCTAAAAATAACTAAAGCAAGACAGAGTGGGTCAAAAAGGGGACAGATTGATTTTATTCACACCCAAAACACATTAGTGGCACTTTACAGAGTTTGCAAGTGAAGCACTACTTTTGTTTTCTTGTCATTCTTTGAACAGCATTGTTTTCCCCGGGTGGGAAAGTGCACCATTCCTGGATGTACAGCAATACCCACTTGATGGGTGGAATGGAAAACAAAATGCATACCACAGCACAGTATTCACAAATGTGGCCTTTTTAAACCATATTGCTTACGTTTTGTAAGGATATAAGCGATGGACATTGAAACTGGTCCCTTCAGCCCTGTAGTCATGGCCTTAACTTTTCATGCAAAAGCACTCATCGATTTCTGAATAATAAGTGCAAAAGCGTTAAGGTAACCATGTTGTTCCTGCTCATATTTTACATGCTTGTACTTAATCTTACATTCCTTATGAGTGTTTGGTTTTTCCAGAATGTTGTCACTTTATTTTTTAGGCAGCATATTGCTCTTGTCTAGTGATTGATTTGAATTGAGTCGCATTCAGGTGTTTATAGTGGGCACAATTATGTTGTAGTTGAACGCAGTGCGAATTTCTCTCAATGGGGCAGTATGGTGTTCACTGAGGGAGAGGATGTGGCACGTTGGTCAGAGCTGCCGAATTTGGAACCAGGGAACCAGGTTCAGCTTTTATGACCAGTCCACCAGACCACTCCCCTGAGAGCGGTACAAAAGGGGGTGGTAATGGACGGAGCATCTGAAAAAATCAAACACTCACACCCAGTCAGAAGATCTGGGTTTAATCCATCACCGTTCTTTAGCCCACTCTGCCACCCAAGTTCAGGCATGGCTATATGCAAATCAGTCTGACCCTGTGCCTGTGTCCATTACCACCCCCTTTTGTACTGCTTTTGGCCGCCATAAGTGTGGCAGGGTATGCTCAGACGTGAGTCCCTTGCTCACTTTGCCACTGGATTCAAGCAAGCCGGGCTGAAGACGGCTGGAATGCCAGAGACCAGTCCTCGGAAGCTTGTTTCCGGTCCAGGGAAGGCATGGCTTGGCAGTTCGGGCTGGACTGTTCCCATGAGGCACAGGGTCAGACTGATTTGCATATAGCCATGTCTGAACTGGGGTGGCAGAGTGGGCTAAAGAACGGTGATAGATTGAACCCAGATCTTTGAACTGGGTGTGAGTGTTTGATTGGTTCAGATGCTCCGTCCATTACCACCCCTTTTTGTACCGCTTTTGGCCACCATAAGTGTGGAAGGGTATGCTCAGACGTGAGTCCCTTGCTCACTTTGCCACTGGATTCAAGCAAGCCGGGCAGAAGACGGCTGGAATGCCAGAAACCGGTCCTCGGAAGCTTGTTTCCGGTCCAGGGAAGGCATGGGTTGGCAGTTCGGGCTGGACTGTTCCCATGAGGCACAGGGTCAGACTGATTTGCATATAGCCATGTCTGAACTGGGGTGGCAGAGTGGGCTAAAGAACGGTGATGGATTAAACCCAGATCTTCTGACTGGGTGTGAGTGTTTGAATTTCTCAGATGCTCCGTCCATTACCACCCCCTTTTGTACCGCTTTTGGCCGCCATAAGTGTGGCAGGGTATGCTCAGACGTGAGTCCCTTGCTCACTTTGCCACTGGATTCAAGCAAGCCGGGCTGAAGACGGCTGGAATGCCAGAAACCGGTCCTCGGAAGCTTGTTTCCGGTCCAGGGAAGGCATGGCTTGGCAGTTCGGGCTGGACTGTTCCCATGAGGCACAGGGTCAGACTGATTTGCATATAGCCATATCTGAACTGGGGTGGCAGAGTGGGCTAAAGAACGGTGATGGATTAAACCCAGATCTTCTGACTGGGTGTGAGTGTTTGATTTTTTCAGATGCTCCGTCCATTACCACCCCCTTTTGTACTCCCCTGAGAGAGCATAATTTCATGCTTGACTTTAGAAGGCCCAGAAAGACCTTAGAAGCCCTGGTGTCTGAGCACCAGCAGGTGGACCATAGCGGTGGCAAGTGTGGGTTAAACTTGAAGGCCTGTCCATTCCAACCTCTATTGAAGTCAAGTCTTTTGGGCAGGCTTATGAAGCAGCACACCCTTGAGCAACAGTGACTCTGTCATTGAGGTCACAGGACCCTTGGGCAGGAAGGCTCTAGGGCGGTGCGACCGATGAGATCACACCAAGCGCTGACTTCGGGTTGGGGCGTCATGTTTGCGAGTATATTATGTTTCTAAAAGCACTTGCTGACGCCTTCCTGGCCTCCAGCAACTTTCGGCAACAATAATAATGTCATGATGACTCCAGTGAATAATGTTCTTCCTAGAGAGAGATGGAGTTTTGTCAAGTGGAAGTTTTGACTTGTGTAAAGGTAGCGCAGAGGTTTAATGTGCCTGCTGCAAAGAACATGTACCATGCAGATCACTAAGTCCACATAATGTAAATAGACCAGTGGGTTACTGCTTTTGTCGGAGAAACTCTACTGTTACTTGCAGTTTATAAGTCAAAATCCTAACATAGAACAATGAGCTATTAACTGTCATCTAAGAGCTGCATGCAAACTCCAAGGTATTAATTACAGCGTTATGGTTTTTTCCCCAGTCTTTGATTATCCTAATGTTGCAAAAAGGTTTCATTTGGACCGAAATCAATTCTGATTATTAAAGAGAACCCCCAACCATAGTACTACGTTCTAAATTCAGAGTTTGTGTTTCTCCAGATCAATCACTATTAAACTATACAGCCTACTAGTATGATTGTCATGTGACTCCTAGTCCTTTGTCTTATGTAACTTTACCTATTGTGATTTACACTCGTATAATTGATTGTCTCTATGTAACGTCTGATGTAAAGTTCTCTGACATCCTACACTGGTATCAGTGGCGCAGTAAATCAAATTAAATACATCTGAGCAAAAATGTGGTTACGGAGACTTGAGGGGCAGGGAGACTTGAGGGGCACGTTTAAAGGGTGGTAGTGATGGAATCCATGACAGAGTGAGTCATTGGGGGGCACCAACATTGTCGCACAGGGCTCCACCAGCTCTAAAGGCAGCCACTTGTACTTCCTACAGTTCTAACATCAAATTAAAAACGTTAATTTGAAAACCCTTTGAATCTGAAGCATACCTTCAAGTCAATGTATGATTTAGTAGTGTTCTTGGTCGTTCTAAGTATTTTTTTATTTATGTACAATCTTTATTTGTTTGCAATGGTGTCTCGTAATTTTTTCCTATATGTGTTGTGTTTTACACTTAACATAATTCTGATGAGTAAAGAGCCCACACACAAAAAAGATTGTCCTACCTCTCTTAGCATGTGCGTGTGGGATACTGGTGAGAGGATGTACGTTAAAACAAATTACTAAGTATTAATGTCATCCTAAGGTAGCACAATAATGGCACAGAAAAATAAGGGAGCCTTTTGGAATTTGCAATTATGTCTATGGTGTGAGAGGTTTTCTCTTGTGTCATTTTATATTTTGAATGATACCGCCCCTCATTACCTCACAGTATCTTCCCCCTTTATGAGGGAGAACTGGAAATTGTATCATGCACTCATCTGGAACCAGTCCGTTAACAAGGAGTACATAATAAAAATCTTTGTGAGACCTGCACCTAGTTTTTTCATCCAATGTGGCCAATGTAATCCATTTAATTCAGTTATATATGGACTTATTTCATTTGTATATTTATCTTTTTGTCCATGTTACTGATATCCACGTTAGGTCTCTTCAGGGATGCCAAATAAGATCAATAGTCCTGCGATGTCACTTTCTGTGATGTCACTTCTTGTGATGTTACCAAGGGCGGCTCCACTGGGGCGGAGGAGCGTCGCCCCACTGCTTTCCCGCAGTGCGAGAAGCTGAAACACAAAATGCTAAAACGGCCATTTTATGTTCCTGCTACTCGCACTGCGAGAAAGCAGAAGTGTTTGGTTGGGGACGGGCGGGTCTGCTTTAGAGCAGGGGAGGAGGGCCTTGCCCACTGCTAAGGGCCCTGACTGTTTAGTTGGCCCTCCGGGGCTGACCAAACCAGCCATGCACACTCTGGCCTTTCTCAATGTAGGCACCAATGCACCCAACATGGAGAAAATGGCCTCCCCATATGCGCCTGGCTGGTCGGCGTCCTGACCTATCACAATGCTGCCATTGCAGCATTGTGATTGACTTAGGGGAGGGAGGCTGCCTGGTTCCTGTTTCTGCCAGAGGCAGGAAAGAAGGAGAGCAGGTCAGGAGCAGAGATGACGCGAGACCAGGAAAAGTAAGTTTATTTTATTTTTAAATTACCCCCCGCTCGCGAACCACCGCGAGAGCTCCCACCTGCGAGTCATGCTGGCCGCGACTGGATTTTACATGCAAATTACAGGGGCCTCCCAGCTTCCCTTTCGCCCGGGGCCCCAGAAGTTCTAGGACCGGCCCTGTGTAGGTCGGTATCTCTTTCTTTTTTGGGACTACTTCATTTTCTCAGTGTCCCAGCCTCGTAAACAAGCGAGGGACACTCAGGATGAAGCAGCACCAGAGGGGTACACGACAGTCAGTTTCACCTCTTCAAAGCATCTGACAGAGCCTGTGAGCTCACAGGGGGCTGGCATCCTCACCACACTGGTCACTTAGCTAGCCTGGCACCCAGTGATATACCTTACTTAGCGGGCGGGCAAAGTTACATTTGGTAACGCCTGCAATTGGCAAATGATGACTAGAATGAATTGAACCACATACATTTTATGTGCAGCACACCATTTCTTTTTGGCACTATTTATATTTGAAGCGCTACTTATTAAACCCAGCCAAGAACACAGTGGTTGTTTGTTTCATTTCCTTCACGGTCTTACGGGCCGGAAGTGTGACAGTCTTGTGATTCAAGGGTGATTAACTCATTGGTGTATCTGATCACCTTGTTCTTTTCTGCACAGGTCAGCAGTGGGGCCAGAACAAGGATTTATTAAAAGTCTGCTAACGCCAAATAAAGATGATTGGAGAAGGACAGATGAGACGCAAACTGTTAACCCCAACTTATTTCTGTGCGTTTTGTGACCGCGCATATATGTGTACCTTGTATAATGTGCATTTGTAAAGCTCATGTTTAGTCACTGGGCATCTTGGCGCCGAATAACTGATGAACCCAACTCAGTAGTACTCACTTTATCGACCATAGATGGATGAAAGGCAGACTGCCAAACTCACATTCGTGGAATGGATCGATTGGTTTCAAGCCACAAAACCCAAGTGGAATTGGTGGCGGCATTTGTATCTTTCACATTTTGCCTTTGCGCCCAAAATCTTTCAAGTGGTCTTGAAAATTCCTGTCACCCGAAACAGCTGCTATTAACCACTGAGGATAATTATAAGAAATTATCCGAAAGACGTTTCGACTAATTGCCGAACATGCTCAAAAAAACTTATGGACACAAACATTGACAGTGTTCTCCTCTACACAGCGTCTTATTATCGACCCGGAAAGCCTGTGCAGTGTTCAAACCTCTGTCATGCATTTGAATATGTGTTTTTATGCCTGGAAATAATATGTTTATTAATTACTATGCAATCAGATCTGAACCTCGGCAGCAGACGCACGCAGAAATTAAATGTACTTTGCTGAAGGGTGCCATGGAGACCTCTGTGGAGATGCTAGAATTAAATATAAATGACATGGAGGGCTTTTATGAGGAGCACTGCATGGGGGACCCTATTTGAGGATGTCAGGAGACATGACAGGTAGAGGGGGCTTCTTCCCCTCAGATCAAAGAGGCAGCGCTCAAAGGACCTGTAGCTAAAAGGGCCCTTCATCATCCGCTTTAGGTGGGCCTCGAATTATACGCAGCCCTGTGACTGGTCCAGTACGGGGCTGTAAATAGTACTTCTGCAAGTAACAAACATTCTTTAACGCAACCTCGGCTTGTTTCTAAAAGCCGCTCTTCGTTGGGTTTGCTGGTTGTGTAAGTCAGTCGCATGCAACTGAGTACCGTCTGAGCTAAATAAGCAAGTCGTGCCCCCCCACAGAGATGAATCCTTTGTGATTAGAATCAGGCACGAAATGCCCATTGTGCTCAAAGGGCTTCAGCCCCCCCTCCACCCTTCGTGTGAGTTAGCCCGGACGGAGATGCCTCTCGGGCACACACACAGCCTCATCCAAGTACTTCACAGGTTTTTAAAAGACCATTTACTTGCTAACAAGGCTTTATTGTTTTTTCACCCCTTCTTAGAGCACCTGCATCTCCACTCTACATATTGCTGAAAAAATTAGCCCCCCCAAAAAATGTTCTTAGCCCCCCTCCGAAATTTGGCTCTAGTTGCGCCTCTGATTAGAACTACATATACGGAACATTTGTGTGAAGGGATGTTCAGCACTGGCAGTGCTTGACCTGATCAATGAATACTGTGAACATGTGAGTAAACGAACTACTCCATGCTACATCTGCTATTATGAAACTAGGGAGGACTGTGACCGGTTAACCGGCCTGTGTGAGAGACTTCTGTTGACATCTCTTACACACCGCTCCTGTATGGAGGAGCTGGTGATGGTTGTCTGATAAGTAGTCTTCACCAGAGCCATTTTGGGCATTTCACCCTTAGACAAATCACGCACCACTACTCAGACTGATCCCTTCTGGTAAGAACCAGAAACACAAAACATACAGCCTGAAGGTGATGGTAGCGCTGGCTGTGCTCGAGCTAATCTGTGAATACTATGAGAAATGTCAGTAAATGTCAGTTTCACACTTTCTCTACCATGATAGACTAGGCAAGGGAAAAGTTGTAGTAGGCTTGCAGCTCAGTGTGCGAAGCTTCTGATGAAATTGTTGCAGGGATTCTGCACAAAGACAGAACTATGTGCAGGAAACCAGGACCTCGATGTATAGTGGTGGACCAGAATACCCTCCTTGGTTCCCAGAACCCCAATCCGACTAACTATAGTGTCTTATTCATTCTCTGTAGTAGAGCAATGCTACCAATGATTAGACATCCTAGAACATGTCACTCCATCCCTCTCAGGAATCGCGGGAAGAAGAACACTTTTTCACTCAAACACTCATACTTGTCCACAATGTGAGTAAACAGAGACACACTATAGTTTAAAATATTTATTTTAACTAATGTGCTCTATAATGCAGTACATGAGCCAATCATAGCATCAAAATGCAAAAGAACAATATAATCAGCATGGTAACAATTGCATAAAGCACAAAAGGGGAAATCATATTATAATGATGGTGGAAACAGGACTAGTGCGCCTTACCACCCTCCCCGTGCTATAAGCTAGTTTATTATAAGTATAGAAGACGTCTAGGCTTTGTCAGGGGGACCACATACCTCCAAGTTTAGACACAAGGTATTACATCACAGGACAAACACAGCTCATCTTGATTGAAATGGATCTTTCCAAGTGTCTTTTCATGCATGCAATGCCATATTAAAAGCACTCGACTTATAGTAGTGCAGCTGTGTTCTATGTTGTGTCTATGTGTGTGTGACTGACCAAAGTGAATCAACAGCAGTAAAAAAAAAATTGTACCTTGAGCACGCTGTGCAGACAAGGAGCACAGTGTACAACTAAATGTGTGAAAAGCAAATAGTTCTCATGCGAGAATGCACCAGCAGTCTATCAACGAGAATAAAGCCATGTAGTAATGCGTGCAAAAGTGGCAAGATGACTGCCAAGCATATACCATCTAATGCTAACTTAAAAATGTCTGCAGTTAATCCCATGACCTCACTACACCCTCCCCTGGTCAGGCCATCGAACAGAGGTTTATGGAGAACACAGAGTTCAAAAAGTCCAAGACAGAAATTAGAGCATCGATTTTTAGGTGATTTGAGAATCCGGGAGAAAAATTTATTTCAAATTCAGCATAACAATTCTGTGAAGGAATGGAAAAAAAAAGATATTGTCTTTCAACTAGGTTGACATGTACAAAAATATCAACAAAAGAAGAAAGAGAGTATAAGAAAAAAAATCCTGCAGATGGTCGGTGCCAGCCAGGTTAATCCATCAAAGTGTATGAGCAGTAAGTTGCAACCGCCTCCAAGAGGAAGTCATTGTTACAGTCAGAAAAAAAAACAATCCCCTCAAGCAAACTGAAAGAACAAACATTTTCCTCAATAAGGGATGCCTCCAGCACCATCAAAGCACAACTTGCGTGATACTCGATGCAACTTCGTTGTAGGAAATCCTGTGCTGCTGCACCGATACCCCACTGTGCCAAAACTCCAAGCGCAGCCGCGCAGGCCATAATCCCAACACGGAACACTCTTGTTCATGGGACACTAAGAGGCTCATCAGCAGATCAAAATCCGGTGCAGGAGACACCCTATTGAAGAAGCAAAGGTCCAATGCCCATTCAAATGAACATTTCAGGCAGGTGAAGACAGGTTGCATGCAAGTGTAGTATGCAAAATGAAAGGACAACCCGTAAGCCACGCTGAGTGTGGCCAGGGGCAGAGCATACGGCTACGAAGCATCTGCAGCCGGCCTTGGCTGTGTAGGGCCACAGGAAAAGCAGCCATTGCGCAGCAGGCAAATCAGCAGCAGAACTCCAGCAGCTAAGGCAAGTAATAGTGGCAACCCACCGAAGACGCTGGAAAAAAAAAGAATGAATAAATGCCGGTATCACACCAAAATTAGGGGGTCATTACGATTGCGGTGAATCCGCATACTCCGGGCCGGCGGAAGCCACCGCCGGCCCGGAGTATGCGGATTCACCGCGGCGGACACACAAATGACCCCCAGCCAGATTAGGATGGCTGGGGGGTCATTTTTACGTCCGCTGCTTTTCCGCCGCGGTTGCCTTCCGACCGCGGCAGAAAAGCTCAAACATGGCTGGCGGTGTCCATCAGACACCGCCAGCCATATTAGGATTTGAATTTTGTAATGCCTTTCCGGGGCGGCAATGCTGCCATGAAAAGGCATACAGACTTTTCTTTGGGGGCCCGTTGCGGGCCCCCCGGGTGAAGGGGGGGTGGGGGTGCACATGGGGGTACCTATGGTACCCCCCTGCATTTGCATGCAGAAAGCGGCAGGCAGCGCGCGTTGCCTGCCGCTTTGTGCATGCAAATACACTGATTGCATTTTTAAAATTGCGGCGGTTGCTGCTTCAAGCAGCACCCGCCACAATGTTAAACATACAGGATGTGACCGCCAGGGTGGCGGTCACATTCTAATTTGTACGGAGGGACCGCCGCTGCCCCTGCGAACGGTCCCTCCTCCTCTGGGGTGGCGGACGGACGCAGGTCCGTCCGCCATCCTAATAGGGCCCCTAGTTTGGAAAGAAGACACGGGGCCAAAGCCCACAACTTTGAAAAAAATGGTGCAGGCCGGTAGTATGAGAGGCATTAAAAATGGTATGAATTAAAGCACCAAAATGCAGTGGGAGGTCAGAATTAAGAAGGGCTTGCACCTCTGATTGGGTATTGGCCACATGAAGGACTAATGTTTCATGTGCAGATGTGAGAGAAACTTCTTTTTGGGATACAATGCTCTAATTCTGCTCAACTTATTGAAGTCTGCCTTCAAGGTTGGAATGGAAGGCCAGACCGAGTTATCGAGTCTCCAGTGTGGGGTGGAAACAGTAAATGTTTTCAGCAAACCTCATGTTGCGATACTGTAACAATGTAAGGGATGCCGGTAAGCATACCGCAGCATTCCTCATTAGTTAAAAGCAGATAACTACTGTAGGAGAGTAGGGTCTGCTTCCTATGGTCACCCCCACTTTTTGCTGTGATTTTCTGGTTTTTCGACTTTAGTGTGGCTGTGGGCCTGCTAATCAGACCCACAGCCCAGCTGTTCTCTCTCTAAATTAATACCATGTGCTTTAGGTATAATACCTGATTGGGGATTGGGTCCCCTTTGTGAGCCCCTGTATAGTGTACCATAGGTAACCAGGGCATAGGTGCATCCAAGGCCTAACAGGGGCTGCAGCATGTATTATGCCACCCCTGGCTGGCCATCCAAACTGACACCACACTTTTGAATACTACCCCCGCCAATTCTGGCAGCGGGGGTAGCATTCCACCCTTCTAGAGGGAAAAGACCTGTAAATTTCTGCTTTACCCGGTTTAAGTTAAACAGAGCCCCAGCATCACAAAATAGATGCTGCTGCCACAGACACAAGTCTGACCTCCTGCTGCTGGATGAAACTCCGGCAGGGGGGTCCTGGACAAATGGTTTCCTGTCCCCAGAGAGACAGATGTGTATTGGGACAGGGAAGGCTGCATCAGCAGATGCTTTTTGAGACACTGCCTGGGGCACACAATGTGTTCCATGCATAGCCCAGTTCAAACCAGTTGCTGGGGCACTCCAGCCCTGCTCTGGCACGAAACTGGACAAAGGGAAAGGGGTGTAACCACCCCCTTCCCAGGTCCACCCATAGGAGGGACCTAGCAGGTAATCCATCCCCTAAAATCAGTAAAAAGATAGGAGCTGTGTCCCCAGGACTTTAGATTATCCTGGAACGAAACTTTGATACAGAACTCTTGGACCTTCGACATTTTATTTTGACTAGAAGACTGAAGACATCTCCCTTGCGGTCAAGGAGTGACCACCCTGTGCAAACAGGCACCACCAGTAACTTGCCGGTTTGCTTTGTCGACGCTCCCGCCGGAACCCGAAGACTCAGCGACACAGGAACTGGACTTCCAGACTTCTCTGACTCCGACCCACATCCACAGCAAAGCTGAGACCCGCGGCGGACACGAGAGATGTGGGACAGTACACCCTGGACATCCTGCATTTTGCTAACAGCTCAACTACCAAGGTACCCTTGCAGTTGTGCATTGGGGTATGAGAAGCCCCAGACCTGAGCGCCATTTGCACTGAAGCTCAGCTCTCCACACTCCAGGAGTGCCGCGTGGGGCCCACTCTTGCATTTTAGCTTCCCAGTTGCTAGCCCGCTGGCTAGTGAGCCCCCTGAAGACAAACCTTTGAAACCAAACTGCTTTCCTGGTTGCTCCAGGATTGCTCCAGCTTCCCTGCAAAGGAGAAGCTCCTCAGACCTTGCTGGTCTGACCCGAATCCCATCTTCACTTCCTGCGTGGATTGAGTTTGCCAAGGCTTGTTGGTTCCAGTCCGGATACTGACACCGCAGTCAACTAGATCCTTTGTGGGACAGCTTGAAGCCAGCTCCTGGTTTTCGTCAACACCTCCAGGTCCTCAAGGCTGCAGAGACAAGCTTCACCTCTTCACCTGAGATCATCGCGACATCGCCTGGTTCCTTCCTGGTTCCTTCCTGGTCACTGGCTAGTGACCCAGACTCTGTCCCCTCTGCTTTCAGGTTCTTCACTTCACCGATCCACCCTTGGATCCACCCGGACACATCACCTCTGGTCACCTGCAGCACTTCTTTGCAGATCTCCATAGAAAACGACGACGAAACCCGACACGAAAAGACACCTATGCCCCCGACTTACCTGGGTGAGGTAACACGAGGCACTCCAGTGCTCCCGTGGGTCTTGACTCTCGAAGTGTCCTAGTCTAAAGGGGTTTTACAGTGTCCTTAAACAGTAACTTGGTAACTTCTTCATTCTCCATTATAAGTCAATGGTAACTCATGACTGTGTTTAGACATTGCATGCGTCTCCGGTGGGTCTCCTACTTCCTAAAATTGGGTTCTTTAGTGTAGCCCCAGCGATTCCCTAGGCCCTAGGCCTAGTCACTATTTCTGAAGTGGTTCTTATACCACTTACTTAGTATATGGTTTGTGAGGACCCTAGGGCATAACTGTATTTGTGCAACTTATCGTATGCTAATTGAGTAACTTGTGATGTACTTCGATCTCTGACCTCATAAAGAGTGCAGAGGGGTTGTGTTAGAAATAAACACATATATATTTGATATATACCTGGTGTGGTGTCCTTTAATTTGGTATTCAAGGGATTATAATTGGTAAAACAGCTTGCTTCACATGCTCTCTGAAGTCTTAGCCTATGACTGCTGGTCCATGCTACCACTAGGATAGCGTGTCTATACGGTTGACTTTACAACCACCATTAATAAGGGTCGATTAGACTGGGGCAAGGGGCCCACTAGAATAGTGGACATCATATGCAAGGCTAACTTCTCACTACCGTTTGCAAGCAGAGTAAAAGTTGGTGTAATATTTGGCACTGGAATACCTTTCAGAACGCATGTGAGATTCGGGGCCGTTACGTTACAGGCTCCGTGCAACTGTATATTTTTGCAAACCAGAGAATGACCTATGGTTGAATCACGATTCCCCAGTTAGGTAGACTTCTTTATCATCCTGTAAGCATCTGTAAGCGAATGGTAATGACCACACCTCATGAAGGAAAGCACTGCCTAAGGGTTCATAGCGGCCTAGCGGGTAATGCTTCATCCAGGAGCTAAATGTAAACAAAGGAAATGGTAAGGTTATTACCCCATAGATAGCAGCAGCAGCTTCAGTTTCGGCCACAGAAAAAGGTAAAGGTTCTAATTTTTCATAATGTAAAAGAGAGAATGTAGCATCTTTCATGGACATAAATTGCTGTTTCTCTGTTAAGTTAAAGGCAAAATAAAGATGTTGCTTTCAAATAATCCAAAGGAACTTTCCCCATCTTAAGAGTTTGTAATGTCCATGCAACCTGCATTACTGAACGTAATTGATTCTGTCCATGATACAAAATCAACAACAGATGAAACAATACTCTTCAATGTGTAAATGCTGGAAGAAAGTGTGTTAATACTTTTATCCACGACAGCAAGGACCTTTTCTAAATTAGCCTGGTATATCGCCCTTAAACGGGAAGCAGCCTCAATCTGATATAGCTTCCATATTTCATTATAGGTTGCATAAATAAATCGTTTTGATCTAGCACCAGCAGGCCCCTTTATAAAATCTGTCAAATCAATGTCACCTGATAATAACAACAAATGTTGTTTTACTAACAACAGTGTTGAGTGCTTTAACCAGTTTTGACATCATTTTCCAAAAGAGTAGGTGGTAACCGAATGGGAGTTCGAAAAATGTAGATCAGGCCTCTCCTGTGTATAGCCAGGAGCCGTGTCATGGAAACGGAGTGGGCAAGCATCGGCCAAACCAACCAACCCAGGGGGTCCAAAGCAGAAATATTAAAAGTAACACTTCCCCCCCCATTGTGTGCGGAGTAGCTAAATTTTTAAAGCAGTTTTGGCTCATTCGATGTAAGAGATTGTCAGTAGCTGTTTAATCCTCTTTTTAGCTAATTTATTAACGGTCTTTTATATCCTTTTATCTCTTTTAATATTTCATACTGACTTCTTGTGGCAATGATTTTTTGTACATTGTATTGATTGTATTATAAATGTGCTTATAAGATATCTCTGCATATCGAATAAAAGCTTGTGACTGACTGACTAAAAGTAACATTTTGAAACAAGGATTGCAAGTTATCAATGGAATAATCAGTATGATTGGTCCAGTTCAGATATTCAGCCAGAGCAGGAATGGCAGGGTCATTATTTTGCTTCGAAGTAGCCAATCCAAAACACGTAGTCTGATAGACCGAATCATTTAAAAATAAAATTTGAGTCTGATTGAGGCACGCGCGATGTCAAGCTTCAATGCCCTGCCAGGATATGAAACCCCAAACAGATTTAAGATCTACTGTGGCCTTCCACAGATCACAGCCACCCATGGACAATTCATTAATAAAGGATTGGGAATGCCCTAATTCGGTGTGGGTCCATGATTGGACAAAAGATTTAATTTAAAATAAAATGATTCCGGTTTGGATTTATCAAAATCTATAAACTTTGTAAATTTTTTCAAGAAAGTTTTTGAGCTACCTTCCAATGGAGCCGGGCAATGTTCCCACTGTATGTAATTAAAAATATTTCTAAATGTATTCGCTTTTGCAGGTAATGATGGCCATAATGCTGGTAGCAAAACAAATCAAAATAATTTGCAGTATTTAAGTACAAATCTTCAGCATCAAATGCAGCATAATACTTCAAATCTGAAAACAAAGATTGTATGGTATGTACATCCCAATCATCGGACTGTATATTGTGTTTAACTACATCACCCATGGACACACGAAGTACATTTGGTACGTTAATTATCTCTGTAGGGCCATGAATTCGGAACGTCACTGCATCCCAAACTATGCCATCCGCAACTGGCCAGGCGGAAATGTTGACAAAAGTCACGTCCCTTTTCATGATGCGAGAAGACGAATGCGGGGCAAAAGGTCTATCGTCCAGTTTCACAGCAGAGCGTTCAGGGATGTAGTGACCATTTATGAGAAGGAAAAAAAATGTCACAATTCCAATTCACATAAATAGGAAAATGGCACTAGGACCATCCAGATGTATGTCCAAGGTGGAATCAAATAAGTTTGTTTAAATCAGGCCACAAAAATAGAGAATATGGTAGGGGTAAGAATAATGTAGAGTTCGAGCCAAAAGAGAAACGTGACTGGAGAAGGGTATCCGGTTGCAAACCAGGCAATGACTCGGTTGTGGAATAAGCCTACTCATTAGGACTGGAAGTAGGGAGGTTTATCAAAGGGTTAATGACAGAGTCCATCTCTATGGCAGTATCAGGCTGTGTGGTGTCAGAAGCGCCCAACACAGGATTTCTGGAAATCGCTGCACAAGTAGACGCTGGTGTTATACTATTCAGGATCGGACAGATGTTTTAACTTGACATTGTCCACAGAGGCGTTTCTGTTGTCTTTTCAACTAGGAAGTGGGGGTAAAATGATTGTATGAGTTCCCTTCACGCAAAGCACTGGGACAGGTGCACGATAAGAGGGGCCAAACTCTTTTTTGTTCTCCACCTTCTCTCCGACCAGGTCTCCGACTCTGGGTAGCCAGCCGACTACCGGAATCTGCAATGCTGCATCAATGGCAGAGGCTAAATGTTCCTTTGCAAGACTATCCCAGGTCTTTTGTAACTTCTGTAATACAGCAGAATGATTATTTACGTCAAAGGCTGCGGCTATTGGCACCATGTCTAGACCATCAAGGTCTGGTATAAACATTTTCATGCCAAAGAGCTTTTCGTATGGGGTCAGCCCACCCAGAGATCTTCTAGGGAGATTATTTAGTGCACGCTGTATGCTATACAAATAGGCGTACAAGTTCTTGCCAGTACCTAGGACCCTAGCTGTCAAGGATTGCTTAAAGTCACAGCTCATTCGCTCCACAACTGAATTACCCTCAGGTCTGTATGGAGACGAAAATTTGACCTGCACTCCCAAAGACTTCATGGTCTCCTTGTACACCTTAGAGGCGAACTAGGACCCTGGTCTGAATGGAAAGTGCCACATGCAAAAATTCCCACAAAGACATGCAAATCCCTGATAACCGTTCGAGGGTCAGCACTGCATTTTGACCACACCCAAAGAAAATGTGTGCATGAATCAACTGCAACTCAGATGAATTTATAGGCAGTATCTGAAGAAAATGGACTGTAGTGATCTAAATAAACACATCCAAATGGTCTATTAGAAATACACAGCTGTGTTTGTGGTGGACCTGCTACCGTAAACGGCTTAATCTGCTGGCAAATGTCACACGAAAGCACATAATTATGGGTTTGTTTATATAAACCGCGCCACTAGTGATGCAACTGTAAGATAGAAACAGTCGCAGACACTCCAGCATGGGCCAAAGCTAAGCCTTCGTGTGCAGCTGTTATCAGTCAAAGTGTGTGGTCCCCGTTGGGAATTAACCTGCCACCAACGTCATTAATCATCACATAAGGAACTTTAGGAAGTGATAAGAGTATCTCGAAGGAAAATGCTGCGGGCAATTGCCACCCTTCTCTGCAGCAGCAATTGCTGCCAATATGTTATTATCAATCTTAATCATGGATCTTGTAACCGCTGTAATTGAAAGCGTGGCTACTGCTGATTTAGAAGCTTAATCAGCCAAACTATTGCTAACTGAGTGTACTTCTACACGCTGGTGGCCAAGAGTATGAATTACATGTGTGAAAGGCAGACGTTCTTTAAGATCTGCGACTCAAAGTCAAAGAATTCTATGCTTAATTGCACTGCCTTTAGAATGTTAGTGGGACTGGTATGCTCAGACGTTGGTCCCGTGCTCTCCATGCCACTGGAGACAAGCTATCCTGGCTGATGAGGGCTGAAACCCCAAAACCGGTCCTAGGATGCTTGTGTCCAGTCCAGAAGGGACCTGGCTTGGCAGATCGGGCTGGACTGTTCCCAATGGGCGCAGAGTCAAGACTGATTCGCATATGACTGGGCTCAAACTGGAATGGCATAGTGAGCAAAAAAACGATGGAGTGAGGCCCAGATCTCTGTATTGGGGTGAATGTATGACATTGTTCTGCATTCTGTCCATCAATTGTTCTTTTTGCCTTTGTCAGCCCAAGTGGGACGGGTATGCTCAGACGTGGGTCCCGTGCTCTCCATGCCACAGGAGGCAAGCTATCCTGGCTGATGAGGGTTGAAAGCCCGAAACCAGTCCTAGGATGCTTGTTTTAAGTCCAGGGAGGACCTGGCCTGGTAGTTTGGGCTGGACTGTTCCCATTTGGCGCAGGGTCATGACTGATTTGCATATGGTTGGGTCCAAACTGGAATGGCAGAGTGAGCAAAAAAACGATGGATTTAGGCCCACATCTCTGGAATGGGGTGAATGTATGACATTGTTCTGCATTCTGTCCACCAATTGTTCTTTTTGCATTTGTCACCCCGAGTGGGACAGGTATGCTCAGACATGGGTCTCGTGCTCTCCATGCCACTGGAGTCAAGCTATCCTGGCTGATGAGGGCTGAAAGCCAGTAACCGGTCTAGGATGCTTGTTTCCAGTCCAAGGTGGACCTGGCCTCGCAGTTCGGGCAGGACTGTTTCAATTGAGCGTAGTGTCAAGACTGATTTGCATATGGCTGGGTCCAAACTTGAATGGCATGGTGAGCAATAAAACGATGGATTTAGGCCCAGATATCTGTACAGGGGTGAATGTATGACATTGTTCTGTATTCTGTCCATCAATTATTCTTTTTGCATTTGCCACCCCGAGTGGGACGAGTATGCTCAGACATGGGTCTTGTGCTCTCCATGCCACTGGAGTCAAGCTACCCTGTTTGATGAGGGCTGAAAGCCCAAAACCGTTCCTAGGATGCTTGTTTCCAGTCCAGGGAGGACTTGGCCTGGCAGTTCGGGCTGGACTGTTCCCATTGGGCGAAGGCTCAAGACTGATTTGCATATGCCTGGGTACAAATAGGAATGGCATGGTGAGCGAAAGAATGATGATTTAGGCCCAGATCTCTGTATTGGGGTGAATGTATGACATTTTACTGCATTCTGTGCACCAATTGTTCTTTTTGCATTTGTCACCCCGAGTGGGACGGGTATGCTCAGACATGGGTCTCGTGCTCTCCATGCCAATAGAGTCAAGCTATCCTGGCTGATGAGGGCTGAAAGCCAGTAATCGGTCCTAGGATGCTTGTTTCCAGTCCAAGGAGGACCTGGCCTCGCAGTTCGGGCAGGACTGTTTCAATTGAGCGTAGTGTCAAGACTGATTTGCATATGGCTGAGTCCAAACTTGAATGGCATGGTGAGCAATAAAACAATGGATTTAGGCCCAGATCTCTGTACAGGGGTGAATGTATGACATTTTACTGCATTCTGTCCACCAATTGTTCTTTTTGCATTTGTCACCCCGAGTGGGACGGGTATGCTCAGACATGGGTCTCGTGCTCTCCATGCCACTGGAGTCAATCTATACTGGCTGATGAGGACTGAAAGCCCGAAACAGGTCCTAGGATGCTTGTTTGCAGTCCAGGGAGGCCCTAGCCTGGCAGTTCGGGCTGGACTGTTCCCATTGGGCGCAGGGTCAAGACTGATTTGCATATGGCTGGGTCCAAACTGGAATGGCATGGTGAGCTAAAAAAATATGGATTTAGACCCAGATCTCTGTTTTGGGGAGAATGTATGACATTAATCTGCATTCTGTCCATCAACTGTTCTTTTTTGCATTTGCCACCCGAGTGGGACAGGAATGCTCAGACGTGGGTCCCATGCTCTCTATGCAACAGGAGTCAAGCTATCCTGGCTGATGAGGGCTGAAAGCCCGAAACCGGTCCTAGGATGCTTGTTTTCAGTCCAGGGAGGACCTGGGCTGGCAGTTCCGGCTGCACTGTTCCCATTTGGTGCAGGATGAAGACTAATTTGCATATGGCTGGGTCCAAACTGGAATGGCACGGTGACCAAAAAAACAAGGGATTCAGGCCCAGATCTCTGTACTGAGGTGAATGTATGACATTGTACTGCATTCTGTCCATGAATTGTTCTTTTTGCATTTGCCACCCCGAATGGGACGGGTATGCTCAAACGTGGGTACCATGCTCTCCATGCCACCAGAGTCAAGCTATCCTGGCTGATGAGGGCTGAAAGCTCGAAATCGGTTCTAGGATGCTTGTTTCCAGTCCAGGGAGGGCTTGGCCTGGCAATTCAGGCTGGACTGTTCCCATTGGGTGCAGAGTCAAAACTGATTTGCATATGGCTGGGTCCAAACTGGAATGACATGGTGAGCAAAAAAACCATGGATTTAGGCCCAGATCTCTGTACTGGGGTGAATGTATTACATTGTTCTGCATTCTGTCCATCAATTGTTCTTTATGCATTTGTCACCCCGAGTGGGACGGGTATGCTCAGACGTGGATCCTGTGCTCTGCATGCCACTGGAGTCAAGCTATCCTGGCTGGTGAGGGTTGAAAGCCAGAAACCGGTCCTAGGATGCTTGTTTCCAGTCCACGGAGGACCTGGTCTGGCAGTTCAGGCTGGACTTTTCCCATTGGACGCAGGGTCAAGACTTATTTGGATATGGCTGGGTCCAAACTGGAATGACATGGTGAGCAACAAAACGTTGGATTTAGGCCCAGATCTCTGTACTGGGGTGAATTTATGACATTGTTCTGCATTCTGTCCATCAATTATTCTTTTTGCATTTGTCACCCCAACTGAGATGGGTATGCTCAAACGTGGATCCTGTGCTCTGCATGCCACTGGAGTCACGCTAGCCTGGCTGGTGAGGGCTGAAAGCCAGAAACCGGTCCTAGGATGCTTGTTTCCAGTCCAAGGAAGACCTGGTCTGGCAGTTCAGGCTGGACTGTTCCCATTAGGCGCAGGGTCAAGACTGATTTGCACATGGCTGGATCCAAACTGGAATGACATGGTGAGCAAAAAAACAATGGATTTAGGCCCAGATCTCTGTACTGGGGTGAATGTATTACATTGTTCTGCATTCTGTCCTTGAATTGTTCTTTTTGCATTTGTCACCCGGAGTTGGAAGGGTATGCTCAGACGCGGGTCCAGTGCTCTCCATGCCACTGACGTCAAGCTTTCCTGGTTGATGAGGGCTGAAAGCCCAAAACCGGTCCTAGGATACTTGCTCCAGTCCAGGGAGGACTTGGCCAGGTAGTTCAGGCTGGACTATTACCATTGGGCGCAGAGTCAAGACTGATTTGTATATGGCTGGGTCCAAACTGGAATGGCATGGTGAGCAAAAAAACGATGGATTTAGGCCCAGATCTCTGTACTGGGGTGAATGTATGACATTGTTCTGCATTCTGTCCATCAATTGTTCTTTTTTCATTTGTCACCCCGAGTGGGACGGTTATGCTCAAAAATGGGTCCTGTACTCTCCATGCCACTGGAGTCAAGCTATCTTGGCTGAAACCCCGAAACCGGTCCTGGGATGCTTGTTTTCAGTCCAGGGAGGACCTGGGCTGGCAGTTCCGGCTGGACTGTTCCCATTTGGTGCAGGGTCAAGACTAATTTGCATATGGGTGAATCCAAACTGGAATGGCACGGTGACCAAAAAAACAAGGGATTTAGGCCCAGATCTCTGTACTGGGGTGAATGTATGACATTGTACTGCATTCTGTCCATCAATTGTTCTTTTTGCATTTCCACTCCCGAATGGGACGGGTATGCTCAAGCGTGGGTACCATGCTCTCCAGGCCATCAGAGTCAAGCTATCCTGGCTGATGAGGGCTGAAAGCTTGAAATTGGTTCTAGGATGCTTGTTTCCAGTCCAGGGAGTGCTTGGCCTGGCAATTCAGGCTGGACTGTTCCCATTGGACGCAGAGTCAAGAGTGATTTGCATACGGCTGGGTCCAAACTGGAATGGCATTGTGAGCAAAAAAACGATGGATTTAGGCCCAGATCTCTATACTGGGGTGAATGTATGACATTGTTCTGCATTCTGTCCATCAATTGTTCTTTATGCATTTGTCACCCCGAGTGGGACGGGTATGCTCAGACGTGGATCCTGTGCTCTCCATGCCCCTGGAGTCAAGCTATCCTGGCTGATGAGGGCTGAAAGCCCGAAACCGGTCCTAGATACTTGTTTCCAGTCGTTGGGAGGACCTGGCCTGGCAGTTCGGGCTGGAGTTTTCCCATTGGGCACAGGGTCAAGAATTATTTGGATATGGCTGGGTCCAAACTGGAATGACATGGTGAGCAACAAAACGTTAGATTTAGGCCCAGATCACTGTACTGGGGTGAATGTATGACATTGTTCTGCATTCTGTCCATCAATTATTCTTTTTGCATTTGTCACCCCAACTGAGATGGGTATGCTCAGACGTGGATCCTGTGCTCTGCATGCCACTGGAGTCAAGCTATCCTGGCTGGTGAGGGCTGAAAGCCAGAAACCGGTCCTAGGATGCTCATTTCCAGTCCAAGGAGGACCTGGTCTGGCAGTTCTGGCTGGACTGTTCCCATTAGGCGCAGGGTCAAGACTGATTTGCATATGGCTGGGTCCAAACTGGAATGAATTGGTGAGCAAAAAAACAATGGATTTAGGCCCAAATCTCTGTACTGGGGTGAATGTATGAGATTGTTCTGCATTCTGTCCACCAATTGTTCTTTTTGCATTTGTCACCCCGAGTGGGACGGGTATGCTCAGACATGGGTCTCGTGCTCTCCATGCCACTGGAGTCAATCTATCCTGGCTGATGAGGACTGAAAGCCCGAAACCGGTCCTAGGATGCTTGTTTCCAGTCCAGGGAGGCCCTAGCCTGGCAGTTCGGGCTGGACTGTTCCCATTGGGCGCAGGGTCAAGACTGATTTGCATATGGCTGGGTCCAAACTGGAATGGCATGGTGAGCTAAAAAAATATGGATTTAGACCCAGATCTCTGTTTTGGGGAGAATGTATGACATTAATCTGCATTCTGTCCATCAACTGTTCTTTTTTGCATTTGCCACCCGAGTGGGACAGGAATGCTCAGACGTGGGTCCCATGCTCTCTATGCAACAGGAGTCAAGCTATCCTGGCTGATGAGGGCTGAAAGCCCGAAACCGGTCCTAGGATGCTTGTTTTCAGTCCAGGGAGGACCTGGGCTGGCAGTTCCGGCTGCACTGTTCCCATTTGGTGCAGGATGAAGACTAATTTGCATATGGCTGGGTCCAAACTGGAATGCCACGGTGACCAAAAAAACAAGGGATTCAGGCCCAGATCTCTGTACTGAGGTGAATGTATGACATTGTACTGCATTCTGTCCATGAATTGTTCTTTTTGCATTTGCCACCCCGAATGGGACGGGTATGCTCAAACGTGGGTACCATGTTCTCCATGCCACCAGAGTCAAGCTATCCTGGCTGATGAGGGCTGAAAGCTCGAAATCGGTTCTAGGATGCTTGTTTCCAGTCCAGGGAGGGCTTGGCCTGGCAATTCAGGCTGGACTGTTCCCATTGGGTGCAGAGTCAAAACTGATTTGCATATGGCTGGGTCCAAACTGGAATGACATGGTGAGCAAAAAAACAATGGATTTAGGCCCAGATCTCTGTACTGGGGTGAATGTATTACATTGTTCTGCATTCTGTCCATCAATTGTTCTTTATGCATTTGTCACCCCGAGTGGGACGGGTATGCTCAGACGTGGATCCTGTGCTCTGCATGCCACTGGAGTCAAGCTATCCTGGCTGGTGAGGGTTGAAAGCCAGAAACCGGTCCTAGGATGCTTGTTTCCAGTCCACGGAGGACCTGGTCTGGCAGTTCAGGCTGGACTTTTCCCATTGGACGCAGGGTCAAGACTTATTTGGATATGGCTGGGTCCAAACTGGAATGACATGGTGAGCAACAAAACGTTGGATTTAGGCCCAGATCTCTGTACTGGGGTGAATTTATGACATTGTTCTGCATTCTGTCCATCAATTATTCTTTTTGCATTTGTCACCCCAACTGAGATGGGTATGCTCAAACGTGGATCCTGTGCTCTGCATGCCACTGGAGTCACGCTATCCTGGCTGGTGAGGGCTGAAAGCCAGAAACCGGTCCTAGGATGCTTGTTTCCAGTCCAAGGAAGACCTGGTCTGGCAGTTCAGGCTGGACTGTTCCCATTAGGCGCAGGGTCAAGACTGATTTGCACATGGCTGGATCCAAACTGGAATGACATGGTGAGCAAAAAAACAATGGATTTAGGCCCAGATCTCTGTACTGGGGTGAATGTATTACATTGTTCTGCATTCTGTCCATGAATTGTTCTTTTTGCATTTGTCACCCGGAGTTGGAAGGGTATGCTCAGACGCGGGTCCAGTGCTCTCCATGCCACTGACGTCAAGCTTTCCTGGCTGATGAGGGCTGAAAGCCCAAAACCGGTCCTAGGATGCTTGCTCCAGTCCAGGGAGGACTTGGCCAGGTAGTTCAGGCTGGACTATTCCCATTGGGCGCAGAGTCAACACTGATTTGTATATGGCTGGGTCCAAACTGGAATGGCATGGTGAGCAAAAAAACGATGGATTTAGGCCCAGATCTCTGTACTGGGGTGAATGTATGACATTGTTCTGCATTCTGTCCATCAATTGTTCTTTTTTCATTTGTCACCCCGAGTGGGACGGTTATGCTCAAACATGGGTCCTGTACTCTCCATGCCACTGGAGTCAAGCTATCCTGGCTGATGAGGGCTGCAACCCCGAAACCGGTCCTGGGATGCTTGTTTTCAGTCCAGGGAGGACCTGGGCTGGCAGTTCCGGCTGGACTGTTCCCATTTGGTGCAGGGTCAAGACTAATTTGCATATGGGTGAATCCAAACTGGAATGGCACGGTGACCAAAAAAACAAGGGATTTAGGCCCAGATCTCTGTACTGGGGTGAATGTATGACATTGTACTGCATTCTGTTCATCAATTGTTCTTTTTGCATTTCCACTCCCGAATGGGACGGGTATGCTCAAGCGTGGGTACCATGCTCTCCAGGCCATCAGAGTCAAGCTATCCTGGCTGATGAGGGCTGAAAGCTTGAAATTGGTTCTAGGATGCTTGTTTCCAGTCCAGGGAGTGCTTGGCCTGGCAATTCAGACTGGACTGTTCCCATTGGACGCAGAGTCAAGACTGATTTGCATACGGCTGGGTCCAAACTGGAATGGCATTGTGAGCAAAAAAACGATGGATTTAGGCCCAGATCTCTATACTGGGGTGAATGTATGACATTGTTCTGCATTCTGTCCATCAATTGTTTTTTATGCATTTGTCACCCCGAGTGGGACGGGTATGCTCAGACGTGGATCCTGTGCTCTCCATGCCACTGGAGTCAAGCTATCCTGGCTGATGAGGGCTGAAAGCCCGAAACCGGTCCTAGATACTTGTTTCCAGTCCAGGGAGGACCTGGCCTGGCAGTTCGGGCTGGAGTTTTCCCATTGGGCACAGGGTCAAGAATTATTTGGATATGGCTGGGTCCAAACTGGAATGACATGGTGAGCAACAAAACGTTAGATTTAGGCCCAGATCACTGTACTGGGGTGAATGTATGACATTGTTCTGCATTCTGTCCATCAATTATTCTTTTTGCATTTGTCACCCCAACTGAGATGGGTATGCTCAGACGTGGATCCTGTGCTCTGCATGCCACTGGAGTCAAGCTATCCTGGCTGGTGAGGGCTGAAAGCCAGAAACCGGTCCTAGGATGCTCGTTTCCAGTCCAAGGAGGACCTGGTCTGGCAGTTCTGGCTGGACTGTTCCCATTAGGCGCAGGGTCAAGACTGATTTGCATATGGCTGGGTCCAAACTGGAATGAATTGGTGAGCAAAAAAACAATGGATTTAGGCCCAAATCTCTGTACTGGGGTGAATGTATGAGATTGTTCTGCATTCTGTCCATCAATTGGGCTTTTTGCATTTACTACCCCGAGTGGGACAGGTATGCTCAGACGTGGGTCCCGTGCTCTCCATGCCACCGGAGTCAAGCTATCCTGGCTGGTGAGGGCTGAAAGCCAGAAACTGGTCCTAGGATGCTCGTTTCCAGTCCAAGGAGGACCTGGTCTGGCAGTTCTGGCTGGACTGTTCCCATTAGGCGCAGGGTCAAGACTGATTTGCATATGGCTGGGTCCAAACTGGAATGAATTGGTGAGCAAAAAAACAATGGATTTAGGCCCAAATCTCTGTACTGGGGTGAATGTATGAGATTGTTCTGCATTCTGTCCATCAATTGGGCTTTTTGCATTTACTACCCCGAGTGGGACAGGTATGCTCAGACGTGGGTCCCGTGCTCTCCATGCCACCGGAGTCAAGCTATCCTGGCTTATGAGGGCTGAAAGCCCAAAACCGGTCCTAGGATGCTGGTTTCCAGTCCATGGAGGACTTGGCCTAGCAGTTCGGGCTGGACTTTTCCCATTTGGCGCAGGGTCAAGACTGATTTGCATATGGTTGGGTCCAAACTGGAATGGCACAGTGAGCAAAAAAAAATGGATTTAGGCCCACATCTCTGGAATGGGGTGAATGTATGACATTGTTCAGCATTCTGTCCACCAATTGTTCTTTTTGCATTTGTCACCCCGAGTGGGACGGGTATGCTTAGACATGGGTCTCGTGCTCTCTATGCCACTGGAGTCAAGCTATCCTGGCTGATGAGGGCTGAAAGCCAGTAACCGGTCCTAGGATGCTTGTTTCCAGTCCAAGGAGGACCTGGCCTCACAGTTCGGGCAGGACTGTTTCAATTGTGCGTAGTGTCAAGACTGATTTGCATATGGCTGGGTCCAAACTTGAATGGCATGGTGAGCTATAAAACAATGGATTTAGGCCCAGATCTCTGTACAGGGGTGAATGTATGACATTGTTCTGTATTCTGCCCATCAATTGTTCTTTTTGCATTTGCCCCCCCAAGTGGGACGGGTATGCTCAGACATGGGTCTCGTGCTCTCCGTGCCACTGGAGTCAAGCTATCCTGTTTGATGAGGGCTGAAAACCCAAAACCGGTCCTAGGATGCTTGTTTCCAGTCCAGGGAGGACTTGACCTGGCAGTTCGGGCTGGACTGTTCCCATTGGGCGAAGGGTCAAGAATGATTTGCATATGGCTGGGTACAAACAGGAATGGCATGGTGAGCAAAAGAATGATGGATTTAGGCCCAGATCTCTGTATTGGTGTGAATGTATGACATTTTACTGCAGTCTGTCCATCAATTGTTCTTTTTGCATTTGTCACCCCGAGTGGGACGGGTATGCTCAGACATGGGTCCCGTGCTTTCCATGCCACTGGAGTCAAGCTATCCTGGCTGATGAGGACTGAAAGCCCGAAACCGGTCCTAGGATGCTTGTTTCCAGTCCAGGGAGGACCTGGCCTGGCAGTTCGGGCTGGACTGTTCCCATTGGGCGCAGGGTCAAGACTGATTTGCATATGGCTGGGTCTAAACTGGAATGGTATGGTGAGCAAAACAAATATGGATTTATGCCCAGATCTCTGTTTTGGGGAGAATGTATGACATGTTACTGCAGTCTGTCCATCAATTGTTCTTTTTGCATTTGTCACCCCGAGTGGGACGGGTATGCTCAGACGTGGGTCCCGTGCTCTCCATGCCACCGGAGTCAAGCTATCCTGGCTGATGAGGGCTGGAAGCCCGAAACCGTTCCTAGGATGCTTGTTTCCAGTCCAGGGAGGACCCGGCCTGGCAATTCTAGCTGGACTGTTCCCATTTTGTGCAGGGTCAAGACTGATTTGGAAATGGCTGGGTCCAAACTGGAATGGCATGGTGAGCAAAAAATGATGGATTTAAGCCCAGATCTCTGTACTGGGGTGAATGTAGGACATTGTTCTGCATTCTGGTCATAAATTCTTCTTTATGTATTTGTCACCCCTAGTGGGACGGGTATGCTCAGATGTGGGTCCCGTGCCCTCCATGCCACTGGAGTCAAGCTATTCTGGCTGATGAGGGCTGGAAGATCGAAACCGTTCCTAGGATGCTTGTTTCCAGTCCAGGGAGGACCTAGCCTGGCAGTTTGGGCTGAACTGTTCCCATTGTGCGCAGGGTCAAGACTGATTTGCATATGGCTGGGTACAACTGAAATGGCATGGTGAGCAAAAAAACAATGGATTTAGGCCCGGATCTCTGTGCTGGGGTGAATGTATGACATTTTTCTGCATTCTGTCCATCAATTGTTCTTTTTTCATTTGTCATCCCAAGTGGGACGGTTACGCTCAGAAGTGGATCCCGTGCTCTCCACGCCACTGAATACAAGCTATCCTGGTTGATGTGGGCTGAAAGCCCAAAACCGGTCCTAGGATGCTTGTTTCCAGTCCAGGGAGGACCTGGCTTGGCAGTTCGGGTTGGACTGTTCCCATTGGGTGCAGGGTCAAGACTGATTTGCACATGGTTCGGTCCAAACTGGAATGGCATGGTGAGCAAAAAAAACGATGGATTTAGGACCAGATCTCTGTACTGGGGTGAATGTAGGACATTGTTCTGCATTCTGTCCATCAATTGTTCTTTTTGCATTTGCCACCCCGAGTGGGACAGGTATGCTCAGACGTGGGTCCTGTGCTCTCCATGCCACATGAGTCAAGCTATCCTGGCTGATTAGGGTTGAAAGCCTGAAACCGGTCCTAGGATGCTTGTTTCCAGTCCAAGGAAGGACTTGGCTGGAAGTTTGCGCTGGACTGTGTAGGGGAGTAGGGTCTGCAATCCTATGGTCACCCCAGACTTTTGCTTTTTGCTTCACTGGTTTACGACTTTCCCTGGCTGTGGGCCTGCTAATCAGACCCACAGCCTAGCTGTTCTCTCTCTACAATATACAATTGGTATTGGGTCACTCTTGTAAGTCCTTGTACAGTGTACCATAGGTACCCAGGGCATAAGTGAACCCAAGGCCTACCAGGGGCTGCAGCATGTATTATGCCACCTCTGGCTGGCCATCCAAATCTGACACAACTGGCTGATCAATCAGCCGGGGCAAGGTGGTGTAATCACCCTTTGCTTTAGATATAGTATACCTATATCTAAACCTAAAATGGACACATATACTCCTAAAAGTCACTCTTATGGCAGGCCTTAACAATCCTGGAGGGAGAGTGCTTGGAATTATGTGAGATGGTGCTCTAGCATGAGCTGAGCCTGTCTGCAGCTTTTGGAACAAAATTCCTTAGCTGTTTCCATGATAACACTATACCATATACTCTTAATTGGAATACTACCCCCTCGCCAATTCTGGCGACGGGGGTAGCATTCCACCCTTCTAGAGGGACACGACATGTACACCTAACTGTGAACCCCGGTCAAAGTTAACCTCGAGCCTCAGCATCACAAAATGTATGCTGCCACCAGACACAAGTCTGACCTCCTGCTGCTGGGAGTCCTTCCAGCGAGGGAGGCTTGGACAAAGAGTTTCCAGCCTTGGGAGGTGCTAGCACCACCCCAGACAGGACTTTTTGTATTAGGTAGGACAGGCCTGAAAGGAATGAGACATGCCTGGGGCACACAAGGTGCCTCTGCGCATACACCAGTTAAAACCAGTTGCTGGGGCACTCCAGCCCCAGCTTTGGCACGAAACTGGACAAAGGATAGGGGGTGTAACCACCCCCCTTCCTGGTCCAACCCGTAGGAGGGACCTAGTGATAGTACAGCCCCCTTTAGCAGGATAAAGGTAGGAGCTGGTCCCATTCCAAATCAGATTAATCCTGAACTGAAATTCTGCAAGAAGAAACTCTGGACTTCGACTTTCTACACAGAAGGCTGAAGAAATCTCCCTTGTGGGCAAGGAGTGCCCACCCTGCACAAGCAGGCACCATCAGCATCCAGCGGCTTCACTTTGTCGTCTTCCCTTGAGGATCCAGACTTCAGAGCCCGACGAGACCCAGATTCCCAGACCTCTCTGACCTCTACCTACATCTGCAGCACAGCTGAGATCCGTGGGTGCGACGAGACACGTGGGACCGGCCATCTTGTAGAAACTGCACTTTGCTTCCAGCACGACTTCTGAGGTATCCCCGACCAAGTGCTTTGGGGACTGAGAAGCCCCAGCCCCGAGCAGCTCCTGCACCGAAGACCAGCCCTCTAGCATCCACGAGATCTGCGTGGGGCCCTTCTGCCTGTCTGCTGCTTGTTGCATTGTCTGGTCACTTGCCGGCCGGCCAGTGACCTCCTAGACAACGATCCACGACATCAACACCACTGGTCTGGTTGCTCCAGACTGGCCCTTGCTTCCTTCCAAAAGAGATGCACCCCGGACCCTCCTGGTCCGCACCAGACGTCTTTTTCACTCACCGCGTGGATTGCCTTTGCCAAGGCCTGTTGACTCCAAATCCGGATCCGACATCGCCGACCGCGAGAGCCTGCGTGGGACAGCTCGTGCCTCCATCCTGGTCATCGAAGACACCACCTGGTCCACGTGGCTGCAGAGTCAAGCGTCCACTCTTCACCTGATCGCGACAACAGCCTCTGGTTCCTTCCTGGTTCCACTCCAGTCACTGGCTAGTGACTTTGAACATTGTGCCCTCTGCTTTCAGGTCTTCAGCTTCACTGATCCACCCTTGGATCACACCGGACATCTTCCTCCTTGTCGCCTGCAGCATCTTTTCTTTCAGGCTCCATAGACTACAATGCAGAAACCCGACACAACTTCGCACCGCAGCCCGTGGGTGAGGTAACAAGAGCATTTCGGTGCTCAAAGGTAGATTGACTCTCCTAGTGTCCAGATTCACAGTCGTTGTAGTCCTATCTAGTCAGGATTGTCCGTACTCACCTTTTTCTTGAACTGTACTGTCCATAGACGTTGTTACGCATCTCGCGTGTGAGTTCACACTCTGCACACACGTTCCGTGGACCTCCTATTACTTTCCTAAAGTTAGGGTAGTGTAGTCCCAGCGATCCTACAGCCTCTGGCCAGCTCCATTCCTTTAATCGACTTCCTTATACCATTTACTTAGTATATGGTTTGTTGCGCCCCTAGGGCAACATTGTAACTCGTGCAACTTAACGTATTTTTCTTAAGAGTCTTGTAATGTGCTTAGCCCTCTGATCTCATAAAGAGTTCAGAGGTGTGTGTTAGTTAATAAATATCTTGTTTATTTTCATAACTACCTGCGTGGTGTCCTTTCATTTGGTATTCAAGGGGTTATATGTGGTAAAACAGCTGGCTTCACATGCCAAAAGAGTTTAGCCTAAGACTGTTTTGTCCATGCTACCATTAGGATAGCTGGTCTATAAGGTTGACTTACAACCAATCACCATAAGGGTTGTTTGGACTGATACAAGGTGATCACTAGAACTAGTGAGCATCATATATCAGGCCAACTTCTCACATTGGTGTGCAGCGGTTGGGATTTGAGCTTGCTGTTGTTTTTACCAAATATAATCTTGAGATATCATTTGAAAGATCACATAAGGTACCATAGGTACATATAACAAAGCTTAGAAATACTCTGAGTTCTACTGAACCAGCTGTTGTATTAGAAAGGGAGTAGCACACCCTGACTACAACTCTTAGCAAAGGATCAGTAGAAAAAACTATAGTGTAGGTAAGTGCACCACTTACAGATCACTAGAAAGCATGTCTAACACAGGAGAGAACACAGTGGCTCCCCTTGTGGCTATTGACCCTCCACAGGTCATATCAAGATATGCAGCCCTCAGCTTCCAGGAGATGAGACAATTGTGTACCTTCAGGCAACTGAAACAGGGTTCAAACCCTACCCTTCCTTTCCTTTTAGGTCTCTTAGAGACATATGATGCAAGAAGGGCTTCTAATACAGGCCCCTCTAATCCAGCAGATGGAAGCATACCCCCAGTAGAAGATGACTCTAACATCCCTGAGACCGAAGATGTGGAGGAGGAGGATGGAGAATCATCTGATGGAGAGGTAGACAATGGTCAGGAAGGAGTCAGAAGACTTACCAGGGCCAACTTAAGCCTACATGAGACTGGAACTGGGGGAGCCCCAGGCCCATCCTTAAGCAGCCCTAACCTTGGGAATAGACGAGTTAGGTCTCACTCCAGAGGCTCTAACAGGTCTATTCACACCCATGTCTCTCAGGCATCTTCTCAGAGAGGGATGACATCCCCTCAGAGGAGAGAGCATGAAGCTAAGATGAGGGAAGTGAATCTGAGGATTGAGAGGGAAGAACTTGCCCTTGCCAAAGAGAAAAATGCCTTTGCCAGAGAACAGAAATTGTGTGGGTTAGAACCCACTGATAGCAGCATTATCCCTAGAGATAGAGACAGGAGTTTTGATAATAGACACCTGAGTAAAATAGTGCCCCCCTTTAAGGTAGGGGATGACATCCACAAATGGATGACTGCTTTGGAGAGAGCCTGCAAAGTACAGCAGGTACCCCAGAGTCAGTGGGCAGCTATATTGTGGTTCTCCTTTGAAGGTAAATGAAGAGACAAGCTCCTCACTGTTAGAGATGAGGATGCTAATGATTACCAAGTCCTGAAAAGTGCCTTGATTGATGGGTTTGGCTTAACAATTGAACAGTACAGGTTGATGTTCAGAGACACCCAGAAACTCAAGCTCAGGATTGGACTGACTTTGTTGATTGTGCCACTAAGGCATTGGAAGGCTGGTTACTGGGAAGTAGAGTTACTGATTACACAGGATTGTATAATCTAATTACGAGAGAGAAAATCTTAAATAATTGTCAGAACCAGTTGTTGCATCAGCACTTGATTGACTCAGATCTGACCTCTCCCCAAGTATTGGGAAAGAAGGCAGACAGATGGGTCAGGACAAGGGTCAAGCAGCAGAACCAGAACCAGGGTGGTGGCCAGAAGAAAGCAGACCAGAAGGGTAATAATGAGAATAAGCAAAATGACCAGAAGTCTTTAACAGGGCCCCAACAATCGAAGGAGGGTGGGTCCCAGAATTCCCAAAAGAAGAAGAATGATGGCCAAAGAAAACCATGGTGCCAATACTGTAAAAGTAAGACTCGCTGGTTTAGTGAGTGCACCAAGAAAGGCACAGCTCCTACCACTACTGCCCCTAAGGCACCTGTCCCCCCTAGTACAGTTAGTAGTGGTTATGCACCCCCAAGGCTATAGTTGGGTTAACCCTGGGAACTGAGGTAGGTTCTGACTTAGTTAGAATACCTACTCAGGCTGTTCTTGTTTGTACTGGGGACATGGATTTGACCCCTACTGTAAGTCCCAGTACTCCTGGCAAATACAGACAAACGCCTTTAATTAATGGAAAAGTGTCTCAGGCCTACAGGGGCACTTGTGCCAGTGTCACTATGGTGACACCAAACTTTGTGGACCCTGACCAGGTAATACTAGGTTCAGACTACCTAGTGTCCAATGCTAGCAATGTCACTACCAATCACAGTATGGCAGTTTTTAACCTCTCCTGGGGAGGGGTAACTGGCCTCAAAAGGGGTGTAGTTAGTTCAGACCTCCCAGTGGACTGTCTGTTGGGCAATGATTTGGAATCCTCCTTATGGCCAGATGTGGAGTATAGGACTCATGTGGAAATGTTAGGTTTGTCAGCACATGTCCTTGCTGTGACTAGGTCACAGGCTAAAAAATGCCCAGCTGAACAAGTGCTGGATCCTGGAACAATGGACCAGACACTTCCCAAGAGAAAGAGCAGTAGGGTTAAGGCAGTGCCTTCCCCCATACCTCAAGGTGAGGATCAGCCCTCTCAGGAGGCTAACCCAAAGACCCCAGAAGGAGCTGTCCCAGAAGAGCTTGAACCTGAACAGGTTGAGTTTCTTGGGGCAGGGGGACCTTCCAGGGCAGACTTGAGGCAGGCACAGTTAGACTGTTCCTCTTTTGAACCCCTTAGACAGCAGGCTGCTGCTGAGGCTGCAGGGAATGGTACAGGTACCCACAAGGTATACTGGGATGATGGACTCCTATACTCTGAGGCAAGAGACCCCAAGCCTGGTACTACCAGGAGGCTGGTTATTCCCTTGTCTCTGAGAGGTTTCGTTCTTACCTTAGCCCATGAGATTCCCCTTGCAGGTCACTTAGGCCAGAACAAGACTTGGGAAAGACTTGTCCCACACTTTCACTGGCCTCATATGTCTGAAGACACAAAAGAGTTGTGCCGCTCATGTGTCACCTGCCAAGCCAGTGGCAAATCAGGTGGCACCACAAAGGCCCCCCTTATACTACTACCTGTGGTGGGGGTACCCTTTGAAAGAGTGGGGATTGACATTGTTGGACCAATGGACCCCCCAACAGCATCTGGGCACAGATTTATACTGGTGATAGTGGATCATGCCACCAGGTATCCAGAAGCTATTCCCCTTAGGACCACTACAGCCCCTGTTGTAGCCAGGGCCCTACTTGCAGTTTTCACTAGAGTGGGGTTTCCTAAGGAGGTTGTCTCTGACAGAGGTGCAAACTTTATGTCAGGATACTTGACTGCAATGTGGAAGGAGTGTGGAGTAAACTACAAATTCACCACCCCCTATCACCCACAGTGCAATGGGCTTGTGGAGAGATTCAACAAGAACCTAAAAGGGATGATAAAAGGGTTACCAGAAAAGCTTAGGCGAAGATGGGACATCCTTTTACCCTGCCTTCTGTTTGCTTACAGAGAGGTCCCACAGAAGGGGGTTGGCTACATCCCTTTTGAGCTTCTATTTGGGCATCCTGTAAGAGGACCCCTATGTCTTGTGAAGGAAGGATGGGAGTTACCTCTCAAAAAGCCTAAGCTTGACATAATGGACTACTTACTTGGTCTCCGCTCCAGGATGGCAGAGTACATGGAGAAGGCATCTAAAAACCTTGAGGCCAGCCAAGAACTGCAAAAAGCTTGGCATGACCAAAAGGCTGTCCTTACTGTTTACCAGCCTGGACAGAAGGTGTGGGTGTTGGAGCCAGTGCCCCAACAGCTCTCTAAGGCAAATGGTCTGGACCCCATACCATCATTGAACAGAAGGGAGAGGTCACCTAACTGGTGGACCTTGGAACTCTCAGGAGCCCTCACAGAGTACTTCATGTGAACAGGCTCAAGGCATTTGTTGACAGGGAGGACATGGGCTTGCTCATGGCCACAGATGAGGGACAGGAGGAAGAGAGTAACCCTCTCCCAGACCTGCTCACTGAGAACCCTGATGATGGGTTAGTAGATGGTGTAGTATTTTCTGACAGCCTCTCTGAACATCAGCAAAAGTATTGCAAACAAGTTCTTCAGTCCTTTAGACAAATGTTCTCTCTGACACCCAGTCAGACAAACTGGTGCACCCATGAGGTGGACACTGGTGACAGTCTGCCTATAAAGAGTAAAATCTACAGGCAACCTGACCACGTCAGGGACTGCTTAAAACAAGAAGTACAAAAGATGTTGGAATTGGGAGTCATTGAACCCTCAGAGAGCCATTGGGCTAGTCCTGTAGTTCTAGTACCAAAACCTCATCCCCATGATGGTACGACAGAGATGAGGTTTTGTGTAGACTACAGGGGTCTCAATGCTGTCACTAAGACAGATGTCCATCCAAAACCAAGAGCAGATGAACTCATTGATAAATTGGCTTCTGCCAAATTCTTGAGTACATTTGACCTGACAGCTGATAATTGCCAAATCAGGTTAGCTGAGGATGCCAAGGCCAAAACAGCATTTTCTACCCCAGGAGGTCATTACCAGTTTGTGGTGATGCCCTTTGGTTTGAAAAATGCACCTGCCACTTTTCAAAGGTTGGTGAACCAAGTTCTCACTGGGCTGGATGACATCTGTGCAGTATATCTAGATGATATTGCTGACTTTAGCTCCACCTGGGAGGATCGCCTGATCCACCTGAGGAAAGTTTTGGAGGCCCTGCAAATGGCAGGCCTCACTATCAAGGCTACTAAGTGCCAGATAGGGCAGAGTCAAGTTGTATAGCTGGGCCACCTTGTAGGTTGAGGCCAGGTTCAACCATTTGTTGAGCAAGATACAGGCCATAAAGGACTGGGCTCCTCCAACCACCCAGACACAGGTCAGAGCTTTCTTGGGCCTGTCTGGTTACTACAGGAAATTTGTCAGAAATTATGGGACAATTGTGACCCCTCTTAATGACCTGACAAGTAAGAAAATGCCAAAGAAAGTTCAGTGGAAAGTTAGCTGTCAAAAGGCATTTGATGACCTAAAGTAAGCCATGTGCACTGCACCTATTCTCAAGAGTCCAGACTACTCCAAACCTTTCATTGTCCAAACAGATGCTTCTGAGTTGGGTGTGGGAGCTGTTCTATCTCAACTGAATATTGATGGTAATGACCAGCCCATTGCTTTTATAAGTAGAAGGCTGACCCCTAGAGAGAAACGTTGGTCAGCTATTGAGAGGGAGGCCTTTGCTGTGGTTTGGGCCCTGAAGACGTTGAGGCCATACTTGTTTGGAACTCACTTCAAGATTCAGACAGACAATAAGCCCCTCTTGTGGCTAAATCAGATGAAGGGTGAAAACCCCAAACTTCTTAGGTGGTCCATTTCCCTACAGGGGATTGACTTTACAGTGGAGCACAGACCAGGGACTGACCATGGCAATGCAGATGGTCTCTCCAGGTATTTCCACTTAGAACAAGAAGACTCACCTGGTCAAGGTTAGTTTAATGTCCCTAAGTTTGGGGGGGGGGGTTATGTAGGAGAGTAGGGTCTGCAATCCTATGGTCACCCCAGATTTTTTGCTTTTTGCTTCACTGGTTTACGACTTTCCCTGGCTGTGGGACTGCTAATCAGACCCACAGCCTAGCTGTTCTCTCTCTAAATTGACATCCATGTACTTTAGGTGCATTTACCAATTGGTATTGGGTCACTCTTGTAAGTCCTTGTACAGTGCACCATTGGTACTTAGGGCATAAGTGAACCCAAGGCCTACCAGGGGCTGCAGCATGTATTATGCCACCCCTGGCTGGCCATCCAAATCTGACACAACTGGCTGATCAATCAGCCGGGGCAAAGTGGTGTAATCACCCTTTGCTTTAGATATAGTATACCTATATCTAAACCTAAAATGGACACATATACTCCTATAAGTCACTCCTATGGCAGGCCTTAACAATCCTGGAGGAAGAGTGCTTGGAATTATGTGAGATGGTGCTCTAGCATGAGCTGAGTCTGTCTGCAGCTTTCGGAACCAAGTCCTTTAGCTGTTTCCATGATAACGCTATACCATATACTCTTAAGTGCATTATAATCCTCGCGGTTATTGCTAACTTTGGCATAGCATTATCAAAACATGTCGAGTAAGGTGTCATACGAATTGGAATACTACCCCCTTGCCAATTCTGGCGACGGGGGTAGCATTCCACCCTGCTAGAGGGACACGAAATGTACCTAACTGTGAACCTCGGTTAAAGTTAACCTCGAGCCTCAGCATCACAAAATGGATGCTGCCACCAGACACAAGTCTGACCTCCTGCTGCTGGGAATCCTTCCATCGAGGGAGGCTTGGACAAAGGGTTTCCTGCCTTGGGAGGTGCTAGCACCACCCCAGACAGGACTTTATGTATTAGGTAATACAGGCCTGAAAGGAATGAGACATGCCTTGGGCACACAAGGTGACTCTGCGCATACACCAGTTCAAACCAGTTGCTGGGGCACTCCAGCCCCAGCTCTGGCGCGAAACTGGACAAAGGATAGGGGGTGTAACCACCCCCCTTCCTGGTCCCACCCATAGGAGGGACCTAGTGATAGTACAGCCCCCTTTAGCAGGATAAAGGTAGGAGCTGGTCCCATTCCAAATCAGATTAATCCTGAACTTAAATTCTGCAAGAAGAAACTCTGGACTTCGACTTTCTACACAGAAGACTGAAGAAATCTCCCTTGTGGGCAAGGAGTGTCCACCCTGCACAAGCAGGCACCATCAGTGTCCAGCGGCTTCACTTTGTCGTCTTCCCTCGAGGATCCAGACTTCAGAGCCCGACGAGAACCGGATTCCCAGACCTCTACGACCTCTACCTACATCTGCAGCACAGCTGAGATCCGTGGGTGCGACGAGACACGTGGGACCGGCCATCTTGGAGAAACTGCACTTCGCTTCCAGCACGACTTCTGAGGTATCCTCGACCAAGTGCTTTGGGGACTGAGAAGCCACAGCCGCGAGCAGCTCCTGCACCGAAGACCAGCCCTCCAGCATCCACGAGATCTGCCTGGGGCCCTTCTGCCTGTCTGCTGCTCGACGCTTTGTCTGGTCAATTGCCGGCCGGCCAGTGACCTTCTAGACGACGATCCATGACATCAACACCACTGGTCTGGTTGCTCCAGACTGGCCCTTGCTTCCTTCCAAAAGAGAGGCACCCCGGACCCTCCTGGTCGGCACCAGACGTCTTTTGCACTCACCGCTTGGGTTGCCTTTGCCAAGGCCTGTTGACTCCAAATCCAGATCCAACACCACCGACAGCGAGAGCCTGCGTGGGACAGCTAGTGCCTCCATCTTGGTCGATGAAGACACCACCTGGTACACGTGGCTGCAGGGTCAAGCATCCACTCTTCACCTGATCGCGACGACGGCCTCTGGTTCCTTCCTGGTTCCACTCCAGTCACTAGCTAGTGACTTTGAACATTGTCCCCTCTGCTTTCAGGTCTTCAGCTTCACTGATCCACCCTTGGATCACACCAGACATCTTCCTCCTAGTCGCCTGCAGCATCTTTTCTTTCAGGCTCCATAGACTTCAACGCAGAAACCCGACACGACTTCGCACCTATGCACCCGCAGCCCGTGGGTGAGGTAACAAGAGCATTTCGGTGCTCAAAGGTAGATTGACTCTCCTAGTGTCCAGATTCACAGTTGTTGTAGTCCTATCTAGTCAGGATTGTCCGTACTCACCTTTTTCTTGAACTGTACTGTCCATAGACGTTGTTACACATCTCGCGTGTGAGTTCACACTCTGCACACGCGTTCCGTGGGCCTCCTATTACTTACCTAAAGTTAGCGTAGTGTAGTCCCAGCGATCCTACAGCCTCTGGACAGCTCCATTCCTTTAATCGACTTCCTTATACCATTTACTTAGTTTATGGCTTGTTGCGCCCCTAGGGCAACATTGTAACTCGTGCATCTTACGTATCTTTCTTAAGAGTCTTGTTATGTGCTTAGCCCTCTGATCTCATAAAGAGTTCAGAGGTGTGTGTTAGTTAATAAATATCTTGTTTATTTTCATAACTACCTGTGTGGTGTCCTTTCATTTGGTATTCAAGGGGTTATATGTGGTAAAACAGCTGGCTTCACATGCCAAAAGAGTTTAGCCTAAGACTGCATTGTCCATGCTACCATTAGGATAGCTGGTCTATAAGGTTGACTTACAACCAATCACCATAAGGGTTGTTTGGACTGATACAAGGTGATCACTAGAACTAGTGAGCATCATATATCAGGCCAGCTTCTCACAGACTGTTCCCATTGGGCGCAGGGTCAAGACTGATTTGCATATGGCTGGATCCAAACTAGAATGGCATGGTGAGGAGCAAAAAAATGACGGATTTAAGCACAGATCTCTGTACTGGGGTGAATGTATGACATTGTTCTGCATTCTGTTCATCAATTCTTCTTTATGTATTTTTTACCCCTAGTGGGACCGGTATGCCCAGACGTGGGTCCCGGGCTCTCCATGCCACTGGAGTCAAGCTATCCTGGCTGATGAGGGCCGGAAGCCCGAAACCGTTCCTAGGATACTTGTTTCCAGTCCAGGGAGGACCTGGCCTAGCAGTTTGGGCTGGACTGTTCCCATTGGGCACAGGGTCAACACTGATTTGCACATGGCTGGGTCCAAACTGGAATGGCATGGTGAGCAAAAAAACGATGGATTTATGCACAGATCTCTGTACTGGGGTGAATGTATGACATTGTTCTGCATTCTGTCCATCAATTGTTCTTTTTGCATTTGCCACCCCGAGTGGGACGGGTATGCTCAGACGTGGGTACTGTGCTCTCCATGCCACTGAATTCAAGCTATCCTGGCTGATGTGGGCTGAAAGCCCAAACCCGGTCCTAGGATGCTTGTTTCTAGTCCAGGGAGGACCTGGCTTGGCAGTACAGGTTGGACTGTTCCCATTGGGCGCAGGGTCAAGACTGATTTGCACATGGCTGGGTCCAAACTGGAATGGCATGGTGAGCAAAAAAATGATGGATTTAGGCCCAGATCTGTGTACTGGTGTGAATGTATGACATTGTTCTGCATTCTGTTCTTCAATTGTTCTTTTTGCATTTGCCACCCCGAGTGGGATGGGTATGCTCAGACGTGGGTCCTGTGCTCTCCATGCCACATGAGTCAAGCTATCCTGGCTGATGAGGGCTGAAAGCCTGAAACCGGTCCTAGGATGCTTTTTTCCAGTCCAGAGAGGACTTGGCCTGGCAGTTCGCGCTGGACTGTTCCCATTGGGCGCAGGGTCAAGACTGATTTGCATATGGCTGGGTCCAAACTGGAATGGCATGGTGAGCAAAAGAACGATGGATTTAAGCCCAGATCTCTGTACTGGGGTGAATGTATGACATTGTTCTGCATTCTGTCCATCAATTGTTCATTTTGCATTTAGAATCACGACAGTCATTTTGAGACCAAAAGTGTAAGTTGTGATTGAAAGACTGAGCACAGTACTAGAATCACTTACAATGCGAGCACCAGAGCTCACAGCTCAGCTAATTGGGCGGTCCAGTGTCCAAGTGCCTGAGTATGTACAATACTTGGCTTGAGCTCTCCATTCACTTTGGCACCTGCCACAATTGCGTATGCTGCTGAATAAGAATGCTTTGACCCCGTCGCCGGTTGCGCTGAACCATCAGTGTAAATGATACAATGGTACTCCTCCAACGGACGCATAGACAGAGGAGTAGGATGAACAAATTCATACTGTAAAAAACTCCTGTGTTTGCAGGGAGGAGTCAAAGATGAAGGTGACATCTGTAGATGTCAACGAAGTAGTCCATTGTATCCAACGTGGATGCAAAGCTTTTGTTTTTGGTACACTTGCCTTTGTCACTGCTTCCACAGCAGGATATGCTGGCACAGCCAAAATGTGCTTTGCCTGTGCCAGGGGGCGTTCCTTCAGGATCGCCATCTGGATAGCTGTCAAGATTTTTTCAACAGTGGAAAACCACAGTTCAGCCGAGGTTAACAAATGTGACTTGTAAGCAATAGGCACTGTGTCGCCTTCATTAAACGTTAAGTATGTGAAACCCACCACGCCTGGCACAATAGGTATCACCAGGTTAGTGTGGTTATCACCTATCAACAAGTATTTAGATTCAAGAAGATCAGACTGCAAATATTGCAGGATAGATAAATGTTCCGGAAACCAGCAGGCTTTTGAAAAAGTAGGTTGTATCAAAGCATACAATGGTTTGATACGCTGGGCATACTCAGGAATATAGGTTTTACCGAAGTTTAAATATCCCAGCAAAGACTGTAGTTTTTTCAGGGTTGTAGGAGGTTGCAAATGTGCATATCTCCAAGAAGTGAGGCGCCAAGCCTCTACCTTCATTATTGAGCTCGTAGCACAAGAACAACACTGTGTACTCTGCAATGTATGATTTTGAAAAGTTAAACTTAAAGCCGTAGTCAGCAAACAAAACTATAATGCTGTCCACTCAACAAAGATGCGACCATAGTTTGTTGTCTGTGAGATAAATATCATCAACGTACGAGTACGTATCAGGGTCTATGCCGTCCAACAAAGAGACGACACAGGCGGCCAATATACCTGGGCTGTTTTTATAGCCCATGGCCAAATGCCGAAATTGTTTCTGTTTCCCGCCGGTGGTGATAGCGGTCCAGTGACTGCTTTCAGGTGACAGGTTGTGACTGAAAAAGCTGTTGGAAATATCAGGGGTAGTTATATAATTTTTACAAACAATACTGTCCACTAGAGCAGAACTATGGGTATTCTGAACCGCACATGTGCGACAATGAGAATTAAAATTTTGATAATCCAAAACTAAGCGGTACGACCCATCGGGTTTGGTTACGGTAAACAGAGGGTTATTCATCGGTGACACACATGTCTCAATTACTCCTTGATATTCTAATTTATCTAGAATCTCAGAAACAGGAGCTTTTGCCTCCCACCGGATGGGATACTGGGATTGTGGCTATGGCATAGACCGTAATGCGGGGTAGAATCTTTATTCCAGCCACCTGAGAACAGTACAGTGCAGGTGCAAGCACCAAAGCCCACTCTTCTGCAAAAGCCTTTGCATGCTCCTTGGAGGCATTATGTGACAAACTCAAGAGTATTACTTCCTCCCCCCTTGGAGCGGCATGAACAAGAGGCGGGGGCCAATCTTCCTCTGCCAACAAATTGTCAAAAGAAGAAGTCAGATTTTCCCAAAAAATCCCTTTAATTACATGCTGTATGCCACCTTCAATCATAAGGACTATATCATATAATCTGTCAGGGGGAGCCACTCGGGTATCAGCTGTTTCAACTGTGATGAACATTTCCGTTGCTGTCACCTCCAGAAATGGACGTAGTACATGCCACACTATGTTAACCTCTGCTGGCCATGTTAGGTTCCGGAGCCGTGTCCCCACCGTCTGTGGCATATCTCGCTGTTAAAGCAGCAACTTTCTTTTTCTGAAACTGTGGGCGCTGACCAGGAAAATCATCCTGCTTCCCTTTTCCATCACTCTGACAAGGTCGCTCACGTTCTTGCGGGGCACCTCGACCTCTTCCGCGCTCCTGGCATTCTCTGTCACCAGCCTGCGAGCCTGATGTGTCCTGTGAAGAACAAGGAGAACGCTGATTAGGAACCTGAAATCTGTCAGGAGACCTAATTCTCAGGCGGTCGCGCTAACACTCGGGTGCTGGTGATGTAGCACGCGACCCTTGTTTCTGTTGTTGCTTCCCCTGATTTTTATTTTTCCAATTCTTCTTAGGAAATATTGGACGGGTGTCATTGGCAGACTGTGCCGTTTGTCTTTGCTGTTGTGCTTTTTTTAGCAAAAGGTTTAACACCCAAACTATAGCGGACAATTGTCTTATAGGCATTTGCAATGATTTTTGGTAATTTGTGGGGTTTCTTATCTTCCGGGACAAGGCGCAAGGCATTAGACACTTGAAAGTTGATTGTATTTCCCTTGACATTGGCAAGGATCAGATCAGCAACTACGTCGAACACTCCAACCAACCTCATCCTCAATTCCACAGCCGCCTCCAGTCCGTGCTCATCCTGAACACGATTAATAACGGAGGGGAGCACTGTCATAGAAGGTGTGCCAAAATATTTCGCATACACCACCGCAAACACTTCACTCCAATTTTCACAATCGCTTACTTTGAGTATTAAGTCTTTCTGCAAACTAATAGTTAAAATCCTGTGTTTTTTCACAGGAGTGGTATTCGGAAATACTGCTTCCAGCTGGTCAAATTTCTCTGCAAGCCAGTAAGCTAAATCATCCTTATTCTGTGGATGCTTGTCCATAATCAAATTAACCATGACAGGACTAATAGTCAGCCCACAAGGTCCAGCTGATTCTGCAGCAACCCCAGGTGCTCCCACCTGGAGATTGCGTGAGACGTATTGCACTATAGCTCTGTGCACCTCAATTAAGGAGCCATGCAAGACACAAAGTTCTGCTACTGTTACTGCCAAATAACGTGGATGTGGTGTGTACCCGCCAAAACTTGTCAAGTGGCCCCGGGAATTGATAAGGGGCCTAAACAGACCGGAGTCACTGTGTGGGGTAGGGTGCCATTAATCCAAATACGGTGTTGCCATGCCGAAATCGTAACTTCAAGAGTTCTATAAGGCCGATATACATTAGGAGAAAAACACATTTTATAGGGATTAAGGCAAAGTGTTCAACAAGAAGAGCATCTTGCTACGCTCATCTATGCGGTGTTTTGGGCTTACCTAGGCCTGAACAAAACCCATGTCAAATTGATCTATGACTCTATTTCGAATTACCAATACTTACAAATGAGAAGGGACAACTTTATAAATGTTATCTACAACTGGACATTAAATATGCATCATATATGAACCTGAAAATAATACGTCCTATTCAGCCCTGAAGAAGTCCGGTTACGGACGAAACGCGTTGGCTATTTGGCTATCAGCGATTTTTAATGAAAATGACAAACTGAATAAAGGACAGAAAACTGAAGATACAGAGTCCCTTGCCTGTGTATTTGTTGGGAAAACAATTGTGATACTCTCACATGTGATTTAACAAATGTTGAGATATTATTTTTGCTATCTACCTTAAATTGTGTATTTAATCCTGAAGGGTGCTGTCCATTTTCAAAGTCCGATATACATTAGGTGTTGCAGTGTGAGTGTATACATGGAACAAGTTATTTTCTCCATTCACTACGGGAAAGGTTACTCAAGAATAAAACATCTCAAAGTGGAAAGCTGAATCCGCTCCAACCACAAAAATAAGATCGATGCCTGTGCCCGGCACTCCAAAAGCGTCCAAATGACAGCGAAGCAGGTGCATGGCTATGAGCCGCAATATCGACATCAGCCATAAGGACTAAGAAAAAATAACAACTTAATGCGTGGCAGCGCAATATAGGGTAGTACTTCAAAAGAAAAACTGTTTAATTATATCAGGCTTGAAAAGACCTATAAAAACATCACTATAGGTAGTTTATGCCGTCACAACTGTTTACCGGAAAACAGAAGCGAGGGTATTGTGAACAAGCACCAGTACTACTTGAGTGCCTCTTAAATAAAAACCAGACCAAACTTTAGGTGCGCCATGTTGCAGGGATTCTACACATACACAGAACAATGTGCAGGAAATCTGGACCTTGGGGTGTAGTGGTGTACCAGAAAACCCATCTCGGTGCCCAGAACCCCAATCCAACTAGCTATATTGTCTCATTCGGTCTCCATACTACAGCGAAGCTACCATTGATTAGACATCCTAGAACATGTCACTCCGTCCCTGTCAGGATTTGCGGGAAGAAGAACACTCTTTCGTTCAAACACTCATACTTGTCCACAACGTGAGTAAACAGAGACACAATATAGTTTACAATGTTTATTTTAACTAACGTGCTCTATAATGCAGTACACGAGCCAATACTGGCAGCAAAATGCATAGGAACAATATAATCAGCATGGTTACAATTCCATAAAGCACAAAAGGGGAAATCATATTATAATGATAGTGGAAACAGCACTACTGCAACTTACCACCCTCCCCGTGCTATAAGCTAGTTTATTATAAATATAGAAGACCTCTAGGCTTTGTCAGGGGGACCCCATACCTCCAAGTTTAGATGCAAGGAATTACATCTCAGGACAAACACAGCTCTTCTTCATTGGAATGAATCTCTCCAAGTGCCTTTTCATGTATGTAATGCCATATTAAAAGCACTCGACTTTCAGTAGTGCAACTGTGTTCTATTTTGTGTCTATGGGCGTGGGACTGACCAAAGTGAATCAACAGCAGTACATTGTTTTTCGGCCTTCAACATGCTGTGCAGATGAGGAGCACAGTGTACAGCTAAATGTGTGAAAAGCAGACCGTTCTCATGCGAGAATGCACCAGAAGTCTATCCACGAGAATAAAGCCATGTAGTTACGTGTGCAAAAGCTGCAAGATGGCTGCCAAGCATATACCAACTAATGCTAACTTAGCAATGTCTGTAGTTAATCCCATGACCTCACTACGACATCTAATATAAGAAGCATTTGCAATGCAATAGGTCTCGCATTTGCGAGAGTTTGAGCTATTGGCATTGTAAATGACAATCCCTTTTATTTATATGTTTGTTTTTAAAGCATAAATAAAAGGCATTGTCATTTACAATGTCAATAGCTTAAACTCTTGCAAATGTGAGACCTATTGCAATGCAAATTCTTGTTACGATTTGGCAACAATCTCAAATCTGCGAGACCCATCGCATGCATAAGGAAATTTCTGCTGCTTTCATTTGGGAAGTTTTGGAGCACACAGGAGTACGGTTTGGTGCATAGAGGATTGGCAGCACCACTGCTGACAGTGCTGACTATTGGTGAAGTTTTTGGAGCTCTATTTATGCAGAAAATAGGTGGCAGGAGCATCGACACAAAAGTTATTTGCGAGTGCTTCGACTCGAGCAGATGCATAAGCACACTGACAAGTACTGACCACTTCACACGGATCAAGCCACACAGATTCCAGCATTTCCAAAGTTCGTAGAGGCGGCAGGGGAGTCCTCGTTTGAAGAAGCTGTCGGCTGAACTGTGTGTGTCCCAGTGCATGCTGCACCTTGGATGGTCACATTGATGCTGATGTCGGAGACCATTGTGAATTGGTCAGTAAGTATTGACATACAGGTAGATGCCTCTTGTGACACCATACTGGCACAGCGATACGCACGCCTTAAAGAAGTAACTCTAGTAGGTTCGAAGCAGCTTGTGGTAAAACGATGATTTGCACGCCTTTGAGAAGACATTTTGGTGCGTTTTGAGACACCGTTTGGTGACCGTTTGTGGCAGAGGTTATAGGCACAGCTAGAGGGGGAGATGTAGCATTTATTTTGTATGTTCACATCAGTGATGCGCACACCGTGTGAAACATACAGAGGAGAAAAATGGTGATGAGCACACCAGAAAATATTCTTTGATTATTCTACATTGGTGCTATTTACACCACATTGTTTGACTGTATAACCTCCAGAGGGCATAGGTAACATTCATGACTGTACAAGTTTTGGCTGAATTAAATTGTGAATACAATAGGATTAGAGAAGAGAGTTGTTATATTATTGGATTTACTGCTTGCCACTCATTTAGTAAAAATTATTTCAATAGAGATTTATGCATGTGCAGCGCAAACATTCACTTTGACCCCACCCCTACTATTTTTCCAAGAACCAGGGGAACCCAGCCTTAAGTGGCAAGAGTGAAAGGATTCTTTTTCCATTTATTTGTCTACTATAGATAATAAAACACTATCACCAGAAACAAAAAAGATATTTTGTTGCACTATTTGGGTGAAGGAGGCATCAGGCAGTATAACCAGATGGAGAAGAAGCAGAGAGGTGCCAATGAGGATGATGTATATGTATATGCACTGGATGATTGAGAAAAGAAGTATTCACCTACTATTTACATAGCAATTGATAGGTACAAGTTTTCCCATCATAAGGAGAGGCAAAAGGAGACAATAAATGATTATCCATCAGCACTTCAGAAGTTGGTGATTCCTTGCAGATTTGGTCAGATACAGGTGAAGTTGATAAGGGACCAAATCATCATGCATCCTGACAACAAAGGAGTTCAGGAGCGGCTGTGGGCTGGTGAATATGCAACCTTGAAGGATGTGTTGGCTGTGGTGAGGAAAACAGAAATATCTAATAGATGTGCTGAGAGAGCTCTGGAGGATAATAAAGAGAGCAAAGAAGTTTGGATGGTAAGTTGTAGGGAAACTGGGAAAATAGTTAAGTAAGTATTCTGAGAGTGAGAAAGGGGAGGGGAGGAAGGAAAGCAAAGTACTATATTCCTATGCATAGAAATAGGCATGGATCTTAAGGTGCATATATGTGCTACGGATGTGGCAGTCAGGAGCATCTAGCTAATAGAAAGAAGTTGAGGGTTAGGGTCCAAAAGTGGCCTATTTGTGGTATTTTAGGCCATTATGCAAGAACATGTAGACAGAGAGACAGGAGGGGAAAGGTTCAGTGTGTGTTAGATTCCCAGAAGGAGTCAACATCCAGTTAGGATCAATCTGGGGGGGGGTTGGGTTGTATCCTAATTGTTAATGATGTGATTTTGGATGTGGACACATGTTCCAGAAACAAACCTAGGTTTGAGGTGGGAGTGGCAGGCACTCCGAAAATCTTAGTGGAGGATTCAGGATTGCCTTTCACAATCATTAACCAGGATTAGTGAACATGTAAGTTTGAAGAGTATATTGGAAAATAATTAAAAGATTCTGATATACGTTCAGAAAGTTTCACAGGAGAAGCCATACCTATGATGGAATTTAGAGATGTGACATTCAAATTTAAAGTGTGGTGTCCAGCAGAGGGTCAGCTATATGATGCAGAAGATGGTCCATGTGTATTGGGGTGGAGAGACCAGAGAAGCCTGAACATAATCCTGGACCCCAACAGCAAGGAGAAGATTTTGCTATTGAAGGACAGTGTCAGTGAGGGTAAAAGAGTGTTCAAAGATTTTCCAGAGATGTTTTCTGGAAAAGTTGGTACATTAAAAGGGTTCAAACATCAGATTGTACTGAAAGAAAATGCAGTTCCATTGAGTTATAGAGTAAGACCAATGCCATTTGTGGTCAGGGATGAAATGGAAAGGGAGTTATTGAGATTGGAGGAAGCAGGCATCATTGAACGCATAGAGTCCTTGGAGTGGATGTCTCCGGTTGTGGTTGCCTGAAAATCTATTGGCAACATTTGTCTATGCATTGACCTTAGAGGAGTTATCAAGCAAATATCCTTTGCCAAGAATTAATGAATTGTTGTCAAAAATTAAGAACAGGAAGTGGTTTTGAACTGTAGATCTTGCATCTGCATACCACCAAGTGTCATTACATGAGAAGAGCAGGAAGATCGCAGCATTTTCTACTTCCTATGGGTGTTTCCAGTTTATTAGAATGCCTTTGGACTGGTGTCAGCTGCTTAAGTGTTTCAGAGACGTATGGGGGGACATTTTTAAAAGAATAGAGGGGGTTCTGTATTTCCAAGATGATGTTTTGGTAATGGGAAACAATCGACAGAAGCATGGTGAACAACTAAGATGTGTTATGGAAAAGTTGAATTGCAAAGGGTTTACATCAGAAAATGCTAAATGTAAGTTTGCAGAACAGTAAGTAACATACGTTGGACATTTGTGGAAGTTGTATTTTACCCCAAAATGAGTTGGTGATATAAATCAGAGAAGCTCCTGCACCAATGAATAAGGATGAGCTATGCTCAGTTTTGGGTTTTGTGGAGTACTACCCCAAATTTGTTTGGAAAAAAATGCATACTTAAAGGCAATTGTTAAAATTCAGGAATACACTTGTGATGAGGAGTGTGAGAAGCAATTCGAAAGTATAAAAATGAATTGTGCATTGCAGCCCTGATTTATGGTTTTGATCCAATGTTGTGTAGTATGCTAACAGTAGATGCAAGCAAGAAAGAATTGGTTTCTATGCTTCCACAAAGGGATGGACATGGCAAGAAATGGGTGATTAGTTTTGCTTCACGAAGTTTAATGCCTGCTAAGGAAGCATATTTTGTAATTGAGAGGGAAACAGTAGCTTGTGTATGGCGTATCGAGCATTTTAGAGCATTTGTTTGGGGCACAGAATTTGACGTAAGACCGGACCATAAGCCGTAAGTCAAGTTGTTGACCACAGAGAGGTTTCTTAAGGCATTTGCAAGAGGTGCGAGATTTTTTATGAGATTGTAGGATTTTAACTATCAAATAATGTACGTACCAGGATTGCAGAATAAAGTGGTAGATGGGTTATGTCGCATACCGCTACCCATAACAGAGCTTCCCTGAAGTGAATGCGATGAATTCCAAGTAGCATATGTACGTGCTGATAACATGGATTCTATCGGGAATGAGGTTTGGAGGAAGGCATATGGTGTTGATGAAATGTTGAACAAAGTGAAGCAGTACTAAGGATGGGGCGTTAACAAGAGGTGTCCTGGGGAGTTAAGGTTGTTCTGGGAAGTCAGGAATGAGTTGGCAGTGGATTCGGATTTTGATGTAAGGTGTGGTAAATCGTTCCTCCAGGAAGTTTGAAAGAAATAATTTTTGAGTTATGTCATGAAGAGCATTTTGGGGTGGTTAGAACTAAAATTAGAGTAAAATCTGTGTACTGGTGACCTGGAAAGGATATAGAGATAGAGAGAATAGTGATGGAGTGTTTCAGTCTGTAAATGCGGATAAGAGACTTAAGATGTTGAGACCAGTGTTATGTCCTATGAAGTGCCCCAAAATGATTTGGGACATGTTGGCAGTAAACTTTGTTGGTTCTGTGCGCAACGAGTTTGGGACAGTAATTTCATCATTGTTTTAATAGATTATTTTATTAAGTGGGTGGAACTAGAGGTGCTACAGAAAGTGGATGTGGAATATGTAGTGACATTTTTAGATGCATGTTGCATAAGAGATGGTTTATCAAAGAAATTGTTGAGTGACAATGGGACCACAGTTTAAGTCTACAGCTGTTTAAGTGTTTCTGCACTGGGAAAGGGTGAAACATCTGGTGACATCAGTTCATCACCCATCAGCAAATGGTGTGGTTAAGCACTTTAACTACGTGATCGAAGGTACAATTCAGATGGCTACCTGTAATGGGAAAAAATGGGATGTGGAAGTCAAGAAAATGTTTTGGGCATATAGGAAAGATAGCTATATACTAAAGATAATCTTGGATGGAGAGATAGGGCATGGAAGGTGCAATGGTCACCTGAGAAAAGTAAAGGACAACATCTTGAAGGCGCAGTGTGCACAAGAAGGACTAGTTACTTACCCTCCGTAATGCCTTCTCTGGTAGAGATATGATTTAGCCGCAGATTTCTTACCTTTGAAATCTCCAGGCGTCAGACTGGATCTGTAAGATTTTTCTTTGAGCAATACCCTTGCACGCTGGTAGGTGATGTCGGTCGGCTCTGCATGACGTAGTTGTCTCCACTGTTGTGACATCCATCTCACCTATATAGGCACCACCTCTGAATGTTGATGTCTGTTAATTTTCATGACTTTCCACGCAAGTAGCACAGAGCCATGAAGTGCACTGACATTGGTGTGTTTCTGAACAACTAGGGCCCTGAAAGGGAACCGCCCTGACCCTAATAACCTGTCCGCAGTGCAGGGAGGATGGATGGGTCAGTAAGAAATCTGCGGCTAGATCATGTGTCTACCAGATAAGGCGGTACCAATGGTAAGTAATTTGTCCATCTGATAGAGACATCTAGCTGCAGATTCCCTACCTTAGAATAGATACCCAAGCAATACCATCCCGGGAGGAGGGACAAGTCAGACCAGGAAGAGAGGCCAAAAAGGTCATCCCCATGGACTTGACCGCCCAGGCAGTAGTGCTTAGTGAACGTGCTCAGAAACGCCCAAGTTGCTGCCTGACACATCTCAAGGACTGGAACACCTTGTTGCAACGCCATGGTAGCACCTTAGCTCTGGTAGAATGAGCCCTAAGCCTCGGGAGGCTTTTTTTTGGCCAGAGTATAGCAAATTTTGATGCCCATTGAGAGTTTGACCTTTTTCTACACCGCTCAACCCTTCTTCGCTCCAACGTACCCCACAAAGAGTTGGTCATCCATCAAGAACTCTTTTGTGCGGTCAAGGTGGAACAACCACGCTCTTTTTGGGTGGAGATGGTGGAGTCGCTCCTCTTTTTTAGAGCAATGTGGAGAAGCATAGAAAGTCAGCAAGGTCACAGATTGTCCAACGTGGAATGGTATAACCACTTTTGGTAAGAAAGAGGCCTTAGTACGAAGCTCCAACTTGTCAGGAAAGATTGTCAGGTAAGGAGGCTTTGATGACAGAGCCTGCCATTCGCTCACCCTCCTTGCAGATGTTATTGCCACTAAATAAGCTGTTTTGATGGTAAGCAGCCGGAGGGGGCCGTTATGCAAGGGTTTGAACGTAGTACATATCAGGAAGCTGGTAACCAAATAAAGTTCCCACTGAGGCATGATGAAAGGGGCAGGAGGAAACATATGTACAATCCCCTTGAGAAATCTATTTACAATAGGGGATGTAAATAGAGAGGGTTGGTCAAGTAGTCTCAAAAAGGCAGACAGGGCTGAAAGGTACTCTTTTAGAGCACCCAGAACAGAGCACTGCTGGGCAAAGGTCAGAATAAAGAGAAAGACCTGAAAGAGGGAAGCAGAAAGAGGATCAGTAAATCTTTATGTACAATATTTTTCAGATTTGTCCCACTGGCAGGCGTACACAGGCTTGGTGGAGTGCCCCCTATCTGCCAAAATAACATTGCAACCTTCGAGAGGAAGGTTGAATGCTTTCAACTGTCGCCGCTCGATCTCCATGCAAGAAAGCGTAGAGTGGATATGTTTGGGTGGAGGACCCTTCCCTCTTGCTGCTACAGAAGATCCTCCCAAAGGTGTAACCTGATTGGAGAATTGATGCTCAATTGGAAAAGCTTGAGACACCAGACTCTCTGCCCCAATACAGAGCCATAAGAATGTCTTGCGCCTGGCCACTCCTGATCTTCTTGAGCACTCTGGGCAGAAGTGGTATGGGTGGAAAGGAGGCCTGAGCTCCACTCGAATTGAAAAGTGTCTCCAAGTGAGAGCCGCCTTGGAAACTCCAGCACGCAAAACTGCTGACATTGCACATTCTCAGCAGAGGAGAACAGATCTAACCAAATCTCTCACCACTGCTGAAAGAGACCTTGTGCCTCCTCCGAATGGAGATGCCATTCGTGATCTGCTAGGCATCGACCGTTGAGTTTGTCTGCCCTGGAGTTAGGGATCCTGTCAGGTGTTGAACCACCAAGGATATGCCCTGCTGTTCCAGCCATGTCCAGAGATGCAGGGCCTCTTGACAAAGGGTCCATGACCCCACCCGCCCTGTTTGTTACAGTACCACATGACGGTAGCGTTGTCTGTGAACACTTGAACCAGCTTTCCTTTGATTGAAGGAAGAAAGGCTTTCAATGCCAAACAAATCGCTCAGAGCACCGGCAAGTTGATGTGGAGTCTGGATTCCGCAGGAGACCAGAGTCCTCTGATCTCCAACTCTCCCGGATGGCCACCCCATCCCAGGAGTGACACATCTGTCACTACTGTAAGATCTGGTTGGAGTAGGGAGAGAGGTCTGCCTCTGACCCAATCACGGTTGGTCAGCCACCTCTGCAGGTCCTATGCAGTTCCCTCTGAGATCTGAGCCATGCCAGAAAGATTCTCCTGATGCTCTGCCCATTGGAACTTCAGGTCCCATGGCAGAGTCTGCATATGCCATCTGGCATGAGTCTCAGCAGGATGCAGGAGGCCATGAGGACCAGCAGGCTCAGAGTAATTCTCACTGAAATCCAGGATAAAGGCCGAAACATCAGTATCATAGCCCGAATATACTGGACTCGCCATTCAGGAGGATAAACCCGAAACTGCACTGTGTCCAGAACAGCTCTGATGAAGGGAGCGCCTGAGAGGTAGTTAAGTGTCACTTTGGCGCATTGATAGTGAACTCCAGTGAATGCAGGAGGTTTGCCATAGTCTGGAGGTGGGAGATGACAGCTTGGGACAAACCAGCCTTCAACAGCCAGTCATCGAAATAGGAAAGACTGGCAACCCTTATTTGAGCAGATGGGCAGCGAACGCTGCCATCACTTTGGTGAACACCCTAGGGGCGCTGGTAAGGGCAAAGGGGAGCACAGTGAAGTGAAAGTGCTCGTGGACTACAATAAACTGCATATAGACCTGGTGGGCAGGCAGGACGGAAATGTGAAAATAAGCATCCTTCAAGTCCAACGCTACCATCCAGTACCCTGGGTTTGGGGCAGACAAGACATGAGCCAGAGTGAGCATCTTGAACTTTTCCTTTTTGAGGAAATAGTTGAGGGTTTGGAGATCCAGAAAAGTAAGAAGACCCTTGTCCTTCTTCAGGATCAGAAAGAAGCAGGAATAACAACCACATCCTACTTCTGGCACCGGAGCCCTCTCTATGTCTTCCTTGGCTAAGAGAGTCATGCCATCTTCCTGAAGCAAAGTCAGGTGATCCTCCATCAGCTGGTCATAAGTTGGAGGCATGGAGGGAGGGTTAGTCTTGAAGGGGAGGTATTAGCCCCTGCGGACTATCTGAAGAACCCATCTATCCGATGTAATATTTTGCTAGTGGTGGAGGTGATGGCTGACCCTGCAACCAACTGGCTGCCCATGATCTTGTGGGGCCAGTGTAGGAAGGTTTAGAGGTTGAGGGGATGGGTGGGCTCACCTGACCTCTGGCCCCCCGAACCACGAGGTCAGAATGAGTTGTTCCCAAGGCCGCGCAGAGGTTGCTGAGCTTGCGGTGTCTTGTGGCTGGGATATGCCTGATGCAGCTGAAAAGCCCTTTCCGCAGCCATTAAAGGGGCATAAAGCAGATAAAAGATGTGTGGCCACTGAGAAGCCCAAGGATTTTGCCGTAGCCCGTGAGTCCTTCAAGCACTCCACGGCTATGTCTGCTTTGTCTCCGAAGAGACGGGTGCCATCAAAGGGTATGTCCATGAGGGAAGCCTGAACATCACCAGAAAAGCCAGAAGTTCTCAGCCAGGTGTGGCATCTAACAAACACCATTGATGACATTGCTATGCCCAGCAAGTTGGTTATATCACACCCACAACAAATGCATCTCTCCTGTCTGATACTGCTTGGAAAAGGATGGCCAGGGCCTCTTCGGGACCTGTGCCAGCACTTGCACAACCATTTCCCATAGTGAGTGGGTATAATGACCGGATAGGCATGTAGTGTTCACTGACCACAATGCAAGGCTGGAGGAAGAAAAGATTTTCTTACCCCAACTACCCAGCCTCTTGGATTCCCTGTCTGAAGTGCGGAAGAGAACACGCCTTGTGAGGTAGAGGCTTGCACCACAAAGCTTTCAGAGGTAGGCCGGTTGGTGAAGAAGTTTGGATTGCCTGGCGTAGGGCGATAGAAGCGGGTAATTGTCCTGTGCTGGGCTTGGACCAGGTTCCCAGAAGGACATCAGTCAAGGCCTCATTGAATGACAGGAGGGGTTCCGAGTAAGAGACACTTGCCTGCAAGACCCTCGTCAAGATATTCATCTTGACTTCTACTGAAGGGAGCTGAAGGTCCAGGACCTCAGCTGCCCTTCTTACTACCATTGCATATGGAGCTCCCTCTTCCATAGCCACAGTAGGGGGGGGGGGACATGCCAGAATCTGAACAGGTATCCAGTCCACTGGCCTCACCTAGGCCTAGATGTATCAAGCATTTTGCGATTCGTTAAGGCCGAAATTCGCAGAATTTCGGCCTTAACGAATCGCAAACGGACATTTTGCATCTTTTGGGATGTATGTGAAATTAGCAAAATAAGGAATCGCAAAAAATTGCGATTCCTTATTTTGCTTAAGCATTTAAAGAATTGCAATTTTGCGATTCCTTAAATGCCATGTATGAAGCTTTTTTAATTTGCGAATTCAGGTTAAGGAATCGCAAATTAACACCAACTTGAGGTTCGTGTTAATTTGCGAAATCCTTTCAAAAACCAGAATTTGGCAATTTTGAGGGTGCCATGTGACACACATACATGCCCATAGGGCATGTATGTGCGCCATATGCACACACATGTAAGTTTCAGGGGTGCAGCAGGGTGTCCATGAGACACCCCTGCACCCTTGCAATAATTCTCAAATTGCGATTAGCAAATTGCGAATTCGCAATTTGAGAATTATTTCGCAATCATTCCTATGGGCCTCCTGGCCCATAGGAATGAATGGGAAATTATTCCTTATTTGTGAATTCGCAACTTGCGAATTCGCAAATTAGGAATAATAAGGAATCGCATAAAAATAGCGACTTAAAACATACATCCCATTTTGCGATTTCTTAATAGACATTCAGTAAAAATCGCTATTAAGAAATCGTAAATAGGAATGATGATACATCTAGGCCCTAGTCCCCATTCCAGTCCATTTCATGTTCAGGCTGGTCTTGTGAAAGGATCAGTGACCCCTCCCAATCTTCCTCCATCCCTAGCCCTTCAAAATAAGGTTGAGGTATTGAGGTAAGACCCAAGAGTGCTGTTGGCATAGGAAACGGCATCGGTAGGCGCTGCCCTGAGTCATCAGGGATAAGAATGGGCTGGCGCCGGCAGCGCCAACAATCTGGTGTCAGGGCCAGCACCACCTTCCTGCATAAAAGCAATCCTGAGAGGCATTTTCCTCTTTCTATGTGTGCTGCAGAATTCAGTACACATAGAAGGAGGAAGTGTCTAGGAGCTATAAAGATATTTCTCCTCATTACGCCTTACCTTGAGAGGCGTAGCATTTTAATGCATTCCCAGATTTACTTGTACTGGTAAATCTGGGAATGCACCTAAATCCATGGGTGAATGTGTGGGAACACCCAAGGAACGTCTTGCCAGGGCAGAGTAATGCAACGCAGCGAGTGCGCGCCGTTGTGTTACTCTAGATTAATCAAGCCACACAAGGCCGCACAAGATGGCCTTCCATGGCTTGATAAATCCGACTTAGGTTTTGCGTCACCCTTGTGCCCCCTTGAGTTGCGCAAGGGCGTCACAAAACTTACATAAATATGACCCTGGATGTTTACCTCACTTGGAAGAATCTTTAAAAGAAAATGAATAAACGTGAAATATAAGGCTCCAAAAAGAGAAATTTACATTTAAAATAAATTAAAAATACAAAGACGAATTTAAAAAGAATTTGAGAGCACAACAAAATGACTCCGACAATAACGAAAAATTTAGGAAATTACTTACCAAATGTGGTTTTAAAGTTGTTAGAGTTATGTTGTAAGTTTCCGGCCTTCTACCTGCGATGATATTTAGGGCAAATGTATAGCATCCTTTGTTGAAATTTCTTCTGAAACCTAAAGCAAGTTTAGTTAACTTACTATATAGATCTTACAGACTTGGCTTCTCGCCCTCCTTGGTCGTACAGGGCATCTCAGATGTATTACGATATGCCGGGTGAAAAGATTAAAGAGGGCAGCTAGACCGTGGTTGGCTCATCCCTGAATGACATCATAAACAGTCGACGCGTCTTTCGCTTTTATTCGATGACATCAAGCTGAATGTCTAGCAGTTAGTTTCATGTTGTCAATGTATATGTGCCATGAAGTGAATTATCGCACTTGTATGAATTCGCCAAGCCTGACAATGTTAAAAGGCTATGCCATACCTGCGTCTATCACCTCCCCTGGGGGTTAGACACTGATTTCTAAAGTTCATCCCGTCTCGCTGTCAATAGGTTAGATGGGGGAGAAAAACAGTGTCTGCTTTCCGCGTCGCGGAAGCAATGTTCGCAGAATAAAGAAGCAAATGGCGCCACCTGCTGGCAGTTCTTTTAAGATGCAGCACTGAAGTGAAGGAAGATGATCTCCACTCCAGAAAGATGTTCAAGATGGAGGCACAGAATGAAGCAAATGCTATGTACGCATCTGTCGTTTTCTTTAACTGCAACAAGGCTGGCATGAGACAACTGGCGCACAGCCACTGAATCCTATTTGCCTGCTGGTATATTTTTGCAATATTTCACATTTTTGCAGACATTAACATTTTAAATCACTCCTATAAATCCAGATAAATATTTGACAGCCCCAGAGTACAAATCGAACACATGCCACAACCAGCAGACGGTAGGTTGTCTAGTAAGCTGGCTGGCATACATATGCTTTAAATCCCATTGATGCCTGCTGTTGCCCTGGCAGAATGGCGGGACAGTGAAGCAAAGAAAGATAAAGCTAACGTGAGCTCTATGAATGCCCCTTGCTTAAATTGTGACTAGTGGCAACTGTACTTTAAATAAAAAGTAAGATTTGCTGCTATTTTTGCTTGCAGTACTAGGGGCCAGATGTAAGCACAGACAAGTTGCAATGTAAATGTAAATTCAATGGAATAAAGTATTATATCAGATACCCTAGAACAAACAAGAATTTGTAAAGTCAATAGACCGGGCCTTAATATTCCAACATATGCACACGTATGCACAAATGCACTAACTCTATCTGTGCCATGTCTTTTTACAGTCTGTCTTGGTGTGCCTCCCATGCCTGTACCCTGTCTGTTTGAGATTCTGCAGTCCGATGCAGCAGGTTAGATGTAAAAGAATTCATTTGAATAACTGATTGTTCTGAAATCTATAGTACTTGCGTCCCATGTACCATATTGAGCTAAACGATGATTCAGTAAACACAAATGTGAAATCAATTCGTAGATCTGACATAGATATCGACATACTGTCCAAGCACAAACAGCCGCAAATATTCAGTCTTAGCTACAAATGTTTGGTGAAGTGTTCATAGCGCCGGTGGCACAGCGCTCAGTTAAAGCGTGAGGGAATAGAAAGGTGCAAACAAAGTGCTGAAGGCTGAATCTGTGTCTTGTAAGGGAGTACTGCACTGCAACTTGCAAAACTACTTGTGCGTTTTCATTAAGGGGATCTGTCCTGTCATTTGCTGTTGATGTTTCAACCTAGTGAGGCAAGCAGCCTGTAGCTTTCCTAGGGGTAAAGCACTTCAGATGTTATCCTAAGAGGGTCTGTGTTCTATGTGTGCACTCCCCAATCACTTGATATCTACAAAATCTTCTGTAGCGCCAGAATAAACGAGGATTTGTGTTTCGTTTTCACATGATTGAAACTTCATATGAGCTGGTATCAAAAGATGTGAGTTGAAGCAATTTGTTGTCTGTGCTCGGTCATGCAACACGAAGTTAGGCAGACCCAAAGTTGTGGTCTCCTCACACGCCCAAATCATATATATTCTTGACTGAGCTTGAGCAGGCACTGATGTTTGGGGTCGTATTATTGGTTTTCATTGGCATTCTTTTAAGAAAGGACCCCCTTTTTCCACAGTAAAGACACGGGTTCTGTGATGCTCTCGTGTTGTTTCTCTTCTTTGGTGAGCCGGCTATGAACCCCTTCAATTTGCATTGATTTAGCCTAGGGCCATCTATTTCTCTGAGGTTTCCTTGCTTCTTTTCATGAATCTTGATGCTTTGAAGCCACTCATTCCTATTTCTTTTTCGATCATAGGCAGTCCAGCTTGACTACGAGATCGGTGAGTATGGTACAGGATTCTGGGGGAACCACTATCTGCACCGAGAGGTCTTTTTGCTACCTTCAGTTGTATGTAGCGGAGTGACCCCTTAATTCTTTTGGATAGCCTGCTGTGCTATCAAACAGTTAAAAGATGTCAAGAATAAGACCAGATCTTGGCAGCCTTGTCTAAGATGCAGAAGTTGATTGTCCACTAACTGAAAACGTGTTTTCTGAAACATTTCTTCAATTCTTCTTTTCAGTGCTTGTTAACTCAACTAAAGCATTTAATTAGGAAACTCTTGTTCCCCATCACACTTCCTACAATAAATCAAAAGCTGCCTTGGACTGTGAAAGAAATCGGGTGGCTGGTTGAGGGAGGGTGAAGCCCTACTCAAGCAGCAATCATTAACCTTGTCCAAGTGAAATCACTATCAAATCCTAAATTAACCGGTGCTCAACCCTCGGGTAGCTTGGCACAGAGCAGTCAGGCTTATCTCCGAGGCAATGTGAAAAGTCTTTGTGCCACACTTCAAACTGTAACAATGTGAAAATACACCACAAAATGGATCCCACACAAGATTACAAAAATAGAGCAAATTTGTATAAGTAATACGATATAAGGTCCAGTGTTTTCATCGAGGAGGCCATTGACAACGGAAGCTTGAAATGCTAAGTGCTGTGTCGAGGATGCGTTGCATACTGGGTGGTTCCAAAGAGACTACGGGTCTTGCAATTCAGAGTCCTGTGTCATCATCGAGGCTACTATCGACAAGAATTTTGCAATGCAAGGGCCTGCGTTGGGGATGCGTCACACAGCAGCGGTTTTGATGCAGGTGCGGGCTATGAGTTTGATGGGCAGTCCTTGCACTGGAAGAATCCTCACTACAGAAGTGATGTGTTGGTTCTTTTAGGGCTAGCGTCACGCAGAAGAAGTGATGCGTCGGTTCTGCTGGATCCACAGATGGGCTGGATGAGCACCTTCAGGCCCGCTTCTAAGGGTCAAGGACTGGGATAGTACCACTTGACAGTTTAGGACTCACAGTTGCATAGTCCAGGTGCTGGTTGCAAGAGACTAGCCCTTGGAGTCACTCTGGTGGTCCTGGGTTCAGGTTCCAGTTCCAGTCCGTGTCACCGAGGCAAGAGAGCAGCAGGCAGCAGGTCAGCAGGCAGCAGTCCTTCAAGACAGAAGTCCAGCAGAGTGGCAGTCCTTTCAGCAGCGCAGCAGCACAGCAGTCCATCTTACTGGCAGAGTATCCATAGGTCTAGAAGTGTACTGAAGAGTTAGTATCCGAGGTCCAATTGTTATACATGGTGCCTCCTTTGAAGTGGTAGGATATTCTAGGAGGTTTCCTTGTGAAGTGCACAGGTATCCTGCCTCCCTTTGCCTGCCTCCAGACTAACTACAGGGTATATATATTTCTTTGTGTGAAGGCATGACACAGCCTATTCAGGTGTAAGTGGGGCTGTGCCTAACTCCACCCTTCCATTCTGCCAGTGATGGCCCATCCAGGCAAACCTAAGCTCTCCATTGTGTGTGGTTGTCTAGTAGGACTACACAATGATTAACTGCCAACTACACCTAGTCTTGTGACCCGGAGACAGGCTGCAGACACTAAATAGCTAACGTAGAAAAATGGCAACATTCTAAATGTGTCATTTTGCATGATTGTAATAAAAGAATGAAATGTTACCATAAAAGAGGATTCTTCACTACAATTTCAAAAACACCAAACATGAATTTTTTACCTGGTCCTATTTAGACGTTATAACCTATTAAATTTAATAAGGTAACTCCAATGTTATCCAATGGGAGTGGTAGGCATTGTAATAGTGAAAAACAAATTTAAGAGTTTTTCACCAGGACATGTAAAACTTAAAAGTACATGTCCTACTTTTTAAATAGGTTGGCTGTTTGGGGCCTAGCCCAGGGGTGACTTCTAGGTATTAGAAAGGAAGGTTTGGGCCTTGCAAAACGTTTATTTTGCCAGGTTACAATGGCAGTTTAAAACTGCATACACAGCTGCAATGGCAGGCCTGAGACAGGTTTGCAAGGCTACTTAATTGGGTGTCACAACAAGTGCTGTAGGCCCTCTAGTATCATTTCATATACAGGCCCTGGGCACCTACAGTACCACTTTACTAGGGACTTATAAGTAAATTAATGGTGCCAGTTTAGGACAAGCCAATGTTTATTTATTTTGAAGCTTATAAAGTGCACGGCTACCCCCAACTGGGGTTACCATGTTTTTGGGAGTGAGCATGTGCACGTTAGTACTGGTTAGCAATAAAGTGCACAGGGTTGTAAGGCCAACAAAAACAAGATGAGAAAAACATGCAGGAGTAAGGAAAAAAGTCTTAGGGGATGACCACCCTAAGGCTGACAGGTCTAACAGACTGTTCATTTGGGAGTACTGGCAGTTGACAGTGAAAATGCACAACCTGAACTGTTGGTGTCTGTGCTGTGGATACCATTGTGCTTTGTGACAAGTAAATCAATTGAGGAGATAATGAGTGGGATGGTTAGAACAGACGGAGATGAATGAGAGTAGGTGGGGTATTTCCAACTAATTCTGTGGAAATGGCGTTAGTTGTGTCTTCAGGTCGTTCACCCTCTGCCTCCCACGGTATGGTCCTGCCAAGCCATTTTAAACAGATTGCAGATCATCCAGAGTGCTGCAGCCCATTTCCTATTGTGGACCCTTAGGCGCCAGTCTGTTGCCTTTTTCTGGTTAGACCTTTACTGGCCCCCTATTGTGAAGTGAGTTCATTTTAAAGCACTATGTTTTATATTTAAGGCAATCACCAACTCAGGACCCACGCTTCTAGGACATCTGGTAGAACTCTACACTCCCTCCCGAGCCTTGAGATCACATAATTCCTATTTTGCTAGACTCTCTAGGATCCATAAACTAAGACAGGAAGGATGTGCCTTTTATCATCTTGCCCAAAACTATGGATCTTGCTTCTGCACTCTGTCCGCTAGGCTCCTGCTGAAAAGGCATTCATGAGAACGCTCAAGACATGGATGTTCCAATATGCAATTCAGATCCATTTCTGAGAGTATTAGGCACCCTCTTGGGTATTTGTGTTTTATACAAGTCTGATTAAATCAAAATCAAATTGCATCAGTCTGGCCTTCCATACAGCAGTTAACATGTTGGCCAAACTAGCCAAGTTTGCCCCCTGTGAATCGATACAGTTCAAGCAAGGCAGTACTCCTAGGCTTTCGTTTCTGAGGTGGGGACTGGGGGGGGTGGGGACACATGCATTGACCTGTATGGGTCAGTTGGTCATGCAGCAGAGGCATGGATCTACCACTCTCTAACAAACTTGTGAGTGACTGAAATGAAGAGCTTCTTTACAAATAAAGTTGATCCAATGTGAAGCAGTTTGATGTTAAATTGATGGTTTATTTAAGTTGAATGAAGACTCCACTGGAGTGCGTCCTTCCTCCTTGAAGTCCAAACGGAATCTGTTTGTTAAGACCATTCATGCTTCAAGGAGGAGGTTGGATGCACGAGAATGCTTATCTGATAAATGCTTGTTTAAACAAAAATTACACTGCATGCGCGCATAACAGCAATTGTGCGCATGCCAAGAACAGAATGTTCACTCACACATGAGAGCTCGTGAACACAAACTAAGCTCTAACAATAACAAGGTACAAAATAAGAAGTGTGTACAATATATTACATCACTCTTTCCCTTTCACAAACAACCAAAAATTACAATTATAATGACCTTAAGACAAATAAAAATCCTTGTATTTTGAAGGAAATGTACAATTGCGAGAAGGTCTTACAAAAACTGGTTTAGAATTCACAGAATTATTAATTTGTAAAGAGTCATTAGCTGGCAAAGAATTTGACACAGAATCAGTTCAATCTTGTACCTGAACATCACTTCCAGATGACATCGAAGATTCATCTGTAGTAGAATCATTTGAAAAGTATGAAAAATGTAAATCATCTTGAGAAACATTTTTTTTTGTTGGACAATATTTTGCGAGCTTGATCAGGTGTTAATTTAACCAACATTCTTTTGCTCGACCAAACTTTGTGACCCAGAAACAAAGGGCCATATGTATCAACACATTTCCCCATAGACACAGAATGGGCAAAACCATTTGATACTTCTGGCCCTAAGAGCCTTTCGACAATGTAAGAATTTGTAATGGAAGTGACAGTTTTGAAAGACCCTTCTTAATTTTCTTAGGAGACTTATTCATAACCCAGTTACCAATTTGAAATCATGTGTATTATTGCAACCTTTGGTATGAAACTTTTTCTTTTGTATACATTTTTGAACAGCAACATTTTAAGCATGTTTTGTTTATCTTTGCAAAGCAAACATGAATTACCATTCTTTCTCAATGTTTTAATCCAGGAAGCACAAAGTGTTCCATTGGGATCTCTCTTTTTGAGAAGCATAAAGGGAGAAACTCCTGTGGAGGAACGAGGCGTAGGGAGATATGACCAGATCCTTTTTTTTAAAAACATATCAACCGCTGCATTAACAGATAAAGCAGATTGAATACCTTCTTTTATAAACCTATTCATTCGCTCCACCAAGCCGTTTGCAGAAGGGGAATACAATGCAACTTTTAAAAGCTTAGAAAAATTCTAGAGAGAAAATTAATCACAGATGATGAGAATAGAATTCAAACTCCACCCATTTGCAAAACAATCTAGTAATACTATGATGTATTTCTTATCATTAAAGAATACCTCAAAAGGTCCAGCAAAATTCAGAGCTAATTTTGTCCATGCACTCTGTGGAACTGGAACATTATTTAGAGGTGTTTTCATGGTTTTACAGTGTTTATCAGACACAAGACACGTTTTGCATGAATTTATCTAATTTGTAACATCTGATTCCAAACCAGGCCACCAACATTTTTCTTTCAATCTCCTAGAGGTAACTTCTATTCCCAAATGCCCTTCATGTGCTATTTTAAACAAATGTATGTGTAGGAATGTGGGAGGTACTGCAAGATAACCATGCATGACTAAACCTTCCACAACAGAAAGTCCTTGATTGACCTGGTCAAAAGATTTTGAAGGGGAAGGTAGGGAAAGTTCTTTTGGCCAACCAGACACAATCATGTTGTTGACTGCAACAAACATGGAATCATCCTAGAAGCTTTCAGCCAATCTTCTTGAGTAATGTGAGGTAGATCAGTAATAAATGTCCTCAACAGTAGACACCACACATCATCAATCCTGGAAGATGATGAATTATCCTCTAATGATAATCTGGACAGTCTGCCCTTCCATTGCAAACTCCAGGTATGTACTTTATAATAAAATTATATTCATGCAAGTGTGAGAGTATGCGGACAAGTCTTGCAGAAGCTTTTCCTGTCCCATTCCTATTTAGTAAGTGTATCAAAGGTATATGATCAGAAAATATCTCAAATTACGTGCCACAAATGAATGTTCTAATTTTCTCTACAGACCATGTGCATGCAAGCGCCTCTCTCTCAATTGTGCTGTAATTAGCTTCTGCATTCGTGAGAGATCTAGATGAATACCCCACTGTATTCTCCTTACCATTGATCCATTGACAAAGAACCGCTCTTACGCCATGTTGGCTGACATCAACAGATAAAATACATTTATGTCCAGGTGAAAACGGTGAAAGTGCAGAAGCCTGAAGAATGAGTTTTTGGATTAACTCAAAAGCTTGTTGTGCTTCAATACTCCATAAAAAATTAGCATTTTTCTTCAACAAAACACGCAGAGGTTGAACCACCTGAGCATAATTGGAAATAAACCTCGAATAGTACTCAGTCATACCCAAAAATGATCTGAGTAGATCTTTATTTTTAGGTACCACAACTTCAAGGAACTCTGCAGCTGATATGCGTTCCTGAATCTTCTTATGAAAGCAGCTGTAGGCGAATTGATCTCTTATATAAGAATCCAACTCAGCCTCAAAGTTTCAGTTTGAAGCCAAATTTCTCAGTACTGAAATATAGCCCATTCTTTCTTGCTGATTTTTGCTGTCACCAATTGTTGCCCTACTTGCCACAGAATCTGTCTGGAGCACGGAGGGCGCTGCCACACTCCAGAAGTCCCGCAGAGTGCCACTGAGTGCCGCCATTAACTCCTGGACACTAGGGGAATATTTCTTCCAGCATCCCACGCGGCAGTAACGCCACATAAAACGACCTCGCGCACCGGGAGGTGCTTAAAAGGGGGCCAGGGCTCCTGCAGGCGTGCCCGGGCCAAGGGCGGGCCCGTCCGTGCACGTCAGCGGCAGGAAGAGGCTGGGCTGGGCCACCCCTCTGAGGAGTGAACTTACTTCATCTGTCCATTGTGGACATCGCGGGTTACAAGAGGATTAAAGGTACTGTCCAATATAAAGGAAATAAAGCAAGTAAACAAGGGTTAAGAAATGAACATGGAAAAGCGAAAGGGGGTAGCTGGTACCCTGGATGTGTGGGCAGAATCTATTTTAACCCATGAGATCCATATGACGGAGTGGCGCCTTTCTTTAGATCCTGCAACATTACACAGACATACAACAACCGATACTTTGTCACCTGTACCGGGGGTTGGCAACCATGAGTCTTTATCCGGAACTGTCGCGAGTGTCTCATCTGATATTACTCTTTCACCATCTGTCTCAGATGTGACACAGAGCATTCCAGCAGCTCAGAATAGAGTTACTAGGGCCAGGATAGCAAAAAACATGACCGTACATAAGAACTAACCACGGACAGACAAACGGAACCGTGATACTGGGGCAAGAAATACTAAAAGCAAGGCAAATGTTGGTACTTCTTCTTCTATAAAAACTGCTACGGTTGGCACACAAACAGAGAGGAACTTACCCCCATTAAAGAATAGTGTAGCTACTAATGATTCAAAGGAAGTTATGACTGAGCTTCAAGTGAGAACAAACGACCCTGGATTAGGAACAGACCTAACATGTATGTGTGATTTAGCAGAAAAAAACTTTTCTATGCTGCGGGACAAAATTAGTACACTTGAGTCTGCAGTTAATACTTTAAGTAATAACATCAAGGGGCAGTTCCGAACTGGAAAGGTCAGGGAGGATACAAGGTCAATGAAGGGCAATTGTTTATCTGTTGCCCAAGAAGGGAACATTCCCGAAACAAATGACAAAACAATTACAAAACATATTGGGAATGTTAGTGTGGGGGATCCACCAGCAGGGACAAATATAATAGCCACCGAGTATCGCCAAAAGGGGCTAGAGGCAACTTTAGATGTAGCCAATTGTGCAAGTGCTTCTATTAGAAGCGAGATAACAAATGAACCTAGGGATTCCCTGGTCCGAAAAATGAGATATTGAAACTCCCACCAGCATCATGCCCTTATGTTTTAATTTTGGCTGGGGTTCCAGCATTAAGGATTGGGCAGAAAGAAACATGGGGAGCTTTAAGGAAAAAAACTGTAGACTGGCTGGTAAGACACAAGAATTTTCACCCAGCAGATGCTAATGAGATCCTAATGGTTAGGAGAGTAGGGTGGATAGGGCAAACTGTTAAGAATATAAGAGGTCATTGCATTGTGGTAAATTTTTGTAGGCCACGGGTGGTACATTATCTACTTTGCCATTGCGACGCGACCTTCGCACCTAAAAAGGGGATCAGTGCCCTACCTCTAGGATATTTCTACAGTCCAGAAGGGGAGAATAGAGATGGGAGATGTCTACCAGTCACACAAATTAACAGATTTCAGGCATTGTCAGACCTAGATACTCAGGACTGACAATTACCCGGAATCAGGCAGGATAAGGTGTACCTAGCTATCACTAATGATTCCAGACCTAAAATTAATGATCCTGAGGTAGTTGAGGCTACCTATGGTGATACCCCAAATGATCCCAAAGAGACAGGTGTCCGAGCTACTAAAAATACGGTACCTGAATCGCCCTTGACTATCCAATCCGAGGCCCTGACCACCAATCCTAATAATAGGGAGAATGAGAACACATGTAAGATTCATAGTGGGCTCTTAGAGTATAAAGTAGATTTAAATCAAACATATGGTGAGAAAGATTCAAGAGGAAATCAGCATGGAAAAGTAACATTAAATACTAACCCAGCTAATGACGTGGGTAATAACTTCGAGCAAATACAGCAAATAGAAAACAGAAGTGAGAAAATAAGTAATGTCTTAACGGGGGAAGAGTGTAAAACAAAGATAAAGTTAACATCTTGGAATATTGCTGGGATAAGAAAAAATCAAAGTGACCCAATGTGGCAAGAGCATATCGGCCAGAGTGAAATAGTTCTCTTTCAGGAAACTTGGGCTGTGGAAAGCCTTTATAAAATTGGTTTTAAAACTTTTAGTATACCGGCTGGTGGGCTCGCCATTTGGCTAAAAATTAGTTTAGGTGCCGATTTTAAGCAGATTAACACCCCTAGTCAAGATATATTAGGAGTTAAGTTCCAAGCACCAGACAAAAGAGAAGTGTATATCCTCAACATATATAGTAGACCAAGTTCCGCCAGTAAAGAAGTGGAGGTCATTGAGCACCTGAATAATATTTTAACTACGTTTAACCAGAATGCTCTGATAATTATCGGGGGCGACTACGGTATTTTAGACCTTAATGCAAATTCTGTTAAGTGAATGCGTAGCGTAGAAAATGCAAATAATGGCTGTTGTGACATCTGCTACACAGGCGCCAAAGAAAATGAAGTACATGTGCTATTCTTCTGCCCTGCCTACATATGTCCTCGGAGAAAATGGATTAAACCCATCTGTTGATTGTTGGGCATCAGATCTTGTAAAGAGGCGGAAAGAATACTTCAAACAGATACTGCACAATCAATTGCGTTTAGTGTGAGCAGGTACCTTTTTTTGTGTAGACTTAATAAGAAAGAGAAGGGGACTGAAGCTTTAATTGTTTCCCAAAATAAGTACCAATTAGGAAGTAAATATAAAGCCAGATGTAAACTATTTAGTTAAGTGGTATGGTACCTTGTACCTGTTTCTGATAGTTATTAAATGTATTTGTGTAGGAAATAACCACCTTGCAATTAGTGCTCTGAAGTATTATTAGCACTTTGAATCTATTGCAAAGAGTTATTGCTGAACTTCTTGAAAAAAGGTCCTGAAAGGGCTTTTTTTAAATCTTTTATAAATTATAAATTAATATTTATTGTTTTAAATTTTTGGAAAATTGCTAATAGGACATCGATTGCTATTTATAACTGTTTTTATTATGGGCGGGTCATGCCTTGATGTATTGATGTATTGTTGTATGAATATTTTATATAGTATGTAATCTTTTATGATTTCTAAAATCGAAATAAAGATATTGAATTGAATGGAATTGAATAGTCTTCAATGGCTAATCTGAATTCTGCTTCCTTTTCATAAAGTTAAATCTCTCCAGCATTACACTTGGCTGTTCTAAGAGTTTTTTGTTTTGTTTGTTAACAGCATCAGAGTATACGTTCCATCCATCTCCTTTACCCAGGGGTGGAATAGATACTGGGAGATTTGGGTTTGAATGAGTAACTTTCAGCATCTATGGCAACCAAATAATTCTCAAAAGATTTAAACCAGAGTTTCCAGGTTTCTTTTTGTTTGCCTTGTCTTGGAAGAAAATCATCCAGTTGAAAGATCTGCTGGGAAGCCATTTAGAGTAACAGGCAAATTGTACTTGTTTGGAGCCACGACCTGTATAGGGCGTGCCACCAGGCGTTGACGTGGGGCGGGGGAGGGGCAGGGTGGGGGGTTGTAAAACGCGGCAAACGGACGATTTCAGCTAAGTAACAGGGGAAAAAAAGAATATCGTTGGCGCGCGGCATCGCCAAATGTGATGCTGTGCGCACAACAAAATTCCTTTTATTTTTTTTGTTACTTACCTGAAATCACCTGTTCGCCACATTTTACAACCCCCAGTCCTGCCCCTCCCCCACCCCACGTAACCGCCCGGTGGCACGCCCTATACGGGCCGTGGCTGCTTGTTTGTAGTAGGACATTAATAGCAGTGCTTGTAATGAGGAAAAGAGGTTGTTTTGATAAAAACAGTATTTAACTTACAGTAGGTTTTTGCCAATTTTGTAACTGAAGTGTTAAGAAGTAAAACGAAATTAAAAATGAAATGAATGAGAAATAAATAAGTAAAATAACGTTGCACGTGTGTAGAGCGTGTTAAAACTTACAGTTAATGTCCCCGAGGTAAATATCCATGGACTCAAATAACTAAGCAGGGGATTATGTGCGAGTGAGTCTGATCACGGTGCGCATTTTAAAGAAGGGGAGTTATGGGATGCACCAACCAATCAATCCTATGCTTTCGGATTGAAGGGTTAGCATGCCAAACCCCAAACTCACTCTGGGAGGAATTCGTCGCTGAAGTGAAGTGAAAAGAACTTGCCAATCCGGAAACCCGCTCCTCCAGCCGATGCATGATGGCAAATTAGAAAGAAGGGATTTCCTTAGCCGAATGACAAAGATGATGAATTTCGAAGATAATTCAGCAGAAGAAAGCTGTTCAGAAGATGAACAGTGACTTAAGTGTAGACCGTTGAGAAAGCAGCTGGTTCAGCAAACGTAGGAAGCACAACATTTGTGGTGTTTGATGCAGAAAACCAGGTAAATCGTCGCCAAATGAAATGAAGAGCTTCTTTACAAATAGAGTTGATCTAATGAGAAGCAGGTTGATGTTAAATTGATGGTTTATTTAAGTTGAATGAAGACACCACTGGAGTGCGTCCTTCTTCCTTAAAGTCCAAACGGAATCTGTTTGTTGAGACCGTTCATGCTTCAAGGAGGAGGTTGGATGCACAAGAATGCTTATTTGATAAATGCTTGTTTAAACAACAATTACACAGCATGTGCGCATAACAGCAATTGTGAGCATGCCAAGAACAGAATGTTCACTCACACATGTGAGCTTGGGAACACAACCTAAGCTCTAACAATACCAAAGTACAACAAGAAGTGAGTACAATATATTACAGTGACTACCACCACCAGGTATCGTGGGAGCGACACAAGTGACCGTGGGAAGGGGGAGAGACAGAGGGTTTATGCCGCTTGTGATGCTGGCCCACTCCCATTGTTTTAGTATGCGTCCATTGTTTGGTCATGTTCTGTGAGCTAAATGTAATGCATTGGGTGACTGTAAAATTGCTATGGTGCAAAAGTCAACAGGTTATATAGAAATTATCGGCCAGATTCATGAAAGACCAGTTTTGCGAGTCTGAAATAGCGATTCATAAGGAATCGCTATTACAGACTCGAAAAACGGGATTCATGTAGGAATCGCAAAATTAAATGCGATTCCTACAGATTCCTTATTTGCGATTAGCAAATTGCTAATCACAAATAAGGAATAACTCCCCATTCATTCCTATGGGCCAAAAGACCCATAGGAATGAATGGGAAGTATTCCTTATTTGCGATTAGCAATTTGCTAATCGCAAATTAGATAGCGATTTGAAGGGTGCCAGGGGTGTCCAAAGGACAACCTGTAGCACCCCTGTCTCTAATAGAGATTCCTTAAATACTATTCCTCGCTAATTTGCGAGTTTCTAAATAGTGATTTTTGCATTTGGGATGATGAATCCCAAATGCAAAAATTGCACTCGCAAAGGGCCAGATTCTTAGAATCTGGCCCTTTGCGAGCGCACATATGATTGATGAATCAGGCTGTATGACTTTTTTAACAATCAATCTATATGTAAACAATTAGCTTTCCATATCTGGGTATATACCACAGAGGTGTGTACTACCCTCTCGGTAAAGCATGGTATATAGTGCTAGTTTTCTGGACATAATTTAAGTAAGGTTAACACAGGTCTGTTAAAACTACTACCGAAAGAACATTAACAAAAGGTTATACTGAAGCATTCCCCTATGCTAGCGCACACTATTAGTGGACGGTTCTGGAATTCCCTTTTGCTTCTATGCATTACGTCATGCTCTGAGATGAAATCTGAACAGGCTGGCTTTTTGAAGTGTTCCTGGTGAAAACCCATAACCTTCGTACTGCCAGAATCTCAAATAGACATAATCAGCACGAAGGCCAAAAAACAATAGCAACTAAAAGAAATGGCTTTAGGTGCTGAAAACCGGGAGCTGGCACTGCTGTAACTTTTCCATGTTGTGTCACAAGGCCACGTTCAAGGCGCTGTAATTCTAGTTTCAAATCTGCAACAAGTGCACTAGTCCCAACCACAGGCTTCTAGTGCGAAACTGCCAAATTCAAGTGAAATATGTGAACTGAACCTCTAACTTTACCAATCTTACTTGGATCTTGATCTTTCAGCACATATGTAAGAAAGAAAAATGATGCAGATGCTGGAAGTGGAACCTTGGAGCTGATGGGATCTAGTGCCTTGAAGTTGAGAGCATGATGAAGCACTACATGAGTGTGGCTGAATCATTGGGATAGGAGTTTGACTTGCAGAATCCTGGAGAAATGTCGCTGCTTTCTATTCAGAAGTCTCAAAGGTAAGTTTATGCCAAGTGTGGCTTTTATACTGAGCCACAGTCCAGAGCTGGAGCCACCACAAGAACTGCTGCTAGAGGACATTTTTACAGACAAGCAGAGAGCTCAGTTCCATGTACAGCTTTTAAACTGAGCCACACCGGAGGTCCACAGGGCTAGGATGTGGTGTAAGGGCGAGAGCTGCCGACTTTGGAGCTGGGAAACCAGATTAGAGTCTCCGCATCTTCTCAACATTCTGTGATTCTGGGCAAATCACTTAATTTCACTGCGCCTACCAAAAATGAATGTGTCCTTCTGTAATGTAACTGGTGGTCATGTAAAGCACTCCAACACCTTCGGGTCGAGTTCGCTCTATATGCAACTGCAAAAAAAATAAACAATAAGGGTGTGATAGTAGCGCATGCAGCCCACTTAGAAGCAGCAGAAGCCGGAATCCTGACATTACAATTAAGATTCTAGGCAGTACTATACTGTGGTAGAGTACTGGGGCAATCAACAAATCAGCCATTCAGTTCAGTTCAAATAACTTTATTCGATTCAATCAAGTCATAAAAGTTTATATACATACATTAAAAATAAAACAAAATAAATGCTTAGAAACATTTTGTAGAAAGGGAAAAGAATCTCCCACCATTCTGCAACACATTTATGCAAGCTACAAGATATTAAAAAGCCCTAAAATCTCTAAAAACCTAAATTCATGTTAAGATTCATAGCGTTTCCTGATTAAAAAAGCAATTCTAATGAAGTTAAGCACAGTGCTGCAAATAACAGCAGTAGATAATGATTGCAAATAATTAAAACCCTCCTGGTAAGAGAAGGGACACATTTCCTTTAAAATGGGCTTGATAAAACGTGCCCTTGGGTCTTAATAAAGTGTGCAGAACAGCATAAAGTGCATTGTACTCTGATGGGCTGAATTATTGCAAGGACAGGGGGTTAGACTCTCACACCAACTCGCCTGTTTAGGAAAAGCCACAAGAAAGTGCAATGTGCAAAGACGGAGTCTAGTTATAAGGAAACGCGAGTGAACATGCATGGTAAAAGACAAATAAAATTGCAGTTGGCTTTGAGACTCACAATCTGGTGTTCCATTATCCTGATTAGACATACATAATTCAGTTCGGAATGCTTTTTTAATGACCTGTTTTATGTTTGTTTGGATACCATTAGGATTATCATAATCATTTTCCAAGGCTATTTTATAAAAGGTATCTTTAACATAACGAGGCCAAGGTAGTGACATTGCATTATCAAGAATTCAAACAGTCTCTGAGGATACTCCTTGAGAATAATAGGTCCTCCGAAGTCCAGATTTTACCCCATAAAATCAATGGGGCAATATTTATGTTATCTTTCACAAAATCCATACCTTCTTCAGAGTGGCAAAAACTTGTTGGAGAACTGTGGGGAATCATCAATAATCATTTAAAAAGTTTGTTCTCTAAAATCTGAATCTGGGAACTTTTATGGTAACACCTTATCTCCGGTCAGTGCAACCTGATCACTGTGCATAATAGAAAATGCTGCTGCAATCGCACATTTAAAACATTATACAGACTTGAACAGAACAATACATTCTCCACTTTAAACTAAAAATGATACAATGAATTTTCTAAATCATGGCTCAAAATCCATTTAATGTTCAAATTTTCATATTGAACAAACTGCATATACAATATTATTTACTCATTCTTTGCTTCAATCTGAAACATACCAAAACATTAGATGAATAAAATCCCAAACACTTTATGTACAAGGAAGTATAAGGTTTACATGGTTGTCGAAAAAATATATACTGTGATTATTAGCAAAACACATCAAGAGCTTTACTCACTAGGTAGGGCCTTATACTTCGTTGTACATAAAGTGTTTTGCATTTTATTCATTTAATGTTTTGGTATGTTTCAGATTGAATCCCTTGAGGAAGGGCCAAAAGCCCGAAAAGCATTGGGCATTGTACAAAGAATGAGTAAATAATATTGTATATGCAGTTTGTTCAATATGAACATTTGAATATTTGAACATTAAATGGATTTTGAGCCATGATTTAGAAAATTCATTGTATAATTTTTAGTTTAGTATTAAATCTTTTTTATTGAAAAATTGCAGCACATACAAAAACAGTATCATCAATTGCAGTCATCACATCGCCTCTAATATGACAAGAAAAGGGTGGCAAATGGAGTCAAGAGGGTTAACTGTGCCAATGCGGTTTAATCTGCATCAAAGGAAGCTGTGCCTACATCAAAGTTTTATCAAAAGAAAATAAATGAAATAAAACCAACAACCCCCCAACTCCTCCCCACCCCCACCCGTGTTCCAGGACCACCACCCATGCCATTCATACCATCGCAATTCTCAGTCCGCTTTCGGATGCTCAGTGTCAGAGAGGCGAAGTAGCCGGAAGTACCGAGGACACGTGACCTCATGGAATTCCGAGGCCAGAAAGGACAAGAAAGGCTGCCATAACTCTGCGTATTTGGATCCCTCCCCGGCTAAGGTTAAGGAAAGCTTTTCCATCCCAAGCACATTCCACAGTCGGTGAAGCCAGCCATTGAATGCAGGAGTATGTGGGTGCGCCAGTGTGCGAGGATATTTTGCCTGCCAGAGCCCAATGATATAGCAATTAGCCGACCTTTACGAGAATGTAGAGGATATGTTAAGGGAATCGGAAGTCCCAGAAGAACATATGAGGGGAGGCGCGGGATTTCAGTCTCAAAATGCGCATCCACTGCATCCAACACCTGCTTCCAGTAAGCTTGAAGGTGCACACAATCCAATAAGATGTGGACCAGTGTACACACATGCCCATAGCCCCGCCAGCAAGTTGCCTCTTTGGTACTATCCATTGTGTGGAGACGCTCTGGAGTGTAATACCAGTAAGTTGCAATTTTAGTGAGAGTGTCAGTATGCCCCATGTGGTATGTGGAATGACGCGCTCTGTAAAATATCCCCTCCCACTCCTTATGGCTAAGAGCCCTACCTAACTCTCTTTCCCAACGTGCCTTACCAGCACTATATGTGTGTGCATACCTAAACAGTAGCATTTTGTACAAGTCTGAGATTCATTTTTTGTCCGTCGTGCAGGTGATCAACCAGCGCTCATAGGGCAAGAGGTGTCGATCGGCCACTGGGCGCACCTGCTCACTAAGTGCCCAGTGCCGCACCTGGAGTTAACGCAGCCTCTCAATCTGTGGCATCCAGTGCGTTTGCCGAAACTGCATGAAAGAAATCCCTCCTTCCGGTGAGTACATATGAAATAGGTATCGACAACCAGCCAGTCGCCACTTCATATAGGCCACGGAATTGGTACCTGGCGTAAAGTCAGGGTTGTCCATCAATGGAATGAGTGGGGACGGGAAAGTAGTAAAATCGTGTTTAACATTCGTTTGGTCCCAAATTTCCAGGGGAACCCGCGTAATATGGGACGCGTAAAGGTTGGGAGGACGATGCTGCTTCCTGAGAAATGGAATTTCCCATAGGGGGCAGCCGGCCACAGCCTGGTCCTGAAACAACCAGTGTTTCTCGGACTCCCACCTACTCCACTCCATCAGGAGACGCAATTGAGCTGCCTGAAAGTAAAGCAGAAGGTCCGGTACCCCAAGTCCCTCGCCCTCCGGCGGTAGCATTGCCAGCCTCAGTTTGAATCGCGGTTTACGCCCATTCCAAATGAATTGGGCCAGTTCCGCTTGTGTCCGCTTTATCCAACCTGGCGGTGACCGGAGAGGGATAGTGCGGAATAGGCAAAAAATCTGGGGAAGAACGGTTATTTTGATGATCGCAGCTATTTTGCCCAACCACGACAGCGGATAGTGTTTCCACCGCCCCACTTCCCGCCGTATCTTCTGTTGCAGCATAGTATAGTTAATGGTGACTGTATCAGAAAGCGAGGGGGCCAGTTGAATCCCCAGATACGGGATAGCCCCTGTTGCTCAGTGGATGGGGAAGGAGAGTTGCAGATGTTCATGGGTGGGTGCGCCCAAAGATAGATCTAGAGCCTCCGACTTGCTCATATTGATTTTGAAGCCAGAGCATTGCGCAAAAAGATCCAGGTCCGCAAGGCAGGCAGGCAGGGAGTCCCGTGGGTTAGACAATGCGATAAAGACATCATCAGCGTAAAGACTGATTGTGTGAACATAGCCCCCAAATTTAATCCCCGCCACCTGTGGGTTAAGCCGCAGTTTCTGCGCTAGGGGCCCCATATACAGGGCAAAAAGGAGGGGTGACAAAGGCCACCCCTGCCGAATGCCCCTCTCGATGGGGAATAGAAGGGACGTGTGTCCATTAATTCGAACCACTGCCGTCGGAAACCTGTAGCAGTTCAGCACATACGTACGGGAAATTTGCACCTAAACCCGCCTTCTCCAAGACTCTCTACAGGTAGGGCCAATGCACCCTATCGAACGCTTTTTCAGCGTCAATAGCCAGCATTAAAAATGTTCCACTCTTACGAGTCGTTTTCTCAATAAGGTGCAGAGCCCGGTTAGTGTTGTCAGAAGTTTGCCGTTGCGGGATAAATCCTGCCTGATCTGGGTCAACCAAGCTACCCATATGGGGCGCCAGCCGGGCCAGTATCCCTGTGTACAGTTTGAGATTCACATTAAGGAGCGAGATGGAGCGGTAGGCGCCACATTGTGACTTATCCTTCCCCGGCTTGGTGATTACAGCTATGGATGCCTGAAGTAGGTCTCCTGGTATCGCCCCAGGCTCTGAGAAAGTTTTTAAAAGGTGCGTGAGGAGAGGGGCGACCTGTGCACAGAAGGTCTTATAGAAAATTGCCGGAAACCCGTCCGGGCCCGGTGCTTTGGCCACTGTAAGGCGCGATATGGTAGCAATACCCTCTTCCGGTCGGATGTCACGCTCAAGATACTCAGCCTGCTCTGCCGCGAGGGCAGGTAGTGGGACAGAGGCAAGAAAGGCCTCTGTATCTGAGTCTCTCAAAGGGGAGCTGGCGTATAGATCAGTATAGAAGTCGCTAAAAGCCACCGCAATGCCAGGATCATAAGACACGCAACTGCCATCCGGTCGGAGTATTTCCCGAACCATTTGGTGCTGGCAAGTGTCACACAATTTGTGAGCTAACAGTCTCCCACACCTATCCCCACCCGTATAATAGGCATGTCGCAGTCTCAGTGCTGCAAATTCTACCCTATCTTGATCAATAGCTGCCAACTGCTGCCTCACTGTCTTAAGTTACCTCCAGATGCGCGGGCCCCCGTGCGCTGGTGCATTTGCTCCAGTTCCCTCGTGCGCTGGCTGAGTTCCTCCCACTTGCGACTACACTCAACATTATCTGCCGCTGAAATTGCAATAAATTACCCTCGTAGAACCGCTTTCAATGCTGCCCATTGTGTGGCGAATGTGGTGTCAGCAGTGCTGTTGTGAGAAAGGTAGTCTACTATGACGCACTGTATTCTCGTGACTACATCTGCGCGGTGTAGTAGATTCACTCGAAGTTGCCATGTTCGCTGTGCGTGCTTAATTGGGGGGAAGGCCAGCACTACGGTCACCGGGGCGTGATTAGAGAGGGAGGCAACCCCAATCTCCACCTCCGTTGCCAATGCCTGTAGGGAAGTTGACGCTAGCAAATAATCCAATCGGGCGTATGTTTTGTGGGCATTGGAGTAATAGGAGTAGGAGCCTCCCTGAGGGTGGAAGCTGCGCCATAGGTCACTAAAACCTAGGTCACGAAGACGGGCTAGACCCTCTGCCGAGAGTGCACCGGTCTGCGAGGCGCGCTGACATGACCTATCTATAATGTTGTCAAACACTAAATTCAAGTCCCCTCCCAACAGAAGATGATGATCCAGGGTGACAGTAGCATCACTGAGGGCTGAGTGAAAGAACCTTTCCTGACCCTCGTTAGGGGCATATATTGAGCCAACAGTGAACGTGTGGTCCCCCAGTGCAAACCGGTACGTCAACAGCCTGCCCTTTATCTCAGCCCCCTTCTGTATGATCTTTCCCTTAAACCTCTGGGCCACCAGAATGGCTACGCCTGCAGTCTTGTTAGATGCTGAGGAAAAAAACTGATGTGGGAACTTTCGGGACCGAAGGCGGGGACAGTCTTTCTCCAAAAGGTGTGTCTCCTGTAGGAGACAAATGTCCGCCTGTGAGTGCTCCAGGCGGACTGCCTTGCGTTTCACTTAGTTATTCAGTCCCCTCACATTCAATGTGAGGACCTTAAGATCCGTGGACAACATCTACCCCACCCGATGGACAGGAAACAGAAGGCCCACACTGGCACAACCAAACCACAGAAAACAAGGACGTCAGTCGTTCCAGAAGGATCAGGAACTGAATGCCAAGCAAAAGCCCCAAGCATACGGTGGACAAGGAACACAAAACCCTCCCTCCTCCCTCCCACCCCCCAAAAAAACAAGCTCCCCCCCAACATGAAACCCAATATTCAAGAACACATTGTCAATCATCCGTAGGTGATTGGTAATAAACTGCAACGGGGTAGATCGATCAGTTCACAACAGCCCTTCCTCCTGCCGACGGCCTGGTCAAAAACACAAGCAAGAAAACAGCCATGAAAAATTAGCATTAAAGTCATCTGGGGTGGGGCGAGGGCAGACCAGACGAGACTGCTTCCACTGCAGCACGTTGCCCATCTTTAATCTCAGCTGTGGGAGGCTTTCTTACACAACGCCTTCTGCCTTGCTGGCACCATTGAGGCCTTAAGTCCTTCTGTTTTACAGTGCGCCCTGACAACTCGTCCCCCTCAGTCGGAGGGTCTATACCCAGCAGGCGGCATGCTTTTACCAGTGACCGGAGCTGATGGAGCTTGCTATCTAATTTAAACATCAGTCGAAAGGGGTGGCCCCAACTATAGGAGATATTGCGTTGTTGCAAGTGCTCTGTGACAGGCTTGAAGGTTCTACGCTTCTGCAAGGTGAGTGCAGACAAGTCCTGGAATAAAACTGGGGATTGGTTCCTAAAGGAAAGAGGGTGTAGCTGCCGTGCCTTCCGAAAGATTTCTTCTTTCGAGCGATAGTCCTGCACACATGCCAAAATGTCTGGCGGCGGAGCCGATGTCGAACGCGGGGGACCCACTCTATGCACTCTGTCCAGCCAGAGTTCCCACTCCAAGGGGCGATCCAGAATGTGATTGAAAAGTTCGCTCGCGAATCCGAACAGGTCCTTGGTATCCACAGCCAATGTCACGCCCCGTATCCAAATGTTGTGGTGACGGGAACGATTTTCTAGGTCCTTCAGGTGTATTTGTAGGTCTACCTGTTGGTCGTGGATCCGCAGTATCTCCTGCTGTAGCGCCTCTATTTCAGTGTCTCTCCCGTCGCTTTTGGTCTCCAGCTCCACCACTCGCTCCCCTATACCATCCATGTCCCTGCGCACCTCTTTAATCTCCTCTGAGAATTCCTTCTTTAATGTATGTATGTCATCCCTCAGGGTCGTGAACAGGGATTCCAGAAAGGCCTTGGTGATAGGTTCTGAGCCATCCGCCTGATCCGAGGCATGGCGAACAGCTTTAAAAAAAAAAGGGGTTTATCAGCATGAGAAGTTAATAGTAAATCTCTTGAGAATGTTGGGAAGAAGAGAAATGTTTAGCGGCAGCCCAGAATAATAATGGTTACAACTTTGATATGATTATAAAACGCTACCAGCAAGCACTAAAGTTTATATATCCAGAGGAGGCAGCGAGGGTTGTTTACCTGCAGTTCGATAATCGAGGGGCTAACACTGCATACTTGATAGAGTATCACGAGGAGTTTGTTGTAAAGAAATGTTAGTGTTGTTTTGTGCACAAGTGTAAACATAACAATTTCACAACTGATTATTGTTACTGTTTTTGTATTTATAGTGACCCCTGAAGAAGTGCAACTATGCACGAAATGCATTGGGTTTTTTAAACAAATAAACACTGTCCTGAACGAAGAATGCTTTATTTGTGTTGTCACTGAGAGGTCTGGATGGACACGATTGGAACATTAGAAATCTGGACAAATGGCATGAACACTCTGTTTGAGGAATATGCTAATATGTGGATAGATTAGTAATGGACTAAGTAAGAAGGATGACTAGTTGGAATAAAACATGGTATACTTGCTGGAAAATGTGCCTGAAGGCATTATGATGCTGTGCGACGGATTGGCGCGAAATTACGCTCCAAAATGGTGTTGTGTTCACAAATGTGCGTTTGGGCATTGCACTTGAGAAGTCTGCATGCTAAAAAAATGGAAACAGAGAAAATATTGGTTTAAAAGTGTTGATAATGTTAAGCATTGGTGTGCATCCCGTCCCCTACTAAATGTTGGAACAGCTTTGATAGCCATGTCTTTTGGTTGTTGGTTCGCCTGGGCCTTGGCAAACAAGTCCTTCACAGTTTTATCTTTGCGGACTCTCGTGGTGGACATATCGCTCTCCGTGCACTCTAGAAGGCTCCCACCAGGCTCCCCCCGCTCCGGCATCGCTCCAGGGCCCAGGAAGGCTTCTCACCCCCCGTCCACGTCCGAGGGGCTCTGCATTTCGGATTACCAGACACCCTATGCCAGATCAGCTCTAAGCCCAAGGTAGGGTGCTCTCTGGAGCTCTGCAATACAACCTCAGTGGGTCACCAATCCACCAACCGTCACCCTCTGCGTCTTCTGGTGGTCCAACTCCTCCCGGGTCCCCAATTGGCCCGCTGGGCAACCCCACTGGGTACTCTGGAACTCACCGCCGCTCGCCAGCCGTCTCTCGCTACTCCGGGGGGCCTTGTCTGCACCTCAAAGCCGCCCAGCTCTGTCGCCACTAAGCGCATTACCCTCTCGTGTCTGCCGGTCTTGCCTATCAAAGTCTAGGCCAGGCCGTCTCCATCGGCCGCCTTATCGTCGTTGTCAACACTCTGAGAGTTACAGGTGTTTCTATGGTCCCAGGGGGATCTTCAGGCCCAAGTGACCTCCCAGAAGCCACCAGCGCCGCCTCTTCTCCCAGGCCCCGACTGTCCCCACTCACTTCCTAGGCCGGTAGGCCGGGCCCCTTGGGCGTGACTCCCACAAAGCTTTTTTTTTTTTTTCTTCAAAATTCAGCTTTATTTGGTTAAAAGTTTAAAACCATCAAAGCATGCACAATAAATTCCTTTTCACAGTTAATCATGTCATTGGGTCCTGATTGCACAGCAAAGTATATTACAGAATAAAATTGGTGAATACATATAAACTGTGAAAAAGTTAGTCCCAGACAGAAAATTAATAAGATTTAAAATTCAGACAACAACATTTTCACATACAATTTTAAAAACTATCTAATAAATTACGTGCAAAAAGTATAAAAAAAGGGGGATAATTATGGAAGCAGCATTTTCTTACGGCATCTCACAGCCCCTGTAATGTACGCCACCCAAAGCATATTACAACAGATCCTAGCATTTGTAGATAAACCAGAGCTGGACGGGCCTGTTCAAAGTTACACCCTCTTAGTAGTGGGAGGGTGAATTTCTTTCGCTGCAAAGCATAGAATTTGCAAAAAAAGATCATATGGAGGACATCTTGTTCCGACTGATTGTCACACGGGCATGGCCCCAACATCCCACTTTTAGCGAATCTCCTAGGAAAAGATAACAACCATGACAACAAACCATGTTTAAATCTTAGCAGAACAAACAGGTGGTATGGCTTATTTATGTATATCAAGTACGGCTGGATCTCTCTCCCTGTGCTTAACATAACAAACTTTCTCACCGAAGGTTTACCCAATTCCACTTCTTCCCTCTGTACCTTCAACCTATTTAGATATTGGGATTTCACAGCCTTAATCATAATTATAGTTACGGCCCTAGGGTTTGTAAACAGGTCGGGGATACCCATTAGATCTGTTTGTGTTTTAATATATCGGAACCATGGTATCGCCAAGACCTTATCTAGGGACAGGCAATCCTGAATAATTAATTGGATTAAATTCGGTTCTTTCTGTGCCCAGATTTTCAGCCACCCTAGTAGAGGTGATACCGCAATCTGATCCAAAATATAACCCGCCCCCAAATCTTCATGCACATTAAAAGATGCTACGGATTGGGGGAGCGATAAAACTTTCCTGAAGAAAACATTTTCTGCCGTTTGGATCTCACTTGTGTTTGTATAGCCCCACACCTCACTTCCATACAGCACCATAGGCAGACACTTAGCGTTATAGATTTTCATAATGGCCGGTAAAGGCTTGCAGCCTAGGGGTTTCGCAATGCCCTACAGGGCCCCTGTCGCCCTCACTAGTATGTTGTTTTTCAATGCACGCTGCATGACCCATGATCGTTTGTCATCGAAAACTATGCCCAAGTAAGGGAAGGTGGGTACTTTGCTAAGTTCTGACCCCTTGCAGACAAACACTGCCCCTTTCGCCCGTCTACTAGCTAGTGTCATCGCGTGTGATTTTTTAAAATTCGTTTTTAAGTCCAAGGAGTCCATAAAATTAATAAAGCAGTCTAAGCATCGCCTCTTCTCTGCAGGCAGTCTCCCAACTTCTCTTCTTTAGCTGGAGGGGCAGCGCAATCCACCCTGCACTCGCCGGTATCGAGCCCCACTGACCTCTTGCAGCCGCTGCCAGCTCACCCAGGGTCAAGGGCACTCACCGTCGTGGACTCCAAGAGGTACCGCAGGCACAACAGTTCAAACAAATCAGGGGGGCCAAACTCCACTTCCAGCGCCGGTGCCCTACACTTGCAGTCAAGGCAGGGGCCCCAGAGTGCGACCTCAAGCAGTATGGGCCTCTCACGATGCGGCACCTCCACCTCGCAGCCAAACTCCTTGTGCCACATCCACTGCTAACAGGGGTAAATGCTCAATCCAGCCCTCGATGGTCTCCCAAGCGCTGCCTTCGTCCTGCACCACTCAGTCAATCGCAGCACTCCTTACCAGCCTGGGCAGGGACCCCCGCACTCGAGCTCCACATCGGTCTTGGTTCCCCTCGCGCCCCAGATTGTGCAGACCTCGCTGACCCCAGGCCTGTTCCACAACGGTGGCTCCTTCCAGATCCACGGCTACGCCAGCTCGATCTAGACGCGGGTGGCCTCTCTCAAAATGGCGGCCGTCACTGCCCCCGGGCACCTCCACCAAGTCTCGCCGTCTGGACAACACCGGGGCTCCTTCGTTCAGATGGCCAGTCGAACTGTCGGGTCTCCGATCCTGGACCCTGCCGCATCTCGGCTCTCCGCAGAGGCCCTCCCCTGCAGTGGCGCAGTCCAATTGAAGGGTGTTGGCTGACATCTTGTTCTTTAAAGCTTCAGGAGATACCTGTATATTCACCTTCTCTCAGGCTGTCCTTCCATCTTTGTCCTGATGAAAACCCATTCCGGATGCAAATAACTCTGCACCACAGCCTATGGTCGAAACATCGACCTTATACATATCAATCTGTCCATGAAAGGTTGCAACACAAGAAAGAAAAATAACTTAGTTTGTTATTACTATCGAACCCCAAATGGACTGATGATAATTTATGTTCTGTATTATTGTATGTCAATATGTTATTTTTTAGGATCCTTATATAGCACACTCATCACTTGTCACTACTAGTCACTAAAGCTTTTCACTTTGTATGTGATTGTACATCACGTTTGTGTTGGACAGCCATAGTGTATACTTAACTGATACAAGCAAAATACTTATAAATAAGAAAACTCTTTCAAAATTTAAAGAAAGGTGTTGTGTCTTTACAATTTGTTTATTGAATGTTCCTCTGTAACATATGTAAAGAATAGCTATTTATATAGATAAGCAAAGAAATTGCTATACACACGACAGAACCACTATTTTTGTTTCGCTTTAGGACCCAGGTTCTGAGGGTCTCTGGGATACCCCATTATAACTAATGGTTATAGAGAAAGCAGGCAGGGGTGTTATCCATTGCACTAGACACTACTTGGCCCCAACAGACCCACATTCAGAAGATACAGTAGGAAGAATCCCTTAAACTCTCACTTATTCACCAGCACAACTGGATAGGACACCCTCAGAGGGCACACTCACGCCTACAAATCCCTCCACAACACTGGACCCCTATACCTCAACAAAAGACTCTCCTTCTGTGCACTCAAGAGAAGCCTCCACTCCACTGACCTTGCCCTGGCCAAAATCCCACGCATCTGCAGAGCCAAAACAGGAGGAAGATTGCCCTCACTGCAGGCATTCAGGAAGAGCCTCAAGAACTGGCTCTTTGGATGAGACAGATCTGCTCAAATCCCTCCACCCCCAGCGCCTTGAGACCCTCACGGGTGAGTAGTGCACTTCACAAATCCCAGATTGATTGATTGAAGAAGAGAAGTAGGAGTGGACATCCAGCATGGCACAACTGGAGAGACCCATGAGCAGATGTAAGGGAGGAGAGACTGAGGGGGTTGAGTTGAGGAGCATTTGGAATCAAAGCTAAAAAAAAGCACCCTGATGTTCCTTCAATATTCATACACACGGTGGCCCAATTAAAATGGTAGAGAACATATGTTAGGAACAGCATACAAGAGTAGAGTTTGATTTTAAACAAAGACTACATTTAGATGTACAATGTGGGTGTTCATATTAGCTCCACTACCGGGAATGTTGTAATGCGGTGCCCCGGGGTGAAATATCCATTTCTTATGGAGCTGCATGCTGTATTGTGGCTATTATTTTTTAAAGGCTCCTTATTTTATATACATCTAATATACAGTTCACAAGAAAAAAGAACTCACAGTTACTCACTTAACTCAGTTTGTTGGTGCTAAGGTTCCTTTATCCATGGGAATACATGTCATCATTCCTACACCATGCAGGCAGCATGAACAAAGATATCTGTGCATCCTGTGTCTGAATGTACAGAATCACAGTCGAGTTATTGTGGTATTGATTGCCCTATAGAGGTTACTCTACAAATAATGTGAATGGCCATAAATAAAGGCTTCACCGGGATAGCAGGCAGTGCTCAATGGGACCTCTTCTTGGAAATGCAAACGTAGGTACAGGCCACCAGCCCTGTATTGTCAGCCAACTGCATGGGATCACAAGTAGCGACCTGACTAAATATTAATGGTTAGGCAATGTGTTTCGCGACTGTCTGAATGGGCATTTTGTGATGCAACCTGTTACTAGAAAGGTCACATTCCAAAATGGCTGGCAGGTGGCAAACATTTAGCATGCAATTTGCACCCACTATTTGCTCCCTGCCTCTACATCCATCAGGCCCCAAATTTTGTAGTATCGATTCTACTTGTGACAGCTGAACTTATCTAAAATAGTATGACTTTTTCGAAAACGTATTGCCATGAAAGAGGTACTGAGGAAATTAAAAATATTCATTCTCAGGGGTCTTACTAATATCAATAAAGAACTTGGCACAGAAGCTGAAATATGAAAAAGACATCTTTATTAAACTTAATTAAGTGAGGCTACGTCACCCAGCTGCCTTAGCAATTGAATGAGGCAGTCTGAGGAATACAGATAACAGAGGCCTTAAATATGTTTCAGGGTTACATGACTCAGCACAAAAATAAGGGGCAGTCCTAGCTTAGGCAAGCAAGCAAAAACCCAACATTCCTTATTTACAGTTTGACCAATCCCATGTATACACGACCAAAGCATTGTATGATGATAAACCCACATTTCAGTTGTCCAGCCCATAATTAATCATCAAACAAACCCAAGATAAACATTCTTCTTTAGACAAGCTGGACAAAACCCATAATAAAAGGGCCCGCAGCTCACATCATAAATAGACCATAAAGAAGGAACAGAAACAGATAGGAGCAAGATAAAGGGGTGTGTGCATGTACAAAAAACTTAACAATGTCCTGCCCTTTGATCTCTATCTGACCAGCTGCCTAACAAGGAACTGGCTCAACGAGGTCAGCCTCGGGCAAGGGAGTCAGTTCTTTCAGGTCAAACAGAAGTCAGCACAAACTCAAGCTAAGGTGCATGTGTCCCAGAGACTTGTTCAGCCACAGTCATAAGCCTATGTGAGGGCAACCACAAAATGGCTGCTATGCACAAAAGGGAACCCATGGTTCAGATCGAAATCTTCAAATACAAAGTGAATCCATTGGTGTAACATGATGAAAACACTCATACTTGCTGAACTCACTGTTTACGGTTCGCTGTTATCAAATTTGTAACAGAACCACGACCTTTATGACCCAGGTTCAGAATTCATGGAACCTCAGTACTCTGGATGAAGAGCGAGTGCCAGGCAGAAGAAGACGGCTAACAAGTCTGTCTTTTTCCAGTGCAATATCGCATAGCTTCCAAGCTTTCAGATTGCTTATGTGTGACATTTTCATAATTTTAGTGTAATTATGAGTGACATTCAATGACTATGAGTAACACTTTTTCGCAAGCAAAAGAAAGCATATACATATATATAAAGTTTACCACAAGGCTGATCACAAAATCCAAACTCTTACTTTCAGAGGTAAATACCAAATTACACCTCTCCAACGAAACATCACTCTCTACCTAGTGTATGCCCCTTCTGGACTGGCTGATACTTACTCACTGATGGGAAATGCTGTTGTTTCTGGCAGTGGTGGACTGCTGTGCTCTGCTACATTACATTTACCCAATGCTGCTCAGTGCTTGTCTCTTTGGCCCAGCTGGAATCGCACAGGTCAGCTGACCCGCATAGGTCACAGCGTTGGTGAACACCCTAGGGGCGCTGGTAAGGGCAAAGGGGAGCACAGTGAAGTGAAAGTGCTCGTGGACTACAATAAACTGCATATAGACCTGGTGGGCAGGCAGGACGGAAATGTGAAAATAAGCATCCTTCATGTCCAACGCTACCATCCAGTACCCTGGGTTTGGGGCAGACAAGACATGAGCCAGAGTGAGCATCTTGAACTTTTCCTTTTTGAGGAAATAGTTGAGGGTTTGGAGATCCAGAAAAGTAAGAAGACCCTTGTCCTTCTTCAGGATCAGAAAGAAGCAGGAATAACAACCACATCCTACTTCTGGCACCGGAGCCCTCTCTATGTCTTCCTTGGCTAAGAGAGTCATGCCTTCTTCCTGAAGCAAAGTCAGGTGATCCTCCATCAGCTGGTCATAAGTTGGAGGCATGGAGGGAGGGGTAGTCTTGAAGGGGAGGTATTAGCCCCTGCGGACTATCTGAAGAACCCATCTATCCGATGTAATATTTTGCTAGTGGTGGAGGTGATGGCTGACCCTGCAACCAACTGGCTGCCCATGATCTTGTGGGGCCAGTGTAGGAAGGTTTAGAGGTTGAGGGGATGGGTGGGCTCACCTGACCTCTGGCCCCCCGAACCACGAGGTCAGAATGAGTTGTTCCCAAGGCCGCGCAGAGGTTGCTGAGCTTGCGGTGTCTTGTGGCTGGGATATGCCTGATGCAGCTGAAAAGCCCTTTCCGCAGCCATTAAAGGGGCATAAAGCAGATAAAAGATGTGTGGCCACTGAGAAGCCCAAGGATTTTGCCGTAGCCCGTGAGTCCTTCAAGCACTCCACGGCTATGTCTGCTTTGTCTCCGAAGAGACGGGTGCCATCAAAGGGTATGTCCATGAGGGAAGCCTGAACATCACCAGAAAAGCCAGAAGTTCTCAGCCAGGTGTGGCATCTAACAAACACCATTGATGACATTGCTATGCCCAGCAAGTTGGTTATATCACACCCACAACAAATGCATCTCTCCTGTCTGATACTGCTTGGAAAAGGATGGCCAGGGCCTCTTCGGGACCTGTGCCAGCACTTGCACAACCATTTCCCATAGTGAGTGGGTATAATGACCCGATAGGCATGTAGTGTTCACTGACCACAATGCAAGGCTGGAGGAAGAAAAGATTTTCTTACCCCAACTACCCAGCCTCTTGGATTCCCTGTCTGAAGTGCGGAAGAGAACACGCCTTGTGAGGTAGAGGCTTGCACCACAAAGCTTTCAGAGGTAGGCCGGTTGGTGAAGAAGTTTGGATTGCCTGGCGTAGGGCGATAGAAGCGGGTAATTGTCCTGTGCTGGGCTTGGACCAGGTTCCCAGAAGGACATCAGTCAAGGCCTCATTGAATGACAGGAGGGGTTCCGAGTAAGAGACACTTGCCTGCAAGACCCTCGTCAAGATATTCATCTTGACTTCTACTGAAGGGAGCTGAAGGTCCAGGACCTCAGCTGCCCTTCTTACTACCATTGCATATGGAGCTCCCTCTTCCATAGCCACAGTAGGGGGGGGGACATGCCAGAATCTGAACAGGTATCCAGTCCACTGGCCTCACCTAGGCCTAGATGTATCAAGCATTTTGCGATTCGTTAAGGCCGAAATTCGCAGAATTTCGGCCTTAACGAATCGCAAACGGACATTTTGCATCTTTTGGGATGTATGTGAAATTAGCAAAATAAGGAATCGCAAAAAATTGCGATTCCTTATTTTGCTTAAGCATTTAAAGAATCGCAATTTTGCGATTCCTTAAATGCCATGTATGAAGCTTTTTTAATTTGCGAATTCAGGTTAAGGAATCGCAAATTAACACCAACTTGAGGTTCGTGTTAATTTGCGAAATCCTTTCAAAAACCAGAATTTGGCAATTTTGAGGGTGCCATGTGACACACATACATGCCCATAGGGCATGTATGTGCGCCATATGCACACACATGTAAGTTTCAGGGGTGCAGCAGGGTGTCCATGAGACACCCCTGCACCCTTGCAATAATTCTCAAATTGCGATTAGCAAATTGCGAATTCGCAATTTGAGAATTATTTCGCAATCATTCCTATGGGCCTCCTGGCCCATAGGAATGAATGGGAAATTATTCCTTATTTGTGAATTCGCAACTTGCGAATTCGCAAATTAGGAATAATAAGGAATCGCATAAAAATAGCGACTTAAAACATACATCCCATTTTGCGATTTCTTAATAGACATTCAGTAAAAATCGCTATTAAGAAATCGTAAATAGGAATGATGATACATCTAGGCCCTAGTCCCCATTCCAGTCCATTTCATGTTCAGGCTGGTCTTGTGAAAGGATCAGTGACCCCTCCCAATCTTCCTCCATCCCATGCCCTTCAAAATAAGGTTGAGGTATTGAGGTAAGACCCAAGAGTGCTGTTGGCATAGGAAACGGCATCGGTAGGCGCTGCCCTGAGTCATCAGGGATAAGAATGGGCTGGCGCCGGCAGCGCCAACAATCTGGTGTCAGGGCCAGCACCACCTTCCTGCATAAAAGCAATCCTGAGAGGCATTTTCCTCTTTCTATGTGTGCTGCAGAATTCAGTACACATAGAAGGAGGAAGTGTCTAGGAGCTATAAAGATATTTCTCCTCATTACGCCTTACCTTGAGAGGCGTAGCATTTTAATGCATTCCCAGATTTACTTGTACTGGTAAATCTGGGAATGCACCTAAATCCATGGGTGAATGTGTGGGAACACCCAAGGAACGTCTTGCCAGGGCAGAGTAATGCAACGCAGCGAGTGCGCGCCGTTGTGTTACTCTAGATTAATCAAGCCACACAAGGCCGCACAAGATGGCCTTCCATGGCTTGATAAATCCGACTTAGGTTTTGCGTCACCCTTGTGCCCCCTTGAGTTGCGCAAGGGCGTCACAAAACTTACATAAATATGACCCTGGATGTTTACCTCACTTGGAAGAATCTTTAAAAGAAAATGAATAAACGTGAAATATAAGGCTCCAAAAAGAGAAATTTACATTTAAAATAAATTAAAAATACAAAGACGAATTTAAAAAGAATTTGAGAGCACAACAAAATGACTCCGACAATAACGAAAAATTTAGGAAATTACTTACCAAATGTGGTTTTAAAGTTGTTAGAGTTATGTTGTAAGTTTCCGGCCTTCTACCTGCGATGATATTTAGGGCAAATGTATAGCATCCTTTGTTGAAATTTCTTCTGAAACCTAAAGCAAGTTTAGTTAACTTACTATATAGATCTTACAGACTTGGCTTCTCGCCCTCCTTGGTCGTACAGGGCATCTCAGATGTATTACGATATGCCGGGTGAAAAGATTAAAGAGGGCAGCTAGACCGTGGTTGGCTCATCCCTGAATGACATCATAAACAGTCGACGCGTCTTTCGCTTTTATTCGATGACATCAAGCTGAATGTCTAGCAGTTAGTTTCATGTTGTCAATGTATATGTGCCATGAAGTGAATTATCGCACTTGTATGAATTCGCCAAGCCTGACAATGTTAAAAGGCTATGCCATACCTGCGTCTATCACCTCCCCTGGGGGTTAGACACTGATTTCTAAAGTTCATCCCGTCTCGCTGTCAATAGGTTAGATGGGGGAGAAAAACAGTGTCTGCTTTCCGCGTCGCGGAAGCAATGTTCGCAGAATAAAGAAGCAAATGGCGCCACCTGCTGGCAGTTCTTTTAAGATGCAGCACTGAAGTGAAGGAAGATGATCTCCACTCCAGAAAGATGTTCAAGATGGAGGCACAGAATGAAGCAAATGCTATGTACGCATCTGTCGTTTTCTTTAACTGCAACAAGGCTGGCATGAGACAACTGGCGCACAGCCACTGAATCCTATTTGCCTGCTGGTATATTTTTGCAATATTTCACATTTTTGCAGACATTAACATTTTAAATCACTCCTATAAATCCAGATAAATATTTGACAGCCCCAGAGTACAAATCGAACACATGCCACAACCAGCAGACGGTAGGTTGTCTAGTAAGCTGGCTGGCATACATATGCTTTAAATCCCATTGATGCCTGCTGTTGCCCTGGCAGAATGGCGGGACAGTGAAGCAAAGAAAGATAAAGCTAACGTGAGCTCTATGAATGCCCCTTGCTTAAATTGTGACTAGTGGCAACTGTACTTTAAATAAAAAGTAAGATTTGCTGCTATTTTTGCTTGCAGTACTAGGGGCCAGATGTAAGCACAGACAAGTTGCAATGTAAATGTAAATTCAATGGAATAAAGTATTATATCAGATACCCTAGAACAAACAAGAATTTGTAAAGTCAATAGACCGGGCCTTAATATTCCAACATATGCACACGTATGCACAAATGCACTAACTCTATCTGTGCCATGTCTTTTTACAGTCTGTCTTGGTGTGCCTCCCATGCCTGTACCCTGTCTGTTTGAGATTCTGCAGTCCGATGCAGCAGGTTAGATGTAAAAGAATTCATTTGAATAACTGATTGTTCTGAAATCTATAGTACTTGCGTCCCATGTACCATATTGAGCTAAACGATGATTCAGTAAACACAAATGTGAAATCAATTCGTAGATCTGACATAGATATCGACATACTGTCCAAGCACAAACAGCCGCAAATATTCAGTCTTAGCTACAAATGTTTGGTGAAGTGTTCATAGCGCCGGTGGCACAGCGCTCAGTTAAAGCGTGAGGGAATAGAAAGGTGCAAACAAAGTGCTGAAGGCTGAATCTGTGTCTTGTAAGGGAGTACTGCACTGCAACTTGCAAAACTACTTGTGCGTTTTCATTAAGGGGATCTGTCCTGTCATTTGCTGTTGATGTTTCAACCTAGTGAGGCAAGCAGCCTGTAGCTTTCCTAGGGGCAAAGCACTTCAGATGTTATCCTAAGAGGGTCTGTGTTCTATGTGTGCACTCCCCAATCACTTGATATCTACAAAATCTTCTGTAGCGCCAGAATAAACGAGGATTTGTGTTTCGTTTTCACATGATTGAAACTTCATATGAGCTGGTATCAAAAGATGTGAGTTGAAGCAATTTGTTGTCTGTGCTCGGTCATGCAACACCAAGTCAGGCAGACACAAAGTTGTGGTCTCCTCACACGCCCAAATCATATATATTCTTGACTCAGCTTGAGCAGGCACTGATGTTTGGGGTCGTATTATTGGTTTTCATTGGCATCCTTTTTCCACAGTAAAGACACAGGTTCTGTGATGCTCTCGTGTTGTTTCTCTTCTTAGGTGAGCCGGCTATGAATCCCTTCAATTTGCATTGGTTTAGCCTAGGGCCATCTCTTTCTGTGAGGTTTCCATGCTTCTTTTCATGAATCTTGATGCTTTGAAGCCACTCATTCCTATTTCTTTTTCGATCATAGGCAGTCCAGCTTGACTACGAGATCGGTGAGTATGGTACAGGATTCTGGGGGAACCACTATCTGCACCGAGAGGTCTTTTTGCTACCTTCAGTTGTATGTAGCGAAGTGACCCCTTAATTCTTTTGGATAGCCTGCTGTGCTATCAATTAGTTAAAAGATGTCAAGAATAAGACCAGCTCTTGGCAGCCTTGTCTAAGAAGCAGAAGTTGATTGTCCACTAACTGAAAACGTGTTTTCTGAAAAATTTCTTCAATTCTTCTTTTCAGTGCTTGTTAACTCAACTAAAGCATTTAATTAGGAAACTCTTGCTCCCCATCACACTTGCTACAATAAAACAAAAGCTGCCTTGGACTGTGAAAGAAATCGGGTTGCTGGTTGAGGGAGGGTGAAGCCCTACTCAAGCAGCAATCATTAACCTTGTCCAAGTGAAATCACTATCAAATCCTAAATTAACCGGTGCTCAAACCTCGGGTAGCTTGGCACAGAGCAGTCAGGCTTATCTCCGAGGCAATGTGAAAAGTCTTTGTGCCACACTTCAAACTGTAACAATGTGAAAATACACCACAAAATGGATCCCACACAAGATTACAAAAATAGAGCAAATTTGTATAAGTAATACGATGTAAGGTCCAGTGTTTTCATCGAGGAGGCCATTGACAACGGAAGCTTGCAATGCTAAGTGCTGTGTCGAGGATGCGTTGCATACTGGGTGGTTCCAAAGAGACTACGGGTCTTGCAATTCAGAGTCCTGTGTCATCATCGAGGCTACTATCGACAAGAAGTTTGCAATGCAAGGGCCTGCATTGGGGATGCGTCACACAGCAGCGGTTTTGATGCAGGTGCGGGCTATGAGTTTGATGAGCAGTCCTTGCACTGGAAGATTCCTCACTACAGAAGTGATGTGTTGGTTCTTTTAGGGCTAGCGTCACGCAGAAGAAGTGATGCGTCGGTTCTGCTGGATCCACAGATGGGCTGGATGAGCACCTTCAGGCCCGCTTCTACGGGTCAAGGACTGGGATAGTACCACTTGACAGTTTAGGACTCACAGTTGCATAGTCCAGGTGCTGGTTGCAAGAGACTAGCCGTTGGAGTCACTCTGGTGGTCCTGGGTTCAGGTTCCAGTTCCAGTCCGTGTCACAGAGGCAAGAGAGCAGCAGGCAGCAGGTCAGCAGGCAGCAGTCCTTCAAGACAGAAGTCCAGCAGAGTGGCAGTCCTTTCAGCAGCGCAGCAGCACAGCAGTCCATCTTCCTGGCAGAGTATCCATAGGTCTAGAAGTGTACTGAAGAGTTAGTATCTGAGGTCCAATTGTTATACATGGTGCCTCCTTTGAAGTGGGAGGATATTCTAGGAGATTTCCTTGTGAAGTGCACAGGTATCCTGCCTCCCTTTGCCTGCCTCCAGACTAACTACAAGGTATATATATTTCTTTGTGTGAAGGCATGACACAGCCTATTCAGGTGTAAGTGGGGCTGTGCCTAACACCACCCTTCCATTCTGCCAGTGATGGCCCATCCAGGCAAACCTAAGCTCTCCATTGTGTGTGGTTGTCTAGTAGGACTACAAAATGATTAACTGCCAACTACACCTAGTCTTGTGACCCGGAGACAGGCTGCAGACACTAAATAGCTAACGTAGAAAAATGCCAACATTCTAAATGTGTCATTTTGCATGATTGTAATAAAAGAATGAAATTTTACCATAAAAGAGGATTCTTCACTACAATTTCAAAGATACCAAACATGAATTTTTTACCTGGTCCTATTTAAACATTATAACCTATTAAATGTAATAAGGTAACTCCAATGTTATCCAATGGGAGTGGTAGGCATTGTAATAGTGAAAAACAAATTTAAGAGTTTTTCACCAGAACATGTAAAACTTAAAAGTACATGTCCTACTTTTTAAATAAGTTGGCTGTTTGGGGCCTAGCCCAGGGATGACTTCTAGGCATTGACCTGTATGGGTCAGTTGGTCATGCAGCAGAGGCATGGATCTACCACTCTCTAACAAACTTGTGAGTGACTGAAATGAAGAGCTTCTTTACAAATAAAGTTGATCCAATGTGAAGCAGTTTGATGTTAAATTGATGGTTTATTTAAGTTGAATGAAGACTCCACTGGAGTGCGTCCTTCTTCCTTAAAGTCCAAACGGAATCTGTTTGTTAAGACCGTTCAAGCTTCAAGGAGGAGGTTGGATGCACGAGAATGCTTATTTGATAAATGCTTGTTTAAACAACAATTACACAGCATGTGCGCATAACAGCAATTGTGCGCATGCCAAGAACAGAATGTTCACTAACACATGCGAGCTTGGGAACACAACCTAAGCTCTAACAATACCAAAGTACAACAAGAAGTGAGTACAATATATTACAGTGACTACCACCACCAGGTATCGTGGGAGCGACACAAGTGACCGTGGGGAGGGGGAGAGACAGAGGGTTTATGCTGCTTGTTATGCTGGCCCACTCCCATTGTTTTAGTATGCGTCCATTGTTTGGTCATGTTCTGTGAGCTAAATGTAATGGATTGGGTGACTATAACATTTCTATGGTGCAAAAGTCAACAGGTTATACAGAAATTATGACATTTTTAACAATCAATCTATATGTAAACAATTAGCTTTCCATATCTGGGTATATACCATAGAGGTGTGTACTACCCTCTCTGTAAAGCATGGTATATAGTGGTAGTTTTCTGAACATAATTTAAGTAAGGTAAACACAGGTCTGTTAAAACTACTACAGAAAGAACATTAACAAAAGGTTATACTGAAGCATTCCCCTATGCTAGCTCACATTATTAGTGGAAGGTTCTGGAATTCCCTTTTGCTTCTATGCATTACGTCATGCTCTGAGATGAAATCTGAACAGGCTGGCTTATTGAAGTGCTCCTGGTGAAAACCCATAACCTTCGTACTGCCAGAATCTCAAAAAAATATAATCAGCACGAAGGCCTAAAAAAAATAGCAACTAAAAGAAGGGGCTATAGATGCTGAAAACTGGGAGCTAGCACTGCTATAACTTTTCCATGTTGTGTCACAAGGCCACTTTCAAAGCGCTGTAATTCTAGTTTCAAATCTGCAGCAAGTGCACTAGTTCCAACCACAGGCTTCTAGTGCGAAACTGCCAAATTCAAGTGAAATATGTGAACTGAACCTCTAACTTTACCAGTCGTACTTGGATCTTGATCTTTCAGCTCATATGTAAGAAAGAACAATGATGCAGATGCTGGAAGTGGAACCTTGGAACTGATGGGATCTAGTACCTTGAAGCGGAGGACACGATGAAGCACTACATGAATGGGGCTGAACCATTGGGATAGGAGTTTGACTAGCAGGATCCCAGAGAAATGTCGCTGCTTTCTATTCAGAAGTCTCAAAGGTAAGTTTATGCCAAGTGTGGCTTTCATACTGTGCCACAGTCCAGAACTGGAGCCACCACAAGAACTGGTGCTAGAGGACATTTCTACAGACAAGCCGAGAGCTCAGTTCCATGTACAGCTTTTAAACTGAGCCACACCGGAGGTCCACAGGGCTAGGATGTGCTGTAAGGGCGAGAGCTGCCGACTTTGGAGCTGGGAAACCAGATTAGAGTCTCCGCATCGCCTCAACATTCTGTGATTCTGGGCAAATCACTTAATTTCACCGCGCCTACCAAAAATGAATGTGTCCTTCTGTAATGTAACTGGTGGTCATGTAAAGCGCTCCAATACCTTCGGGTCGAGTTCGCTCTATACACAACTGCAAAAAAAATAAACAATAAGGGTGTGATAGTAGCGCATGCAGCCCACTTAGAAGCGGCAGAAGCCGGAATCCTGACATTGCAATTAAGATTTTAGGCAGTACCATACTGTGGTAGAGTACTGGGGCAATCAACAAATCAGCCATTCAGTTCAGTTCAAATAACTTTATTCGATTCAATCGAGTCATAAAAGTTTATATACATACATTAAAAATAAAACAAAATAAATGCTCAGAAAGATTTTGCAGAAAGGGAAAAGAAGCTCCTAACATTCTGCAACACATTTATGCAAGATACAAGATATTAAAAAGCCCTAAAATCTCTAAAAACTTACATTCATGTTAAGATACATAGCGTTTCTTGATTAAAAAAGCAATTCTAATTTAGTTAAGCACAGCACTGCAAATAACAGCAGTAGATAATGATCGCAAATAATTAAAACCCTCCTGGTAAGAGAAGGGACACATTTCCTTTCAAATGGGCTTGATAAAACGTGCCCTTGGGTCTTTATAAAGTGTGCAGAACAGCATAAAGTGCATTGTACTCTGATGGGCTGAATTATTGCAAGGACAGGGGGTTAGGCTCTCACACCAACTCGCCTGTTTAGGAAAAGCCACAAGAAAGTGCAATGTGCAAAGACGGAGTCTAGTTATAAGGAAACGCGAGTGAACATGCATGCTAAAAGACAAATAAAATTGCAGTTGGCTTTGAGACTCACAATCTGGTGTTCCATTATCCTGATTAGAGATACATAATTCAGTTCGGAACGCTTTTTTTATGACCTGTTTTATGTTTGTTTGGATACCATTAGGATTATCATAATAATTTTCCAAGACTATTTTATAAAAGGTATCTTTAACATAACGAGGCCAAGGTAGTGACATTGCATTATCAAGATTCAAACAGTCTCTGAGGATACTCCTTGAGAATAATAGCTCCTCCGTAGTCCAGATTTTACCCCATAAAATCAATGGGGCAATATTTATGTTATCTTTCACAAAATCCATACCTTCTTCAGAGTGGCAAAAACTTGTTGGAGAACTGTGGGGAATCATCAATAATCATTTAAAAAGTTTCTTCTCTAAAATCTGAATCTGGGAACTTTTATGGTAACACCTTATCTCCAGTCAGTGCAACCTGATCACTGTGCACAATAGCAAATGCTGCAATCGCACATTTAAAACATTATACAGACTTGAACAGAACAATACATTCTCCACTTTAAACTAAAAATTATACAATGAATTTTCTAAATCATGGCTCAAAATCTATTTAATGTTCCAATTTTCCAATTTTCATATTGAACAAACTGCATATACAATATTATTTACTCATTCTTTGCTTCAATCTGAAACATACCAAAACATTAGATGAATAAAATGCAAAACACTATGTACAAGGAAGTATAAGGTTTACATGGTTGTCAAAAAAATATATACTATGATTATTAGTAAAACACATCAAGAGCTTTACTCACTAGGTAGGGCCTTATACTTTGTTGTACATAAAGTGTTTTGCATTTTATTCATCAAATGTTTTGGTATGTTTCAGATCGAATCCCCTGAGGAAGGGCCAAAAGCCAGAAATGCATTGTGCATTGTACAAAGAATGAGTAAATAATATTGTATATGCAGTTTGTTCAATATGAACATTTGAATATTTGAACATTAAATGGATTTTGGGCCATGATTTAGAAAATTAATTGTATAATTTTTAGTTTAGTATTAAGGGGTCGATTAGGATCGCGGACGGAAACGTGTTCCATCCGCCGAGGAAGGTGGCAAGATACTCCGGACCTGTCCGCAGAAAAAACGCAATAGCGATTAGGATAAAATATGATTGAAACACCGATCGCGGCGGACGGAGCACACCAATCCCCGTCCGCGGCGGTCAAAGAACACCTGAGCCCGCGGCAGGCGGACAAAACCGAAAGAACACCGACCGCCGCGTACGCACATGACCGCAGAAACATCCACTTCCCCCGCGATACCTGCGTAGTGTCCGTGTCCCCAATTAGGATAACTCCGCAAGTACCCCGGTAGCCACCGCGATCCACGTCCGCTGCGGTACCAATGCTACGAGAAACCGTGCTCCACAGCGTTAGGCCAACACAAACAACATCCCTACAGTCAAACCAATGCCATACATTGCGACGGAAGTTATCACCAAACACAGGAAAATGAACGACCACCCACCTGAAACATCTAAACCAATCACAAGACACAATGACCCACCCCCAAGTACCACATAATGCACACCTGGCAACACACCCACTTAGCACCTGACTGCCAATAACCATTCAGACAGGGCCAAGACACAGACTATAAAATAACTCCCACCCACTCCAGAAATCCTCTGCATCACAGCATAGCTGATAGCAGGAGACACCACTTAACTTACAGCAAACACAGATATCATACACATAACCCACACCCAAACACACCCACTACACAAAGACCCACCACACCATTCCTACACACCACACACTTGCACCTCCCTATTCACTCAAACCCACACCCCGAGCACCACACACCATGGCACCAAAAAAAAACCTAAATTCACTGACACCGAGTTAAAGGTTATGGTAGATGAGATAATACGTGTAGAACCCCACTTATTCGGGGCCCTAGTGCAGCAGACCAGCATAGCCAGGAAAAACAGCATGTGGGACTGGATAGTCACCAGGGTGAATGCTTCCGGGACCGTCCCGAGGACGAAGCAGGAGATTCAGAGGTGGTGGCATTTTTTTTTAACATCATTTTTATTGCATCACCAACATAAAAGTACAGACAAGATATTCATTAACATCAGTATGCACATGGACCAATGCAATTGAGGAATTTTGTGTCTTCCTTCCGGGGGTCTCTCCCCGCTTGTGATGCTGGCAGCTTCGTCTTCCATCTTGGTCTCGTACTTCTTACATTGTCTGACTGCTTCATCGTGCACATGACCCTGGAATGCTTTTGTGGTTTACGCCCCTCCCCCTTCCCAAATTTTGGTGCCCCAACATCCCTCCAAATCAGCTTCCTACCCACCCTCCCCCGTGGTCGCGTTGCGCTTGAGTAACCATGTGCCAGTGTCTGGTGTGTTGCAGGAGGAAGCAAACAATCGCTAAGGTGTGTTCTCCTGTATAGTGTTGGGGTCTGCTCCTGCTAGTTCGCTCTCGCCTTCCTGCTCCTCATCGCCCACATCCCTGAGCGCCTGCACCATCATCTCCCATGCAGTCGCCCTTTCCAGTGCTTTCTCGTCATTCGACCTCCAGGCCATCTGATATCGCAGGGTGCTATCACACGCGGCCCATCTCAGACACTCCCCATACCATCTTTTATACGTGGGCCCCACTCTGGACTTCCAATTTCGTGTGATCTCCCGCTTGGCCAAGATAAGCCCTAAATCTATAAATTTACTCGTCATCGTATTTCTAGGTGTATGTGGGAACCAGTGAAGGATGCCAACTGCCTTGGTATACTGAATATCCCTATCCGTCGCCTCGTTAAGGGCCCGCCCAACTTCCTGCCAATAGTCGCCCAGAGAGGGGCAATCCCACAGCATATGACAAAGATCCGCCCCCGCTGTACTACATCTAGGGCAAGCAGCGTCGGCCGCCCCAAAGTATTGTTGGATTTTCCCGGGTGTGAGGTACGCCCTGTGGACAACATAAAAGTGGATCAATTGGAACCTGGCATTCCTCGAGCTCTTCCGCGCCCTCCTCAGCAGTTGGCCCCAGGTCGTGTCTGGTATCTCCACCTGGAGGTCCAACTCCCACTTGGCCTTCAGGGCTGCCAAAGGTTGCAAGGCCTCCCGCTGCATTCTCGAGTACAAGCACGTGACGGCCTTAAAGGTTCCCGCCGCCATCATGGCGTACTGGCACGCCATTGAGGTACCCGGTTCCTGCTGCCCTTCCCCCCAATGGGCTCGCATGGCGCCTGTGACTGCCGCGTGCAGCAGATAGTCACCCCTCGGTAGGTCAAATCTCTCTTGTAGGTCCCGAAACGGCAGCAACACCCCATCTTCGTAGAGGTCACCCAGCACGTGTACTCCCGCCTCCTCCCACCCGAGCAGGCGCGACCAGTCACCTCCATGTGGGAGGGCAGTGATCATACCCAGCGGTATTTCGGGGGCGTACATAAGGCGGACACCCGCCCGCTTACGGGCCCGGTCCCAACATAGACGGAAAGTCTGCTCCTCGACCGTCAGGTCTCCCACTCGGAGTTTCTGGTGCAGCGTGATATACGCCAGAACGTGTCGCGGGGTGCCTTCGACTCTTGCGTCCTCGGGACCTCTATACACCCTCGCTACCTCCTGAGTAAAAGTCTGCAGCTGGGCAGCGAGGTAATATCCTTCGAAGTCCGGCACTGCCATACCTCCCTCATCCTTGGGGCGTAACAGCGTGTCGAGCGCTATACGTCTCCTGCCCGTGCCCCACAGGAACAGTATGATCAGTGACCTCAGGCGTTTGAAAATCGAACTCGGGATCCATACCGGCAGTGTCCGGAAATAGTACAACAGCCTAGGCAGGGCTATCATTTTCAGCAGGGAAATTCTACCAGCCAGAGAGAGCGGTAGAGTCGCCCAGAAGTCCATAGATCCACGCAGGGCGTTAATACAGCGAGTTACGTTGCCATCCAGCAGGTCGGATGAGGTGTGGTAGATATAAACCCCTAGATAATGTAGGCAGCGTGGCTCCCACCGGAGTTCCTGAGCAGTAAGTGGGCAAGGCTCTCCCGGCCTCAGGGGGAACAGACAGGATTTGGGCCAGTTGACCCTCAGGCCCGATAACCTACCGAACTGCTCCAGTAGCCTCCGTGCCCCCTGGAGTTCAGCGCCGGCATCAGCCAAAAACATTAACAGGTCATCCGCATAGAGTGAGATGAGGTGTGGCCTCCCTCTAAAAGGCAAACCTGCGTAGTGGCGGCCCAGTCTGGCTACCGCAGCGAAGGGTTCCATTGCTAACGCAAACAGTAGCGGGGATAGGGAACAACCCTGTCTAGTGCCACGCCTGATCGAATATTGTCTCGAGATCAGCGCACCTACCCGGACCCTTGCTACCGCCTCCGTATAGAGGACCTTGGTCCACCGTATATATCCGTCTCCCAGTCCAAAGCGACGCATCACCTCATACAGGTATCCCCATTCGAGGCTGTCAAACGCCTTTTCAATGTCGATGGACAGGACAAAGGGGGAGATTGTGTCTGGCCAGTCCACACCCATCAGTCTCGTGAGTCTGCGGATATTATGAGTGGTGTTGCGTGTCGGTATGAAACCGCACTGGTCACCATGAACCAGGCTCGTCATATGCACTAGCAATCTGTTGGCTAGAATTTTACTGAGGATTTTGTAATCCGTCGTCAACATAGACAACGGGCGGTACGAGGACAGCGCCGTACCCTCCCTGCCCGGCTTCAAGAGTGGGATCATAAGGGCCTCGCACATGGAGCCCGGGAGTCGGCCCTTCTCCTGCGCCTCATTGTATACCTCGCGCAGCCGTGGAGCAAGATGCTCCAGGTATTTGCCATAAAATTCGATCGGTAGACCGTCAAGGCCCGGGGTCTTGTTTCTAGCCATCTGTTTCACAGCGCAACCTATTTCTCCGAGGGAGATGGGCCGCCCCAACTCCTCTGCCTCCGAGTCCTCCACTCGCTGCAACTCCAGCCCGTCCAAGAACTCCTCAAGCTCCTCCGTCCCTCCAGTATCACCACTCAGATAGAGCCCTTCATAATAGGCTCGGAACTTGTTCAGGATCCCGGGTTGGGAGTGGCAAGGCTCCTCCCCTGGCACCTGGATCCTCATGATCGGCCCTCCCCCCCGGATAGGGTTAGCAAGCCAAGCCAACATCGCCCCCGCCTTATCACCTTCCGCATGCGCCCTCGTCACGTACGCCTTGTGGTCGAAGCTACGCAGCCGCTCTAGCTCTACCGCCAGCCCCTCCCGCGCCCCGCTAAGCCCCTCCTGCAATTCTGGGTGATTCGGGCGCCTCTTCTCAAGATCCCTCAGCCTCGTCTCAGCCTTATCTAAGTCATCCAACAAAGTCTTCCGTGCCCCTGCCGTGTGCCCAATACAGTGTCCCCGCACCACCACCTTGAAAGCATCCCATTCAACCGCCCTCGTGGAAGCCGAGCCACTGTTCTCCTCAAAATATCTCTCAATACGGTCACTCAGGGCCTCCCTGAACAACAAGTCGTCCAGGGTGTCAGGTTGCAGGCGCCATGTTGGTACGCTGTTAACAGTCACCATCCATTCCAGAGACATCAACAAGGGGTTGTGGTCCGATATCGTCCTTGCCAAGTATTCCGCCCCACCCACCGCAGGGAGCACACATTCCGAACAAAGAAACGCATCCAGCCTCACATGTAAATCATGCAGGTGTGAGTGAAAGGAGTAATCCCTAGTGGTGGGGTGTAACGCCCTCCACGCATCCGTGAGGGCCCAGCTCTCCTGCCATTCCAATCTACGCTTGGCGATCCTATGTGCCGGGGATGCGCGAAGCGGGGGATGGGACCTATCTAGTAGTACATCCTCAACCGAGTTGAAGTCCCCCCCCAGGAGGACCGGCCCTGCCAAGTAACCCGCCAATTTGCCCGAAACGTTAGATAAGAAAGCGGGCAGGTCTACATTAGGAGCATACACATTGCATAGCGATATCATCCTGCCTCTCAGCCTTCCTTCCACAGCCACATATCTGCCCTCTGGGTCTATCGACGACTTCGAGACTTGGAAGGGGACCCCCGCCCGTATCCAGATCAATGTCCCCCTCGCAAATGCTGAAAATGTCGTGTAGAATAACTGCCCCCTCCAGCGCCTTTGTAGAGCCGCCCCTTCCTGCTTATTTAGGTGCGTCTCCTGCAGGAACGCTATGTGAACCCCCCTACGCTTGAGGTATGCCTGAACCTTATGTCTGCGCGTCATGGATTGCATGCCCCGCACATTCCAGGTAACACATTTCAATGCTCCAGTACTAGCCATTCCCTCCTACACAACCGGACCACACAACAAAGAACAGTGTTCGCCTAAGTCCCGTGACCACGGGCCCTCCCCCCCACCCTCTCCAAACAGGAAGCCAAACCCCTCCAACAACTACAACCCCTCGAGCAACCCCAACGGCCCGCAACTCCCACCCCCCCAGGACAGGCCCCCCCGCAACTGGAAGTACCCCCATCCAAACCAACACTCCCGACCACCCCTCAAGGAAAGGTGATAATATTCGCAGTCCCCACTGCGATGACCTTAGGGGCCAGTAAGGCGCGGCTCAATGCTATAAGACCTCCAACAAATCAGCCCCGCGTGCTCCATCCCACAATCCCCACATTACAGTTCCCCAAAACCTCAATCAATGTCTTTCCACTGCTGTGGGTCCATCGCCCCGGTGTCCAACCAGCGAGTCCATTCCGCCAAACCAGTTCAGCACGCCTCCAGTATCTCTCCCGAGGTCTGCGGCGTCACAATAGGGCCCCGGGCTCCACCAAACTCCGATTGTCCTGTCTCTGAGCCCGTTCCCGGGGCCTCCGAATCTGTGCCCTTCCCAGATTGAGTCCTGGCGGCTCTAGATAAGTCCACCACCGCCTGTAGGGCCGCCTGCCTCTCCGCCTCCGTCTGTGACATCGAGGGTTTCCCGGTCCTCTTGCGATTCTTCCTGATCCGTTGGGACTGTCTGATCGGCCTATCCGCCTTGGCCTCTTCCTCCCTGACCTTGGCACCGTCCGTTCCTGCCTTATAAGTGTCCCACCAGTCCCATGCATCCGCGGAAGTCGTGAAGAATAAAGACTTTTCGTCCACCACCACTCGTAGTTTGGCAGGAAACAACAGGGAGTACTTGATGCCTTCCTGGCGGAGCTCTCGCTTGAGGGACAAGAAGTTTGCCCGAAGTCGCTGAGTCTCAAACGTGTAGTCCGGGAACATGGTGACTCTGCTGTTTTCCACCTGAAAGGGCCCTGCCTCTCTCGCCCTCTGCAAAAGCCAGTCTCTGTCCCGGTAATGGAGCAACTTGAACACCACCGGGCGAGGAGGAAGGCCCAAGGCTGGCGGACGCGCCGGAACTCTATGCGCCCGCTCCAGGGAGAAGAAGGGGGACAGACCTTCAGGTGCCACCTCCGTCCGCAGCCAGTTATCCAAGTAGCCCACCATGTCGTCGCCTTCAATTTTTTCCGGCAGGCCCACTAGGCGCACGTTGTTGCGCCTGTTCCTGTTTTCTGCATCCTCGGCCCTCCTTTCCAGTACCTTCAGACGGTCCATCACATCGGCCATCTGGGCCTTCACCGTTGCCTGGGCCGGGGCTAAATCCTTAACCGTGGTCTCCACGGATTTCACCCTGTCCTTCAGTTTGTCGTGGTCGGCCTTCAGGAGGCCCAAGCCCGTCGCCACCTGAGCTATATCTTGCTGCAGGGCATCCTTTGTGGTGGCGATGGCTTCCAGGATACGATCCTGCATCCGTTGTAACGCCGCCTGATCTCTCTCCGCTCCTTCCGCCACCTCAGTGTCGGTCGCGCCATCTCCCTTCCCCTTCGGTTTCCCCATCTGGGCCGGGATGGGCGGCGGTCCTCAGAATACGTTCCTGGTCGCCCTCCAAGCGACGCCGGGCACCGTCCTCCGGTCGGGTTCTCAGGTCCAGAAGTGTCACCGAGAGGCAGGAAGCACCGAGCGGTCGTGGCTCGGCCAGCGCCAGTTGCGCCTGAGATCCGGGGTCTCGTCTCCGAGTCACTGTCGCTCCGTTGTCGCCCCAGTCAGGAGACGGTCCTCAACCACCGCCCAAGGGTGCGCCCAAAGTTCTGCCAGTGCCGGGGGAGAGGCGCGACGCGGCCGCCAACACCTCTAGCGTGTCCGGGAGCGAACTTCAGTGGGTCTCCGGGCAGATGTCTCCGTCACCAGCGATCTCATGCCATCGCCGCCATTTTGGGGTCCGCGACTTCTCGGCCGAGTTCAGCTTTCGAAGTTACGATACTGCTGCGGGAATGCTCGGTGTCGTCTTCCGCGGGTCCGGACCCTCCGCAGCACCGTCTAGTACCGGATTATGTCCTTTATCTTGGGGTTCGAATGGAGTTTCAGGATATTTTCGGGGATCGGGCACGGAGCTCCGGGCTCACGCTGCCTACCTCCTCGGCATCCAAGCCACGCCCCTCTTCAGAGGCGGTGGCATGACCTCAAGACCCGAGTGAAATCCATCCGAGCCAAGAACTATCTCCGGGCTAATCACACAGGCGGTGGAACCCCCCCCGGAGCCCCTACCGTACACCGAGTGGGAGGACAAGGTGCTGACCATCCTGCACCCTGAGAGCCTTGATGGACTTCATGAGGGGGAAGAGGCTGGTAAGTACTAACCAAGCACCACGAGCACAACAACATGGTGTGCCTTACACAACTCTGAAGAGACATCTCCCAGACCCCAACCCATGCATGCAGTCCACATACTCACCAACGTCTAAACCACTCCAACAGGCCCCCATGTGCATCGGAATGGCAGTGGTGGTGGGTGGGGGGTGTGAGGGGACGGCACTACAACTCCCAACAGGCCCCCATGTCCATAGGGATGGCGGTGGTGGTGGGTGGGGTGTGTGAGGGGACGGCACTACAACTCCCAACAGGCCCCCATGTCCATAGGGATGGCGGTGGTGGTGGGTGGGGTGTGTGAGAGGTCACTAGTGCAACTCCCAACAGGCCCCCATGTCAATAGGGATGGCGGTGGTGGTGGGTGGGGGGTGTGAGGGGACGGCACTACAACTCCCAACAGGCCCCCATGTCCGTAGGGATGGCGGTGGTGGTGGGTGGGGTGTGTGACAGGTCACTAGTGCAACTCCCAACAGGCCCCCATGTCCATAGGGATGGCGGTGGTGGTTGGTGGGGTGTGTGAGAGGTCACTAGTGCAACTCCCAACAGGCCCCCATGTCCATAGGGATGGCGGTGGAGGTGGGTGGGGGGTGTGAGGGGACGGCACTACAACTCCTAACAGGCCCCCATGTCCATAGGGATGGCGGTGGTGGTGGGTGGGGTGTGTGAGAGGTCACTAGTGCAACTCCCAACAGGCCCCCATGTCCATAGGGATGGCGGTGATAGTGGGTGGGGTGTGTGAGGGGACGGCACTACAACTCCCAACAGGCCCCCATGTCCATAGGGATGGCGGTGGCGGTGGGTGGGGTGTGTGAGAGGTCACTAGTGCAACTCCCAACAGGCCCCCATGTCAATAGGGATGGCGGTGGTGGTGGGTGGGGGGTGTGAGGGGACGGCACTACAACTCCCAACAGGCCCCCATGTCCGTAGGGATGGCGGTGGTGGTGGGTGGGGTGTGTGACAGGTCACTAGTGCAACTCCCAACAGGCCCCCATGTCCATAGGGATGGCGGTGGTGGTTGGTGGGGTGTGTGAGAGGTCACTAGTGCAACTCCCAACAGGCCCCCATGTCCATAGGGATGGCGGTGGTGGTGGGTGGGGGGTGTGAGGGGACGGCACTACAACTCCCAACAGGCCCCCATGTCCATAGGGATGGCGGTGGTGGTGGGTGGGGTGTGTGAGAGGTCACTAGTGCAACTCCCAACAGGCCCCCATGTCCATAGGGATGGCGGTGGTGGTGGGTCGGGTGTGTGAGGGGACGGCACTACAATTCCCAACAGGCCCCCATGTCCATAGGGATGGCGGTAGTGGTGGGTGGGGTGTGTAAGGGGACGGCACTACAACTCCCAACAGGCCCCCATGTCCATGGGGATGGTGGTGGGTGGGGGGTGTGAGGGGACGGCACTACAACTCCCAACAGGCCCCCATGTCCATAGGGATGGCGGTGGTGGTGGGTGGGGGGTGTGAGAGGTCACTAGTGCAACTCCCAACAGGCCCCCATGTCCATAGGGATGGCGGTGGTGGTGGGTGGGGTGTGTGAGAGGTCACTAGTGCAACTCCCAACAGGCCCCCGTGTCCATAGGGATGGCGGTGGTGGTGGGTGGGGGATGTGAGGGGACAGCACTACAACTCCCAACAGGCCCCCATGTCCATAGGGATGGCGGTGGTGGTGGGTGGGGTGTGTGAGAGGTCACTAGTGCAACTCCCAACAGGCCCCCATGTCCATAGGGATGGCGGTGGTGGTGGGTGGGGGGTGTGAGGGGACGGCACTACAACTCCCAACAGGCCCCCATGTCCATAGGGATGGCGGTGGTGGTGGGTGGGGTGTGTGAGAGGTCACTAGTGCAACTCCCAACAGGCCCCCATGTCCATAGGGATGGCAGTGGTGGTGGGTGGGGGGTGTGAGGGGATGGCACTACAACTCCCAACAGGCCCCTATGTCCATATGGATGGTGGTGGTGGTGGGTGGGGTGTGTGAGAGGTCACTAGTGCAACTCCCAACAGGCCCCCATGTCCATAGGGATGGCGGTGGTGGTGGGTGGGGGGTGTGAGGGGACAGCACTACAACTCCCAACAGGCCCCCATGTCCATAGGGATGGCGGTGGTGGTGGGTGGGGTGTGTGAGAGGTCACTAGTGCAACTCCCAACAGGCCCCCATGTCCATAGGGATGGCGGTGGTGGTGGGTGGGGGGTGTGAGGGGACGGCACTGCAACTCCCAACAGGCCCCCATGTCCATAGGGATGGCGGTGGTGGTGGGTGGGGTGTGTGAGGGGACGGCACTACAACTCCCAACGGGCCCCCATGTCCATAGGGATGGCGGAGGTGGTGGGTGGGGTGTGTGAGAGGTCACTAGTGCAACTTCCAACAGGCCCCCATGTCCATAGGGATGGTGGTGGTGGTGGGTGGGGTGTGTGAGGGGACAGCACTACAACTCCCAACAGGCCCCCATGTCCACAGGGATGGCGGTGGTGGTGGGTGGGGTGTGTGAGAGGTCACTAGTGCAACTCCCAACAGGCCCCCATGTCCATAGGGATGGCGGTGGTGGTGGGTGGGGTGTGTGAGAGGTCACTAGTGCAACTCCCCACAGGCCCCCATGTCCATAGGGAGGGCGGTGGTGGTGGGTGGGGTGAGTGCCAGTGCCGACTGATTTGTCAACAAAATGAAAATAACACGTAATGGCCACATGACTCATCCTCACATTTTTGTTTTGCAGGTGATCGTAATCTGACAGCTGGAATCAACACCCGGCCTCCAGACTCGCCACACTCAGAAGTCTCAGGGGACGATTGGCCAGCCACCTCCGGGGCTGAGGATGGTGCCGCACTGCCGGCACAAGCAAGCAGCCAGGGCCATCTGGCTCCCAGGTCACACCTGCACCAACTACTACGGCCTCTGCCATTCCCACAAAACCGGCCACTGTGACCTGCACAGCCACCATCAGCACCACCTCCACCACCACCACTACTACCACCACTTCTGCCCCTGCCACCCTGCTCAACCCACCGCCCATTGCCGGGCCAGAGCCATCCCAGCCACGTAGGGAGAGTGTGAGGCAAAGCAGAGATGCAAGGCCAGATCCGGCAGGCAGGAGCACAGCACATAGACGTCATGAGGAAACAAGCACATCCAATGCCGTGCAACAGTCACTGGAAGCACTAGCCAGGGTCGAGGAAACCTATCAACGTGGCCAGGCACAGGCAGACCGGGCCCACCAGGACTTTGTAGAGAACACTGCAATGTTGGGGGCCATTGAGAGGCGGCTTGGCCAACTAGTGGACATATTTACCATGACTAATACCATGTGGATGCCATGGATATCCGCCAACACCACCCTCCCCACACCCCCAAAAGCAACGCCAACGCCACCACCACCGCCACCGCCACCTGCGCCCCTGGCGGTGGATGTGGTACCTGATCAGCCTGCGCCCCAGCTGACTCCGTCCCGACACAAAGACGGAGGGGCTGTCCGAGGCTGGAAGTGGGCGAGAGCAGTGTGGAAGCTCCTTCCACACACTCCAAGAGGAGCCGACAATGACTGTTACAGTACCTGAGCCTGCCATTCACCCTGCCAACTATCCGGTCCCACCTGGCACAGACCTGCTGCACTAGGCAGACACCACCCTATGTGGTGTCAGCACGGACATTTCATCTGCCATAACCTTTAACTCTCACTCCCCCGCCCCTTCACTCATTTGTAAATATGCACCTACACCTATGCACAATCTGTAAATAAATACCACTTACTCACTCAATGATGTGTTGCCTCCATGTTTATTCACATGATTGCATCAGAAACAGACGTTACCAGGTTCAGGGATCCAACTGGTACAGAATCATGCCGCAGCGGGATTGACCTAGGGAAATATAGAAACCGCAAAGACACGTCAGGAAACATGATCACACTCATCACAACACACTGCAGTGCAACATTCAACAAACCACACGCATCACAACAGGAATGAATGAGACTACACACATCATGGAGACGTGCATGTACTAATAAATGAACACACACACACACACATACATACATCACATTGCAGAACACATAGATGATGCACACCACAATGACACAAGACCAGCAAACATACACAGGGCATACACAAGCAGCACAAGAGGAGCACACTCACAATCAAGGGAAGTAGCGATCAATGAGCTGGCGCCTCTGGTCCACACCTTCCTCCTCACCACTATCCTCATCTGTCGACATGGGTGGGTCGGGAGGGCGAGGAACTTGCTGTTCATCAGGGTCCAAGAGCAGTTCAATGTTATTGCGCACAGCTAGGTTGTGCAGCATGCAGCAGGCAATCACGATCTTGCATACTTTGCCTGGTGAGTAAGGCAGGGCCCCTCCAGTCTTATCCAGGCACCGAAACCTAGACTTAAGCAGGCCAAATGTTCGTTCTACCACTCAACGTGTCTTTCCATGGGCATCATTGTATCGCATTTCTCCCGCTGTAGTTGGATTGCGTATTGGACTCAGCAGCCAAGGCCTGTTTGGATAAGCCGAGTCGCCTGTGTTGGTGGAAGAGAGAGAGAGAGAGAGAGAAACATCACAACCTGAATTGGTGGGCACACAATGCCACACAGATATCACTTCTGTCACCACAGCATACTCACCAACAAGCCACGCTTGTGCCGGACGCAGATTTGCCATCAGTTGGGGTACAATGCTGCTCCGCATGATGTGGGGGTCATATGCAGAGCCTGGAAATCTTGCACACACATGTGAGATTATGTTGTCGGCCTGGCACACCACCTGCACGTTGATGGAATGGAAGTGCTTCCGATTCCTAAACACCTGCTCACGTGCCCGTGGTGGAATGATCGCGATATGCGTGCCATCAATGGAACCCACAACGTGTGGTATCCGACCCAGTGCATAGAAGTCTGCTTTGACCGCTGCCAACTCTGCCGCCTGTGGGAAATGAATGTAGTCATGCTTGTACAGCATCATGGCTGTCAGTACATCCCGAAGTACCGTGCTGAACATGGCCTGTGACATTCCCCCGGCATGTCCAACTGTGTACTGAAATGTGCCTGTTGCAAAAAAATGGAGTGCCGCCATCACCTTTTGCGTGGGTGTAATGGAACCTGGATAGGTTCTTCGCGGCTGCAGGTGAGAAGACAATTGGTTCACAAGCTCCATCAATCGACGTCGATCCAGCCTGAATTTCCTGATCACCTCCTCGTCCACCATATCCTCCAGCACAGTGTATGGGCGATGGACATTTGGAGCCCTCCTGTTTGGGAGTAGATGGAATGGAAGTCAATTCACATACAACGCATGTCTGTGCAACTCACTCAAATGTCAACGAACTCTACCAACATGTAATATGCAGTGTATAATTGTCATATGTGTGACATCTCTGATTGTCACTACAACATGGATTGACGTAGCAACAATGTGCAGCCACTAGCAACATGATGTGTTGCAACATGTGCAATGCACTTTGTCTCACCTCAACATTACTGCCAACAAGACATGTGACTTGACCCACATGTGTAGGCGCAACATCACATACACACATGCAAGTGCATGCACACAAACGAAAAGATACACACACACACACCATTTCATGATGCACCAATGACAACACCAATAATGGTGGCCATACGGACATCACATGCATGGTGACACAATAGGCAACACACATGCACTGAACACAAGTGAACCCCCACCATAGTCAATATCTCACATATACCACTCACTGGCAACTGAATCACAATGTGCCGATACATCCGGGATCTACTGTGTAGATGTGAGGTACGACAAACTTGTGTAGGGAAATACCCGATGTCGACATGCACATGTGATGGACATTTGTGGGACACCGATGGCCATGGTATGGACACACATGGGATAGAGCATGACATGTGGAGTCACGCAATCACGCACACAACCGTCATCAGGCAGCTGCAGACAATGGAACAAGGTGCATCGTCAGCAAAGATGCAATCATTGACCCCGCCATGGCGGTGCACTGCTTCCGCTGTTTACGTCTGGGCATACGCGGCCCGCGTTCAACATTCCCATTGTCTGCATGTGCACAGACCGTCACGCTCACACACCGGAAAGTGCATGTGGAAGGTTCCGGGACGGATGCTTCATTTGCAACAATGTTCTATCACTGGCGCCAACATGGCGGGGCACGTATTCGGCGGGGGAGGTGCAGGCCAACACATCCATACGCTGATGTCAATGCACATGGCAGGTCATGACCCCCCTTACAGTGACATTGCATCATCCAGCCTACACCGGCCGGCCCAGCCCTGCCCAGGACCGCCGTGCCGGCCATGTCAACTACCGCCGTTTCAGGCCCTGTCCACTACCGCCGTGCCAGGCCCTGCCCAGGACCACCGTGCCGGCCATGTCAACTACCGCCGTTTCAGGCCCCGTCCACTACCGCCGTGCCAGGCCCTGCCCAGGACCGCCGTGCCGGCCATGTCAACTACCGACGTTTCAGGCCCCGTCTACTACCGCCGTGCCAGGCCCTGCCCAGGACCGCCGTGCCGGCCATGTCAACCACCGCAGTGCCAGGCCCGCCAGGGCACGGCGGTAGTGGACGGGGCCTGAAACGGCGGTGGTTGACTTGGCCGGCACGGCGGTCCTGGGCAGGGCCTGGCACGGCAGTAGTGGACGGGGCCTGAAACGGCGGTAGTTGACATGACTGGCACAGCGGTCCTGGGCAGGGCCTGGCAAGGCGGTAGTGGACGGGGCCTGAAACGGCGGTAGGTGATATGGCCGGCACGGCGGTCCTGGGCAGGGCCTGGCACGGCGGTAGTGGACCAATCAATCAATCAATCAATCAATCAATGACATTTATAGAGCGCGCTACATACCCGTAGGGTCTCAAGGCGCTTGGGGGAGGGGGGGTGCCGCTACTGCTCGAACAGCCAGGTCTTCAGCTTCTTCCTGAAGGAGAGGTGGTCTTGGGTCAGGCGCAGGTCGGTCGGGAGGGAGTTCCAGGTCTTGGCGGCCAGGTAGGAGAAGGACCTTCCTCCTGTAGTCGCTCTTCGGATGCGGGGGACAGCGGCGAGGGCGTGGTTGGCTGATCGGAGGTGGCGTTTGGGAGCGTAGAAGTTGATCCGGTTGTTGAGGTAGCTCGGTCCTTGGTCGTGTAGGGCTTTGTGTGCGTGGGTGAGGAGGCGGAAGGTGATTCTTTTGTTGACGTGGAGCCAGTGAAGGTCTCTCAGATGTCCGGAGATGTGGCTGGTTCGTGGGATGTCGAGGATGAGTCTGGCTGAGGCGTTCTGGATCCGTTGGAGTCTCTTCTGGAGCTTGGCGGTGGTCCCGGCGTAGAGGGTGTTGCCGTAGTCCAGTCGGCTAGTGACGAGGGCCTGGGTGACGGTCTTCCTGGTCTCGGTGGGGATCCACCAGAAGATCTTCCGTAGCATGCGTAGGATGTTGAAGCACGCCGAGGAGACGTTGTTGACTTGCCTGGTCATGGAGAGGGAGGAGTCCAGGATGAAGCCCAGGTTGCGTGCGTGGTCTGTCGGTTTGGGTGCGGTGCCCAGGGCGGGAGGCCACCAGGAGTCGTCCCAAGCGGAGGGTGAAGAGCCCAGGATGAGGACCTCCGTCTTGTCCGAGTTCAGTTTCAGGCGGCTGGTCGTCATCCACTCGGCTACCTCTTTCATCCCTTCGTGCAGATTGGCTCTGGCGGTGGCGGGGTCGTTGGTCAGGGAGAGGATCAGCTGGGTGTCATCGGCGTAGGAGATTATGCTGAGGTTGTGTTGACGTGCGATGGCCGCGAGGGGGCTCATGTAGACGTTGAAGAGGGTGGGGCTCAGAGAGGATCCTTGAGGGACGCCGCAGATGACTTCGGAGGCCTCTGACTTGTACGGTGGTAGGCGGACTCTCTGTGTTCTTCCGTCGAGGAAGGAGACGATCCATTCCAGCGCCTTGTCCTGGATTCCGACGTTGCTGAGGCGCTGTACTAGGGTGCGGTGGCAGACAGTGTCGAATGCCGCGGAGAGGTCTAGGAGGATGAGGGCCGCTGTTTCTCCGTTGTCCATCAGGGCTCGGATGTCATCGGTGGCGGCGATGAGGGCGGTCTCGGTGCTGTGATTGGCTCGGAAGCCGGACTGTGAGGGGTCGAGGGATCCATTCGTCTCGAGGAAGGCGGCCATCTGCTTGTTGACGGTCTTCTCGATGACTTTGGCTGGAAACGGGAGGAGCGAGATGGGGCGGTAGTTCTTGAGTTCGGTGGGGTCCGCTGTTGGTTTCTTGAGTAGAGCGCTGAGTTCGGCGTGCTTCCAGCTCTCAGGGAAGGTGGCGGTGTCGAAGGATGTGTTGATGATGTCTCGTAGGTGGGGTGCGATGACAGCGTCGGCCTTGTTGAAGATGTGGTGAGGGCAGGGGTCGGTCGGAGATCCGGAGTGGATGGAGTTCATCGTGCGGATGGTGTCTTCGGTGCTGATCGGGGTCCAGGCGTGGAGGGTGGTGGTGGGGGGTGGTTGTTCGGTCATGGTGTGCGTTGGTTGGTTGTTGAAGCTGTTGTGTATGTCCGCGATCTTGTTGTGGAAGTAAGAAGCGAGGGAGTCGCAGAGGTCTTGCGATGGGGTGATGTCGTTGTTCCCTGCGCTGGGGTTGGATAGCTCTTTCACGATGTTGAAGAGTTCCTTGCTGTTGTGTGCGTTGTTGTCCAGCCGGTCCTTGAATGCAGTTTTCTTGGCGGCGCGGATCAGCTGGTGGTGCTTCCGAGTGGCCAGCTTGAGGGTGGTCCTGTTGTCCGGTGTAGGTTCCCTTCTCCAGACTTTCTCGAGGGCTCGGCAGTTCTTCTTGGAGCTCTTGAGTTCGTCGGTGAACCACGGGGCTTTCTTGCTGCCGGGTCTGCTGGGCGGGGTCCTCAGCGGGGCGAGCTCGTCCGCGCAGATGCTGATCCACTTCGTGAGGTTGTCGGCGGCCTGGCTGGGGTTCGCTGAGCTGGCAGGAGGGTGCTGGCTCAGGGAGGTGGCGAGCTGGTCTGCTGTGATCTTGTTCCAGCTTCTGCGGGCGGCCTGTTGCTGGTGGTGGTGGGTCGTCGTCCTCTTGAAGGTGAAGTGGACGCTTCTGTGGTCCGTCCATTGAAGCTCTGTAGCGTGGCTGAAGTCGATGTCTGTGCTGGAGGAGAAGACTGCGTCGAGTGTGTGTCCGGCGAGGTGGGTGGAGGTGGACACCAGCTGCTTGAGTCCAAGATTGGCGAGGTTGTCGAGCAGGGTGCTGGTGTTGCGGTCGTTGTTGTTCTCCAGATGGAAGTTGAGGTCCCCCAGGAGGATGTAGTCAGCGGAGGGGAGGGCATGCGGGCTGACGAAGTCGGCGATGTCCTCGCTGAATTGTGTGCGTGGTCCCGGGGGTCGGTAGATCAGGGTGCCTAGGAGGGTGGTGTTCGGGTTGGTGTGGATCTGGAAATGCAGGTGTTCGGCGCTGGTCAGGGTGTTGTCGGTGCTGGTCGTGAGATGGATGGTGTTCCTGTGGATGATGGCGATGCCTCCTCCCATCTGGTTGGCGTTGCGGTCCTTCCGGACGATCTTTTAGCCCTCTGGGATGGCGATGGCGATGTCGGGGGCTGAAGAGGCGTTCATCCAGGTCTCCGTGATGAAGGCAACGTCAGGGGCTGTGGCGTCTAGGAGGTTCCAGAGTTCGATGGCGTGTCTGTGGACGGAGCGGGTGTTTAGCAGGATGCACTTGAGGTGGGTGCTGCTGGTGTTCGACTTGGCGGGTGCTGGTGCAAGGCAGGTCCGGATGCAGGTGAACTTGCAGGCGTGGCAGCTGAAAGGTCCGTGGGTGCGTCGTGGTGTGGCTTGGTGGCATTCTGGGAGTCGGCCGGTGTTGAGTGCGATGAGGGTGGCGGCGGAGTACGTCAGGCGAGTCGGTCGGGGTCTTCGGGGGCCAGGGGTCCTGGCGCTGGTCGCGATCCGGTCGCGGACGGGCGCAGACGGGCTTACCTTTGGCGCGCCTTCAGCGCACAATCGGCGCGCCCGCTGCGCGTGGCCGCTGCGCGTTCGCACGGTCGCCATATGAGGCGAAGTGCGCGGGTGGGCGGGGCAGCTGGGAGGCGGGAGCGGGGAGGGATACAGAAGGCAAAAGGGGCGGGGCTTAGCGGCGGTGGCGGGAAGGGAGAGCGGGGCTCGGCGAGGTAGGCGGGCAGACAGGAAGGAGACAGCAAAACACGGGCACAATTTACAAAATTACTAAAACAAAAGCACTGGCACAATTACAAAAGGAAAAAAAGGAGAAGCACAAGGGAAATGCTATAAACAGCAATGCGAGTAACCGGCAGGCAGGCACGGACCGCGCCTCTCGGAGGAGGGGGCGCGGTCAGCGGCAGCGCGACAGGCAGCGAGGCAGCTAGGCAGGGCAGAGGGGCACACGCAGCAGCTGGTGGCCGTGCGGCGCGGGGGTGTCCCACAAGTGGGTCACACTCACCTGCGTCGCACGGTCGCCATATGAGGCCAAGTGCGCGGGTGGGCGGGGCAGATGGGAGGCGGGAGCGGGGAGGGATACAGAAGGCAAAAGGGGCAGGGCTTAGCGACGGTGCCGGGAAGGGAGAGCGGAGCTCGGCGGGGCCTGAAACGGCGGTAGTTGACATGGCCGGCACGGCGGTCCTGGGCAGGGCCTGGCACGGTGGTAGTGGACGGGGCCTGAAACAGCCGTAGTTGACATGGCCGGCACAGCGGTCCTGGGCAGGGCTGGGCCGGCCGGTGTAGGCTGGATGATGCAATGTCACTGTAAGGGGGGTCATGACCTGCCATGTGCATTGACATCAGCTTATGGATGTGTTGGCCTGCACCTCCCCCGCCGAATACGTGCCCCGCCATGTTGGCGCCAGTGATAGAACATTGTTGCAAATGAATCATCCGTCCCGGAACCTTCCACATGCACTTGCCGGTTTGTGAGCGTGACGGTCTGTGCACGTGCAGCCAATGGGAGGTGTGAACAAGGGCCGCGTGTGCCCAATAGAATGTACCGTATGCTGTGCACCGCAACACCAGGGCCAGTCATTGGCCCATTTCCAAACACGCTTCCAGGGCTGACCAATGGCTGGCGCCGTATGCCACTGACATGGCCACAGGGCCCTATATATGTGTTATGTGCAAAAGCACACATTCTACGATGACCACCGACTGCTGCCTGTGACCATCACCTCCACCTGCTGCTGCGGAGCTGACCACCGACTGCTGCCTGTGACCATCACCTCCACCTGCTGCTGCGGAGCTGACCACCGACTGCCGCTCTAGTGCCATACTCCGTGACCTTGCCCTGTCGAGAGTCAAAGAGATCCGGCCTCGTCCCTTCACCGCCGCGGAGCTGGATGTCCTCATGGACGGTGTGCTCCGCAACTACGGACGCCTGTACGGCGCACCCGGACAGGTGGTAAGTGCAGTGGGGGGACAAGTTGGTGTGCATGAGGTGTTCCATGACACCTGGGCTCTGGAATCTTGGCGGTGTGATGTGGGACCAACACATGAGTTGAAATGTGCATGGCTGCTGAGAGAAACGTGTTGCCCCTATCTGTGTGACTGGCCAACTGTCCACTGACTTGCACCCTTTTGTCTCCCATCATGGTAGGTCAAGCTGCACCTTCGCAAGGACGTGTGGAGGAGTATTGCACGTGATGTACGAGCAGTGGGGGTGTCCAATAGACGACATTCACACTGCCACAAACGCTGGGACGACATTTCCAGGCTGAGCAAGAATGTAGCGGCAGCGACACTATGGATGATTCCAAGAACGGCACGTCTGGCCCGACGCTCAATGATCCCTCTCATGCACCATATCATAGCTGTGACGCATCCTGACCTGTCCGAGCGGTTGCGTGTGGATGAACAGCAACGTGGTGGTAAGCATACTGTCAGTGTATGTTGCTTGTGAGTGCAATGCATGTATTGTTGCCCAGACACATTAGTGACTTCCGTGTATCGTGTGTCTCATTGCAATGGGATGTTGGTGACATTGGCGCAGTTAAATGTCACTTCCCGGTGCGGCATGTTGAGATGCCACTCGCTAAGCAGTTGAGTGTTGATGCACATGCTGTAGTGCTCCGTCACCCCATGGCAAGACTGGTGTGCAGATGTACTTGCTCATGCCCTGTCCGCATGCTGTACATGTAGGACGGCCAACGCCACTTATTTCCTGTGAGGATGACTGGTAGGGGTGGCCCGTGTGCAGGTTGGGGGATCGATGTACATTGTCATCAATGGCATTAGGGATTCCGTAGCAGTACTGTACGTGAGTGTGCCCATGACTTACACCCATTTCCTGTGCATTTCAGCTTTGGCAGAGGGCACTCAGCCACAGACGGAGGAGATGATTGAAGGCAATGCATCCAGATCAGACGTCGCGCACACGCAGACTGACACAGAAGGGGCCAGCGCCGGAGAGGGGGACAGGACCGTCCCAGAGGACTCGCATGTGGAGACCACATCGTCATCATCTTCTGACAGTGTTGGTGAGTCAGCACTGTTGTCACAGACTGGGAGTGGGCAATCAACACCTTCGGTCGGGACACAGCACACAGGGCCCACCCTGCCGCCAACTGCACCATGTACTGTTCGTGCACGCAGGAGTAGGGGGAGCAGAGTGGCGTTTGGTGTCGGCACCGCTGCGCCAGCCTCCGTGAGCCAGAATGCTCTTTGTGCAGAGGCTGTTGACCTGCTGCGACAGCTGTGTGTGGGGCAGACCAATATGATAAATGCTTTCCAAGACCACGATAGGAAGTTGGGGCAGGTGGTGGCTTACATGGAAGGTATGCATGGCGATCTGGCTGGTCTACACAGGACAGTGCAGTCATTGGCTAACAGTGTGTCGTCTGCCATTGTACAGTCGCATGGACTGGGTGCTACTTCTGTTCCACCATCTACAACACTGGATGTCTCAGGGGGGAGTGAATATTCTGACCAGGACTCTAATAAAGGTTATTGCACTAGAAGCAGCGTCAGCCAGCACGTCAAGGCACGGAGGGCTCAGACACCATCCCTTAGGTCAGCTAAATCTGTTCACAAAGACAACGTCAGATACAGTGGAGTACACACACGTGATCCAAAAGAGGGGTTGGGTGTAATGGCTACACATGCTGCACAGGCATCCCACACACAAGGTTCTCCCAAGGCAAGCCTTACTCTCAGTTCCATTGACACTACCTTGGACAAGGACAGTCAGAAGACGAAGGCACCTCATGAGAGCTGGGACACTCCCAGGGCCAGGGAGACTAGGAAGGAAGGAGACACTCCCAAGGGCAGGGAGACTAGGAAAGAAGGAGACACTCCCAAGGGCAGGGAGACTTTGAAGGAAGGACCCACTCCCAAGGGCAGGGAGACTATGAAGGAAGGACCCACTCCCAAGGGCAGGGAGACTAGGAAGGAAGAACCCACTCCCAAGGGCAGAGAGACTAGGAAGGAAGGACCCACTCCCAAGGGCAGGGAGACTAGGAAGGAAGGAGACACTCCCAAGGGCAGGGAGACTAGGAAGGAAGGACCCACTCCCAAGGGCAGGGAGACTAGGAATGAAGGACCCACTCCCAAGGGCAGGGAGACTAGGAAGGAAGGAGCTTCTACCAAGGGCAGGGACAAGGACAGTCACAAGACAAACGCACCTAAGAAGAGCACGGACACTCCCAGGGGCAGGGACACACACAGGGAGAAGGTGTGTCCTGGGGATATGTACACCACAGACGACAAGTCTGCTGCCTGGAACAGGGCACCATCCAGGGAACAGGGAAGGTCCACAGACAATATTCCTCCTACGGAAATGGAACATCCAAGGGCCAAGGCATCTCCCATGGACAGTTGCGCTGTCAAGGACAGGCATACATCACCCCTTGATGCACTGAGGCTGCTGTTTTCTGGGAAACGGAATACAGATGTCTCCGCAGTGGAGTCACCCCTTACCTCCACTCCCATCAGGGCCTGTCAGGAGCGGATGCAGGTGGACCCTGTAGTAGCATCCCCCATGACACATGTTGCAGAGCCCAGAAGGCAGCCACACAGCAAACGACAAGCAGGCTCCAGCACGTCCCCAGAGAGCATTCCCCCGCCAGCAGATGCACCTCCCATGGTGGGTGATATTTCTTCTCAGTCCGGCCCACTTGCCAGTCCTGTCCTGTCCAGGGTGCAGTCACATGTCCCCAAGAAATGTAGACACATTGCATTGACACATGCCCAACCCGATGTCGGCCAATTGCAACTATCCCCCGCTCCCAGAGCCACCCTGCCTCCTGGACCATACAGCCCTGTGGCTCATCATTTCAGTGGTCCCAGTGGCGCCGCTGCAGTTGACTCGCATGTGTCTGGTAGTGGCACTGTGTCTGTTGTTTGCTGTCATGCATCATGTAGTGGCACTGTATCAGTTGTGCCCTCTCCTGTTTGTGGTACTGGCAGTGTGTCTGGGTCTATGGCCCATGTGTCAGTCACTCGGGCTGTGGCTGTGTCTCACACTCCTGTATCAGGTGCTGGCAGTGTATCTGGGTCTATGGCCCATGTGTCAGTCACTCGGGCTGTGGCTGTGTCTCACACTCCTGTATCAGGTACTGGCAGTGTATCTGGGTCTATGGCCCATGTGTCAGTCACTCGGGCTGTGGCTGTGTCTCACACTCCTGTATCAGGTGCTGGCAGTGTATCTGGGTCTATGGCCCATGTGTCAGTCACTCGGGCTGTGGCTGTGTCTCACACTCCTGTATCAGGTGCTGGCAGTGTATCTGGGTCTGTGGCGCATGTGTCAGTCACTCGGGCTGTGGCTGTGTCTCACACTCCTGTATCAGGTGCTGGCAGTGTATCTGGGGCGCATGTGTCAGTCACTCGGGCTGTGGCTGTTTCTCAGACTCCTGTATGAGGTGCTGGCAGTGTGTCTGGGTCTGTGGCTCACGTGTCAGTCACTGCATCTGTGGCTGTGTGTCACACTCCGGTTTCTGGTGCTGCCAGTCTGTCCGATGCGGGTACTTCACGCAATCCACCTGATAGTGTGATGTAAGGTGCTGCTGTCTTCACTCACATGCCATTGGACATGGTGTGTACATTGTCCATTGTAAACAGTCTTCCGGGCTATTTATGTTTTAGATCTAACCGCCATTCTAGAGGTGGAGGTATCGCCCTATTTATCAAATCCGCCTTCACATGTACCTGGACGGTCCTGCAGATTGCTGGATGCGAGAGTGCGTTGTTTAAGGTTACCATTAGCCCTCAGTTCTCGCTGTCAGGGATGGTTGTTTACCGCCCCCCAGGCAGCGATGTAGCTTTTAGAGGTGCCTTTCCGGAGGCTGTGAGCCTATTGGCTAGTGGTTGCGCACATTTTTCGATCTTGGGCGACCTAAACCTCCACTTCGATAGGTTAGAGTCTCTGGCCATCAGTGGTTTTTTGGCTGACCTAGAGGCCTTGCAGTTGATCCAGCTTGTCTCTCAGCCTACACACGTGGCCGGCCACACTCTTGATCCGTTTTTTACGACTCTCTCGGATGCCCAGATTGTGGCGGTTGATCCTGTGATATGGTCTGACCACTATCTGGTGTCTGCCTGGCTTCCCCTCCCTGCCAATCCCACTATTCCTCCTCCTTTGCGGATACCTCGACGCCACTGGAACAAACTCAGGTTAGAGGACCTTCACCGCATTATGGGTGCTGAGCCTCTAGGTCCGCTGCTGAATGTTACCTCGGGCTATGACCAGTTCTGTAACTGGATTACCAGGGCGCTGGACGTCCTGGTACCTATCATCTCCAGTAAGTCCAGTCCCCGGCAGGCTAGCCCCTGGTATGACAGCGCGCTGCGTGCTATGAAGTCCTCTTGTAGACGGGCAGAAAGGGAGTGGCGTAAGTCGTATGATGCCGATAAGAAATCCATCTACCTGGCCTTAGTTAAGCTTTACCATTGAGCTATATGTAGGGCCCGGGCGGCGTTTTACGCAGCCGAATTCCGAAATAGCCTCAATCCTACCAAAACCATCTTTAAAACCATAAAAGACCTGATGGCAAAGAGAGTTCCTCCACAGTTGGACAGTTCCACCTCCCACTGCGAAGCCCTAGCCACTTTCTTTCTGGACAAAGTTAAGAAAATCTACCAGGCGTTTCCGAGCACACTGCCACCAGTGATTCCCTGGAGCGGCTCTAGTAGCTGTCCATCGCTGCACTCCCTTCCCACTCTTTCTAATGAGGAGTTTGCTAAGTGGGCCCTGCGAGTCAAGTCTGGCTCGCCTGCAGACCCGGTAAGATCTGCTCTCTTCAGGGATGTCGCTTTTCAGGGACGCACAGTAGTATGCTCTCTAATTAACCTCTCCCTGACTTCCGGCCTGGTCCCTGCCAAGTGGAAGCAAGCAGTGGTTTCCCCGATCCTAAAAAAACCATCTCTGGATCCGCTGAGACCAGAAAACTACCGCCCTATATCTTTGCTCCCGTGGCCGGCCAAGGTCATGGAGGCCCATGTAAATCTGGCCCTCACGGAGCATATGACCCAAGTTAATGTCCTGGATCCCACGCAGAATGGGTTTCGTGCTGGCCACAGCACTGAGACGGCCCTTCTGGCAATGGTTGAGCATTTGCGGATGGTGCTCGATGCAGGTCAAACGGCAGCGCTTATTTTATTAGACCTGAGCGCTGCCTTTGACACTGTTTCCCATCGCATCCTGCTACACCGCCTGCAGGACATTGGCATTTGTGGTTCAGCTCTGAAGTGGTTCCGCTCCTTCCTCAGTGATCGCTCCTTCTGCGTTGCCACCCCTCCATTTCAGTCCAAGTACCATCCTTTGGACCTGGGGGTCCCTCAGGGCTCCTCGCTGAGTCCTACGCTTTTTAACCTGTACGTGCAGCCGCTGGCTGAGGTCGCCAGGCAATGGGGCCTAACCATGGTCTCCTATGCTGACGACACTCAGTTGGCGGTTACGATCAGCGGGGATGCCAAGCAGGATGCCCTCAGGTTCCGAAGTGGACTGAGAGAGGTGGCCAGCTGGATGAATAACAACTGCCTCCAGCTGAACGCGACAAAAACGGAGGTGATGATCGTTGGAAGGGAAGCGGATCACTGGGGGGACGGATGGTGGCCTCCGGAGCTGGGATCAGCGCCGGCCCCTGTCCTGGAACTCAGGAATCTGGGAGTATGGCTTGACCACACGCTAAGCTTTGTGACTCACACGAAGAGAGTGGCGGCCTGCTGTTTTGGAGTATTACGCGGGCTAAGACCCCTGCTCAGATTTTTTGATGCTCCTACAAGACAGCTGGTCATTCAAGCAATGATTATCTCTCGGCTGGACTACGCCAGTTCACTCCTTTTAGGAGCGAACCAAGCCGAGATTCTTCATTTACAGCGAGTCCAGAACGCTGCGGCTAGGGCGGTGGTAGGTTTGCCCCGAACCTGCCCCACCTCTAACACTCTGCGGTCCCTGCACTGGCTCCCGATAAGCAAGCGAATCCAATTCAAGGCTCTTTGCCTGGTTTTTAAAATTCTTAGAGAGTTGGCACCCGTGATACTCAATACACTGCTCTCTCCCTACGTTCCCACCCGCTCACTCCGATCTCTTGGACAGGCCTTGGTGGTTGTCCCCCGTTTTAGACTTAGTCGGATGGGGGGTCGCTCCTTCCGCGTGAAAGCTGCAACCCTCTGGAATGCGCTCCCCTTGGAAATCCTCCTTCTGGATGATTTAATATCCTTTCGTAGGGCTTTGAAAACCTTCCTGTTTTAAATGTTCCCTGTTTTTAATGCTTCTGCTTTTTTGTTACTGGATTTAGTGTTGTGTTGTGTTTACCTTTCCCTGTGCCAGGACGCTCCTTCGCTGGAGCAGCTGTGCGCATTAAAATGCAAATAACATAACATAACACTGCTGTGGACCTTGGTACAGGTTAATAGTGATTCGTACTTGTGGTGCCTCAGATACTGCATTGTGCCCTCTCATGTACTGCCTCTGATGGACCTGTGCCTTGCCATGGACTGTTGGTGCACTTAGCCCGGCTCATGTACTGCCTCTGATGTACCTGCTCTGGTGTCCACACTGCCCTGTTGCTGTTCTGATACTGCTGTATGCCCTCTGATGTACCTGCTCTGGTGTCCACACTGCCCTGTTGCTGTTCTGATACTGCTGTATGCCCTCTCATGTACTGCCTCTGATGGACCTGTGCCTTGCCATGGACTGTTGGTGCACTTAGCCCCTCTCATGTACTGCCTCTGATGGACCTGTGCCTTGCCAAGGACTGTTGCTGTTCTGATACTGCTGTATGCCCTCTGATGTACCTGCTCTGGTGTTCACACTGCCCATGCTCGACCCTAGACTGTGATGTTACCCCGATTATGTGTAAATAAACTTGTCAATCATGTGTCGTGGGTTGTCGGAGTCATTCTTGCGTGTGTGATGCTGGTGTGTATTTGTATTTACTTCAAGGCAGTGGGTTCAGATACATTTCACTCCCCCCTACCTAGGTCACGACCCTTGCAGGTGCTGCCCTCCACACGAATCAGTGGTTTCAGATACATGTCACTCCCCCCTCCCTACGTCACGGCCCTTGCAGGTACTCCTCTCCATACAGCGAATGGTTTGTTGCCTACCTGCGTCGTCCTCGATGGTGGGCCAAGACTAGGACGTGGTTGATCGCGAAGAGTATCGGGTAAGCGTGTAGTGCAGGGTCCACGTCGGCGAGCGGCTCGTGGTGGGTATGGTCGCTGTGGGGCATCCGCAGTGTTCAGGCAGGTTGTTTTTCCGCAGCGCTTTTATGTGTATTTTCCGCCATCTTGATTTGGAGGACGGTCCTAGACGTCAGTCCGTACGGCGGAGTCTCTGGATAGGTTACGTCCGCCGCGTGGTTGGGTGTGGTTGTGCGGCGGACCGTGATCTACCGCCGCGGACGGATTTTGGCCCATATTTCCTATCCTGATCTGGCGGACGGAGTGTCCGCGACGGGCGGACGGAGAATAGGCATGTTCTGCATGCTCCGGGGCTGCGGAGTCACTTCCGTCCGCCATCCTAATGAGCCCCTAAATCTTTTTTATTGAAAAATTGCAGCACATAGAAAAACAGTATCATCAATTGCAGTCATCACATCGCCTCTAATATGACAAGAAAAGGGTGGCAAATGGAGTCAAGAGGGTTAGCTGTGCCAATGCAGTCTAATCTGCATCAAAGGAAGCTGTGCCTACATCAAAGTTTTATCAGAAGAAAATAATTAAAATAAAACCAACCACCCCCCCCCAACTCCTCCCCACCCCCCACCCGTGTTCCAAGTCCACCACCCATGCCATTCATACCATTGCAATTCTCAGTCTGCTTTCGGATGCTCAGTGTCAGGGAGGCGAAGTAGCCGGAAGTACCGAGGACACGTGACCTCATGGAATTCCGAGGCCAGAAGGGACAAGAAAGGCTGTCATAACTCTGCGTATTTGGATCCCTCCCCGGCTAAGGTTAAGGAAAGCTTTTCCATCCCAAGCACATGCCACAGTCGGTGACGCCAGCCATTGAATGCAGGAGTATGTGTGGTGCGCCAGTGTGCGAGGATATTTTGCCTGGCAGAACCCAGTGCTATAGCAATTAGCCGGCCTCTACGAGAGCGTAGAGGATATGTTAAGGGATTCGGAAGTCCCAGAAGAACATATGAGGGGAGGCACGGGATTCAGTCTCAAAATGCGCATCCACTGCATCCAACACCTGCTTCCAGTAAGCTTGAAGGTGCACACAATCCAATAGGATGTGGACCAGTGTACCCACATGCCTGCAGCCCCGCCAGCAAGTTGCCTCTTTGGTACTATCCATTGCGTGGAGACGCTCCGGAGTGTGATGCCAGTAAGTTGCCATTTTAGTGAGAGTGTCAGTAAGCCCCATGTGGTATGCGGAATGTCGCGCTCTGTAAAATATCCCCTCCCACTCCTTATGGCTAAGAGCCCTACCTAACTCTCTTTCCCAACGTGCCTTACCAGCACTATATGTGTGTGCATACCTAACCAGTAGCATTTTGTACAAGTCTGAGATCCATTTTTTGTCCGTCGTGCAGGTGATCAACCAGCGCTCATGGGGCAAGAGGTGTCGATCGGCCACTGGGCGCACCTGCTCACTAAGTGCCCAGTGTCGCACCTGGAGTTAACGCAGCCTCTCAATCTCTGGCATCCAGTGCATTTGCCGAAACTGCATGAAAGAAATCACTCCTTCCGGTGAGTACATATGAAATAGGTATTGACAACCAGCCAGTCGCCACTTCATATAGGCCACGGAATTGGTACCTGGCGTAAAGTCAGGGTTGTCCATCAAGGGAGTGAGTGGGGACGGGAAAGTAGTAAAATCGTGTTTAACATTCGTTTGGTCCCAAATTTCCAGGGTAACCCGCGTAATATGGGACGCGTAAAGGTTCCTGAGAAATGGAATTTCCTATAGGGGGCAGCCGGCCACAGCCTGGTCCTGAAACAACCAGTGTTTCTCGGACTCCCACCTACTCCACTCCACCAGGAGACGCAATTGAGCTGCCTGAAAGTAAAGCAGAAGGTCCGGTACCCCAAGTCCCCCGCCCTCCGGCAGTAGCATTGCCAGCCTCAGTTTGAATCGCGGTTTACACCCATTCCAAATGAATTGGGCCAGTTCCGCTTGTGTCCGCTTTATCCAACCTGGCGGTGGTCGGAGAGGGATAGTGCAGAATAGGTAAAAAATCTGGGGAAGAACGGTTATTTTGATCGCAGCTATTTTGCCCAACCACAACAGCGGATAGTGTTTCCACCGCCCCAGTTCCCGCCATATCTTCTGTTGCAGCACAGTATAGTTAATGGTGACTGTATCAGAAAGCGAGGGGGCCAGTTGAATCCCCAGATACGGGATAGCCCCTGTTGCCCATTGGATGGGGAAGGAGCGTTGCAGATGTTCTTGGGTGGACGCACCCAAAGATAGATCTAGAGCCTCCGACTTGCTCATATTGATTTTGAAGCCAGAGCATTGCGCAAAAATATCCAGGTCCGCAAGGCAGGCAGGCAGGGAGTCCTGTGGGTTAGACAATGCAATAAAGACATCATCAGCGTAAAGACTGATTGTGTGAACATAGCCCCCAAATTTAATCCCGCCACCTGTGGGTTAAGCCGCAGTTTCTGCGCTAGGAGCCCCATATACAGGGCAAAAATTAGGGGTGACAAAGGCCACCCCTGCCGAGTGCCCCTCACGATGGGGAATCGAAGGGACATGTGTCCATTTACTCGAACCACTGCTGTCGAAAACCTGTTGCAGTTCAGCACATACGTACGTAATTTTGCACCTAAACCCGCCTTCTCGAAGACTCTCTACAGGTAGGGCCAATGCACCCTATTGAACGCTTTTTCAGCGTCAATAGCCAGCATTAAAAATTCTCCACTCTTACGAGTCGCTTTCTCAATAAGGTGCAGAGCCCGGTTAGTGTTGTCAGAAGTTTGCCGCTGCGAGATAAATCCTGCCTGATCTGGGTCAACCAAGCCACCCATATGGGGCGCCAGCCGTGCCAGTATCCCTGTGTGCGGTTTGAGATCCACATTAAGGAGCGAGATGGAGCGGTAGGCGCCACATTGCGACTTATCCTTCCCCAGCTTGGGGATTACAGCTATAGATGCCTGCAGTAGGTCTCCTGGTATCGCCCCAGGCTCTGAGAAGGTGTTAAAAAGGTGCGGGAGGAGAGGGGCGACCTGCGCACAGAAGGTCTTATAGAATATAGCCGGAAACCCGTCCGGGCCCGGTGCTTTGGCCACTTTAAGGCACGATATGGTAGCAATAACCTCTTCCGGTCGGATGTCACGCTCAAGATACTCAGCCTGCTCTGTCGCGAGGGCAGGTAGTGGGACAGAGGCAAGAAAGGCCTCTGTATCTGAGTCTCTCAAAGGGAAGCTGGCGTATAGATCAGTATAGAAGTCGCTAAAAGCCACCGCAATGCCAGGATCATCAGACACGGAACTGCCATCCGGTCGGAGTATTTCACGAACCATTTGGTGCTGGCAAGTGTCACGCAATTTGTGAGCTAACAGTCTCCCACACCTATCCCCACCCGTATAATAGGCATGTCGGAGTCTCAGTGCTGCAAATTCTACCCTATCTTGATCAATAGCTGCCAACTGCTGCCTCACTGTCTTAAGTTGCCTCCAGATGCGCGGGGCCCCCGTGCGCTGGTGCATTTGCTCCAGTTCCCTTGTGCGCTGGCTGAGTTCCTCCCACTTGCGATTACACTCAACATTATCTGCCGCTGAAATCGCAATAAATTCCCCTCGTAGAACCGCTTTCGATGCTGCGCATTGTGTGGCGAATGTGGTGTCAGCAGTGCTGTTGTGAGAAAGGTAGTCTACTATGACGCTCTGTATTCTCGTGACTACATCTGCGCGGTGTAGTAGAGTCACTCTAAGTCGCCATGTTCGCTGTGCGCGCTTAATTGGGGGGAAGGCCAGCACTACAGTCACCGGGGCGTGATTAGAGAGGGAGGCAACCCCAATCGCCACCTCCGTTGCCAATGCCTGTAGGGAAGTCGACACTAGCAAATAATCCAATCGGGCGTATGTTTTGTCGGCATTGGAGTAATAGGAGTAGGAGCCTCCCTGGGGGTGGAAGCTGCACCATAGGTCACTAAAACCTAGGTCACGAAGACGGGCTAGAACCTTTGCCGAGAGTGCACTGGTCTTCGAGGTGCGCTGACATGACCTATCTGGAATGTTGTCAAACACTAAATTCAAGTCCCCTCCCAACAGAATATGATGATCCGGGGTGACAGTAGCATCTCTGAGGGCTGGGTGAAAGAACCTCTCCTGACCCTCGTTAGGGGCATATATTGAGCCAACAGTGAACATGTGGTCCCCCAGTGCAAACCGGTACGTTAAAAGCCTGCCCTTTATCTCAGCCTCCTTCTGTATGATATTTCCCTTAAACCTCTGGTCCACCAGAATGGCTTCGCCTGCTGACTTGTTAGATGCTGAGGAAAAAAACTGATGTGGGATCTTTCGGGACCGAAGGCGGGGACAGTCTTTCTCCAAAAGGAGTGTCTCCTGTAGGAGACAAATGTCCGCCTGTGAGTGCTCCAGGCAGGAGGGGACTGCCTTACGTTTCAATTCGTTATTCAGACGTAATTCGTTATTCAGGACCTTAAGATCAGTGGACAACATCTACCCCCCCCGATGGACAGGAAACGGAAGGCCCACACTGGCACAACCACACCACAGAAAACAAGGACGTCAGTCGTTCCAGAAGGATCAGGAACTGAATGCCAAGCAAAAGCCCCAAGCGTACGGTGGACAAGGAACACAAAACCCTCCCTCCTCCCTCCGACCCCCCCCCAAAAAAGTCCTCCCCCAACATGAAACCCAATATTCAAGAACACATTGTCAATCATCCGTAGGTGATTGGTAATGAACTGCAACGGGGTAGATCGATCAGTTCACAACAGCCCTTCCTCCCGCCGACGGCCTGGTCAAAACACAGCAAGAAAACAGCCATGTAAAATTACCATGAAAGTCATCTGGGGTGGGGCGAGGGCAGACCAGACGAGACTGCTTCCACTGCAGCACGTTGCCCATCTTTAATCTCAGCTGTGGGAGGCTTCCTTACTCAACGCCTTCTGCCTTGCTGGCACCATCGGGGCCTTGAGTCCTCCTGTTTTACAGTGCACCCTGACGACTCGTCCCCCTCAGCCGGAGGGTCTATACCCAGCAGGCGGCATGCTTCTCCCAGTGACCGGAGCTGATAGAGCTTGTTATCTAATTTAAACATCAGTCGAAAGGGGTGGCCCCAACTATAGGAGATATTGCGTTGTTGCAAGTGCTCTGTGACAGGCTTGAAGGTTCTACGCTTCTGCAAGGTGAGTGCAGACAAGTCCTGGAATAAAACTGGGGATTGGTTCCTAAAGGACAGAGGGTGTACCTGCCGTGCCTTCCGAAAGATTTCTTCTTTCGTGCGATAGTCCTGCAAACATGCCAAAATGTCTGGCGGCGGAGCCGATGTCGAGCGCGGGGGACCCACTCTATGCACTCTGTCCAGCCAGAGTTCCGACTCCAAGGGGCGATCCAGAATGTGATTGAAAAGTTCGCTCGCGAATCCGAACAGGTCCTTGGTATCCACGGCCAATGTCACGCCCCGTATCCAGATGTTGTGGTGACGGGAATGATTTTCTAGATCCTCCAGGTGTGTTTGTAGGTCTACCTGTTGGTCGTGGATCCGCAGTATCTCCTGCTGTAGCGCCTCTATTTCAGTGTCTCTCCCGTCGCTTTTGGTCTCCAGCTCCGCTACTCGCTCCCCTATACCATCCATGTCCCTGCGCACCTCTTTCATGTCCGCCTGTGAGTGCTCCAGGCAGGAGGGGACTGCCTTGCGTTTCAATTCGTTATTCAGTCCCCTTACATTCAATGTGAGGACCTTAAGATCAGTGGACAACATCTACCCCCCCCCCCGATGGACAGGAAACGGAAGGCCCACACTGGCACAACCACACCACAGAAAACAAGGACGTCAGTCGTTCCAGAAGGATCAGGAACTGAATGCCAAGCAAAAGCCCCAAGCATACGGTGGACAAGGAACACAAAACCCTCCCTCCTCCCTCCGACCCCCCCAAAAAAAAGCTCTCCCCCAACATGAAACCCAATATTCAAGAACACGTTGTCAATCATCCGTAGGTGATTGGTAATGAACTGCAATGGGGTAGATCGATCAGTTCACAACAGCCCTTCCTCCCGCCGACGGCCTGGTCAAAAACACAGCAAGAAAACAGCCATGTAAAATTAGCATGAAAGTCATCTGGGGTGGGGCGAGGGCAGACCAGACGAGACTGCTTCCACTGCAGCACGTTGCCCATCTTTAATCTCAGCTGTGGGAGGCTTCCTTACACAACGCCTTCTGCCTTGCTGGCACCATCGGGGCCTTGAGTCCTCCTGTTTTACAGTGCACCCTGACGACTCGTCCCCCTCAGCCGGAGGGTCTATACCCAGCAGGCGGCATGCTTCTCCCAGTGACCGGAGCTGATAGAGCTTGTTATCTAATTTAAACATCAGTCGAAAGGGGTGGCCCCAACTATAGGAGATATTGCGTTGTTGCAAGTGCTCTGTGAACTCCAGTCGTTTCCCTTTTTTTCAGATTTTCACACAGATGATTATACAGGTAATAGTCCCATAATATCAGGGAGTAGTTGACATCTATTTTATGAAATGGGTACACTAAAACGAACCCAATATCGTTTTTCCTCATCCAGGTTACTCAAATTCATGCAGTTATATTGGAATTTACTATTCTAGCATACTCGTGGTAAGAAACCATTTGAACACAGAAAGTTAGTATTCAAGTATTCAATTTTTTCCTGCATCAAGAGTAATGAGATTTCTTTCTTTCTTTTTTTCCCTTTTTTCCTTTTTTCCTGTTCTATACACAGACCCCTGACGAAGGGGCACCTGCCCCGAAATGCATTGGGTGTAGATTAACCGTTATGATTTGAGTTGTACGAACCATGTAATATGTTTGACAGGCTTGAAGGTTTTACGCTTCTGCAAGGTGAGTGCAGACAAGTCCTGGAATAAAACTGGGGATTGGTTCCTAAAGGACAGAGGGTGTACCTGCCGTGCCTTCCGAAAGATTTCTTCTTTCGTGCGATAGTCCTGCAAACATGCCAAAATGTCTGGCGGCGGAGCCGATGTCGAGCGCGGGGGACCCACTCTATGCACTCTGTCCAGCCAGAGTTCCGACTCCAAGGGGCGATCCAGAATGTGATTGAAAAGTTCGCTCGCGAATCCGAACAGGTCCTTGGTATCCACGGCCAATGTCACGCCCCGTATCCAGATGTTGTGGTGACGGGAATGATTTTCTAGATCCTCCAGGTGTGTTTGTAGGTCTACCTGTTGGTCGTGGATCCGCAGTATCTCCTGCTGTAGCGCCTCTATTTCAGTGTCTCTCCCGTCGCTTTTGGTCTCCAGCTCCGCTACTCGCTCCCCTATACCATCCATGTCCCTGCGCACCTCTTTCATCTCCTCTGAGAATTCCTTCTTTAATGTATGTATGTCATCCCTCAGGGTCGTGAACAGGGATTCCAGAAAGGCCTTGGTGATAGGTTCTGAGCCATCCGCCTGATCCGAGGCATGGCGAACAGCTTTGATAGCCATGTCTTTTGGTTGTTGGTTCGCCTGGGCCTTGGCAAACAAGTCCTTCACAGTTTTATCTTTGCGGACTCTCAAGGTGGACATATCGCTCTCCGTGCACTCTAGAAGGCTCCCACCAGGCTCCCCCCGCTCCGGCGTTGCTCCAGGGCCCAAGTAGGCTTCTCACTCCCCACAGTAGTCCTCCACGTCCAAGGGGCTCTGCACTTCGGATTACCAGATACCCTATGCCAGATCAGCTCTAAGCCCAAGGTAGGGTGTTCTCCGGAGCTCTGCAATCCAACCTCAGTGGGTCACCATTCGGCCACCCGTCGCCCTCAGCGTCTTCTGGTGGGCCAACTCCACCCGGGTCCCCAATTGGCCCGCTGGGCAACCCCACTGGGTACTCTGGAACTCACCGCGGATCGCCAGCCGTCTCTCGCTACTCTGGGGGGCCTTGTTGAAGTACTGGGTTTTAGGAATCCAGCGGTGCCAGGGTACAACACCCGAAGACTTCGAGTTCTCCTGTTTTGGACTACAGAAACACATAGTCTTCTAGGTGAAGTCAAAGATCGTATTTATTAGCTGCAGCCAGTAACAGAAATCCTAGAAGTACAACAACGTGTATATTCTCAGGAGACTGCTCAATCTTACAAAGCCAGCCTTCTTCTTTTATACAAAATATTATGCTTTAGGCAAACATTCCTTATTTTACAGTTGACCATTCACATATTTCCACTACAAAGAAAAAGCAGAGTCATGATGACAAGCCCATATTTCAATTTGTTCAGTCCACAATTAACTATCCGGCAAGGCCCAGTGTTTCCATCAGATATCCACGGACCCCTAATAAAAACGGGCACCTCCTCATCGTAAAGCAAGTCATAAAGAAAGAAACAGAGACAGGTGTGTGTGAGATTAGACACAGTTTGTATACGATGAAAAAGGTTTACGACATGTACACCTGGATGCTAATCTCATTCGGCTACTGGGAAAGGAACTGGCCAAACAGGTTTGGCTTGAGGCAGTGGACTGAGCTAGCCCAGGTCACAGAAGAGTCAGCGAAGGCATACGTGTCCTTCTGACTCGATCTTAGCTTCAGTCGTATAGCCTAGGTGAGGGCAATCACAAAATGGCTGCCGCTCACAAAATGGAACCCGAGGGTTCAAGACAGAAACTCCGATTTCAGGGTGCTTTCGTCAGTTGAACATGACGGAAATGCTTGTGCATAGTATCTCAATCATTACCGGTCTGCTGATACCAAAATCGTCATGATACGACGATGTTTATAACACGGGTCCAGAATCTTCAGTACTACAGACCCTTCTTTTGCCCTTACATAGGCAATACAAATGTATAAGGCCTGGTATTGTGAGTTACCAGGACACCAGTACGCACTACTTAAATGCAATTTTTTGACGTTAGTACATTCTTTTTATTCAAACAAGCAATAATCAAACTATCATTTTTGTTCACTTTGTTATTTCCATTAGTAAGAACAGTACACTCTAATTTCACAGAAATGCAAACATATTACATGGTTCGTACAACTCAAATCATAACGGTTAATCTACACCCAATGCATTTCGGGGCAGGTGCCCCTTCGTCAGGGGTCTGTGTATAGAACAGGAAAAAAGGAAAAAAGGGAAAAAAAGAAAGAAAGAAATCTCATTACTCTTGATGCAGGAAAAAATTGAATACTTGAATACTAACTTTCTGTGTTCAAATGGTTTCTTACCACGAGTATGCTAGAATAGTAAATTCCAATATAACTGCATGAATTTGAGTAACCTGGATGAGGAAAAACGATATTGGGTTCGTTTTAGTGTACCCATTTCATAAAATAGATGTCAACTACTCCCTGATATTATGGGACTATTACCTGTATAATCATCTGTGTGAAAATCTGAAAAAAAGGGAAACGACTGGAGTTCTATTTTTCGTTAAGGCTCTTGAAACTATGGGATAACAACACAGGTGAGCTTTATTCACGAGCGTGTAGAAAAGGTTTGAGTAGTTCTGATGCACGTTTTTTCTTACATGCATTTCCTTCGTTTCCCTTTTTTTCAGATTTTCACACAAATAATTATACAGGTAATAGTCCCATAATATCAGGGAGTAGTTGACATCTATTTTATGAAATGGGTACACTAAAACGAACCCAATATCGTTTTTCCTCATCCAGGTTACTCAAATTCATGCAGTTATATTGGAATTTACTATTCTAGCATACTCGTGGTAAGAAACCATTTGAACACAGAAAGTTAGTATTCAATTTTTTCCTGCATCAAGAGTAATGAGATTTCTTTCTTTCTTTTTTTCCCTTTTTTCCTTTTTTCCTGTTCTATACACAGACCCCTGACAAAGGGGCACCTGCCCCGAAATGCATTGGGTGTAGATTAACCGTTATGATTTGAGTTGTACGAACCATGTAATATGTTTGCATTTCTGTGAAATTAGAGTGTACTGTTCTTACTAATGGAAATAACAAAGTGAACAAAAATGATAGTTTGATTATTGCTTGTTTGAATAAAAAGAATGTACTAACGTCAAAAAATTGCATTTAAGTAGTGCGTACTGGTGTCCTGGTAACTCACAATACCAGGCCTTATACATTTGTTTTGATGTAGTTTGCAGGCACTAGACCAGTACAGCACACATACCGGATTAACATTCATTAATTTAGTGAACTGAGTGCAGCACCCTTCCATATTCATTTCTTATCATACTGCAGCCATAGGGCGCTAGCACCATTTGGAAGATGCCGTTCGATTCAATTGCGGCCATCACAGATAACAGAGCTAACACGAAGGTATACACAGCGGAAGAGGCAAACCAAATATATAAACTTATCAAGGAATCCAAAACTTTTGATGCACAAGGAGGATCTGTGACACAACAACTAAAGCAACTTGAATACCTTACTAGACGAGAATTAAACCAGCGACTACATGCCACGACACTTATCCAGTATCACCGTGTGAAGCGTATTCCTAGAGGCCTGAGATTAGCCATAAGACCGATGCTATATAGATTAAACAACAATCCAAAGTTCATGGAAAAGTGGTTCGAAATTTTGAATAAATGTTCCCTGGATTTGATCCTACTGTTAATAGAGGAACTTGCAAAGACCATAAGTGACCTGGAGGAGGCAATATTCAATTTAAAACGTGACCTATCAGAGAGGATTGAGGAAGACGTATGGGCTAGAACTCTAGAAGACATCAATACACGATTGGATAGATACGGAAAGGAGCTAGAAGAAACTAAGTTGCGCAAATTCAAACGTGACACTATTGATTATAAGTTAAACGAGGCCTATACGTGGGCAGAAGTCTACGCTAGGAGGAGATTCAATAGTAAAAAACAGCAACCAGCTTCCTCGGATGAGTGTGTAGTTTCTGATAGTGAACTAAGTACAGTGAGACAGCCCTTGACAGCTTCACAATTACAAAAGTCAACACCGCAACCTTCTGATCAAGCAGGTACAGCAGAGGGACCGTCATCGGTCTCTTTTTTAGAGAAGGATTTACGACCGAGCAAACCACCGGATGTCCCAACAACTCAAACTGGAGACAAAAGACGAGAAGAGGACAGGGAAAAGGAAAGGGAAAGGGAGAAGGACAAAGAGCTACTGAAAAAGACGGGGCTGCGAAGCCAGACCAAAACCTCATAATCAACATTTCCAGTTATGCCTTATCTAGCTTTGAAAAGAAACTTTTGAACAAAGGCACATCTTTCATGAGTACATATCACACTAATGCATTGGAAGTTGAGGTAGCATTCTTCAAGTTTATGAGAATCCTGAGGTTGAAACATTTCTTTACAATTCTGAACCCAGTGGAAGATGCGGTGAATGAGGATAGACAGTTCAAACCAAAAAGCAACTACATGGCACCCATATCTCACAAAACTTTGGACACGTTTGAAATCTTAGTAAAAGCAGATATGAATAGAATTCAGTTCAAGAGGAAAGCTAAGAATCTCACATGAGCGGAATATAGTGCTCTTCAAAGGCTAGCGAGGAACAATGATTTGGTGTTTCAGAAAGCAGACAAAGGTGGAGCACTTGTTCTCATGGATTCCACGTTCTATAAACTGAAGGGTGATGAGCATGTACAGAATGAGGGAACATATGCCAAACTTGAAAATGATCCGACAATGCATATATCTCAGAATTTGGACAACATTTTGGATAAGGCTGAGGATTTAAATTGGATAGACAATTCAACGAAACGGTACTTGAGGCAGATATATACGAGAAGACCCCAAATTTACTTTCTACCGAAAGTACATAAAAATCTAAATGACCCTCCTTTCAGGCCTATTGTTTCCGGATGTTCTTCAATTTTTGAAAATCTTGGCGTTTTCATCGATGCGCAAATGCAACCTTTCATTCAAAATTGGGTCACATACCTAGAGGACACGTCAGATTTCTTGAGGAGTCTTGCAACGATAACAGTGGGTGATAATGAATATTGGACACTATGCACTATTGATGTTGCTTCCCTTTATACATCAATCCCTCATAAGCAGGGAATGGAAGCTATGGAGTGGGCTTTGTTGAGATCAGACAAACCAGACGAGCTCAAATATCTCATACTACAGTTACTGGAGTTTTGCCTTCAAAACAGTTACTTCCTCTGGCAAGGTGAATTTTACACTCAACTAACAGGTACGGCTATGGGATTTCCGGGAGCATGTATTTATGCCAACATTTTCATGGCGAAATTTGAGCTTGACTATATACTTGAGGACCCCACGTGGCAGGAAGGAATTGTTTACTATAAACGCTACATCGACGACATATTCATTATATGGAAACGTTCCCCTGCAGAGCTTCTTCGAAATATAAAGAGTCTGAATTTGGCCAACCCTCGGATACAATTCACCCACAGTGTAAGCAACACTGAATTACCTTTTTTGGATGTTCTTTTTGAACTGAAAGATGGATCCATTCAAACTAAACTGTTCAAAAAAGAGACGGATAAGAACACAGAACTACTGTATGGAAGCTTCCATCCGGCAAGCCTCATCAACAATCTCCGAATCTCTCAGTTTATGAGGATCAAAAGGATTTCCTCCAATGAGGCAGAATGTGAAAAGATCCTAAATCAACAAAAACAAAGATATTTGGACAGGGGTTATCCCAATAAGTTGATAGAGGCACACTTGGATAAAATAAAAGCAATGCCAAGGACAGATCTCTTACAAAAAAAAACCAAAACTGTTAACAAAAGGATGGTTTTTGTCTCAAAATATTCATCTGCATCAAAGGATGTCCAAAGAATGATTCTTAAACGATGGGAGATTGTAGCAGCAGAGAAAGATTTTGGATCACTATTTCATGACAGACCTTTATTTGCATATAAGAGGTCACAAAACTTGAAGGAATTACTCAGCAAATCAACAAGTGACATCACCACACAAGCATCAGTATACAAAGGGACTACAAGATGTTATAATTGCAAAAATTGCAACAATGCTATACTTGGTGATACCCTTCTACATCCACGTACAGGAGAAAAAATACAGTTGAGACACACCACCAATTGCAATTCTGAACATGTGGTATATTCAATCAATTGCCCATGTGGACTGTTGTATGTCGGCAAAACTGACAGGAAATTAAAACTGAGACTGTTGGTACATAAAAGCCGCATCCGCAACAAAAACTTGACTTCACCTTTGGCTAAGCACTGGATTGAAGCTGGGCATTCTATTGCCCAACTAAGATTTCAAGTAATTGAATTGGTCCCACAAAGGTTGGGCATAGACAATGCAAAAGTGCTTCTCCAAAGGGAGACTTTTTGGATTCGTAAATTACAAACCCTCATTCCGAATGGACTGAATGATAAACTGGATCTTATTTGTTTTCTATAATGCATACACATCTTGAGTCTTTGGGTTACCTAGAACACGATGATACCCACACATACATGTATACACACACTGGCATTACAGTAGGGAGTTCGTTGCCTACTGCTGACATTAGGTCTTGGAGAATGTAAATAAGTAGGAACTGTTATTACCTGATATAATCAAAGCAATTTATTTTCTGAATTTTTTATTCTTTGTTCATGTTTTTGTTCCATGCATAAGTAGCTCGTGATTTGCTGTTGACATCATGTATTTGAGAATGTGAACAGGTTATAACTGGTATGTTCTGAGATTAACAAAGTGATTTTCAAATGATTCTCGGAACCTTTCACTCCCTCTCACTTTCTTTCTTCAGTTGTTTTTGTTTTTTTAAAATCGGCAATTTAGCATTGCTCACCGTTCAAATATGGCGGCGAATTTTGTTATGAAGTAGTGCGCGGATGATGCACGCACTCTTTTTTTGGCGTATTCATTGAATAGAATATGGCTAGTGGATAAAATATGGTTATTGTTTATTTATACGAATTCTATCCATAATTGAGACCCCAAAGATCGCTACGTTGAAAGCATTGAACATAACGAAAGTCCGTCGTCTGTATCCATGCGCGGGTCGCGCGGTTAAGGTAGAGAAGGGACTTATCGCTTACACCGGCACTCGGGAAGAACGCCGCTACAGGTGACTGACCTGCTATTCTTCGGTAAGGGTTGACAGCGGTTAGATGACTGCAGTCTCTTTTGAAATAGCTACGCGCTGGCCAGTGCTTTACAAGCTGTTATTTTTATCGGCAGGACTATTCACTTTTGAGCATTTGCCGAGACTGAAGCTACACAACTAAGGCTCGCAGGTAAATCCCTCGCTGGCAATCCGTTGTGAATAGTCGATATCAAACGCAGACTTGATTTAGCGTTTCTGACTGGAGTTCTATTTTTCGTTTAGGCTCTTGAAACTATGGGATAACAACACAGGTGAGCTTTTTTCACGAGCGTGTAGAAAAGGTTTGAGTAGTTCTGATGCAGGTTTTTTCTTACATGCATTTCCTTCGTTTCCCTTTTTTTCAGATTTTCACACAGATAATTATACAGGTAATAGTCCCATAATATCAGGGAGTAGTTGACATCTATTTTATGAAATGGGTACACTAAAACGAACCCAATATCGTTTTTCCTCATCCAGGTTACTCAAATTCATGCAGTTATATTGGAATTTACTATTCTAGCATACTCGTGGTAAGAAACCATTTGAACACAGAAAGTTGGTATTCAAGTATTCAATTTTTTCCTGCATCAAGAGTAATGAGATTTCTTTCTTTCTTTTTTTCCCTTTTTTCCTTTTTTCCTGTTCTATACACAGACCCCTGACGAAGGGGCACCTGCCCCGAAATGCATTGGGTGTAGATTAACCGTTATGATTTGAGTTGTACGAACCATGTAATATGTTTGCATTTCTGTGAAATTAGAGTGTACTGTTCTTACTAATGGAAATAACAAAGTGAACAAAAATGATAGTTTGATTATTGCTTGTTTGAATAAAAAGAATGTACTAACGTCAAAAAATTGCATGTTCTTGTTGAACTGAAAGATGGATCCATTCAAACTAAACTGTTCAAGAAAGAGATGGATAAGAACACAGCACTACTGTATGGAAGCTTCCATCCGGCAAACCTCATCAACAATCTCCCAATCTCTCAGTTTATGAGGATCAAAAGGATTTCCTCCAATGAGGCAGAATGTGAAAAGAGCTTAAATCAACAAAAACAATGATATTTGGACAGGGGTTATCCCAATAAGTTGATAGTGGCACACTTGGATAAAATAAAAGCAATGCCAAGGACAGATCTCTTACAAAAAAAAACCAAAACTGTTAACAAAAGGATGGTTTTTGTCTCAAAATATTCATCTGCATCAAAGGATGTCCAAAGAATAATTCTTAAACGATGGGAGATCGTAGCAGCAGAGAAAGATTTTGGATCACTATTTCATGACAGACCTTTATTTGCATATAAGAGGTCACAAAACTTGAAGGAATTACTCAGCAAATCAACAAGTGACATCACCACACAAACATCAGTATACAAAGGGACTACAAGATGCTATAATTGCAAAAATTGCAACAATGCTATACTTGGTGATACCCTTCTACATCCACGTACAGGAGAAAAAATACAGTTGAGACACACCACCAATTGCAATTCTGATCATGTGGTATATTCAATCAAGTGCCCATGTGGACTGTTGTATGTCGGCAAAACTGACAGGAAATTAAAACTGAGACTGTTGGTACATAAAAGCCACATCCGCAACAAAAACCTGACTTCACCTTTGGCTAAGCACTGGATTGAAGCTGGGCATTCTATTGCCCAACTAAGATTTCAAGTAATTGAATTGGTCCCACAAAGGTTGGGCGTAGACAATGCAAAAGTGCTTCTCCAAAGGGAGACTTTTTGGGTTCGTAAATTACAAACCCTCATTCCGAATGGACTGAATGATAAACTGGATCTTATTTGTTTTCTATAATGCATACACATCTTGAGTCTTTGGGTTACCTAGAACACGATGATACCCACACATACATGTATACACACACTGGCATTACAGTAGGGAGTTCGTTGCCTACTGCTGACATTAGGTCTTGGAGAATGTAAATAGGTAGGAACTGTTATTACCTGATATAATCAAAGCAATTTATTTTCTGAATTTTTTATTCTTTGTTCATGTTTTTGTTCCATGCATAAGTAGCTCGTGATTTGCTGTTGACATCATGTATTTGAGAATGTGAACAGGTTATAACTGGTATGTTCTGAGATTAACAAAGTGATTTTCAAATGATTCTCGGAACCTTTCACTCCCTCTCACTTTCTTTCTTCAGTTGTTTTTGTTTTTTTTAAATCGGCAATTCAGCATTGCTCACCGTTCAAATATGGCGGCGAATTTTGTTATGAAGTAGTGCACGGATGATGCACGTGCTCTTTTTTTGGCGTATTCATTGAATAGAATATGGCTAGGGGATAAAATATGGTTATTGTTTATTTATACGAATTCTATCAATAATTGAGATCCCAAAGATCGCTACGTTGAAAGCATTGAACATAACGAAAGTCCGTCGTCTGTATCCATGCGCGGATCGCGTGGTTAAGGTAGAGAAGGGACTTATCGCTTACACCGGCACTCGGGAAGAACGCCGCTACGGGTGACTGACCTGCTATTCTTCGGTAAGGGTTGACAGCGGTTAGATGACTGCAGTCTCTTTTGAAATAGCTACGCGCTGGCCAGTGCTTTACAAGCTGTTATTTTCATCGGCAGGACTATTCACTTTTGAGCATTTGCCGAGACTGAAGCTACACAACTAAGGCTCGCAGGTAAATCCTTCGCTGGCAATCCGTTGTGAATAGTCAATATCAAACGCAGACTTGATTTAGCGTTTCTGACTGGAGTTCTATTTTTTGTTTAGGCTCTTGAAACTATGGGATAACAACACAGGTGAGCTTTTTTCACGAGCGTGTAGAAAAGGTTTGAGTAGTTCTGATGCACGTTTTTTCTTACATGCATTTCCTTCGTTTCCCTTTTTTTCAGATTTTCACACAGATAATTATACAGGTAATAGTCCCATAATATCAGGGAGTAGTTGACATCTATTTTATGAAACGGGTACACTAAAACAAACCCAATATCGTTTTTCCTCATCCAGGTTACTCAAATTCATGCAGTTATATTGGAATTTACTATTCTAGCATACTCGTGGTAAGAAACCATTTGAACACAGAAAGTTAGTATTCAAGTATTCAATTTTTTCCTGCATCAAGAGTAATGAGATTTCTTTCTTTCTTTTTTCCCCTTTTTTCCTTTTTTCCTGTTCTATACACAGACCCCTGACGAAGGGGCACCTGCCCCGAAATGCATTGGGTGTAGATTAACCGTTATGATTTGAGTTGTACGAACCATGTAATATGTTTGCATTTCTGTGAAATTAGAGTGTACTGTTCTTACTAATGGAAATAACAAAGTCAACAAAAATGATAGTTTGATTATTGCTTGTTTGAATAAAAAGAATGTACTAATGTCAAAAAATTGCATTTAAGTAGTGCGTACTGGTGTCCTGGTAACTCACAATACCAGGCCTTATACATTTGTTTTGACGTAGTTTGCAGGCACTAGACCAGTACAGCACACATACCGGATTAACATTAATTAATTTAGTGAACTGAGTGCAGCACCCTTCCATATTCATTTCTTACATAGGCAATAACCTATACTCACGCTAATCTGAGTCCAGGTCTATATTCATAAGGTCATTGAGATGCTGCTGCAGCATCATCCTATTACCTAGCTCAGTTCTTGATACAGGTTTCCTTACACACAATGTAGCACAGAGGCCACATATTGCAGGAGCACACTGTACACACAGACAGAACAGAAAAAGAATGGCTAAGATCATCCCAATGACTATCAGAATCTTCCATCCCCAGGCGGATATCAGTTCCCAGAACCACCCCATCAATGACCAATCCCCTTTATCCAGGTGGATAGATTCGGAGATCTTATGCAGTTTGGAAATGGCCTGGTAAACTGTCGGAGCGATATCGGGGATGAAAATACAGCAACTTGATTGGATCACTTTACATACCCCACCTCGATCTGCAAGTATGACATCTAACGCAACCCTATACTGAAGAGTCCTAAGGCGATCCGACTGGAGCTCAGCCGTCAAATTATTAAGGGCACCGGCAGTTTCAACTATAGTGGATTCAACCACCCTTGTCAATTGCCTTATGTTCCTGCTGTTAACCATAGGTCCCCAAAACGGCAGAAAACCCTTCACAAAATCTCCAAACTCTTGTCCTGCAGTGTCTTCTTTACTCATGACACCTCTAACTATCCATGTCCTGTGGTAATCTGCTGTTGCCGTGTAAGTGGGAGGCAACAGGAACGAAACAAAACATGTGCCCGAGAAGTCAGGGGGCAACCATGTATAGGCTCTATCATAGCAGATGAAATAGGTGCCCTTAGCTGCTAGAAACGGAGGGGAAGTCTGGGACGCAAAAATATACGTTTCCGTACAGATACTTCTCCCTAACTGAGCTCCGGGATTCTTGCCATTACCTTGCAGGCATAGGTGACCCTGATGGGGTACGATCGAAATTGAGGAGGATCTCTTTGCTGCCTGGTTCTCACTCAAAGCAACTCCATATTTTGTTACATTCCATCTAACGTAGGCTTGCAACTCATCTCTAGCAATCGTTCTATACGAGTCAATTGTTCTGCTCATATTTTCAATTCCTACTACCAATGCTTTGTTGCTCGAGTTACTTCTCGTGGAACGCGGAGGATATGGTTCGATAGCATATATGAACATCGTCTGAAACGCCCACAAAGAACCATTGTAGCTAAACGGTAAGACCAAATATGGGATACCTTTATCTGTTGTATGTGGCATAAGACCACACACCCAACAATTAGTTGTATTCACTACTAGTTGGTGTTGGTGCAAAAGCTGGATGAAAGAGTTATTGATATACTCTAATCTTCTAGTGGACTCATGCTCAGGCAGAGGGTGAAAAGAATGCGAAGAAACAGTAGGAGGAGGTATGGGCTGTATAGTGGGTGCAAAGGTCACTTGAAAAGAGAATAAAACATATCCTTTTAAAAACATCATTACACTAAGCAACATACAAATGCATAATATCAAAAATCTTTTTCTTGTCATTAATATACACATTCTGGCTTTAAAGTTCATCTGTTTGGCAGGTCTCTCCATCTTGAAAAACTCCATCCTCTCTAAGTAGCTGCCCGCGGCGGTAGAGTGTTTCTGCTAAGGAATGCTTCTGTCAGTCCAGGGCAACTCCCTTAGACCAATTAGAACTGTCGACCTAACGTCTCCAGCTGCACTCCAAAAACTTAAGCAACCGCGACCCTAGCAGCTGACTCAGATGGCAGTTCAAAAAAACAAAAATAAGCAAGTTTCTCAGATGAGAGAGCTGCACATTCAAAAATAGAAAAAGGATTTTTATTTGTCCATAGTTCTCGGCCTCAGATTATAACGGCTTCTTCCATGTACTGTCTGGTTTTGAAACAAGAGCTCAGGCTCTGTAGTGTTCCATCGACTTGACGGTGGCACAGCTTCTTGCATGATATTGTCACTTTCTTGTTCAGAAATTGTTCCTTTTACACGTGCATTGCTAAATGGCAGAAAACGAGGCACAGTCTCAGTTTCAGAGTCAGCGATATTCTCCTGGATCCTACGATCGTACGGGAGAGGCAGTGGGACCCTCTTACAGTGTACGCCGTGGACCCAGTGCTTTTTGCCTTCTACTCGAACAGCTGATCTCGTTTAAAGAAGAACAAGGTGAGGTCTGGTCCAACGGGGCTGGTCATTCTTTGTCCGCTGGAAATTCCGGACCAGTACCCACGATCCAGGATCGATAGGATGTCCTGGAGCTTCAGAGACCGGAGGCAGAGTATCATGCACCTGTTGGTGTAAAACACGCAATTTAGCCGTCAATTCGTACAGATAATCAACCAATACAGGATGTTCAAGTTCGCTATATTTTTTCGGCCTTGGCACTCCCCATATATTGGCCGGACGGCCAAACACAATCTCATAGGGACTAAGTCCCACTCGCGAATGAATAGTCATTCTCGTTGATAGGAGTGCTAAAGGCAGAGCGTCAGGCCAATTAAGACCAGAACTCGCTTGAATCTTTGCTAGTTTCAGCTTCAATGTGCCATTATAGCATTCTACTAATCCAGCTGATTGGGGGTGATTTGCAGCTTGGAACTTCTGTCGAATGCCTAACCCCTCACATACTCTCTTCATCACTCGACCCACAAACTCACTTCCATTATCACTCCAGACCATTCACGGCATTCCGAATCTAGGGAAGAATTCCTTGACAAGGGCTTTAGCTGTGGATATGGCAGTATTGTCCTTTAGAGGGTATGCTTCCACCCATCTCGAAAGGCACAAACAACAACGAGTGCGTATTTCAAATTGTTGCACCTGTCCATGTGAATGAAATCTAGCTGCAAAACCTCGAACGGATATGTAGGAGGTGCAAAATGACCAGCTGGAGTTGGAGTTCCCCTACCAGGATTGTATTTCAGACACTATCCAAAAAGATGGAGGGACCCCTGTTAAATCTGACAGGGAGGGGATCTTGACACTAGAAAGGAGTTAGCAAACCCTGTCTTCGTATTGGTAGGTTGAATGTCCTAGAACCTATCTCCAATAGAAATATGGTATGGATTCTTTCTAACCTGAGGACCAGGTGAATGTAGAAATAGTATCAAAAGCAAGGCAGGGCAAAGTAGACAAAGGAACGATAAAGTTACTGAGGGTTAATGACACTAAGTAAGCAAAATTTGTCAAAGATCAAACATAAAATGTATTACCTCCCGAACGGGTTACAATCTAAAAACTGTTAAAAACAATTAATACAAGCCACCTTCAGTGGTCAATTCATACATCATTATACAGTCAAAATTAAAACAGTCATATATGGTCAAGAGTGAACAGAGTCGACGCGGTGTTTCGGTGCTTTGTTATTCTTCACACCTTCTTCAGGACATTCACAACAATAGACTTGATATCTAAGAAATCAAAACAAAAATAATTACACTACTTGTCTACACTTGAGAATAACTATTGCTCCTGCTCCACTCGCTGTGTAATCGTTTTGTAGAACACAATATCATGCCCTTTTATACGACACATATACATCAACTAGGTCAGAGAGCTATAAGAATATATCTGATCTGGTCTTTTTATTTCTGACCCCTTATTGTTTCAGTTAGATCACCCATTATGCATAAACAGTTTGACCATTTGAAAAGAGGTCACCAAATACTGATAAGTTGCTATACCCTTGGGACCCCATGTTCTAACTATTAAACTAATCAAATGGATAGCATAGTGATGGTTATCACAATCTGCACTGAATGACCAACGTCATTTCTCTGATACATATCGAGGTAATTATATGTCTAAGATTTAGAGTCCGTACATAAATAACTTTTTTGTACCTTCAGTATTTATCAGTTGAATCTATCAATTCCTATCAGCAGGTTTAGAAGGATTTCTTAGCGATTCTACTCTCACTGGAGCTGTGTGTGGAAAAACCACTATTCAGTGGTCTGTTGTCATAATTTTGTAACGGCCTCTGACACAAAATATCATACCGTGAATTACCTTAAATGTGAATACACCGATATTCAATGTGCACGGAGGGGCCACCGAAGATGCAAAAATGAGAAAATCCTAAAAAAGTATGGATCCGCAGTTATAATGATATTCTATAAGCAAGTCTTCACTATTCCAGAATTATAACTGAATACTTCTACTAACCTGTATTCATTTCAGGTTCATCATAATGTTATTCTCGGCTCTTGATGATTACCGATTTAGAATACTCTTCTTTACGATTGAAGAGACAATATGGGGCTCTAGAATCAAAATATATACACAGAGGACAGTATTTTAGTATTGATATATTCGCTCCCCTGATATCTCTATCATGCTTTAAACAGTAGAAAAACTCTGGTACAGAAACTATCATGCTCCTATTTACCAGTAGTCGGATAACTGCTCATATTGTTATACCCGTGCAAGTAGAATGTATTACCTACACAGGATGGTATACCACGCTAATGCTACTCGTTATAACGGAAAAGCAATAATGGCCTGTATTGCCTGCACAGGGTGGTAAGCTACGCTGATGCTGCACGTTGAAACGGAGAGGCAAAAGTTGCCTGTCACAGAGGCATCTATTATGATACTCCAATATCACTAAAGCTGCAGTTTAAGCTTCTAAAACCAACTCATTCTTAAATAGTCAAACAATCTTTGCTAGGGACTACATTTTACGCTATGTTCCATGGGACCGACTAGCAGGGTATCCGCCTACCTGTTTTCGAAATTCCGCCCTGCCTGCTCCTCCGTGCTTTCGTGTAAATCGCTGCCTTCGTGATGTTGCGCGGTCTACAATCTATTGTTTTCAGCGGCGTTTTTATGCTGACGCTGTTCATTATGACCCGGAAGTCGAGGGACAAGCTGTGTAAGCTAAAGTTGTAATAAGCGCTGCTTAAACGCAAAATCGGTCACAATATCAGGAGTGATATTAGTGATTATTGTCACCACAGCGTTCAATTTGAAATTAAAGATAAATTTAAATGTGCGAGCCGAATGACCCGGAAGTTAAAGCAAGGGTACTGAATAATTAATCAATTCGGAACGCTAATGTCCCTGATCTTTTCTTATGTGCTTAATCATTCATTGTCACAATCTTGTAAGTTTGATCATTCATTGCTAAATGTTAATCCATGTGTTATAGTGATACATTGCGACAACATTATTTCTTGCGGCGGCCATCTTGGGTTGGGATAGTTTCCCATTGTGAGTAGTACAACATCATTTGTATATTGGTTACCCGAGGCGCAGTTCCGTCTTTTAAAATATGTAAACCAATCAATTAGGAACGCTAATGTAAGTGACCCTTCTTATTTGTTTTGTCATTCATTTTCACACTCTCATAAGTCTAATATTTGCATTAGTAGATATTGATACATTACGATAACATTATTTCTTGCGGCGGCCATATTGGAATGGGAAAGTTTCCCATTGTGAGTCATACAACATTCACCTGGTCCTCAGGTTAGAAAGAATCCATACCATATTTCTATTGGAGATAGGTTCTAGGACATCCAACCTACCAATACGAAGACAGGGTTTGCTAACTCCTTTCTTGTATTTCAGACACACCATGCAATTCTTCACCAAATTTTCTGCACATTTTGGAATTCCCGCATTCTGCCAAACTGGAGCCAACAACTTACAAATCCCTTTCACACTAATATGTGCCATTCCATGAGCCATTGTAACAACTGGAAGCACATATGCATCGGGTAACAACCATCTCTGACGCTCTGACAAATCAATCCAACAACCATTCGAATCCTATTTACCCTTACTTTCTCTCCATTCATTCAACTCTTTCTCTGTAGCTTCAGCTTGAATGGATTTCACGCTCTCAATCGTATCTTCACACATTCCAACATCACCAACCCATCTTGCAGGGCCTGCTACATACATTTGATTCATTACATCTTTTGCTGTTTCCTTTGCGATTTCATCAGCAAATGCATTACCACGACCAACATCATCAGTAACCTTTTTGTGTGCACTGCATTTCACAATTGCAACTTGTAACGGTAAGGTCAGTGACTCAAGAAGCCATTCACCAACTGTCCATGCTGGATCTTCGTTCCATGCGAAGTTAAGAACCCACGTTCACGCCACAAACGTCCAAAGCTATGAGCCACACCAAAAGCGTATTGGCTGTCAGTATATATGGTCACTCTCATACCTTTCGACAACACACACGCTCTCGTAAGTGCAATCAATTCTGCTGCTTGTGCTGAATTATGTGGGATACGTGCAGTTTCAACAATCGTATGCAAAGTCGTAACAGCATATGCTGCAGTCGTATCACCATTCGGCAACTTAAAGCACGAACCATCAACCCATAAAGTACCATCACATTCAGAAAGAGGAGTATCCCTCAAATCTATTCTCCCTTTCGTTTCTTCTTCAGTTCTCAGAAAACAGTCATGCTGTTCTTCATTATCATCATCTGCCTCAACTGAAATCGGCAACAATGTGGCTGGATTCAACGTGTTGCATCGTTTAATGTGCACATGACTCGCTAATAACGTCAACTCATAGCCTGACAACCGAGCACTAGTCAAATGATGTGTCTTTGTACGGTTCAACAAGGTGTCCACTGCATGTGGAACCATAACCACTAACGTATTATCCATAACCAAACCAGCAGACTGTCGAATTGAAACAGCCGCTGCCGCCGTAGCTCTCAAACAACTCGGCAACGCTCAAGCTACCGGATCTAAAGTCGACGAAAAGTACGCACATGGACGTTGCTTATCGCCAAACTGCTGAGTCAAGACTGACAATGCATATCCCTCTCTCTCATGAACATACAATGTGAAAGGCTTACTGTAGTCGGGAGTACCTAACACAGGAGCCGAACACAACGCATTGCGTAATTCTGAAAAGCTTGTTTGACATTCGTCAGTCCAAGGAATAGGATTTGTAGTATCCTTAACAGTAAGGGCTATCAAAGGCTTCGCTAACAAAGAAAAATTAGGAATCCACTGTCTGCAGTATGACGTAATACCCAAAAACGCACGTACTTCTCTCTGTGTCGTAGGCACACTCATTTTCGCAATAGCTTGAATTCTTTCTGGGGTCAGTTTCCTTCCCTCCTTCGATAAGAGGTGACCTAAGTAGGTTACTTATTGTCGACAAAATTGCAACTTCGAGAGAGAAACTTTGTGATGACAATCAGACAAGTGATGTAGTAACAACAAAGTGGCTTCCCTGCAAATCTCCTCAGTGTCAGCAGCAACTAATAAATCATCCACGTATTGAATAAAGGCTGCACTATCAGGTAAAATCAACAGATCAAGTTGTGACTTCAAAGCTTGATTATAGATCGATGGACTCTCGCAATAGCCTTGAGGATAGCGTTTAAAGCGAAAACTGCGACCTCCTAAAGAGAATCCCAAAATGTCCCTACTCTCCATGGCAATCGGGATGCTGAAGAAAGCATTCTTCAAGTCAATCACCGAAAACCGCGTGGCAGAAGCTGGAATCAGAGTCAACAAGGCTGTAATGTCGGGCACAACTGGAAATTGTGGAACAACAATTTTGTTCACTTCGCGAAGATCGATGACAAACCTATATACAGGAGGCTGTGAACGATCAGTTCTCTTTAAAACAGGCAAAACAGGACTATTGCACACATTACCTCTCGTTTCCTCAATGACATCCTTTTCGATCAGATCATAAATGATCACTAAAAGTGCACGCTCACCATCACTCGAGATGCGATATTGTGGAATGCGCGGTAACTTAGCATTCGCCTTCAGTGTCACGACATATGGAGGAATGTCCAATAGACCCACATCATTCGGACCAGTAGCCCACAATGAATCTGGTAAGAGAGACAATTCAGATGGAAGGCAATCTTTCGACACGTACATTGGAGAGATCACTCTCTTACCTAAAGTAAGATGTACTCCTGATGGAGAACAATACAATGTCGCATACAATCTCTTTAACAAATCCAATCCCAACAAGTTCTCATTACAACCTGTAGTCAAAAGAAGGGGTGCTTTGATCTTACGCGGACCAACAGAAAGAGACAACGGAGCAGAGATCGGATTCGTAACGGGGCGCCAGAAAAACCTACAGAAACATTATCGAAGCCAGACAAAGGTGCGCCAGGGAGTTTAGAATGCATAATAGAACTCTTTGTAGCACCAGTATCCAACAGAAAAGGTTCTGACACACCTGATGTGATCACCTCAACATAAGGTCCACTCTGATCTACTGGAACTGAAAGAACTCCCTTTCTTTGTCCATGGCTGTCCTAACAATCATGACCATTTGCTTCATCACCTTCAACATAGTAATCTTCCACATAATACTGTGTCGTCCTACCGGACGAACTTTGCTGTTGATCAAAACTATTCATCGAATTCTGCGGAGGCAAAGGACGTACATTCGGTCCGCGACCTCTACCTCTAGGCACTTGTTGAGCACCTCTACCTCTCATACCAGGAGCACCATTCGTGCGTTGTAACAGAACCGGACAACTATTCTTGTAATGACCCTCTTCTTTACAATATGCACACTGATTAGGCCCATACGGAAAACGCTGTTGAGAAGACTTGTTTCTTTGAGAGTTTCTCGAATACTGCTGAGGCTGCTGATAATCGCGCTGACTAGTAATACGAGGTGGATAAGCTTGCTGTAGAAGAACTTTAGTCTTCGATTCCTTAGTCTTCTTATCCACTTTCTCCAACTCATCTTTGCGCCTATTTTCATAATACTGGGCAGTAGCAAAAATTTGGACTGACGTAGAAACAGCCCAAGCCCTTTCAGAATCCTTAAACTTATTGCACAATTCAGGAAGCAAATTATGTACAAACTTGTCAACAAACAATCTTTGACCACCCTCCGTAGCCATATCCTGACCACTATGATCTACAGTGGTCTCTTCGAACCTCGTGAAAAAGTCAGACACCGTTTTGTCTTTTTTCTGCTTACATGCAGACAACTTGTCCCAATTGACACGCAATTCGGGCATTAAAGTCTTTATATACGTAATAATTTTCTCAGGAAGTTCAGTAATCATATCCTCAGGCTTAGCACCGCCTACTTGTCTATTGTCGGCGTCCCTAAGATTAACCCATGTATCACCTAATTCATCCGCATGATCCGTATGACGAATCTTACTCCAAATAGGTTGTGGAACAACATTGCCAAACAACATGTCGATGTCCGCCAAATTCATAATACACAAACTCACAGTTTGAGTCAACTCTTTATAGTACCCTGCTGGATTTTTGCGTGGATCGGGCAAAGACTGCTTAATAGCTAAAACTTCAGCACGTTTCCACGGAACATGTACCCAAACACGCTGAAAATGAGCCAGTACAGCTGGCGGAACATTACCTGGACCAGCAACCACTTCCTCCTTCCACACCGGAGGAACTTCTCTCATCGGATATTGTCGTGCCTTTCTCCCAACTGAAGAATCAGACTCAAACAATTGTCGAGAAGGAGACACTTTCCTAAATGACAACAACATCGCAACCACTTTCTCAACATCAGATGGACTCACAATCGTTCCCTTCGCAAACTCGGAACGTATACTATACAACTTGTCAGGAGCTTGTCCTACTTCCTCTTCCCATTTCTCAACAAGGAAAGCACACATCGTATCGACAATGTACCGCTGCTTCGGTGCTTCCTATTGAAGGAAGACATGCATAACACCCTCAAGATCATACCGCATATCGTACATAATCCATTTACGCGCCATTTGGTCCAAAATCGCACACTCATTCATATTTGGCAACTGACTCCATGACTGTCTACATTCAATAACAGGGGACATACCCATCTGTCCCAACAAAGGAGAAAAGAAACCAGTAACTGCAGTAGTCATTCGTTGTCTAACAGAAGGAGAAGGTGAAAGAATAAGAGAAGACGGAACAGTAGCAGAAGTAGAAGTCAAAGTCGGAATGGAGGAAACATTAAGAACAGGCGTAGAAGTAGCAGACAAAGAAGGAGACAAAGGTGGCGGCCCCTGAGGAGGCTGCGCCAAAGGAAGAGTAGCCAACGGAAAAGGAGCTGGCTGTGGTGGAATCACAGGTGGCACAACAACTGGGGTTTGTGCAATCACAACTGGTGGTGGTGGTGCCGTAGCACTCTGTGCATAAGGGGGTGGTGAATTCAAGAGATGTGACATTAAAGGATCTTTCTCAAGATCTTCCCTTCCTTCCTGTTCTTTATGCGGCAAAACTGGGTAGCATCTGTCTACCGCTAACTTCTTCACCCTAAGCATTTGTTCGCTTTCTTGCTCTTCCTCATTATCCCTAAACGCAACCGCTGCTTGTACCATAGACATACCTCGTTCTCGTTTATTTTTCTTCGCTAATCATTTCTCTCTGTTTGGCTTCTTTTCGCCATATGCGAAAAGAGTCAAACATTGCCGGCCGGGCTTTCTTGTTAAAGAGTTTAACCTCTAAATTATCCAAAATCTCTGTGTCAAAACTACCATATTGAGGCCATTTTAAAACACCATCTTTCCTGGTGTATCGGATCCATACTTCATTATATGAGATAGGGCCTACGCCATGCTTCACATAGAGTTCATACGTTGGAGTTCCAATCGGAGGAACCGGACACGAGTCCTCCAATCGGGAATCCTTATTACAGCCAAGACAAAACATATTTCCAAGTCTGCTAAGACCAGGCATCTTCGCTCTCTAGTCTAGCTTCAAACTTCAAAGGATTATCGAATACGATAGTTTTGCGAATACATGAGTCCTTCGGCTTTGGTATTTGCAAATTCCAAATCAAAGCGATCCAAAAAGGATACCAAAACTAAGAACCAAATTAAGGACTGGGAGACGCTCCGCTCATACTTAACTGAAGAAATCGATGATGTCACCAGAAGACTCGTCTAATGTTTCGCTCTACCAATCATCAAGGGTCCAAAACAGGGTGATAGTCAGGGCAGCAGTCCTTCGTAGCCGTCGGGAAGCGGGGAACCTCGCAGCAAAGACTTTCGGACCACATCGACATACAGGGGTCGATGAAGTGGCGGCCTTCCTCCAGAATTTTCACACAAAGCTCCTCACGAACCTCTGGCTTGGACCGGTACCGCTGAAATCGCCCCACGTTGGAAGCGTCAACTGAAGTACTGGGTTTTAAGAACCCAGCGGTGCCAGGGTACAACACCCGAAGACTTCGAGTTCTCCTGTTTTGGACTACAGAAACACAGAGTCTTCTAGGTGAAGTCAAAGATCATATTTATTAGCTGCAGCCAGTAACAGAAATCCTAGAAGTACAACAACGTGTATATTCTCAGGAGACTGCTCAATCTTACAAAGCCAGCCTTCTTCTTTCATACAAAATATTATGCTTTACGCAAACATTCCTTATTTTACAGTTGACCATTCACATATTTTCACTACAAAGAAAAAGCAGAGTCATGATGACAAGCCCATGTTTCAATTTGTTCAGCCCACAATTAACTATCCGGCAAGGCCCAGTATTTCCATCAGATATCCAGGGACCCCTAATAAAAACGGGCACCTCCTCATCGTAAAGCAAGTCATAAAGAAAGAAACAGAGACAGGTGTGTGTGAGATTAGACACAGTTTGTATATGATGAAAAAGGTTTACGACATGTACACCTGGATGCTAATCTCATTCGGCCACTGGGAAAAGGAACTGGCCGAACAGGTTTGGCTTGAGGCAGTGGACAGAGCTCGCCCAGGTCACAGAAGAGTCAGCGAAGGCATACGTGTCCTTCTGACTCGATCTTGGCTTCAGTCATATAGCCTAGGTGAGGGCAATCACAAAATGGCTGCTGCTCACAAAATGGAACCCGAGGGTTCAAGACGGAAACTCCGATTTCAGGGTGCTTTCGTCACTCGAACATGACGGAAATGCTTGTGCATAGTATATCAATCATTACCGGTCTGCTGATACCAAAATCGTCATGATACGACGATGTTTATAACACGGGTCCAGAATCTTTAGTACTACATTGTCTGCACCTCAAAGCCGCCCAGCTCTGTCGCCACTAAGCGCGTTACCCTCTCGTGTCTGCCGGTTTTGCCTATCAAAGTCTAGGCCAGGCCGTCTCCATCGGCCGCCTTATTGTCGTTGCCAACACTCTGAGAGTTACAGGTGCTTCTATGGTCCCAGGGGGATCTTCAGCGCCAAGTGACCTCCCAGAAGCCGCCAGCGCTGCCTCTTCTCCCAGGCCCCGACTGTCCCCACTCACTTCCTAGGCCGGGCCCCTTGCGCGTGACTCCCACAAAGCTTTTTTTTTTTTCAAAATTCAGCTTTATTCGGTTTAAAGTTTAAAACCATCAAAGCATACACAATAAATTCCTTTTCACAGTTAATCGTGTCATTGGGTCCTGATTACACAGTAAAGTATATTACAGAATAAAATTGGTGAATACATATAAACAGTGAAAAAGTTAGTCTCAGACAGAAAACTAATAAGATTTAAAATTCAGACAACAACATTTTCACATACAATTTTAAAAACTATCTAATAAATTACGTGCAAAAAGTATAAAAAAGGGGGATAATTATGGTAGCAGCATTTTCTTACGGCATCTCACAGCACCCGTAATGTAACTCGCCACCCCGAAGCATATTACAACAGATCCTAGCATTTGTAGATAAACCAGAGCTGGACGGGCCTGTTCAAAGTTACACCCTCTTAGTAGTGGGAGGATGAATTTCTTTCGCTGCAAAGCATAGAATTTGCAAAAAAAGATCCTGAATAATTTATTGGTTTAAATTCGGTTCCTTCTGTGCCCAGATTTTCAGCCACCCTAGTAGAGGTGATACCGCAATCTGATCCGAAATATAACCCGCCCCCAAATCTTCATGCACTTTAAAAGATGCTACGGATTGGGGGAGCGATAAAACTTTCCTGAAGAAAACATTTTATGCCGTTTGGATCTCACTTGTGTTTGTATAGCCCCACACCTCACTTCCATACAGCACCATGGGCAGACACTTAGCATTATAGATTTTCCTAATGGTCGGTAATGGCTTGCAGCCTAGGCGTTTCGCACAGCCCAACAGGGCCCCTGTAGTATGTTTTTTTTCAATGCACGCTGCATGACCCATGAAACTATGCCCAAGTAAGGGAAGGTGGGTACTTTGCTAAGTTCTGACCCCTTGCAGACAAACACTGCCCCTTTCGCCCGTCTACTACCTACTGAATCAGGTAAAGAGAAATCCTATGTTATAGTACATTACATGGAGAACAAAAAACAAATTGTGGCGTACCTATCACATGATGGTAAAGGCCAATTAAATGTCGGACATAATCTTTATGAGGAAGTGAATTGTCCTTAAGACCTGACAGTCTTGCATGGTTGGTGAGGGCATAACTGATACAGGATGGTAAAGGCCCATCTAACCAGAACAAGTAGTTGACAGTTAAAGTCAGTATCCCTGTATACTGTCAAGAATCAGAATCAGCCTTGCATGTTTCTGCTTTGTGGGAGAACACCACTCGCTCTCCACCTACAATAACAAGCATCCACGGTATGTCTTGTTGTTTGATCTTTTGATGTGCCTATTTGGTTAATTTTGAAAGTCTGGATTAGTTCCTAATGAAAATTCCTTTGGATGAAATAGGTTGTGCCCCCTTCTTCTCGTCCTGATGAAGACCCCAATGCAAGGGACCAACTTCTTCCTGCCTTCACAATAGGGGTCGAAACGTCGACTGTTTTGCGTGTTTCTCAGCTTCATCCATGAACAACGATATTTTGTACTTGTATGAAGCATGTTATGTTACAAATAATATTTTGGAACCTATGGTCATTAATAATTTGAACTACCTTAATAATCTTTGACTGTTCGTAGCCTTTGGCTCCATTTTTTATGTACTACAAAAATGGGAGTCTAGAGGGAAAGACAAACAGAACTAGGACGCCCTCCACTCTGAAAGCTAATCAACAACACCAGTCCTAGTTCTTATGGCAATATTCCTTTACTGGACTGTAAACATCCATGGTCGAAATTCGTTATCCAAGGGATCTCTTTAGTCTCAAGATAATCCTAAGATGTTTCAGTCTACTGCCTCTTTAAAACAACAACCTCTCTGATCTATACAAACAGGACAGCACAAACAAAAAATGTGTGAAAAGCGAGATGGCACCTCACGGGCGCACCACCAATGGGACCCCTGGTTGGTACTCACCAGGATGGCCCTGTTCTCATCATCGGTGCCATCAAGCTAAAACAAAAGCGTGTCTCGAACCCCAAAAATAAAAAGACAGTGGATGGTGCAGTGGACACAACTTATATGTGACACAACTAACAACGTGTAACATTTAACATTTAACATATAAGTCACTGCGCAACTGGGACAATAAACTTTACTTTCGTTCCCTTCTTTGTTGCAAAACAGTGAACACACATATACTAAAAAATGAGAGAGTAAATACTACCTATCGATTCACTCTCTACTCACAGCCGACATGTTTCATTGCCTTGGTTTCTATCAGGCAATTTCTTCAGGGCAATTCACTTTAAAAGCCACTGCAAGAGACACTGAATCTTGGGTGCTGTAACATAAACAAACAAAAGTGTGGTCACCTGGTATCCCTCTCTATGTTCTGCATACCAAGCTGTCTATCAAAACACCATGCTGTATATGCTGTATTGGTAAATAAATGAATGGATTCAATTATTACCCTGCATGCAGTTTTGCCTCTCATACCAGTCATGAAGTTATGATAAAATCGGAATCCAGCTCCCTTAGGTGAGCTGGATTCCATTTTTTATGTCACTTACCCTTCCTACACTCACTGCACCAATCCCCCTCCCCCTTTACCAGGGCACTTTATAGATATTATAAGTGTTACTTTAATTGCCTGAATAATGTGGCTGAGCTACATTGTAAATAAAAACAATGTTAGCAAACTGCTGTCAATTGATTCTTGTTAATTGTATATAATTTTGTGGTTGTTTACTGGGACCCCTCTTTCTCAGCAATATATGATCCACAACGGTGGCTCCTTCCATATCCGCGTCTATGCCAGCTCAATCTTGGCACAGGCGGCCTCTCTCAAAATCACGGCCGTCATTGCCCCCGGGCACCTCCACCAAGTCTCGCCGTCTGGACAATACTTGGGCTCCCTCGTTCAGATGGCCAGTCGAACTGTCGGGTCTCCGATCCTAGACCCTGCTGCACTTCGGCTCCCCACAGAGGCCCTCCCCTGCAGTGGTGCAGTCCAGTGCTACGGACCCGGCTCAGGATGGCGGTCGGTCTGGAACCACCACAAGGCTGCAGGCTCTGTGTGGTCAAGGGGGAATGAAACCCCTCCACACTGCTTCTTAGCGGCTGTAGCTGCTCGGCGCTCCGCGCCGCTTTCAGGCCCCCGAAGTCATTCGTCTGGGAGGGCAGGGACCGGCGCAGTGCCCAGTCTCAGCACTCTTGCCCCGCCAGCCTTCCCCGGCACCCGCTCCAGTCCGCTGCTCGCCCAGGGGCAGAAACAACCCTCCGAGCTCCGGCCACCGTACCAAAACCGCCTCTGTCAGAACCTGGGTCAGTCCGCTCCAATAATTTGGACCGACTGCTGCAATTACAGTCAAAATGCCTGTGCTAAAGTATGCCGTCGGCGGGAGCTCCAGAGCAGAGCATCCGCTCACGACGCCATCTTAGCCACGGCCCCTAATTTTTAGTTTAGAGTGGAGAATGTATTGTTCTGTTTAAGTCTGTATAATGTTTTAAATGTGCGTTTGCAGCAGCATTTGCTATTGTGCACAGTGATCAGGTCGCACTGACCTGAGATAAGGTGTATAGTTCAGGCATGTCTAGGCAGCACGCATTTCACTGTAACACGCTTGGTTAAAAATTCTAAAAAGTTTAGTTTTTCAAAAATAAGGTGTGCTTCACTTATCCAATAGTGTTTAGTTTAACTTTTATTGGAACCCCATACTCCTGCCCCAAAGGTGGCTACCGATAGACATTTTAATTTATATAGAGTTTACATTTCAGCTACCAGCTTGTGTCCAAGCATACAAGCAAAGCGAAAAAAAAAAACCTCTATTGTTCTGCTGGTTTGTTGGATCCTTCCCAATTTAATTTATAATTATAAACATTCCCCAAGTAGGTACAATTTGACACCTTTTCAATAACTTTTTCCCTTACTACAAATTCAGACATTCATAGTACAACCTCTATGAAGTAAATGCAGGAGCAAATCAAGGGAATGGATATTATGCACTTGGGCCATGACAGCAACATAACGTGTATTTGTAAAGCGCACATTCACTGTTCGCATCTTGCCTCTGAATAACAGATGTTTAGCAACAGCTGTGAGGTTAACCCAAGAGAGGTGTTGGTGCAGTCCTTGATGTGGGTGGTGTTAAGTAAAGCAAGAGGAGCATCAACGTAATGACTCTGCGGAATGGGAGCTTTTATCTCACTGCGCTAAGCCATGGGAGTGTCAAAGTGGATGCACTATAGAGAAAGCAAAACAAAAATAGTGGTTCTTTCGGGTGTATAGCAATTTCTTGGCTTATCTATATTAATAGCTATTATTTACGTATGTTACAGAGGAACATTCAATAAACAAATTGTAAAGACACAACACCTTTCTTTAAATTTTGAAAGAGTTTTCTTATTTATAAGTATTTTGCTTGTATCAGTTAAGTATACACTATGGCTGTCCAAGACAAACGTGATGTACAATCACATACAAAGTGAATAGCTTTAGTGACTAGTAGTGACAAGTGATGAGTGTGCTATATAAGGATCATAAAAAAGAACATATTGACATACAATAAAACAGAACATAAATTATCATTAGTCCATTTGGGGTTCAATAGTCACAACAAACTAAGTTATTTGTCTTCCTTGTGTTGCAACCTTTCATGGACAGATTGATATGTATAACGTCGACGTTTCGACCCTAAGCTGTGGTGCAGAGTTATTTGCATCAGGGACGGGTTTTCATCAGGACAAAGATGAAAGGACAGCCTTATTTTATATACATCTAACATACAGTTCACAAGAAAAAAGAACTCACAGTTACTCACCTAACTCAGTTTTTTGGTGCTAAGGTTCTTTTATCCATGGGAATATATTTCATCATTCCTACACCATGCAGGCAGCATGAACAAAGATATCTGTGCATCCTGTGTCTGAATGTACAGAATCACAGTGGAGTTATTGTGGTATTGATTGCCCTATAGAGGTTACTCTACAAATAATGTGAATGGCCATAAATAAAGGCTTCACCGGGATAGCAGGCAGTGCTCAATGGGACCTCTTCTTGGAAATGCAAACGTAGGTACAGGCCACCAGCCCTGCATTGTCGGCAAACTGCATGGGATCACAAGTAGCGACCTGCCTAAATATTAATGGTTATGCAATGTGTTTCCCGACTGTCTGAATGGGCATTTTGTGATGCAACCTGTTACTAGAAAGGTCACATTCCAGAATGGCTGGCAGGTGGCAATCATTTAGCATGCAGTTTGCACCCACTATTTGCTCCCTGCCTCTACATCCACCAGGCCCCAAATTTTGTAGTATCGATTCTACTCATGAATTTGTTTGAGCTTTACATTTTTACTTGTGACAGCTGAACTTATCTAAAATAGTATGACTTTTTCGAAAACGTATTGCCATGAAAGAGGTACTCTGGATGAAGAATGAGTGCCAGGCAGAAGAAGACGGCTAACAAGTCTGTCTTTTTCCAGTGCAATATCGCATAGCTTCCAAGCTTTCAGATTGCTTATGTGTGACATTTTCATAATTTTAGTGTAATTATGAGTGACATTCAATGACTATGAGTAACACTTTTTCGCAAGCAAAAGAAAGCATATACATATATATAAAGTTTACCACAAGGCTGATCACAAAATCCAAACTCTTACTTTCAGAGGTAAATACCAAATTACACCTCTCCAACGAAACATCACTCTCTAACTAGTGTATGCCCCTTCTGGACTGGCTGATACTTACTCACTGATGGGAAATGCTGTTGTGTCTGGCAGTGGTGGACTGCTGTGCTCTGCTACATTACATTTACCCAATGCTGCTCAGTGCTTGTCTCTTTGGCCCAGCTGGAATCGCACAGGTCAGCTGACCCGCATAGGTCACAGCGAACTGAAATGCGTTAGTCTAACGCCTGATGCATGGTGCTGGCAGGGCTGATATTGTTTTGTGTTTTTTTTACTTGCTTTCCATGACACAATCACATTCTATTATTTGAGCCCACTTCGACTGGAAAACAGCTTGCTAGTGTGAGCATGAAACTCCCAAAAAGTGGTAAAGTGAGTCACCCAAAAAAGCTCAAAAAATCTAGAAGTAGAGAAGACAAAGCAATACCAGGGGATGTATTAAATTACTTTAGGAGTAAGACACAAGTAAAGGACACGCCGACTGGCCTCTTAAGCAGTTTCACTTTGTGTTTCACTCACTAGAGAATGAAGTACACCTTCTGAACTAGTAACCACAGTGCAAACTTCCTGTAGGCGGGCTGCATCCTCTCCGAGGGGCCAAGATCAGAAGGTCTGCATGCCGCCATAACCCCCGTACACATGCAAGTACCATCACATGCTTTCTGATTGCTGGCGACAGGAAGACAGACCAGTGTTAGGAGACCGTGGGGTCAGTTCGAGTTCAATACCCTGCTGAACGTGCGCTTCTCGTGTCCCCTTAAGAGGTGGGGGGACCTATGTGTTTACGACGCTGGAGCCTCAGCTGGATCCATCGTCCTTCAGAAACTCTTAGCTCAGTGGCAAATCTAAATCAGGGTCGTTAGGTTGCAGGAGTGGAGGAGCCACGACCAGACCCAGGCAGAGAAAACAACAAATGGTCCCACCACACGTGCAGAAAACTCCTTACACATTCAGAACCCTTGTTATTTTGCTTTACAGTAAAATATGTGTTCCTGAAAACCAAAACAAGGAGCATGTCAGGTCAAAAAAAGCTTGGTGGCCTGCTCAGCATTCAGCTATGATGAATATGCACCTGCCAATCTGGAGGATGCACTTTCTTCACAGATATCCATGCAGGGCAGACAGGTGTGCCTAAATCTGGGTGGAATGGAGAGTGTTTGATGAAAACAATATGTTCTTCAACTTTGACTAAACTTATTTTGTATTGAATAAAACAATCCGTTCCGCTCACGGATTTTCGGTAAATTCGCAATCCGCGAACGCTCCCGAATTTACCGAAAATCCGCAAATTCGCACGCAGCGCTTTTTTTTTTCTTGGTGATACAATTTTGTGGCGTGCGGTGTAAGTTCGCAATTGCAAACATGTAGGTGCGGCGGGCAGCAACAATCTCGCACTCGCGAAATTACAAAAATTGCAATTCTGCACAAGAAATCCACTAGCAAGCAGCATAGACCTTTTGAAAATGATGATTTTTATAAGAATAACTCCTCAGGTTGACATTTGCCTGCACTTTTTTGGATTTGAGGCCTTTTGACTTTCTTTGGATCACTTTTGGATTAGAAATCAACTTTCACAGGTAAGCTTGTTTGGGCCATTACAGTTGCTGTAATGCTGTTCTGCAGAAAAACGAGTTTTGCAAAAGTGAAAGCATTCAGCAGGTGCAAAAGTTCAAACTCATCATTAGTAACCATTCCCTGTAGTGCTTCCTGACTGGGGCCCCTCCAGAGTTCAGTTGCTAGTTGCAACAATTGTATGACCCTGCTCTGACCCTCACAACAGGCTCATAGAACAGCTACAAGCAGGCCACAAAGGTCCTGGAAAAAAAATTGCACTGCAACAGAAAGCAAATTACAGATAAGGAAGCAGGTGCCAGATTGGAATTTTAAAACAGTGACACATTAATAAATCAACCCCAAATTAATTCATGTCAGTTGAAGCAGGGCAGGTGTGCTTGCTTTTCCCCCCCATAATCTACAGTGATGATGAACCAGAGGGTGGCATTAATGTACCAGAGGGTAGCATGGGTGAAACAGAGGGTGGCAGGGGTGAAACAGAGGGTGCTGGGAACCTGTGATGATGAACCAGACGTAGAAACAACATAATCGCGACCGTTGCGAGCCGACATGTAAGTTCGCAATTGCGAACTGGTACAAAACCCTCGCGAACTGGCAGAAATCCTTGCGAACACACAAAAAAATCCGCAAATTCGAGAGAATTCGCAGATTTTGCGGATTGCGAGTTCGCAAATTCGCAAAATTCACGAACGACAGATTCGCAAAATTCGCCCATGCTTAATTCTGAATGATCTGGAGTCTTTTTCTGAGGTTGTTGGTGAGTCCCGCATTGAGAGTATCCCATAGTACAGTTCACTTGTGATGAAGACTTGGGTGGCGATTTTCCTGGTGTTGCTAGGTAGACACTTGAATATCTTTTTAGCATCCTCAGGTTGTGGAAGCAAGTCGCAGTGATGGCATTGACCTGGATAGACATGCCCAGCTTCAAGTTGAGTATTATGATCCTGAGATTTCTTGCTTGAGTGTGGGTGTGAAGATGGGTCTGATGTCTAGGTCACCAGAGACCCATGATGAGGCCTTGTGAATATCACACCTTCGATCTTGTCTGTGTTGAGTGTAAAGCAGTTGGACTACATCAAAGTGGCCACTTCGGTCATTCACAAGTTGAAGTTGCTTCTGGTGTTATGTGTTTTGTTTGAGAGGGACAATATATTAGTAGCATGTAATTGGCATGGGTGAGAATGCTGATGATTTTTAACAATGGGTTTTTATTATTAACTATTTTATTGAATGTGCTTTTAAATTATACTGTATGGAATTACGTTTTTAACATTTTATCCTATGATGTTCTCTGTTTTTGTACTTTTATGGATCTACAAAAAGTTTCTGAATTAAGCTATTTTGAATTGAGTATGTCGATGTTGTGTGCATGGATGATGTCTGCCAGTGCCGTCATGTAGATGTTATAGAGTGTCGGCTGAGCAAGGATCAATGTGGGACTCCACAAATTTGTTTCTGGGCATCCGAGGACTATGGTGGCATATTGACTGTTTGTCTCCTTCCAGTAGGAAATATGCAGATCCAGTGGAGGGCGAGTCCTTGGATGCTGGCCTTGTGAAGTCGTCTGATCAGGATGGGTTTAGAGACTGTGTTGAAGGCTGCATAGAGGTCGAATAGGATGAAGCCTGCAGTTCTTCTTTGTCAAGGAACATCTATCTGGATGTTCCCTGCTGCTGAGATGGGGCGGTTTCTGACTGTGGTTTGCTCTGAAGCCTGATTGCATGGTGTGCAGGAGCTGGTGGTTGGTGAGTCATCTGTTGATGCCATTTTCTAGGACCCTGGCTGGGTATGTTATTAGGAAGTTGGGTCTGTAGTTTGCAAGTTTGACTGGGTCTGCTGGGGGCTTCTTCAGGAGAGCAGTGAGGACTCAGTGCTTTCAGGCTTCCAGGTTAGTAGCTGTGTCAATGGAGATGTGAAGATTGAGACTAAGGGAATTTGTGTCGGTTTGTGATCCCACAACTTTCCCACACAGAAATGTGAGGAAAATATTGTTTTTTAGCTAAATTTGAGGTTTGCAGGGGATTCTAGGTAGGAAAATGTTGGGAGATCCACACAAGTCACACCTCCCTGCACTCCCCTGGGTGTCTAGTTTGCAGAAATGTCTAGGTTTGGTACGTTTCCCAAGATGCCAGCTGAGCTCAGGACCAAAAACGCAGGTGATTCCCTCGCAAAACCAAGTCTTTTTTGTGATCGATAATTTTGAAGTTTCCACAGTACATTTTGGGCAATTTCCTGTTTCGGGCACTAGGTCTACCAACAGAAGTGAGGTATCATTTTTATTGGGAGACTTTGGAGAATTCTGGGTGGGTGTAAGTTTGTGGATCCACACAGATTCCACAACTTTCCATCACAGAAATGTGAGGAAAATGTGTTTTATTTTTACAAAGTTTGAGGTTTGCAAGGGATTCTGGGTTACAGAACCTGGTGACAGCCACAGAAGTCACCCCATCCTGGATTCACCTTTGTGTCTAGCGTTGAAAAATATACAGGTTTGCTAGCTTTCCCTCGGTGCTGGCTGAGCTAGGGTCCAAAATCCACGGCTAGGCACCTTGCAAAAAAAGAGTAGGTTTTCACTGTAAAAATGTGATGTGTTCATGTTGCGCTTTGGGCCATTTCTTGTCACTGGCATTAGGCCCACCCACACAAGAGAGGTACCAATTTTATTGAGAGACTTGGGGGAATGCTGGGTGGGTGGAAGGTTGTGGCTCCCTGCAGAATCCAGAACTTTCCATCGCAGAAATATTAGAAAATAGTGTTTGTTTGAAAAAGGTTGAGGTTTGCAAGGAATTCCGGGGAATAGCAATTGGTGACAGCCACAGAAGTCACCCCATACTGGATTCCCCTTAGTGTCTAGTTTTAAAACATTTACACATTTTCTAGTTTTCCTAAGGTGCTGGCTGAGATTGGGTCCAAAATCCACTGCTAGGCACATTGCAAAAAAAGAGTACGTTTTCACTGGAAAAATATGATGTGTTCATGTTGCGTTTTGTGCTATTTCCAGTCACGGGCATTAGGCCTACCCACACAAGAGATGTACCATTTTTATCCAGAGATGTGGGCGGAAGGTTGAGGCTCCCAGTGATTCCAGGACTTTCCATCACTGAAATGTGAGGAAAATGTGTTTTTGACAACGTTTGAGGTTTGCAAGGGATTCTGGGTAACAGAACCGGGTGAGACCCACACAAGACACCCCATACTGGATTCACCTGGGTGTCTAGTTTTCATAAATGTACAGGTTTGCTAGGTTTCCCTAGGTGCCGACTGAGCTATGGTTGAAAATCCACAGCTAGGCGCATTGTGAAACAAGCATTGGCATAGCCAATAGGTCTTGCCTTTGGGACCTTAGAAGTGTGTAGTTATCCAGCACAATACCCTTGATGCAACAACATCAACTGTTGCATGGCTAAACACTTATAAGGTCCCAAAGGCGAGACCTATTGGCTATGCCAATGCTTGTTGTATGTATCCCTTCCGTGATGGTTGAGTAGCGCATACATGCATGTTCTTGGTGATAGAACACAGTGACTTGCTGCTCTCTAGAGCAGTACGTATTTGCCCAGGTCTTCAATAATCAGTTTTCATTTACTTGGTGCTGACTGTGTGCCTATGTGAGTTGCGTAAGTAGGCTAGTCCAGCTGGTCGACAAGGAGTATCCTGCTTGGTCGCTTTTTAGACTCACCAACAGATGGAAGTGAGAGAGAAATGGGGCAGTGGTCTTGAGTATAAAGAAATATGTTGGAATCGACTGGCTTAGTTCACATTAGCGATTTGGGACTTTTAAAGTCGGTACCTGCTGCCGTTCCAGTTTACATCGATATTAATAGTTAAAATAATCTGATTTGAACAACTTTCACAGGTAAGCTTGTTTGGGCCATTACAGTTGCTGTAATGCTGTTCTGCAGAAAAACGAGTTTTGCAAAAGTGAAAGCATTCAGCAGGTGCAAAAGTTCAAACTCATCATTAGTAACCATTCCCTGTAGTGCTTCCTGACTGGGGCCCCTCCAGAGTTCAGTTGCTAGTTGCAACAATTGTATGACCCTGCTCTGACCCTCACAACAGGCTCATAGAACAGCTACAAGCAGGCCACAAAGGTCCTGGAAAAAAAATTGCACTGCAACAGAAAGCAAATTACAGATAAGGAAGCAGGTGCCAGACTGGAATTTTAAAACAGTGACACATTAATAAATCAACCCCAAATTAATTCATGTCAGTTGAAGCAGGGCAGGTGTGCTTGCTTTTTCCCCCCATAATCTACAGTGATGATGAACCAGAGGGTGGCATTAATGTACCAGAGGGTGGCATGGGTGAAACAGAGGGTGGCAGGGGTGAAACAGAGGGTGCTGGGAACCTGTGATGATGAACCAGACGTAGAAACAACATAATCGCGACCGTTGCGAGCCGACATGTAAGTTCGCAATTGCGAACTGGTACAAAACCCTCGCGAACTGGCAGAAATCCTTGCGAACACACAAAAAAATCCGCAAATTCGAGAGAATTCGCAGATTTTGCGGATTGCGAGAGAAATGGGGCAGTGGTCTTGAGTATAAAGAAATATGTTGGAATCGACTGGCTTAGTTCACATTAGCGATTTGGGACATTTAAAGTCGGTACCTGCTGCCGTTCCAGTTTACATCGATATTAATAGTTAAAATAATCTGATTTGAACAACTTTATCGAATCAGTTGGTTTGATTGTAAATGATTTGAAAATGTGTATTTGAAAGGTAATTTATTACAATCAGTTTATTCAAACTTCAATTTAGGGTGATTTTGTGCTACTTTTTATTAGTTAAAACCAAAACTGAAACATGTCTCCACTATAACACTGGAAGACCGGTGCCGAAGCTAGGGATGAGGTTTCTGCACTGGAAACAGGCCCTGCTTGCATGGTTGTAACCCCCTTTGCATTTAAAATCTCTTGGCCTGCAAGTCTTCCATACCCTCGCCATATGGTGGAAATGTTGGCACCAAAGTGGCTCCTGCAAATGTATGTTGAAACTTGGGCTATATTTTGCACACCCACATGTGACAGGTCCCTGGTGTGCCAGGGGATTTTCATAGTGGGCTTGGATAAAAGCCTCCAGAAATATTGGTGGTCTGGCCACACTATACTGGAAATCTCATGTCATGCCATTTCCGGCTGCATCATATCAGGCCTGAAGTGTTCCAATAACAGAGCTGTCGATGACCCCCTTCTCTAGGCTCTAAGGTGTAAGGGAATGTAGCAGTGAGTGGACAGGACCCATGTCATATCCTGTGCTGTACTCTGGCTGGCAAATATATATAGATACAGCCTTAAACATTTCCTACCAGGTCATGAACATGTATTAACAGGAAAGCAAAGTTCAGAACAAATGGATCTAGAGAGCTAAATTTGCTTTTTTTTTATTAACTGAGAGTTGGTGTTCTGCTCAGGTGTCTATACTCTTTGTTAGCTCTACAGCAGTCATTGAAACATTACAACTCAAATGTTTTAAAGGATTACATTTTGTAATGAGACCGAACTACGGATATTATAAGTACTGTAATAAGTAAATTAGGTTAAAGTTTCATCTAGGTATTTTTGACTTTTATGTTTTTGCAATACCAAAAAACGCAGCTTGTATGTGTGTCCTTTGGGCTGTAAATCCACGGAAAAGCTTAGGCTTAAGGAATGTTATGGTGAGAACCAAAACCAATGCTTAATTGATGCCGGTGGTTGAGGCATTACCCTTCTTTTTGTGAGCTGGGGTTAATTTATTTTCTTTTTGGAGGAGGGGGGCGGGGTTATATAGCAAAACTAGACCAGAAGGTATCAGAGGCTTTACATGAGCACCAGTCATGTTACATAAGGATGAGAGAGCGCCATGTCATTTTGAAAATTGTAGGGGTGCACCATATCTCCCGTAGTCAGCATCCACATATTTAGCGGGTATACTAATCTGTGATTTTAGAGATATAACAGTAGGTTGGGAATTAGTGCAATGTGTAAATGATATATTCATAACACTGCAAACTAATGTAGAGCCTTAACAGGAGTGCAATGCTTTATATGAGGTACAAATGCTACTAAACATGTGTATTGTAGGATTAATAAACGTGCCATATTAAGAGTTGTACGTGTAGGCGATAAGATGTGATGTTTTAACGTAGAGAAGAACTTACGTTTAGAAATGAAATGTAATGATGTCTTTGTAATGGATTAGAGTGCACTGTTTATAATGTAGAATCATTTAGAAATGCATTTAAATGTGTAATGGCCTGGGACATGAAGAAAAGCCAGTAGAGACCTAACAGTAATTTCTTTAGTTAGAGTTGGTTATTCTTGTGAAATAGCTGCTTATTGGGAAGAGTGCTGTTCTCAGCGAATATTAAATTGTAACTTTGGATGTGCACAAGGTTGCTTCTTGCGTATTTCAGTTGCAGGTGCAAGGCCACTGAGCTTGTTAGGTAGAAAGATCCATTGTTTGGAAGTTAGGCAGGTAGGAGTGAGGACGAATAGGTGCCAGAGGAATGTTCATCTGCAACATTTGGCGAGAAGGTGCCTGGGATCCAAGGACACCTCAACGGACGCTGGATGGAAGGATGCCATGCTGGAAAAATCCATAGAACAACACCTGCCCAGAGGGGTGTGCCCTGGGCGTATCTACGATTTTGGGAGTTTTGTATTAGGGACAGACCACGAGGGTGGAGAGCAGATCTGGTCAGGAGGTTGCTAGAGCAGGATGTAGGCAACTTAGACAGCGTTGAGGGATCTTAGGGCAGAGTGGGTGTGAGAAGTTAGCCTGGCATATGATGTCCACTAGTTCTAGTGGGCACCTTGCACCAGTACAATCTACCCTTATTGATGGTGGTTGTAAAGTCAACCTTATAGAATGCTATCCTAGTGGTAGCATGAACCAGCAGTCATCAGACTAAGACTTCAGTAGGCGAGTTAGACAAGTTGTTTTACCAATTATAATCCCTTGAGTACCAAATGAAAGGACACCACACAAGGTATATATCAAATATATATGTATTTAATCTAAACACAACCCCTCTGTACTCTTTATGAGGTCAGAGGTAAAAATACAATACAAGTCACACAATTAATATACGATACGTTGCACAGTATACGTTATGCCCTAGGGGCCTCACAAACCATATACTAAGAAAGTGTTATAAGAACCACAAAAGAATTAGAAAGCAGGCCTGGGGCCTGGGGAATCTCTGGGGCTACTCTAATCTACCAAAGGTTAGGAAGTAGGAGGCCCACGGGAGCCGTGTGCATTGTCTAAACACTGGCGCGGGTTACCATTGACTTTCTATGGAGATCGTACAAGTTACATATGTACAATTTAAGGACACTTCCGGTTGGACTAGGATGGAACACTTGTAAACTAGGATACTTTGAGAGTCAAGACCCATGGGAGCACCGGAGTACTCGTGTTACCTCACCCAGGGTAGCCGGGTGCATAGGTGTCTTTTCGTGTCAGGTTTCTTCGTCATTTTCTATGGAGAGCTGCAAAGAAGTGCTGCAGGCAACCAGAGAAAAAGTGTCTAGGTGGATCCAAGGGTGGATCGAAGATCTGAAGAACCTGAAAGCAGAAGGGACAGAGTCTGGGTCACTAGCCAGTGACCAGGAAGGAACCAGGAAGGAACCAGGCGGTGTTGGGTGATTTCAGGTGAAGTAGTCAAACTTGTCTCTTTAGCCACAAGGTCCAGTAGGCATCAACGATGACCAGGCGCTGGATTTGAGCTGCCCACAATGGATCTAGTTGACTACGGTGTCGGTATCCGGATTGGACCCAACAAGCCTTGGCAACTGCAACACACGTAGGAAGTCGAGTTTGACTCTGTTGCAGACCAGCAAGGTCAGTGGCGCTTCTCATTTGCAGGGGAGCTGGAGCAACTCTGGAGCAACCAGGAAGATAGTTTTAAAATGGAATCTTCAGGGGCTCACTAGCCAACGGACTAGGAACTGGAAAGACGTGTCAAGCTCAAATGCAAAAGCGGGGCCCACGGAACACTCATGAAGTGTGGGGGCCTGGGCTTCGATGCAAATGGTGCTTGGGGCTGGGCCTCCAGGCACCCCAAAGCACAACTTCGAGATACCTCGTTGAAGGAGTACAGCTTGCAAAATGCAGGATGTCCAGGAGTTCCGGTCCCACGTCTCTCGTGTCTGCCACGGGTCTCAGCTTTGCTGTGGATGTGGGTCGGGGTCAGAAAAGTCTGAAATTCCAGTTTCTGTGTCACAGATTCTTCGGAATCCGGCAGGAGCCTCAAAAATGCAGACCGGCAAAGTTGCCGTTGTAAATGTAAATGTAGTAGTACTTGTATAGTGCACGAATCACCCATGAGGCATCTCGGCGCTTGTACGCATACCGCTGTGGAACCCTTCCTGGCTTTTCCCTGTGCAGTGCTCACTCCTGGGCACCCCCAGGGTGAAGCCAGGCATCCTAGCGTTGTTGGGGCCGTGGTGGAGATTAAGCAAGCTATTGCCCAGAGTTGCAGAGTGGGACCCATGAATTAGAATAGGCACCGAGGCGAGAATTATCAGGTCCGAGGAAATTTAGCCCAAGACCCACCGAGGTAGGAATTGAACCTTGGTCCTGGGCTTGATCTCTGCATCAGGGTCTGCCGCTCTAACCATTGAGCCACACTTCTCCACAAACAGGCACTGTTGGTGCCTGTTTGAACAGGGTGGTCACTCCTTGACCACAAGGGAGATATCTTCCATCTTCCAGTCAGAATGGAACATCGAAGGTCCAGGATATGTCTTTCAAAGATTTGTCCAGGGTAATCTAAAGTCCTAGGGACACAGCTCCTATACTTATGCTAAGGATGGGGGCTGGACTACCTGGCTAGGTCCCTCCTATGGGTGGACCTGAGAAGGGGGTGGTAACACCCCCTTTCCCTTGTCCAGTTTTACGCCAGAGCTGGGGCTGAGTGCGCCAGCAACTGGTTTGAACCGGGCTATGCATGGAGCACCTTGTGTGCCCCAGGCAGTGTCTGGAAAAGCATCTGCTGATGCAGCCCTCCCTGCCCCAATATACAAAACCCTGTCTGGGGAGGTGCTGGCACCTCCCTGAACAGGAAACCTATTGTCCAGGCCTCCCCTGCCGGAGTTTCGTCCAGCAGCAGGCGGTCACACTCGTGTCTGTGTCAGCAGCATCCATTTTGTGATGCTGAGGCTCTGTTTAACTTTAACCCGGTAAAGCAGTAACTACATGTCTTCTCCCTCTAGAAGGGTGGAATGCTACCCACGCCGCCAGGACTGCCGGGGCGGGGGGGGGTAGTATTCCAAAGTGTTTGACACCTTACACAACATGTTTTGATAAAGCTAAACCAAAGTCAGCATTAACCGTGAGGATTATAATGCATTTAAGATTATATGGTATGGCTATATTATAAAACAGCTATAAGGAGATGGTTCCGAAAGCTGCAGAGGGGCTCAGCTCATGCTAGGGCACCCTCCCACATAAAACCAAGCACTCTGCCTCCAGGATTGTCGAGGCCTACCATAAGAGTGCCTTATAGGTGTATATGTGTCTATATGTATATATAGATATAGGTATACTATATCTAAGTAAGAGGTGATTACACCACCTTACCCATGCTGTGTGAACAGACCTGGGGTGTCAGTTTGGCAGGCAAATCTGGGGTGGCACAATACATGCTGCAGCCCCTGGTAGGCCTAGGCTGCACCTATGCCCTCGGTACCTATACAGGAGCTCACAAGGGTGACCCAGTAACCAATCTGGTATGTACCTAAAGTACATAGTATACATTTAGAAGAGAACAGCTGGGCTGTGGGTCTGATTAGCAGGCCCACAGGAACACTAAAGTTGAAAAACCAGAGAATCACAGCAAAAAGTGGGGGCGACCATAGGAAGCAGACCCTACTCTCCTACAGTGGGGTGTAGGAAAGAGCATCTTAGACTGAGCTCAGTAGTTAGTCGACTTATTTGAGAAACGTGAATGCACTTCTTAGGGAGTCTTCACGGCTGACACCTTTACTCTTGCCTGAAGGAAACTGTTAAGTAGGGATGTCACCTTAGAGCTAGTGCAGAGACAGCTTAACCTTTTCCTTTCTTTTTGTAAATGCAGTCCAGGCTTCAAATAGGATCGGTAATTGGATGCCTGGTGTTCCTAGAATTTACTTTGCTTTTCATTCTGAGTCGCCTGAGACTCCGTTAGCTACTACTTTTGCTGAGGTGTCTGTATGTCCAATTATTTTTGGCTTTGTAATAAATTCTTAACTTCAGTTTGTAGTCAGTGGTTCTTTGAAATTTAATTTGATTGTCTATTTGAAAAGCTGTTTGATTAGGAGTTTAGAAACCTCCCCTCTATACTTCTTAGCAGACAAAAAGGTCCAGTCGACCTGTACTGGGATTCTGGTGGTAAAAATCTAGATAAGAATCCCAGCCCCTTCAAGGTCACATTAACTTTTGTTAGGGGGAGATTAAGTGATTTGCCCAGAATCACAGGATGTTAAGCGTCCCTATAGAGACTCGAACCCGGTTCCCCAGCTCCGAGGTCGACCGCCCTAGCCATTAGGCCACATCCTCTCCCCTTAGGCTACGACTCACAGCAAGAGAGAGAGGCAGACGAATTAGAACCGAGGAAGAAAAGAGTAAACCAGTGACAAAGGGTCATATCTGGGATTAAAAAGAACCTGCACAATTGGTGGACTGGCAGCACCCTACAAAAATTACTGCTGAGGGAAACTCCCGGAAAGAAAAGGGTTTGGCTGACAGCCTTTTGCCCTCCATGGCACCCGTGGAGGGGAGAGATGGCCTCAGCCATTGTGAAATGGCCACACCAGTGTCCACGGAGGTATTTTCATTGCTTGCTGTCTTGGGTGTTTGGGACACAGGGCTGCCCCGGAAGGGAGCTGTGTGGGATAATAGAGCTGTGTGGGAAAGAGGATCTCTCTGGGCCATGGCTCTGTGTTAGCAGCTCGCTCCAAGGCCCGGTCCACAGATGACAGCGCCTAACACTCAAGGGCATCTTGTTGTCTTTTTTGTCCAGAAATCCGATGCTCGTCAGAGGATAGAAGAGCTGAGGTAAGAGAACAAGAACGAACAGTGCGGGGAGTGGGCCTCGAGTGCCGAGGGTGGAACCAGCCTCCTTCCAGCGTGAAGCTTGACTTCCGTGCACCTCTGACCTTGTTACCGACTCGTAGAAGTGAAATACGGGTAAAAGTAAGGTCGTCATGTCTCAGAATGTACAGTAGCGTGCTAGCGCATAGGCTGCTCATCATGGATAAGGTAGGCTATATAAATACAATTGTTGGTGAAACAAGCGCGCGCACGCCACGCGCTCAAAATAAAAAAGAAAAAATATATTTCACGAGAGGCAGCAGGGGAAGGAAGAGAGGCGGGGCCGGAGCCTGTTTACCTTGTGGGAGCGAGCAGGAACCATCTGGTAATTACAAACAGATTCTTTTGAAAGCATGCTCCTGCAAGGGCATGCGTTGCTATTCAAAGCAATGCAAGGCGTGCACATTTTTGGAAGCAAAACCGAATCAATTTCAAAAGGTCTTTTTCCTATGCAGCACATGCGTGCTGCGTAGGCGAGACCTAAAAAGGGTCAGTTTTCACTGGAAAAATGTAATGTGTCCACGTTGCGTTTTGGACCGTTTTCTGTCACTGGCACTAGGCCTACTCACTCAAGTGAGGTACCATTTTTATAGGGAGACTTAGGGGATCATAGAATAGTAGAACAAGTGTTATTACCAATTGACTTTCTATGCATTTCTGCCTTTTAAATGTAGGACAATGTGTAAAAAAAAGTCATTTTGAAAAATGCCCTCCAGTACACATGCTAGTATGGGCACCCACAAACTGGGAGATGTGCAAATAACCTCTGCTTTTAAACTCCATAATTTGTTCCCATTTTGGAAATGTATAGGTTTCCTTGATAACTATTTTTCACTCTTTATATTTTATCAAATGAACTGCTGTATACCCGGTTGACAATATAAAACCATTGCAAGGCGCAGCTAAGTTATTGGCTCTGGGTACCTCGGGTTCTTGGTGAATCTACAAGTCCTATATATCCCCCGAACCAGTACAGTCCAGCAGATGGAACTGCCATACTTCAGAGAAGTTACAGGTGAAAACGTGGGTACAATTGGCTGTTTTTTTTAACTCAATTTCAATATTTTTTTTATTTCAACTGTTAGTTTCTATAGGAAAACTTTGAAGGAGCTACACAAATGACCCCTTGCTGAATCTAGAATTCTGTCTACTTTTCAGAAATGTATAGCTTTCTGATATCTGATATTGGTTCTATACCCATTTCTACCACTATCTGGAAGGAGATTGAAAGCACAAAATATAGCAAAGATAGACTACTTTCCAATAAAATGACAAAACTGTGTAGAAAATTCTGATTTTCTGACAAAAGTCTGCCTGTTCCTGAAAGCTGGGCATATGGTGATTGTAGCACTACAAACGCTTCTTTGATACCATGTGCAGGAAAAAAAATAGATGCTTTCTTCTGCTGCACTTTCTTCTGATTTGTTCCCAAAAAAGAAAAACTTGGATAATTTCTAAATCCCCTCAAGGGGAATCCACAAACCCTGGGTACCTTTAGAATTCTCAGGATGTTGGAAGAAAAGGATGTAAATTGGATGTGGGTACCTTATGTGGACAAAACGTTACAGGGACCTAATCATGAACTACCACAAATAGCCAAAAAAAGGCTTAGCACAGGGAGGGAAAAGGCCTAGCAGCGAAGGGGTTAAGCAGTCATCATTGAACAGTGAGGAAAAACAATCAAAGATTGTAAGGGGAAAGAACTGCACACTATCTCAATCCAATTAATGAATACTGTGTATTGCACTCAGTAAAAATAAACCTATAAACATAACACAACTTATTTAACTATTTACAAATACAGTTTCATGCACAACTACTTTAAACACATGCAGGTATATATTTATACCAGCAAGCACAAAAGCAAATAATGTCTGCAAGCATTTTAGAATACCTTCAGGGAAAAGGTTACAGCTAAATATGTGCAGTGCGATATTTGTGGCATACAGTTACCCAGCAGAGCTGCCAAGAAGTATTCACATTGGACAAGTTCCAATTGGAAGCACTTAATAACAATTCATGAAAGGGTGTACAACTGCACGATGCTGGAGAAACTACGTGCAGAAGAATATTCCACCTCTACAGCACACTTGGGGAACCTCCATCAGCTTCAGTCAGCCCAACAGTAGCAGCCTGTGAAGATTTGAGTGAGATAGTTACTCCCTGTGCAAAAGGCCACATGCTTGTCTCTGTAAAAATGTGTTGTGTGGGTCCATTTTCCCTTCTACTGTATGCAGGTTGTATACTGATACACCACAAATGATGCACCATTGGTATAATCATCATTGATCAGTTGGGAAAAAGATAACCATAAAGATTGTAGTAAAAAAAACTGCAAACAATGGGCCATATTATCAAGAATGGGCGATACATTATTGTCGCTTTTATCGGCAGGAAACTGCTGCTAAAGCGGCGATAATGGGCTTGATAATATGCCCTTGTGAATTCCCATAGAAGCCCAGGTTCTAGTGTTAACCTGGGCTTCAATGGGAATTCACAAGGGCATATTATCAAGCCCATTATCGCTGCTTTAGCGGCAGTTTCCTGCCGATAAAAGTGGCGATAATGTATCGCCCATGCTTGATAATATGGCCCGATGTGTATGTACATAGATGCATGTGTTAATAGGTCTGTCACTGACTGTACAGGTTTTTGAGTGGGTGTGTGACAGTGTGTGGATGTGTCAGTATCTCTGTGAACGACTGTATAGGTGTGTGAGTACATGTATGAGTACCTGTATAGGTGTGTTTGTGACCCTTAAGTTAAATTAATAATAAATATTTGTATAACTTTACAAGTAGATTTTATCAACACATTATAATACAATTTAAACCAAACAACTAACAAAAAACAAATATAACAACTGATTTAACTATTTACAAATACAGAAACACACTGAAACTTAAACTTTTGATTAACTACTTTAGGAACTCACCCATATGCTTAAAATGCTGCTGTCTATTTACTTTACCTCTCCAAATGTGTAACGGAGAAGGAGTAAGTCAGATTAAAAGTAAAAAATGTGATTAAAAAACACCCAATGTGACAAGGAGGGGGAAACAATTTAAGGTAATACTAATACAAATGTTTAGAAATAGAGTAATGCAGAATTTAATACGACACACGAGGGCCACTAAGACGAGAATATCAGCACTCAAACTAAAATAATATATTGAGAGTGTTGTTGATAAGGTGTTTGCTCTGAAGTGCAAACTATTTATTTTGATACTAAACAGAATGAAAACACTGGATAAAACAGTGTTGTCCATGAAGAAAATAACAGTCTTTTTGATAAAAGTTACTTTTCCAAAACTTTCAAAGGAGAATGGAAGTGTACATCTACTACTGAGCCTTTCTTTAATGAAGAAAGCTACTTACATGAGAATGGATTTGTGTATGCAGTTGAAACAACTTGCCAATGTTATGAAGTAAAAAACAGTAGTCCTGTTGCAAAAGAAGAGATGGTTCCTACAAATATAGACGAAGAGTAAGTGAAGAGGTTCAAGGAAGACATAGACATGCTCCTGGGTATAAATGGGATATCAGTAGTATTTGTAGTATTTGCCACTATTAAATTGACACAGTAGATCCCCACCCATGTACTTGCAGTGCTGCTGTCTATTTACTTTACCTCTAAAAAATTTGGGACGAATGTGTACTGGTATCGTCGTCATGTTGAGCTGAAATGCATGTTTTGAAATTAGGGGACACCAACTTGATTTCTAACCCTGAGTTGAGCAGAATATCATTGGGATCACTTATATTACTTTGTGAGAGAAGCAAACTATAATCTTTAAGGTATCTTCCACTACGCTTTAGAAAGGATTTAAAGATAGAGTTGTGAATTTACATTTAGATGTTAAATGCAGTATTGAAACTGTGGGTGTAGAAAGAGATTTGGAAGAACCACTCCTTATGCTAGTGAATATTGTGCCCACGAAAAACAAAAAAATCTGGCAGGAACTAGTGGATGTAAGAAAGGTGATGAAAGCTACATTATGTCCTAAAGACAATAACTTATACTATAAAGGTATACATGCTGCCTAACATAGAAGTTGCAAGGAGGTAGGAATGCTGACCTCAAGTAGACAGTTCAAAAAAGTGGATAGAAGTACATCTGAAAAAATATATGAGCCTTACAGTTCCCATCCACTACATTCAAGAGAGGTTATTTGGGATGCTAGTGAACTGTATCAGATGTAACAAGCTAAAGGAATTGCAATGAGTGTCTGGAGAAAGGTTTGAAGGATCAATATTTTTCTCAACTATTTTGAACTAGACTAGGCAGATGGTATGATGAACGACCTGTGCAGATACCTGCAGCAGGTCAACAAGATTATATTTTGGGGACCCTGGATTTCATATTCCATATGTATTCCATGTGCTATTTAAAACAAGTCGCTTCTTCTCAGTATAAAACTATTAGAAACACTTTCTTAAAAAACATCAGTACTTTTAGCAAACATTTCAAAAGTACCCCACAAAATCCTCCCAGCAAAAGTGACATAGTTTCTGACTAACAATGAATTTCACTTCTAATGTATTAATTCATACTTACTGATAAGAGCCTCCTTTATAGTGGGATACCTCAACCCCTTCCCCTTCTCTAGGGCCAGTATGTTGTCCCTCCCATGACCATGAATGTGACTCCAAAGGCACGCCTACAATCTTCCTCAGAGATACTCTTACCTCTACAGATACTTCTTATGCCAGAATTAACCTATATATATATATGAGCCCCTTCCTTAAGGTCAGGCACCAAGTCTCTGAATATATGAACTCTTTCTTCTACACTGGACACAGTAGTGGTGCTCCTACCATTTTTGCTAGATGTTAACAGCTATGTGGCCTTCAAGAGCAACTCCTTGGCATTTTAACCAGCATGACCCTTTTCTCTTTCAAGGATCTCTTAGCCTCACCTTTTCTATCCTCTGCACACAGCTGTGCCAGCTGCAGCCTCATGCTTCACTCAGCCTGTCTGTCCTTGAGGTCTTCAGGGGACTGGGTTTGGGAGGAGACAGTACTTCCTATACTACATTCAATAGATAAGTCTCTCCCTCTCTGGGGATCCCTTGTCTATTCTGGATACTTTACACATTCATTGTTCCACTCCTCTCCCTCCTTCTGAAACACACAGCCTGTTGGGACTGTGATTCTGAGGTCAACTACAATCAGGGTTCTTCCTTTTCAAGAGTGCTGAAGAAGTCCTCTTCAAACTCTTCTTGTGGTGGAGGTTGCATTCTGCGGCTGTCCCCCCAGACTCCAAGGGCTAAGGGTTAACTAGTACTCAAACTTGGATGTACACATGAGTAAATGGGTGTGTGAATGGTCTTATGAGTATCTGAGTAACTGTGGCAGTCACTCTCTGGCTATATGAGTGATGGGTACATAACAGCTTTTGTGAGAGTGTAGCATGGTCTATAAGTGCCTTCCTGACTGTGTGAGTGTATGCAATTTACATTCTATTAAGTACATACTATAAGCAAACACCCACTTCAAATTTCAAATGTATTAATTCATACTAGGACAATAAAATAAATATACATTTAGTATCGCAATTCCTCCTTCTCCTTTCCTGCTCACTGTATTTTTAGTTAATATTCTCATCTAAGCACCCTTACATTTTCCCTTCTAGTATACTGTCTAGAAGCTACACAGTTTCTTTCACCTTACAAACACTCACTATCTTTTTTCTAAATAAACTTCTATATACTTTTATATTCTTCAACCTCATTAACATACCTGTAAAATCTCTATTCTATGTCTGGTAACATCTGTTTGCATTTGGGGTCTCCAGTCAGAACTCTTGTAAACTGCCTTATATCTCAGTAGAAAAGCAGCTAAAATGGCTACCCCTCCCATTGTGCTCTTACTTATGCCGCTCTAGCTAACAAATCACTGGCTTCCTTTCATCTTTTTTTTTGTTATACCACTTCTAAATGTTCAATATTTCTTTAACCCTTTCCATGTTAACTGAGAAGGAGCCAAATTTAGTAGGCTTGTTCATGAATGTGTGAATCCACCGCAACGCTCAACACGGCCATCCTGTATAACTTCACTGCAAGGTTCACAAATTTACACGGGGCTGTGCTGAGCCTTGATGATTCAGTGCATCTCGCAAGTAGCCCAAAAAAGATTTCTGGGATTTTACTGCCCATTAAACATGCTTTAACCTCAGTTAAAACATATACCTGGAGTAAAGAAAGCTTTCACCTGACTCCTTCAATTAGTATGCAAGAAATTTTTCAGCCCCGGGGACTGTTTATCGAGATATAAAATGATAGCTGCAACTTTTCTCTCAGGTTGTGGCCAGCCAATCAGGGCATTGTTGATCCACTTGGATCACAGAAGCACAAAGATTGGCATGGACGTCAATTTAGCAAATAGCCAGGGGTAGTGGAAGTGACTTCACATGCCCTGTGACCTTCGCTTTCACTCCCACATGCATATGCTTGTACATACAGATGCATTCACACATGCATAAACACACTCTCACATACACACACTGCCTACACATGCGCACACATTCAAACATACACACACAATCTTTTACATAAACCCACTCAAAATTGCAAGCACAAATACAACATACACACATTTAAAAGCATTTTTTACTTAACTCAGCTGCCAGGGAATGTCATATTCCAGCTACTTGTACACCATTTTTTAAACTAATAGCGAATAATGTAATACTATTTACTATTAGTATAACAAAAAAATTGACAAAAAAACTATGTGAGTAAAGCCCCCACCAACCACCATAACAGCAAGCTGCTTCAGTTCCTGCCACTGATTTTATCACTGCTGACACTAGGGGCAAAGAAAGTGCCAAGGGTGTCTAGAGGCATGGTGTTCAGTTAATATCTCTACAACTACTGAATGGATTTACACCAATTAACAAAAAGCACGCTTGCTAGACCAAGATCTAGCTTTGTGCCAAATTTGGTGTATTTCTATTCAGCGGTTCAGGCTGTAGTCGTGTTCAAAATCCCTATGGGAATCGCCTCCCTTTTTCTCTGTTCCTGCTTGACGGATCACCTCGAAACTTTCAACACAACAGCTAAAGTGAGTGGCAAACTAGTTTTGACATTTTTGCGAGGATTTGTCTAATGGCGCTAAAGTTATTGGCAAAGCAAAAAGCACTTTCCCTTCCGAAACTAGCTACTAACTTAAACTACCTACTGGCGACCACCAGTAGGCAATATATTTATCGCAGAGTGGAGGTAGCCACTCTGTAGTTATAGTTAGGGCTACCAGAGATAGGAACTCCTAATATTTTTCACCATTAATAACTCTGCACCTGTCTGACAAATCTCCACAAAACTTTGCAGACATATTCATCATACTAAATTGGCACAGTATGCAAGGTTAGGCGAAGATTTGTCAAGAGCTGCAAATAAAAATGGGGGGGGGATTACAAAAACATATTTGGGCACCAATGCAGATTTGAATGAAATTTAACATGATTACACATTATGGTGTACAGAACATACTTTTCGATAGTAATGGTAAATAGGGTAAGTATTTTTGAAGTTCTAAGGCATTTTAACAGAGTGATACCTGTAGTTGCCGTATTTTTGCAAAATTTTGCTGTATTTTGTGGTATTTTGCAGAAGTTTGCTAATGGCAGGCTTTACAAACTTTACAAAAATTAATGCCCGCCATGTTGTTTTTATGCAGACTTTGGCTGTGTGTCCACATTTCACCCATAGGTACATGTAAATATTAGGTTTATTTAAGTGGTAATAGGTCGGGAAAAATATTTTACGTTTCTGTATATTTTTTTTTAAATGTATGGAGTACCGCAGTACTGCCTTGGGAGTGACATGGTACTTAAAAAAAAAACAATAAATGTGCCGAAAAGTTGTTAATATTCTGTAATACACTACATTTTGCAAATATAGGGCCATATGTATCAAGCTCTCCTTTTGCGAATCTCATATTGTGATTTTTCACGAATCGCAATTTGAGATTCGCAAAACGGTATGTATGAAAAAAATCGCTAAAAAATAGCAATTCTGTAAAAATCGCTATTTTCATTGCAACACCCCAAATAGCGATTCCTTAACTGAAAAAAATCGCAATTTTGCGAATTTCGCAAATCTGAGAATCGGAACCTCAGGTGCAGCTTGATGACATCACAACCAGGAAGTGTGACTACCCATGCTGCACCTGAGTTTCTGAAGCACAGTCAGAGAGAAGGAGTGGTGGAGAGGGAACTCTGCAGTGGTGAAAACAATGGAAGACACTGGAGACATGGCCAGCCAGGACACACAGCAGCAGCAGCAGGGGGAAACCCAGAGGAAAAGGAAACAAAAATTCTCTGAAGCTGAGTTGGAGGTCCTCATACAAGAAATGGTGTTCAGCCATGAGCACCTGTTTGGGAAGAAATCACTCCGGGTGCCTGAGACACGCAAGCGGCGTATATGGTCAGAAATCCAGCGCGTCCAGGAGTGTGGAAGATTTAGGAAAGCGCTGGTATGATATGCGCCAGCGCTCCAAGGAGAAGGTGGCTGCAAGGTTGGAGCAGGCCAGGAAGACTGGTGAAGGGACCTCCACTGCCACTGACTCCATACCTTTGGAGGAACTGATGGAGGGGACCCTGCTTCCGGAAAGTGTAATGGGCGTGGTCGACCTTGACAGCTCCAACCCCCCGGTACCAGGACAAGGTAAGAAGCATGCCATCACACCCCTGATACCCCCCAACTACCCCTACACACCCAGCAGTGACCCAGGAGCCTGACAAAACTAGAAGTCCAGTGCAGGTACACAAGTACACACAGCAATGCATTATGGGAGATGTAGTCACATGCACATTATAGTGGTGCATTTACACCCAGCCAGTCCCCGATTGCATCTGCACAGCAGGAAAGGCAAATACAAGACACATGTAATCCAGAACAGTGATATTTAATAATTGACAAGTGCAAGTCAGAAAAGTAAATAAATGTGTGCTTTTACGTCCACAGCACCAGCTGGAACACACGCAACAGACAGTGGAAGACAGGACGATTCCCCTAACAGACAAGCAGAAGGGCAAGAGGAGGAAACAGAGGAGGAGGACAGCCTAGTAAACCCTCCAAAGCGCCGCAGGAGACATGTAGTGCCACCACTGCCCCCATTGGAGGACGAGGGCCAGGACCAGTGTTCCTGTAATGCAATGGCACCTTGCTTACCCCCGAGCACGCAGAGTCCCGAGGGAAGCGCACACACATCCTGTGAGTGCTTTCGCTCCGCCGCTTTTAAATCACGAGCATCGTGAAAACGGTAATTCCGTCTGTGGCTGCAGGCTGTTTGTGGCCCTTTGTGAAAACATTTAATAATTGCAGCACTGTCATGCGCTGCAATTAACAAACATTTTCACAATGGCTCACAATCAGCCCCCAACCGCGCTCCCTTAAGAGAAGACATTTAGCAAGTCCAAAATGACGACGCGGACCACCACACTGAAATGTGTCTGAAGGCAGTACTTGGCAGTACTGCTTTCGGACTTGCTAAATATCTTCTCTTAAGGGAGCGAAGTTGGGGCTGATTGTGAGCCATTGTGAAAATGTTTGTTAATTCCAGCGCATGCCGTTGCTGCAATTAACAAATGTTTTCACAAAGGGCCACAAACAGCTCGCAGCCACAGCCCATTAGGAAAGAAGTGCAGCAAAATAAAAGATGTGATTAGGCGGTGTATCCCGCCTCTATTTTGCCTCCACTTTAATCATGTCACCAGCCCCTCCTCACTAGCGGTACGGGTCTCTGTTGTGGCTGGCTCGGGCATATGCAAGTGCGCTCTTCTCAGCTGACAGCGCGGGTGAGACAGAGCCTTAGCTGCCAAGGTTTCAGATTGCTATCAGTGACATTTTTATAATTTCTATGTAATCTTGAGTGACATTTCAACAAATGTGAGTGACACTTTCTTTCAAGCAAAATCAAGCAATGAAGATGAGGGAAACATAAATATGAGACATTACACCCCTCAGATAGCTGTAATTTCTTTTATTCATAGGTTTTTCCTCTTTTTCATGGCTGGATTTTACTCGCCAGAAAGGTTCACTCATAGTTCTTGAAATGTCACTCATAATTACACTGTAATTATGAAAATGTCACACACAAGCATTCTGAAACCTTGGCAGCTATGTGTAAAGCACACGTCGTGCTTTTGGGCTTGCTGCAGCCAAGCCTCCTAAAAGTTATACACAGCAGTAGTTGGCTGCCAGATTGTGAGCTGTGCATGGGGATAGATGAAGGCCACTGCCAGGCTTTGCTGCATGCAGCTGACTAAACATATAGTAAGGGTGTTGTCCTGGTGTGAAGAGTTGGAAGCCGTGCATGTTCCTGGCCTCCAGCAATTTTCAGGCATCAATTAAAATGTCTAGATAACTCTGGTCATTAATCGTCTTGCTGGAAAGAGATAGAGGTTTGTCTAGTGGAAGTTTTGACTCATCCAAAGGTCGCACAGTGGGTTAAAATGCCTGCTGCTAAGAACATGTACCATGCAGATAACAAAGTGCAAAAATGTAAATAGGTCAGTGGGTTACTGCTTCTGTAAGAGAGCTCATTTTGTTACTTGTGGTTTGTAAGTCAAAATCCTAATATAAAGCATTTAGCTATTAATTGTTATCAAACAGGTGCATGTTAACTGCAAGTATTATGTTAGGGCAATATGTTTTATTGCCCAGTCGTTTATTATCCTTATCTTGCCAAAAGGGTTCATCTGGGTAAAAAAACAATTCTTGTTTTAAAGAGAACCTCTAACAATGGTGTCACATTTTGAATTCTGAATTCGTACTTTTCCAGAATAAGCACTCTTAAACTATATTGCCTACTACTATCGATAACTCCTACACTACACCTTGTAGTCTTGTCTGATGTAACACTTCCAATACACTGATTTACACACCTATGATTGTCTCTGTGCAATGTGTGTATTATGTAAAGTGCTCTGACACCTTACACTGGTATGAGTGGTACTATAATACTAAATTAATCAGAGAGCCAGTGGTTCTGGAGACTTGGGGGCTGCTGTTAAAGGGTGCTAGTGAGGGAATCCGTGGTAGAGGTGGCCATTGAGGGGCGCCAACAAACATTGTCGCAAAGGGCGCCACCAGTGTTAAAGGCGGCCCGGCTGTGCCTAGTTGAAGTTGGCTGACCAAAGTCCAATTGAACAACCTGTAAAGCACACTATATTCTTTTGAACTTGCTGCATTTCTTTTAGGTGTCACGTAAGTTAGAAATCTCTCTGCTTAGCCTAGTGTGCCGCCTGGCTGGTATTTTGTTGCTTCTTACTGTCTGTGCATCCAGATATACAATACAACAAGTAACATTACACCTACAGCAGTAAAATCTTATAATGGTACTATCATTGGAGTCTTGTGCTTTTCTAAACCCGAAGTATACTTGCCTGTGTAACCAATTCATGTCATGGCGTGTGTCTAAATTGTAAACCTGTTTAAACAACAAAGGAGTGTCCTCTGGTGTTTGAGAAACCACAAACAGGAGCAGAAGAACAAAAAACTGGCCTCACTTGGATCAGTTAGGAAAGCCCTCACTCACCACCTAGTGGTGACATGCTTCATCATTGGGCCCCACTAATGAGGCCGAGTGCCTCTTTAGTGTGCTTCGACGCCAGATTTACTGCGGAGCAGGTTTTGTGAGTTCGGGCGTGCAGTGAAAGTAAATTATTTTATAGTGAGGGGATTAAAAAGATGTCTTGAGTGTATCAAAAAATTGTTTATTATCAGATCACTAGGACATGCATTTAAAATTCGGTGTAGGAAAGTAGTCCACAATTAATTGTGTGGCTATTTCCAAAGTTAGTTATTTGTCAGTCAACATGTTTCTGCCTTTGAAACGGTGTAAAGTTACCAGGCATTCATCAGGACTAAAAAAAGGTGTACTAAACCCTGGCGGTATGGGTACGCTAAGGCCCACCCTTACCTAGGGACGTGAAGAGTGAAAATGGTGAAAATAAGTGCAAAAAGGGGGAGAGAATTCTCTTCCCAGTTATTCCTGGTTTAGGAGGCTTCAGCACTTATATGGTGTGTTCATGGTACACCATGGGTCACGGGAGGGGGGTGGTAGCGTAATTGGCACACCGCTCTCGATGCTAGGCGCCCTCTGTATACCTGCAATACCCTCAGACCGGACCCCGACGTCGGGGTCCGGTCTGAGGGTATTGCAGGTATTGCAGAGGGAAGTCAGGGTAGGCTTCAGGGGCATGATGAGTGCCCTGGAGGCACTCTGTGAGGAACTTAAGGCCAACCGTGCTGCAAGGCGCAGGGAGATGCAGCGCCTAGATCTGTACCCACGGCGGTGAACCGCCTGCCCTCTGCTACCAATGTACTATCAAGGCGCAGCATATGCATGCAGTGCGAGGTGTCACACAACAGCCAGGATGTTGCAAGGGCCCTGGTCCACATAACATCTGCTGTAGATGAGCTGCGGGCAGTTCGCACTACTGGGCCAGGAGTCCTAACTCCCACAGATGAGGATGCACAATCAGGAAGAAGCAGCATCACCAACCGCCCATCATGGATAGGCGCCGTAGTGGCCGTACCAGTAGACATAGTGGGCCAAGTGAGGAGGGCACTGTGCAACTCCAAACAGGGGCATCCTCCCGACAGCGCCGCATTTAAGGTGCACTAAATGGGACCACTGGATGGGTGCAGCTACCCAAATAACATGGACACGTGCTCCTGATTGAACAATTGCACTGTGACAGTAACATGTGCTGGACATTGGGACATACATTGTGTAGCACTCAGGCTGTGTGCCGTCATTCATCCCCAAGTTAAGGAAATAAAACACAGTCTCACAAATGATCTCTAGCATTGTGTCATATTTCTTACCTAAAATAGTTGTGTGTTATCTCATCTCGCCTCAGGCGCCCAGCAGCTGCACCAACTACATCAGCTGCCATGCGTCCTGTAGCTGGCCCCTCCACATCTGATGAATCCGATTCACTGAGCTCCACCGGTGTGCCTTTCCTGGTGGGGATGTTGTGCAGCATGGCACATGCTACCACTATCTTGCAAAAGGTCTGGGGGCCGTATTGTAGTGCCCCTCCACTCTTATGTAGGCATCTGAATCTGCTCTTGAGTATCCCGAATGTCCTCTCAATGGTGGCTCTGGTGCTATGTGGGCGCTGTTGTACTACCGCTCCCCAGCGTTGGCTGGTTTCAGGTAGGGCATCAGAATGAATGTAGGCCACTGCACTCTACACCACTCCATTGTATGCTGTTCCAATCTATGCAACTCTAGTGTATGCCATTCCAGTATACTTTACTCCACTGCATGCCACTCCACTGTATGCTACTCCACTGTAGTCTATTACATTGAATGCTACCCTACTGTACATCACTCCACTCTACTCCAGTCCACTCTATGCCACTCCACTCTATGCCACTCTACTCTACGCCACTCCACTCTATGTCACTTCCCTGTGTGGCACTTCACTGAATGCTGTTTTACTGTGCACCACTCTACTCCACTCCACTAAACGTTAATCCACTGTACACCACTACAGTCTACAACACTCCACTGTATAATAGTCCACTCTATGCCAATGTACTCTATGCTAGTCCACTCTACGTTACTCCGCTTAACGGCAGTGCACTGTGCAACACTCGACTTTATGCTATTCCACTGTATACCACTCCATTCTACAGCACTCCACTATACTCTGTTCCACTTTATGGCACTCCGCTGTTTGCTAGTTCACTGTACCCAACTCGAGTGTATACTATTCCATTCTACCCCACTCCACTGTACACCAAACCAGCCAATGACACTCCACTATACCCAACTCAAATATTCGCTACTCAACTCTACTCCATTCCATTCTACACCACTCCATTTTAAGCCACTCCACTGTATGCTATTTCATTTGAAGACACCTTCACTCTGTCAACTCCACTCTACACTATCCCACTGAATGCTATGCAACTGTATGCTGCTCCACTCAATGGCAATGTTTGGCACTTCACTCTACCACACTATATGCCGCTCCACTGTAGCACACTGTAGTCTACTCTACGTCACTCCACTGTACAACACTGTGCTCTACTCTTTGCCACTGCACTGTTCTCCACTCTAGGACAATTTTGCACACTCTACAACAAAGCATAACACTCAACTGTACGACACACCACTCCACTATATAACACTTTACTCTACTGTATGTGATGCCACTATAGTGTACACCACCCCACGTTATTGTACTATACGAGATGCCACTCCACTACATGAAACTTTAGTTTACTCTATTCTATGCTATGCAACTCCACTCGACTCCACTGTATGAAAGTTCAACCCACTGTACGCCGCTGTACGACAAACCAATGTACACCACTCCACAACACGATATAGTACTCTATAAAATTGCTCTCTACTACTCTCTATGCCAGAGTATGACACTGTACTACACTGTATGCCCCTACACTGCTCTTTGCAACACTCTACTGCACTCTATGGCATTTTACAACACTCTACCCAACACTATGCCTCTCGATGACACTCCACGACACTCGACTAAACGACACCACAGTCGAAGTTACTCCAATGTACAGCACTCAACTGTACAGTATGGCACGCAATTCCACATTACAACACATCCCTACACTCTACAATACTCCACTCCACGATATGACCCACCATGCCAGTCCACTATATAACACTTTACTCCAGTATACACAACACCACTGTACTCTACTCCACTCTTCTGTATTCCACTCCACACTAGACTATGTGACACAAAACTTTATAGCACTGTCATTTACTACACTCTACAACACTGCACTTAACAATACACAATTAAATGACACTCTAAACTAAAATGTGAAAACACATTTTTATCAAAAAAATATAAACCATTAAATTTAATTTAAAAAACAAAGATTAAAGCTATTTTATCGTTAGGAAAACTTAATTTATTCTTTACATGCAAACCCAACTTATACAATACAAGCAGGAGAAGTTATAAAGTTATCTATCATCACATTACTTTAATTATAACTCGCCACTCTACCATGCACTGTGTTCTGAGAAATTATATAATTTCAGATGTCGTAAGTCTTAATATGGCTGGTATGATTTAGCACCCTATAGGTTATACAATATGCAAGGGTATTACCAGTGCATGGAGAAAGGGTGAGTTATAGTTGATGTAGTGTGGCCATGGCTTCAAGAAGAATGTGTACCAATGTGTGCAATGCATAGTCAATTGAAGGTGAAGTGTAAATGACAAATGTAAGTTGAAAATAGTGGTGTGAAAATGTTACATTTAAGTTCAGTCAGTCAGTCAATTACTTTATTCAATACCTATATTGTAAGATCATAAAAGTACAGATGAATACAATTTAAAAACAACAAAATACAGATGAATGCAATTTAAAAAACATCAATCAACCAGTACAAAAAATGTCAGTATAAAAGTAGAAATAGCAGAATGATAGCAATAATAAAAACTATTTAAAATGTATTCAGGGCTGTTGCGATAACGCCTGATCTTCCATGAAAGGCACCACTGACAAGCAAACCATGTGTTTAGGCAGGATTGTAAAAAGAACATTGCTACATGACATTGTTTAAAATACAATGTACACATCTGGGGAGAATAAAACTTTTATGGGGTTCCTTATACAATTTACAAAACAAAAAAAATTGTAAATTTGATTGTACAGAAGAACTATCATAGGGACAAACGGGTAAGCCATTTATAGAGTAAATACCTGCAGGGTGTGCCAACATGCACGGGATAAGATTTAATTGGAAGCTAATTAAAAGGAATCTATGACACACGTTTGATACATTGCATAGGTATGACATTATCCCTTCCTGAGGCTTCGAACCTTCAAGATATAGTTTTACCAATACCTTTGTATAGTTTATTTGTAATCTGGCACCTGCTCTTTGTTTAAGAAAATGAGCTTTTACCTCCCACCTTGAGATGCTCATGCAATCCCTGGGGGTGATAAATAGGCGCTCCAAACCAAAAGCGGAGAAGGTTGATTTAATATAGGAAATCCATGGACTTCTATGTACATTTTCCATGGATAAACAATCTTCAGTTAGGTTTTGGGTATTCTGACTAGACTCCTTTCTCTAGATTGAGTGCCACAGAATCATTGGTGCCAAAGAGATTGTATCAGATAGATATGGGACCTCCAATTCTGTATGGGTATTAAAGTTGGATCAGCTTACGGGAAGGCCCATTTGCTTTTTCCAGAAAGTGTTCTCTATCACTTGGAGGGGAGCTGGATTAGAATGACCCCATATACCTGCCCCGTAAGATGCTACCGACACTGATTTAGCTGCATAGACCTTTCTTACCCTGTCAATAGGCTGCACCCCCAGTTTTTTTATAAAAGAATGGAGGGCAATGATACTTCTCTCTAATGATAACCCCCTAATGGCGCACATACAGGATCATGATAGCTGCCTATCGAATGTTACACCTAGGTAAGAAAAGTCATTGTGTGGGCTTATTTTTTTTCCCCGGAAATATAAAAACTGGGCACCTTCCAATCCTTCCTTCCAGGGGTTAAAATAAAGGATTTTGACTCATTCATTTTTAGCCCTAATTTTTGCATATAGGTTACATAGATGTTTAATAGCTTTCACAGGGCCAGGCCCATGCAGGCAATTAGCACTGCATCGTCAGCATATAGGAGGATTGGGGTGCGAACATTGTTAATTTTTGGGACGTCTAGTGTAGAATCCGTCAAGAGCGCTTCTACCCCCCTTAGTGTAAATAAATAAAATAAATGGGGTGAGTACGCAACCCTGGCGGACTCCTCTGGTAATTGGAAACGCCCTGGTGCACTCTCCTTCTCTCCCGTATCTGACACAGGCCATAGCTGATAAATAAAGCTGCCTAATAAATAATATAATTGCCCCATCTATGCCCATTTCCTCCATTATTCCCCTTAGCTGTTCATGTGCCACACAGTCAAAAGCTGTGGACAAGTCCATGAACGCTAGGTATAGTCTACCAGACTTTGCTTGGGTATACTTGGCGATTAACAGGCTAAGATTAAGGCACTGATCTTGGGTACCCATAACCTTTTAAAACGTGTTGGACCGGAATTAAAACCTTGCTTTTAGTTGCCCAATCCTCTAAACCAGTGGTTCCCAAACTTTTTACCAAAGGGCTTGTGGAAAGTGAGCAATCAGACAGCAGCACAAAAATCCCACTGCTGATCCTGGCTGCATCTATTTTTACCTGCCTGCCAAGTAACGGTAACCTATACACATGTGCCTTTCAACGTTTTATTGCTTTTATTGCATTCCCTGTATTTTCATTGTTGTGTCTGTGGCTGCTGTTGTCTGTCTTCCTCCGCTGCCTGTATGTGGCCTTTTTCTTCCCTCTGTTCCCCTTGCTGTCCCCGTGCTCTCTCTGCCCGGTCTTTCCTTCTGTAGCCCTCCCTGCCCCTTGTCTCTGCCCGGTTTTCCCTTCTATTCCCCTCGCTGCCCCCATGCCTCTCTGCCTGTTCTGCCTTCTGTTCTTAGCTGCCCCTATATTTCTGTATTTTGCCTCTGTGCCATTCGTTTTTTGTGCCCGTCTACCCTCTGTAACACTTGTTTTTCCCTCATTTTTGTGCCCCTTTTGCCTTCTGTTCCACTCGATTTTTCCCTCATTTTTTGTGCCTTTCTGCCATCTGTTCCACTCGTTTTTACTTCGTTTTTGTGCCTTTCTACCTTCTGTTACACTTGTTTTTCCCTTGTTTTTTGTGCCTTTCTGCCCACTGTGCCACTCGCTTTTTGTGCCTTTCTGCCCTCTGTTCCACTCATTTTGTGTGCCTTTCTGCCCTCTGTTCCACTCATTTTCCCCTCGTTTTTTGTGCCCTTCTGCCCTCTGTTCCACTCACATTTTTGTGCCCTTCTGCCCTCTGTTCCACTCGTTTTTTGTGCTTTTCCGCCCTCTGTTCCACTCGTTTTTTGTGCCTTTCTGCCCTCTGTTCCACTTTGTTTTCCCCTCGTTTTTTGTGCCCTTCTGCCCTCTGTTCCACTCGTTTTTTGTGCCCTTCTGCCTTCTGTGCCACTTGTTTTTTCCTTGTTTTTGTGTCCCTTTTGCCTTCTGTTCCGCTCGTTTCCCCAGCCGCTGTGCCCCCTGCAGCCCCGCCCCCTGACTGCCCACTGCCCATTTGCTGCCCTGCCTCCCGATTGTATTGTTGTGGTCTCGCCGATGACAGGCACTCGAGTCCTGCGAACCCCCTGGAAATGTCTCACGGACCCCTGGGGGTCTGCGGACCACAGTTTGGGAAATGCTGCTCTAAACGATTCAGTGAAATCCTGCCCATGAGTTTGGGTGTGCTATCCAACAACGATATTAGTCTGTAACATTTGGGTTTCGGATTTGTCCCCCTTCTTATAAATTTGTATCAGAATTGATTTCTTCCATGAATCTGCTGGGCCCACTTTTGCAACTGCATTAAAAACATTTGTCAGCACCAGACCCCACAGATCTGGCTGATCAACGAAGAAATCTATGGGAGTACAATCCGGTCCTGGCGCTTTGTTAATGGAGCACGGGGTTGGGGCTTCTCTAACTTCATAATGTTCATAGACCAGTGGTGGGTCAATGAAAGGGGTCATGGGTACGTTCTGTATTATCACCCCCTCTGCATTAGGATCAAATATACGGGAAAAATACCCGATCCAGGATTCCTCATCAACATGACAGTCCAATGTAGGAACTGATGGTGATTTGAGGAAGGAGGCGTTAATAATACTCCAAAAATCCTCAGATTTTTTTTGCAATAGCCTCTTGGTGGAGTTGTTCCCATGATTCCTCCTTCAAGATTTTAATTCTTTGGAAGCAGTGTTGCTTCACTAGGGTTTTATCTCTGGGAGTTGCCCCCTGGTCCTGGTGGAAAGCTAATAGTAATTTAGTGCTCACACGATCGAACCATCTTGGCCCTGCTGTTATGGTAGTCGGTTTTTTCCTATAAAGATGGTGTCTAACCTCAGTTAATATGGCCTCAAATGGCTTGGTCATTGGGATGGGTTAGAGGCAGGTTCTAAGCATGTTAGAATGTTTCTCTGTCTCTTTCTGTGGGACAAGGGATGCTTTATCTGCTAGGGCCCATTTTAATGTTATCCCATTAGCTTTTGCAATCACGGGCTTAATTTGCCTTATCTCTTCTGTATGAATAACTGCCCATTTCAATTTGTCAGTAATCGCAGTATGATCACTTAAATTTGAATAATTGATCTCACAGCCAAGAATACATTTTTTAAGGGGTTCTGCTACGATTCTGTAATTGATTGTACTACCCTGAGAGGGCGTACCGAACGTGTTATACAACATGCCAGAGTAAGTATCAATCGGACTACAAATCTCTAGATTATTAATCATCAGAAGCTTTTCAGGGCTTCTCCATACATACTGATTATGATTAAAATGGAATAAGGGATCTCCTTCATCGTCATTAAAACCGCATGCTGCTGAGTTTGATAACTGACAACAATGTGCATTAAAATCGCCATCCAAAGTATTTTTGGGGTGATTTTTAAAGTGCTAGTGCAATTGTTGATATCTATCTCCACCTGGTCTGCAACCTCTTTCATGTCACCTGAAAAGTTAACTAAAACTAAAATGTCTTCATCTGGACCTTTTAAAAATAATAAATGAAAACAAGGGGAAACATTATAAAATGAGACAACTTACACCCCCAGAGTGTGTTTTGTAAGAAGGTTAAGGTCCTTCCCCTACCTCTGCCTGATCTTGATGGGAGGGCGAGGGTATAGAATGAGCGATAGCTATCCAGGTCCATCTGCTCGACCTCCCAAGTTTCCTGGAAGCAGATCAGGTTATATGTAGTTATAATATTTATCGAATCTGGGTCCTGAATTTTTCTGCTCAGACCAGCAATATTCCATGACATAAATGTGATTGATTGAGATTTCTCAGATATTTCGGTTATGGGCAATTGTGTGTCATAAACCCGTAAAGTTGAGTTTCAAACACAAGTAGGAGTACTCCTGCTCGGGTTATGTCAATTGCAGCCCTCTATTATATGTAGGAAGAGGGGCAGAAAACGGACCCAGAGGGTATTGGGGTGAGGTAAACGAAGGAATAGCCAAATTCAATACGGGAGACCGTTGGCCTTGCAGCCCCAATATGTTGGGTTTATAAAAAATATCCCAACCGTAAGGCAAATATTTGGGTAAGCGATGTTGTGGCGGTAGGTAATATTTGGAATAGCTGGCGAACCAATGGGACGAGTTAAAATTGACCACCACACAGTCACCTTCAATATCTTTCTCCGAGTCTCCCACCCAACCCACTCTTCTGGCCATTAAAATATATGCCAACATTGCTTTATGACCCCCTATAAATTGTTTGAAACAATAACTTGCTTTAGACATCAATTGTTCAGTTGTCTCCACTTATGCATTGTGTAATTTTGTGACATTTGTTAATATTACAACATAAGGGCAAGCTGCAGGGGGAATGCCAGTGTTGTATGATTAACATTTGGGCAACTTTTGGCCAGTCCAGTCCTTTGGTGTGATCTTGTCTCAAGTCTTTCTGGGGGTCGGGTGGTGTCTTTAAAAGTTCCTTGCGGTATGTTACCAGTTTTATTGGTAGTAGTTGCGTTCGGAGCTATGGAGTTAGTCCTTTGAGCAACATGTTGTGGCTGGATGGGGTCTGTTGAATTTCTCCCCAGGTCACCATGGAGCGTATTTCTTCCAGATGTCGGTAAATCCTGGTTAGCTGGATAGTTGATGCGACAACCAATATTGTCTTCATTTAGATCTCCCCCTACAAATGGGTTGTATTCTATTTTTGTTTCAATTCTAGTCAATCTGTTTATCAACGGTCGCAGTAATACAGTAATTGACTGCTCTAGCTTTAAAATGAATACATCCATAGAAAATGGGTGGGAAACATTTGGTTCTTGTGGTGTAGCAATTTTTTCTTTTGTTTGCCTCCCCCCGCCTTTCTTCTTCTTCTGGGATGCTTCTGATGTATCCGGAGGGGAGAGAGAGGCGGTGGCTATGCTGGAAATCAGGCCTTTTGGCCGAGTAGTAGGAGGCTCTAAGTTTGTAAGTTGCAGGTCTGTTACTAACATATGTTCCTCCCTAATTTGTGGGCTCCATCCCAGTAATCAGCAAGCACGCCCCCCCATAGATAATCTTCAATCAACAGATGAAATCTCCTTATCAAGTGCATCATTATCTCTTATGAGAAAGGAGTCTAAAGTGTTTGTGGGGTCACCTCCATTACTTGTAGTTGTCGTTTTCCGTTTCCTCATCTTGTGAATCGGGCCAGGGTCTCTTCTTCCATTAAACCATACACGTTAGGGAGAGGGCCCAGCCCAGCCTCTTCTGGGCACTGAGAGGCACAGACAGGCCCACATTTGGCCGGGGCGTGGCACAGGCACGCCCGCGCCCGACCCGCGCTGTGTGAGTACGTCGGCCCTTTAGTGTGCCTCCTGGCGCATAAACGGGATGATGGGCGACCCTCCTGCTGCAGGTGATGCTGGGCACTCTGATCTTGTTTCTCCCAGCACAGAGCAGCAAAGAAGGTGTCCCGGGCTGCGGGATTGTGACGGCCCTTTAGTGCGCCTCCTGGCGCGAAAACAGGATGATGGGCGGCCCTCCTGCCTCGGGTGATGCTGGGCATTGTGGTCTTGTTTCCCCCAGCACAGAGCAGCAAAGACATTTAAGTTATTATAACTATAACTTTATCATTTCTTCTGTAAGTATAGTTCAAGTTGGCTTGAATATAAAGAATAAATAACGTTTTCCTAACTATAGCTTAACTTTGATCTTTGATTTTTTCATTTATATGTATACACACTAGCACCTTAAATGAGGAGAGGAGCATCTGAAATAATACAATTGAAGTATGATGATATGACTCCATGCATGAGAGAGGAAAGTTGTGGAACATTGAAAAGTTGTACCAAATCAATGATATATATTTCTGTGAAGGATTCATTAGAATTGGTGAAATAATATGGACATTTACATTTGTACTCTTTTGATGAATGGGTGACGAAGTGATTAGCACATTAAATAATTATCATGAATATTATAGCATTGGTGCTTTATTGGGTTTTTTTTTTTGTGTCCTCATTTTCGCCCTTGGTATATCGCATCAGGCTCTGGGAGAGAGGAATATACTGTCACAGATATACTGGTAGTGCTTTCACCGATAATTCAATGTTGACACTCAGTATTATCACATCTCTCCATAAAGCACCACGATATAACCGTAGCAGGGAGATTTTGCTGCAATTCGATACCCACTGCCATTTGGGGAAACCATTGGGTATATCGAAAAGAATAAAGAAAAATAAAGATAGACCAAGCAGCTTAATCATAGGACAGTGGGGAAAAAAAACCCACAGTCAAAAGCCAACTAATTTAAATTTAGGAGAAGCCAGAATTTAATTTTTTTAGGATTGCCAGATCTTGCGAGGTCAACTTTGGATGTTTGCAGGACTGAGATACGCCAGTCTAACAACGTAGGAGGTGCTGAGTCTTTCCATTTCCTGCAGATTTCCCTTCTGGCCAATAACATGCAGTAAAAAAGAAGGTTCTTTGCAGGGCCTCGAACTAACGAAAATATTCCGAAGATTGCGGTCATTGCATTGATTGAGATTGCTACCCCCAAAGATGTAGTCAATAGTTTACTAATTGAATCCCAGTAGGAGAGCAAGAGTGAGCATTCGAAAAACATGTGTATGTCAGAGGCTACTAGAAGCCCACACTTAGGGCAGGCTACAGGGGAGTGTATTGAAAATTTCGACAGCCGCTGTGGTGAATAGTATGCCCTGTGGAGGGTTAAAACATGATTCCTACGCAGCCAGGCTGGTTTCAGTATGTCCCACAAGATTTTAAAAGAGGTGTGCCAGATGTTATCAATGTCCTGATCAATAAAGGAAGCGCTCCATAGTGTCTCCGGTAGAGTGAAATCACCGTCAACCTCTTCCAATAATAAGTTATACCAGACTGAAATCTCCTTACTCACAGGAAGTTTGTCCAGCAACAGGGCCACTAAGCTGCTATCTCCTCCCAGTTGGTATCTCCCTCTAGCTGAACGCTGTGAGTGAGCCCAACTCGCAATCTGTATATACTTGAATCTGGAGAGACCCGGCCCTACTCTAGCTAGTAAAGCTTCCCAAGGTAGGAGAGAACCATTTATAAACAGGTCCCCCAAATCTCCAACCTGGACATCCCGGGGAATCCCACATTGGAGACCTGCCTGCAAAATATCCCAGTTTTATGGAGCCTCTCCGCTTAACCCACGTTTTTGTCAATCCCAATAATACCTTCAGCTTCACCTTTTAAAAAAACTTAGGGTCCCCAAACTTAAACAAAAAACCCTGTCGGCCAACTCCCTCTCTTCTAAGTAGTGCGGAGAACATAGTGCCTATTCCCACATTCGTGGGCATCCTAAGCAGCATCCTGGCGTGGGAGAATTGAAAAGCCCACGCGTATAGTTGTAGATCTGGAGCTGCAAGACCCTCCTTTTCTCTCCTACGCCTGATTTTTTTCCATGAAATCCGAGCTATGCGATCATTCCAAATAAAAGAGCTAATATCACTTTGAAATTTTGCTATGATAGAAGGCTCAAAATAAAGCGGAACAGTATTAAACGAAAAGGAAATTTTGGGCAAAATAGAAATTTTAACAAGGTTAACCCTACCCAGAATAGAAAGCGGGAGTGTAGACCAAGACCTCATAAGTTTTCTACATTCTCTTGCTATCAATGAAAAATTCAGCGTTGCAATTTTGTATATGTTTTTAATAATAGTGAGGCCAAGATAACGCATAGAAAGACTCAACTGAGCCCCTGTCACTGGCTCGGGGTCGTTCCACTGCATCATCTCAGTTTTGGATGCATTAATTTGGTATCCGGATACCTCACCATAGTCATAGGCCAGAGCAATTATAGAGGGAAGAGTGGTACGGAGGTCTGAAGAGAAGTTGAGAATGTCATCGGCATACAGGGCCACTTTCCTCTCCCAACCCATATATGAAAAAGACTTGATGTTACAGTCATCCCTTAACCGTTGGGCGAAGGGCTCTATATATAAGTCAAATAGGAGAGGGGAGAGGGGGCAGCCCTGCCGCGTACCCCGAGTAATGTTAAATGGGGCTGACAGTTCACCATTAACCAGTAAAGAGGTCATAGGCTTCTGATAGAGTAGACTCACCGCTCTGCGGAAAGCCCCCCCAATGTTGAATTTGCCCAAGACCCCCGACAGGAACATCAAATTGACCCTGTCAAAGGCCTTGGTGGCGTCATTGTGATGACAGCAAGGGGAAGAGAGTCCACCGTCGCCATATCTATGGCCCCAATAAGATCATAGGTTAATTCAAAGAGTTTGCGACCCCTCACAAAGCCCCTCTGGTCCTGATGTAATATAGAAGGTGCAGCTACCCCTAGTCTGTTGGCAAGAACAGATGTGAAAAACTTATAATCCGCGTTTAAAATCGAAATAGGTCTATAAGACCCACAACTTGAGGCTGGTTTACCTGGTTTCAAAATCAAAGTAATAGAAGCATCATTCCACGAATTAGGGAGAGACAGCCCTACCTGAAAGATCTGATTAAACAGCGACGTTAAAGTAGGAACTATTATTGTCAACAAGGTCGAATATAGCTCTGAAGGAAGGCCATCGGGACCAGATGCCTTACCCTTCTTGCTGTCTAAGATGGCACGGCTAACCTCTTCCTGCGTAATAGGTCTATCTAAGGTGGCTCTTTGTTCAGGTGAAAGAGAGGGGAGAGACACCCTATTTAACCAGTCGTCAACATGACAAGCCTCAACATGTTTGTCCTTGTGATAGATGTTCTTAAAAAAATCACAAAAGGCACTTCTAATGTCAGCGTCTGCTGAGTAAGTCACCTGATCTACGTTGATTTGAGCTATGTTATTTCTAACTCGATCAGTTTTGGCTTTCCAGGCCAGAAGCTTGCCGGCCCCCTCTCCATATTGAAAATGTGCTAGCTTACTGGCCTTCCATCTCTGAAGGACTCGAGTATTTATTATTGAGCCCAGTTCTCCTTTTAGGGTAGATAACTCATCTTGCCAACGTTTCATAGTTTCCGGGGGAACGGCCGGATGTAACAAGATTTTCTTTTGCACCCTAGCCATATCAGATTCCAATAGGGTGACAGATTCTCTATAGATTTTGATTTTTATGTGAGACCTTGTTTGGTATTATGCCTCGTAAGAAGGCTTTAAATGTGTCCCAAACACACCCGGGGGAAGCAGACCCAATGCTGTTATCAAAAAAACTTTGTGCTTCAATTTTTAAAGCGGTAATTTCATCGGGAGCAGTAAGTAATGAACGGTCAAATGACCAAACTCTAGGTGTGTTTTTCAACAGCCCGCCCAGTTCTAGAGAGATGGCCGCATGATCGGAAAAATGGAATGGGAGATGAGAGATGTTTTGTACCTGTTTAACTAGTTGCTGACTGATTAAGATATAATCTATTCTCGACTGGTGGTGGTATTTATAGTTGTGAAATGAGACACCTTGTTGAAGCCCAGATCTTAATCTCAAAATATCTACATAGCCAAATTCCTTCATTTTGTCAAGTAAAAGGGCCCTTGTTTTTGAGAGGATTACTGATCTATTAGTAGGGGATTTATCCAGTATAGGGTCCAAAACTATATTGAAGTCTCCAGCCAGTATCGTGGGCTCCGGATACGAAAGCAGGTGAGAAAATACAGTATTCAATACCGAGGGGTTGTCATGGTTGGGCCCGTAGTAACCTACTATTGTAATCAGAGCCCCCGCCACCGTCACAGAGACAATTACCCATCTACCTCCTGGATCTACGAGTTTATCAATTAACCTTGCTTTTAAAGATTTTTTGAAGAGGATCGCCACCCCTCTGGAGTTTAAAGATTGTGAAGTAGATACACAAAAATCTACCCATCTATTTTTTTTAACAACAGAGGTGATCTAAGTCTCTGTAAGATGGGTCTCTTGAAGTACAAGAATTTGAGCGTCTGAGTCTCGCAAATACTGCAATATTTTCCATTTTCTGGGGCTAGTGCGTAGGCCATTTATATTCCAGGAGAGAATTCCTATCTTCTCCATAGGACCATCCTCCCCATCACCCCATAACCAATACCCAGAGTAAAAGAGCCCTTAATATTAGAGCTAATGTTTGCCATAAAATATATGGCTCTCCTCAACAAGGACATAAAAAGTAGAACTGAGCAAAAAATGAGGACTTTTTAAGAAATTTCCCCCGCTGCCCCCCTCCCCTAAGCACCCCAAAACCCTCCCCCCACCCATGGGAAACCCCTACTCTATCTATCTGGTTATACCAGAAGATAGCACCCCTTCTGTGTTCCCGTCCTATCTGTATATAAACCCTTAATCATAGCCAAAAAGAGAAGAGGAAATAAAGAGAAAATAATAAAATACAGGGCTATTTCAAGTAGAAGGGAAGCAAGATTATACATTTTAAATTTTATATTAAGTTTGTTAATTAGTATATTGACATAACCAATTGTGCAAAAGTTTTTTCCTTTTTTTTTCCTTTCCGCTTATTTGTTTATTTATGTATTTATTTTCCCTCCTTCTCTCTCCCTCTCTATATCTTCCAATTTGTATCCTTCTTTTTTTTTAATTCTTTTTCTTTATCCTTTCTGTTAATCCCTTCCTCTCCCCCCTTTTTTTTTTCCTTTTCTGAACCTCCTTCACCAACTCATGGTTTAAGCGATCTTACCTATCCCAAGTATACTAATCTCCTGGGGATTAATAGATTAACTTGAAGAACCCTTGTTTTTATCTTTATCTTTTTCTCTGCCCAGGGACAGCAGGAGTTCATCAGCTGCCTGCACTGACCTGACGTTATGCATTGTGTTATTATGCATGACTTTCAAGGCCGCCAGAAAGACCAGATGGGCTACTGCCCCTAGGCTCCTGAAAGCTTCAAGCCTTCTACCAAACTCCCATTGTTTGTCTAGCGTAGCCCTCGAAAGGTCGGACCTAATTTGAAAGTTGAATCCCTTTCCGCTTAAGGATTTCTGCTTTAGTGCCAGACCTAATATAGATTCTTTGAGAGTATAGGTGTGGAAATTCTTCCACAGACTGATCTAATTTCAAACAGTCTTTTAACAAATGAATGATATATTGCTTTATGTCGGACCCCTCACTGCCCTCTGGTACGTTAAGAATACGGAGGTTGCTTCGACCTGCGTTGTTCTCCAGTGACTCCAATCTTTCTGACAAAATCTGATCCTCCTTCTTAAGCTTTACAATATCTGTCTTGGCTTCATCCAGATGTAATGAGAGACCCGACACTGTGTCTTCCAGACCTTCTGTTCTTGATGCAAGAGTGCCCACTTTCCTATCCAAGGACTCGCAAAAATTCCGAATGTCGGATTGAATGGAAGCGGAGTCCTCAAAGCCTTTCTTAATGTCTACTGACAAAGATGAAAACATTGATTGCAAATAAGAGGTCAAAGCTGGATTAACCCCGCTACCGATCTTGAAATCTGGAAGGGCTGTTGCCCCCCGCAGCCCATCTTCTTCTATAGGCGCATTGTTATTTAAGAGCCCAAGTTGCTGTGAAGCTGGGTGAGATTCCAAATGAGATTCAAGCGGTGGTGTAGCTGAATATAATACTGGGGAAGGTGAAAGAGATAAAAGAGTCAATGACCCAGAGGGATGTGAGGGCTCCATCATCTGAGTAGTAATAGAAATAGGGGAGGCAGTCAACATCTCCCCTGGACTCTCTTGGGGCTAGGGAGCCAACCTTAATGTTGACAAACCCCCCCTCGGTTTCAGCCATAATCGCTGCTCCATCTCCATCTTCAGACCCATTGTTACTAAGGGCACCTCCCTCTGCATTAACAATTATATCCTGCATCTCGTTAACTGTAGAGGAAGCTGTTTCTTCAGTTTCAGGAGTAATTTCGGAAGTAGCTGGTACAATAAGCCCCGGAGACTCCGATGAAGCCATTAAATGAGGAATGTCCTCGGAAAGCTGTTGGTCAGGGAGGCGCAAAATCTGTGGGACCTCCTTAAAATAGGACCACAACGACGGTGTTATTTTGGATCCAGAGTTGGCTGCTAATTTGATGTTTTTAGCGCTGTTTTAGCACTCTTTGCTGGTTTGGAGGTGAAGGCTCGCTTAGCTTTAACTTCTCTAGATAAGTATGAGGACAGCTGCTTCTTTGAGAGGGCGCCCAATGCTATCTGACATGAAGCTTGAGACTGGTAACTACTGTTGCTACTACAGGGGTCGGGGCTTTTGCTAGTCTCGAAGCCTATTCTCCCCGTGTTTTTAGCCTCCTCTCTACTGGGACCCGCTGCCCCCTTTGTGTCTACCTGTTTTAGATTAAATTTGAGAGAGTTTTCTGAAACTAGCAACAGACCAGGATCCTCCAACTCTCCGCATGATGACTCACAGCTCTTAACAACTTGACCCACCTGCTGACGCTGAGCCTCAAGTAGTGCAGGTAGTGCAGCTCTAGTCGTGCCTGCCACCTTCTCAAGATCTGCCTCGATATCTTCCTCTTCCTCCACTCTCCTCAGCCGCCCCTTACCGGTGCGTGAAAAGAAACTGGATCTGGAGCTGGAGCCAGAACCGGACTCCCCTGAGCCGCCTCGGGGTCCTGGAAGGAGGCTGCGGGTCCTTCTCCCATGACGGAGCTCCAGCGCTGCCAAGTGCCAAAGCTGCAAGCCAGAAGCAGCCTGCCGCGTACTTTGCGTACTTTGTGCAAATATCGGCGCTCGCAATACCAGTGAAATCGTCAGCAGGCTCCGAGTTGTGGGCGGCTTGAATCTAGACTGGAACCGCTGTTCGGGCTGAGGGAGTGGGAGAGGCGCGGCTGAGACGCCGTAAAACTCAGAGCAGGACCGGCACGCCCCATCAATGCACATGACCTCTGTAATCGGGAGCTCCGCCGTGTAATTACACGAAGCAAAGAAAGCCTCCAGAAAAGCCTAACAAGATCAAAACTTGGGGAGAACTTGGTTCCATAGGGGCTCGCAATCAAATCCGCTACATATTGGGACGGTGTGAGAGCGTACTAATGCCCTACCTATCTACCTTTGCACTTTATGCCACTCAGTTGAGAGGACTCACTAATATAATGAATATCATAATTGTACAGTTTGCCTTCGCACTTTAGTTGACAGGACTCATTATTATAATGTGTATCATAATGTGTAAAATTTACATTTGCACTTTATTGCTGGATGGGTGATGAAATCATTAGCATTTTAGATGTTACAATATTGATGCTTTATTGTTGGAACTATTATAATTGCACTTGTATTTGCACTGTAACCCATTCAGGTACTATTATAATATGTATATTTAATGTAGAATGTTCGTGGATTCCTTCAATTAAGTTTCTTAAATGTCTAAACATATACGATTTCTAGGGGGAAAACAGTGATAGATAATATGGTGATGAGAGAACATCATGTTATTTTGAAAATTGTAGGGGTGCACCATAATCCCGAGTAGTCAGCACCCACATATTTAGAGGATCTTACTAATGAAGTTAGAGATGCAACGTTAGGCTGGAATCAGCACAATATGTAGTGTCGCATAATGTAGAAATGTAATCATATGTGAAATGTCTCATTAGCAATGATGTGCCTTAACCCCTTCGAGGCTATTGACGAGCTGGGCTCGTCATCGCGCTTACCTGTCCTGCGCGGATGACAAGGCCAGCTCGTCACGTAACGCGGTAATTTTGAATTTGCCGCGCACAGCGGGAAAAGCCGCCGCAGCGATGCGGTTAATGAAGTATACATGTGCTTATTAATGAGTGGATTAACGTAGGCTTTTAATATGAAAATATATTGTTTGTTTGAAAATATAATTAATGCTTTATAGTGGTGAAATGGAATGTCATGTTGTGCTCAGAATTGCATTTCAAACGTGCAAGGGCCTGGGGCATGCTGAAGCCAGTAGAGGCCTAATTGTATTTTCTTTTGTTAGCTTTAGTCGAGAAGGAATGATTTTCACTCATCGGGAAAAAAGCTGTCCTCAGCAGATATTAAATTGTAACTTCAAATGTTTGCAGAGATGTTCCCATGTGTTTCAGCTTGCAGGTGCAAGGCTACAAGGCTGGTTAGGTAGAAGAGTCCATTGTTTAGGAGTTAGGACAGTAGGCCTGAGAGCAGAGGAGCTGCCAAAGAATTTGGGAGTGCAACATTTAGCGAGGAAGGTGCCTGGGACCCAAGGACACACCAACGGACGCTTGATGAAAAGGTCCCATACTGGAAAGTCTGAAGATCTGTACCTGCCAAAGGGGCGTATCTCTGGGCATTTCTACTGTTTTGGGGATTTTGTATTAGGGACAGCACCCGCGGGTGGAGAGCAGATTTTGTTGGGAGATTGACAGAGCAGGATGTAGGTAGCTGTAGAGAGAGTTGGGGAACTTAGGGCAGAGTGGTGTGTAAGAAGGAGCATCTTAGAATGAGCTCGATATTTAGACTATCTGCCTGAAGAAAGTGAATGTACTTCTTTGGAAGTCTTCACTGCTGACACCTTTACTCTGGTCTGAAGGGAATGTTAAGTAGGGATGTCACTTTAGAATAGTGTAGGGACAGACTAACCATTTTATTTTCTTTGTAAATGCAGTCTAAACTTCAAGCAGGGACTGTTCTCGGTTGCCTAATGCAACTCGAATTGACTTTGCTTTTTATTCTGAGTCATCTGAGAATCCTGCGTAGAATTATGTTTATATTAGTGGCAGTTTATTTTCCGAACCTCTTGCTGAGATGTTTATATGTTCAACAATTTTTGGCTATGTAATAAATCTACAAAATTACAGTTTGTAGCCAGTGGTTCTTTGAGTCTAATTTGGATTTGATTGTAAAGCTGTTCAAAGTTTGTTGGAAAATCTTCGCTTTAAACTTCTAGAACAGGGAAAAAGGTCCAATCGACCTGGTTTGGGATTCTAGGGATGGGTAAGAATATGTAGATAAAAGTCCCAGCTTCCCCAGTGATATATGGGGTATGTGGACTTTACTATACATATGTAGTGACCAGTGAGGTATATGGCGATGGTGCACTAGTTGGTTGTGGGTGTTTGGGGGAAGGGGAGCGTGCAGTGCCAGGAAGTGTGCTATCGTCTTCTGTCCCTCGCAACATGTAGTGATGTGACGGTAAAGGAAAAAGACTGTCCTACCTGCCGGGTGGCTTTTTGAGGTTGCTTGGTGGCAGCATGATTGTGGAAACACTGGAGCTCCACCCAGGGCATTTTTGCTTTCCCCCGATGCTGGGGGAGTCTCTACTGCCCTTCAGAACAAAGTGCACTGCAATCCCCCTCGGGGAGCTTGCTGCACAGGAGTGCCAGAGGGGCAGAACGGCTCTCTCTGGTGTCCTGAGGGGAAAAGTCAGCACAAGTCTGCCAGGGCAGGCTGGATAGGCAAGTCAAGGTGCTGAGGAAGTCTGGGGGGAGAATGAGGCAGCTATTCCCTGGAGCAATAGTCCTCAACTTGTTGGTAGAACAAGGCAAAGGAAAGAACTGAGGAGAGGGGAGGCATTTGAGACAAATGCAAAGCAAAAGAGCCAGGTGCAACAGCGACGTCAGCACCAGTCCCCTAGGTCTATGGAGGTACAGACCAGGAGAGAAATCAAGGTACGCGCTCCATGCTCAAACTGTCAGTAGTTCTAGGGTAACTTCAGATGTGGGCCCCTTAGCTGTAGTCACTGAAAATACTGCTAAACCCCATTGAAGTATTTTTGGGGGACTCTGGTAGGGCCAAAATCAAAGCTTGGAAAATCCTCTAAAAAGGCTAATAAGGCACTAGGCATTAGGGGAAGGAAAACTCCTTCCACCCAGTTAAGAGTGACTTCAACCCTTAATTCTTAATTTAGAGTGAAGGCTGCAGCAGTTCTAACTTGAAACATGCAAGGAACGGATACAAAAATTATGGATGCTTCTATCACAGGTGTAGTGCTGGGTAAGAATGGAGACACTCAGCCATTCGCACAGCCATCTGCGCAGATCCCTACTAGAAATAGGTTTGAGGTGCTTGCCTCTATAGAAAGTCCAGGGGAGTTGGATGAGGTGCCCCTGGTCAATAATATCGCCACTCAGGAGTCTCCCGGCGAAATTGGCAGGGGGGGATAGGGTTAAGGTTACTGGAAGAGTTGTTATCCACCATACTACTGTTTCGGAGGACTCAGATAAAGAAAAAAGATTTGAGGTTTCTGAAGCCAATCAGTCTGGGATACAGGTCTTCTGCCTAGCCTTTGAACCAAAAATTTAATAAAGTGTCCAATCGAATTAAAGTGCTGGAGCAAGAGGTGGCATTGAATAAGCATGATGTACAAAAAAATTCAAATGAAATTTCTCTGCTAACGAAACAAAATCAAGGCCTGAGGAAGGATCTAGAAAGGATCGAGAATGACTTAAGGGGAATAACCTCAGGATTTTTAATATCCCAGAGATGGAGGAAGTAGCTGATATGAAGTCTTTAGTGGTTGCATTACTACGGAGCACAGTTCTCAAGGACAAATTAGACTTTAATCTAGAACTTGAAATCCAAAGAGTGCACAGGTAACCATTTCCAAGGAACCAAAAAATTCAGAAACCCAGGAAGATCCTGGTGAATTTTCTTACTTACAGTGAAGGTGACCATCTTGGACATAGTTCTGAAACATGGGTCTTGTACTACTAGAGACTACTCCTTCACTATTAGGTTAGAAGTTTAAAAGGTAACCAATCAGCGGCATTGGGAGCTTGGTAAAAGGTTATAGGGGCTTCATAACAGGGGGCTAAAGCACAGCTAAAGTTCCCGGCAATGCTGCGTATCATGTTGAACAACCAGATGTATAACTATCGCACTCCTGAAGAGGTGGATGGTCTGATCGATACAATCAGGAAGCATAAGCAGTAGGGGGCAGCGGAGAGATGGGATGGGATGTTGTGTTGTTACTGCGGAATCGGCCCACAGAACAGGGATGGTGATATATATATATTTATATATTTTTAAGTTGATGGGTGCCTGCTTGACACTGGCTTATAATAACATCAATTATGACTCTAGCTTGGTTTCTGGGAAATATTCGGGCTTATGATGTCAAAAGGTGCACCGCTTGGATCCATAGTTTCCTTAGAGTAAGACCAACTCCTGCACACACCAACATATACACACACATACCACCTTGAAAATGACCAGGCTAGCTCACTTACTGCACTCACTTAGTACAATGTGGAGCTGGTCAGAACATTCTTTCCTGGGCTATTTTGGAATTCTAGTTGTGTCCTTAGTTGGTTTTCAGCAATTACCTACTGAAAACTCTTAATCTATTTATTTTGCGTATTAGGCTATGTTCTTTCCAGCTGAAAAAAATGAAAACTAGATTTGGGCTCTGACATCTTAATCTATCAAATGCCCTCAAATGGAAATCAACTATGTGAGAGTCATATGTAATGACAAGTGTACAACTTCATCTCTATTGCATGTGTTGCATTTATTGTAGTTGCATTTTTTTAGTGCTTCATAGCCTTGATGAGGCCCTGAGGCAAAACTGCTGGCAAGTAGCAGACTATTCAGTGATACTGCTGTGAATGAAAGAGTGTGGTTCTGTCATATGCTTTGTATAGGTAGTGTTCTGATATTGTGCGCCGGGACCAGAGTTGTCACTGCGCTCATGCATGGATCTCAGAGACGTAACTAACAAAGTGCAAAACATGCAGTTGCAACCTGGCCACCTTTACCCAATGCTGGCTGTTCTTTGCTACCAAACCTGAGGCGAACGACCCATTTCCTTTCTTTTTTAGATCCCATGGTGGGCTTGTTATGTCCGGATGCATCTGTAGCAAGAAAGGGACAAAGGCTAGCATGCTTAAGCATTGGAACAGGAGACTGGATGGCTGAGTGTGTGTGAGTGGACTGTAAGCCTTGTGAGAAGTGCTTTTGTGTTATGATTGTGTGAAGAACGCTCAACTAAGGAAAAGTGTGAGAATAGAGAAGCTCAGACATGCAATAGATACAGAGTGGACTTTAAGGTACAGTTAAACCACTTTGAGTAAAAAAAAGCACCTATTTGCTTAACATGCTTCGTTAACTGTAATATAAACTCTAGAATCCAAACAGCAGTGAGAGATCAGCCTATGCAAAGAAAAACGTACTTGTAATACTAGTTCTCCAACATGGGAATCTTTACCAAAGTCACAAGCACTTAACAATAGACAACAACTGTCTGAGCAAAGATATGCCTGCGAATCTGGCTTTCACTGCTGGGATCCATGAGCAAGATTGGTCACACGTTTGCACTCTGATAGGGTAGGCCAGTCAGTCAAAATCTTTATTCGGTCAAAATGTGACCTTAAAAGCACACAATAAACATCATTATTGCTCAAATAGCACCGTAACCATCAGACATAAAACTTGCTATGAAAATAACAATACTACAAATAGCACACGATGCACACACAGAGATACATGTTGAGACAGTTACAGATCTTGCACATATGGTGGAAGGGGGAAGTAAGGGGAGAGATTGAGAAATGGAATAGGGAGTTGGTACCAATTCTGGATGTTTTTTAATGGCTTGTCGTATTATGTCAATGAATGTCTGTGGCCTTAATGATCTTCAGAAAAGATTACGAGTTTCAGCGTTTTGTAAATCAATGTATCCAGATTTGATCTGCCTGCAGGAAACTCACGTGGAGGGAGGTAAGGGATATTTGTTAGAACAGCTGGGTTTTAAAGTATTAGCATATACAAAACAAGGCTCAAAGACCCGTGGAGTAGCTATATTAGGGAGAGGTACGGAATGTATAGTTTTTAGGAGAAAAGAAGACATATGGGGGAGATGGGTTATTGTAGAAGTAGGTTTTAGAGGAGCTAGGTTTACATTGGTTTCTGTATATGGCTCAACTGGTGATGATCCTGATATATTTCACTTTCTGGATCAAGAGCTATCAACCTGGTTGGAACCCATTATCTGCTGTGGGGATTTTAACATCAACCGTCCCTCTAGTGTCGAGCTGCAATTGGGGCATCGATATATTGGGCGTAAGAAGAGAGTGCATAGGGCAATAATAGACATGGCCGCACACAACGCTTTATCTGATGTTTGGGCTAATCTTTATCCACAGACAGATGGTGATACCTTTTTCTCTGTCCCTGATAGAATAATGGTAAGGTTGGATTATTTTCTAATCTCCAATTCTTTGCTCTCTAATACACAGATTAGGAAGCTACCCCGTTTGGTTTCAGACCATAATCCCCTAATCTTGACAGTTAGTTTAAATGGGATAGTAAGAAAGGTATACAAGTGGACATTCGAGAGAGCTTTGTTAAAAGATGAGGGATACTGTAAACATATGGAAAGGTGGGTTAGAGAGTTTTGGCATATTAATAAGGGGAGTACTAGCAGTGGCAACGCTTGGGATGCATTTAAAGCAGGAATAAGGGGAGAGACGCTTAGCTTTACAACCTTTAGGCAGAAAACGGAAAGAGAAAGGGTAGAACAACAAATTAATTCTCTCTTGGCTGCAGAGGCGGATTTGGGCAGGTTAATGGCGAGTGGAAGCCCCTTGGATCAACAAATGTTGGAAATTATGGTGTTAAAGGCTGAAATAGCTGAAAGTATTGCTAATAAAACAGCAGCAAACTACTTGGCAAAGAAAGAACAAGCTTGCGAGTTTAGTGAGAGAGTGGGGCATATTCTTGCCGTCAGAACGAGACAGAAGATTACCGCAGGTGATATTAAGAATATGATAGATGGCTCAGGCAATTTGATTTCTGACCCTGCAGGTATAAGAGATGAGTTTTGGAGATATTATTCAGAATTATACGATGTGGAAGCTGAGGTGTGTAGGGATAAAGTTAAAGACTATTTAGGAAACATCCAATTTAACGAGTTAGAGGTAGAGGAAAGGGAAAAACTAGACTCTATTATAACCATAGAAGAATTGACATTAGCCCTATCAGATCTTCCGTCATCCAAGGCTGCAGGACCAGATATGATCCCTGTGGAATTCTATAAAACATTTTTTGCGGCCCTCAGGTCGGAGTTACTGGATACGCTTATTCAAGCTCAGAGTGAAGCTTCAATTCCAAACTCATGGGGTGGCCTGAAATCATAGTCATTTTGAAAAAAGGAAAACCTCCCACAGCCCCTGGGTCGTATAGACCTATTGCTTTAATGAATGCGGATTTGAAGTTGTATTCGAAAATTTTGGCAACAAGACTGACTGCTGTTATAGAGAAGTTAGTTTCTCCAGTCCAACATGGGTTTATCCCAGGGAAGGGTACTACGGAACATGTTAGGACAGTGATTACCTCCTTCGATGCTATGGAGGTTGCAGGCGGCCCTGTTGCAGCTCTATTTCTTGATGCCGAGAAGGCTTTTGACAGGGTCGCCTGGGAGTATTTGTGGGAGTTAATGAGACATTATGGTTTTGGTGAAAGATATATTAGTGCAATTCAGGTTTTATATAAGGCCCCAACGGCTAGAATTAAAATTAATTGGGAACTCACAGCTGCGGTACAGATAAAAAGAGGGACAAGGCAAGGATGTCCGAGTTCCCCACTCCTCTTTGCACTTTATATGGATCCTTACTTACGTTATCTTAATTTTAATCCTAGTATTCCCCCCCTTTGTTCGAATGGGATAGATATTAATGTGCTGGCGTACGCAGATGACGTCGCTATAATTACTCCGGATCCATCTATGGCAATTGGAGAAATTGAACAAGAGGCCCTTAAATTTGGCATAATCTCTGGCTATAGGCTTAACAGTGCAAAAACGCAGATCATCAAGAATGCAACGGTATGCTGTAACGATTCACAAGTGGTTTCGGCAGCAGTCTATTTAGGTGTTGAAATCTCGCCTAATTTGGAGACAGTGGTAGAACAGAACATTTCCCCCTTAATGAGAAAAGTAAGCTTAGATTTGGTCAGGATAAACAACCTTAGACTCTCACTGGTGGGCCGAACCAACGTCATCAAAATGCTTATACTCCCCAAGTTTCTTTATTTTTTCCGAACAATACCCCTAATGTTTGAGTCCTCTTGGTTTAATAAGCTTGAGTCAATTTTGAATAAATTTATTTGGTCATATGGGAAGACCAGGCGGACTTACAAATTTATGACTCTACCGAGGGCTAGGGGGGGTCGGGGGGTTCCAGATTTTAGATTATATTATTGGGCTTCGGCTCTTCAATATATACAGGGTCTGATTGGTGCTAGTGGAGCGGATTTGAATGTTAATGCCTTTTCGACCATGATATACTCTATTGTACTGGGCTCTGATACTGCGAATGCTTTCCTAAACTGCGCTGATTTTTCATACTATAAACGCACTCGTTTTAAGACAGTTCTAGCAGCGCATAACATCTGGTTAGCTGTAGCAAAAAATGTGGGTTGGGAAGATACAACAGATATACCAGACTATACAGGAACAAGACCCTCCCACCCTTAATTTTTGCTTATGCTACTATGGCAGAATGGGCTAGAAAAGGAATTACAAAAATAGGAGATCTGCTGGGCCCAGATGAAAAGATACTGCAATTTTCCGATTTGATGGCAAAATTTAATATTGCTAGACAGAGCTTCTTTAAGTATCTGCAGATTAGGAGCTTCCTCAACAGGAAAAAAGGAGGCGAGGCTGGATTTGTAAAAAATAATATTCTGGAACCCATAGAACAAGGTGGGATGTGTTCTATTCGCCGTTTTTATGCTAACTTGGTAGAATTGAAGCAAGATGATATTGAAAAATATGGAAATAAATGGGCTGGGAAATTAGGGATACAGAGCCGATTTTTTTTGGACTCATTGGAACTAGGATGCTCTGTTTTCTGTTCTGCCTCGCTCCAATCCCAACACTACAAAACTTTATATCAACTCTACCATACACCGGATCGTATTGCACAGTGGGGTGGTATTACAGGGACTACTTGTCCACGCTGCAGTACTCCGGCAGCGGATAGTATTCATATTTTTGCGTTATGTCCTCATTTAAGAACACTGTTGAAAGGTATCGAAGAATTTATGGATCGTACACTTGGATTGGATGTGATGTTAACACCAACTGTAATTATGTTAGGGGTTAGGGGATTTGATGGTGAATATTGCGAATTTTTATTTGTAGCAATGGCGGTGTATAGATTGCTGATTGCCAGAGCCTGGCTGGATATACTACCTCCAGTAACTCAACAATGGATTGCCTTGTTATTGGGGACGTTCAATCTTGAAAAAGGCATTTATGCTAGGAAAGGAAAAAGGGCAAGGAGGTTGGGAAGGCAAATATGGGAACCAGTTAATCGATGGAAAGAAAGGCTTAATAAAAGCCATAACTGATTTAACAATCTTTGTTATGTTTTGTAGGTTAAATGGAAGTAAAAGAGATGTATAATGTTATATAGAATTTTTGTTCTTTAGTACTTGTTTAATATATGTATTTATGTTTTGTGTATTTTGTGTAGTGCTATATGTGTGCCCATAACATTTTTTAATAAAAATATTAAAAAAAAAAAACAAGAGATCAGCCTATGCAAAGAAAAACGTACTTGTAATACTAGTTCTCCAACATGGGAATCTTCACCAAAGTCACAAGCACTTAATAATAGACAACAACTGTCTGAGCAAAGATATGCCTGCGAATCTGGCTTTCACTGCTGGGATCCATGAGCAAGATTGGTCACACGTTTGCACTCTGATAGGGTAGGCCAGTCAGTCAAAATCTTTATTCGGTCAAAATGTGACCTTAAAAGCACACAATAAACATCATTATTGCTCAAATAGCACAGTAACCATCAGACATAAAACTTGCTATGAAAATAACAATACTACAAATAAACATTACAACTTAAAAACACAAAAACATAGTCTAGTAGTAAAAAGATAATGAAGCTTCGTAGTAAACGATCCCATCGATAACCATAAGGCAAAGCCATTAAATTTGAGGACATTTAAACGGCATGGTTAAATACAAAAAAATATTTCAGTGCAACAACGCAATTTTTAACCAGTTAATTAAAAAGGGATTTTTTTTAAATAAATGTACATTACAACCAGGCAAGAATCTATTAATAGTCATAATCACAAACAATATTTCCATCTCCGTTTTAAGGCAGAAGAGATAACGTTTTTTTACTGGGAAACATGTTGTGGGGGAATGTAAACGTTGTTAAAAGTGCAACCCTTCTTGGTGTGTGTTACAATTCCTGTGACGTAAAATATGGCATAAGAAACGAGATCCTATGGTGCAATACAATGTGCAAAAAAAACATAAAGTGCTTCGTAGATTGGGTATAAATAGTGCCACAAACACAGCAAGGAAGTGAGGCAAACCAAGTTCCTGTCTGGGGAAAGGCTACAAAAAAGTGTATCGTACTTAATCTTAGACGAGTGAGGTAAAATCTTTGCTCAGGTTTCTCTATCCAGGATAAGTATGGTTACATACCTGGGGTGGTTGAAGTTGGCACATATTGGAGAATGGAAACCATATCAAGGGATTTTACTATTCTAGCTTTCTCCCTGTCGGCAAAAAACATTTATTTTACCTGCTCCTTAGTATGGAGGCCAAAACTGCCAAGGGCATCAAAGAGATGGCTCAAACCCAGATCTTAAACTGTGGGGCATATTAGCAACAACTTGCAATATTTATTGTAAACCGCTCTTAAGCGATTTTTTTTATCGCCTCCTACTGGATTTTATTGTGTAGATAACGTAGTATTACCAACGTTTATCTCCACAGCAATAAAAAATCCAGTGATAGCGGCGAACCCATGATTAACGCGAGATGTCCAGCGATAAAAAATCTATCGCTAAGGAAAATCTCGCTAATAGGCAGGTGGGGACTTTGCCGTAGAATCCACCGCCCATTGACTATTATGGCTAAGTCAGGTTTTTACCAGGTGTAAAATCCTGGCACTAATCGCGGTTAGCGCGCGTTTTTTATTGCGTCGTGGGTATTGCTAATAGGCGATAGCTGTGTTAGCGACTGCTTTCAGTCTCTACCAGTTTGGGTACGCCCACTTTGCATGTCATTACCGATAAATATCGCTGACATGCAAAGCGGGCCCCAAACCGGTCGCTATCGCCTGGAAGCTGTCGCTAACTGCTGTTAGCGACAGCTTAGTAATTGGGCGATAAAAAAATTGCCGCTTTATCGGCAAAAAGATCCGCTAAAGCAGCGATAACGCCCTTGCTAATATGCCCCCCGTGTTCTCAACACATGGTAGACAGGGAATGGCTAACATATTACGAAGGTTACTATGGTAAAGGCAGTCTTCTATAACCTTGCGGGAGAAACTCGACTCAGAATCTTTGAGGAATAGGCATCTTTTTAGACCGGCGGTCAAAATAGAACATTTTTTATGATTGACCTTCAGATTTAGATCCCTCAAAAAATCGTTAAAACAGTCTAGGGGCCTGCAGTTCGTTGGCTGTGCGATGAGGAACGCGTGACATCGCACGTACAGGTTAACAGGGTAGGCAAAATTCGACTTCCGTGTTGATAACATTAGTATCAGTGTGTTGGGCCAGAGTGACAACAGGTATTTACTATGTTTCTAAACTTCGTCTGTCGCTGTATAAAATACATATGAAAACAGTTTACTAATTCTATGATGCTTGCTACAAAGTTGCATTTCGTTGAATTATTTCTCATATAGGTGTCAAATGTGGCAACAATTCCGAACACCTAATGGTCGTTTTATCTACGGTAAACAGCAGTTATAAAAGGCATCAATTAATCCTGAAAAGTAGTCGTGCAAGTTTGTCAATGCACTAGACTGCAGAAATACATCTTGTAATGAAAAAATAGAATGGCCTAACTTTTTTCAACAAATCTGGGGAGTAACCCTGCCACCTGCTGGTTTAAATGTGCTCTACATGCAAGAATCAGGAATCGGTTGCACCGTCACACACGATACCAATACAAGTTATAGGCAGATATTAAGTATATTCCGGATGATTGGAGAGAGGTACTTGTTGAATTCAGGGTGGGAGAACGCGCTGTACCTGCACGCCTCACAATAAATGTGCTTGTTTATGTTCACAGGCAAGCATTTTGATTCAACAAACAAAGCTGTCTGGAACAAATAGGGTGACCACAAAACTCCAAGTCATTATGGACGCATGCCGCTATTCCGGGGGCGTCGTACAGGTCCATGATCGGGCGAGGGGGGGTCGGGGGGTGGGGCATTTTGGGGGGAATGGGAATCTACCAATGAACCCCAATCAGCTCAAGGCCAGTTAATGCCTATATAATGAGAAAGATTTGGGGGCATCATCACATTGCGCAGGGAGGAGAAAGGTGAGTCATTTTGCATTACACCACTACTCCAGTCCTGACCTTTTCAGCTACAAATCATTGATTTCAGGTGTTGTTGTCTGATTACTTTAATGGAAGCAAGCCAAGACTATAATACCGAGAATGCATCAGTAATGACCCGGGGGGGGGGGGGGGGGGGGGGGGGGGGGGGGGGGGGGTTGCTCACCCTGTGAGCAAACCAAGTGAGTCCACCACTGCAGGGGTCTCACAATTCGACCATATTCATTTTAATAGGCCTGCCCTCTGTTGAGGACATACTAAATCAAAACAATGGCCCTCATCGGTATCGCTTAAACAACGAATAACTCATTCATTGTTTACATAGCCAACAAAATTAATGTACTCCCCATTGGCTCATAATCCACACCGTAAATTGATTTTAAACAATATTTATCATGCAGAAACATAGGAAGTAACTTACAAAACCATTCTCTGTTGGACTGAGAATGCAACTAGCCGACTCCTTCTAGCATTATGCGAGTTAAGTTAGCATTTGCTGCACCATTTTGTATTCAGTTGCCATTTTTTACCATGATCGAAAATAAGCTCCTGTCTTATAATGTTTGCCTCAACAGAAAAGCAGCCTCGATTGTTTCTCTTTAGTATTATCCAAGGTTGAGATCCACTGCCGTAATGAATAGAACGTTTTGCCTCTGCAGGCCTTTCCTCTCGAGTATGCCCTGCTCCCGCTCTAGAGAGATGAGCACGGGTAGAGTAACCCTGAAAATAAGATAGCATGTACCCGTTCTCAATATAGTAGCTTGCCTTTCATTACTCTCTTTGTTCGTTAGTGCCCAGGCTGGAAATTTCCAGTCTGGGCCGGACTTTAGAGGTGTTGGAAATGTATATTTTTTGTTACCATGTGGATGGGGGTCAGTCCCTTGGCAGCAATCTAAGGAGGCTGGTCAGACCAGACTCCGCACGAGCAAATACTAATAAAATAATTTTGGTTTGTATTTTCTACTTTCTGACAGACTCTTCATTTGTGTGGCAGGCTGAGAGGTGGTCGTGAGTGACCCGGGTGGCCCTAATCGGGAATTTTCCTTCAGTTGTCGCCCGAACAGGTACCCCATTGGGCGAGTGACACTTCCTTGCCTGCGGACAAGTGAGGAGGATAGGGCCACGTTGGGTCGGATGGGTGGATCAGGGATCTCTGCACAATTGAGCCTAGTACTCGCAGCTGCCCCGCCTGTTTGACCAGGCGGTGCACCACCCAGTGGTCATCCTGGCTGGTGTCCTGAAAGCCGGAACCCTTGGATCCGACCATTTGGTCCAAAGAGTCAGCAGTGGAGAATAACTTTGTTTGACCTGTGTGCACCTGTCATGGTTACAGAATGAGTGATAGGGGTAAAGGGGTACTCTACGCCTATGTCCCGCTCCATCTCCCCGGTATGCTATGACAGTGTGACTGGAGTAAGAATGTTGTGGGGAAGCCCGCGTGTCAGGAGCCTGCAAAGGAACTACAAGTCCCAGACAACCTTCGCCTGTGGGGCGAAACAGAAGACCTGGACTGTACCTGGATGGAACTCCGCTATAAAAGCCCCATCCTTGCCTGAGTTCGGGGCTTGACGATTGTTTTGCTTCCGCTTCCTGGATTCCTGTGAATGCGTCCGCTTTCAAGCCGTCAGCTCTTCGAGTGCGCATGTCAGGATAACACTCCGCAGGATCCGCAGCAATGCTCCACCTCCGGACCCTCTGAACACCCCGAAGTGCAAACACAGGGTGTTCAGACGATACGGTGAGGGAAAAACCCCAAACGGGGAAAAAACCCAAAAGAATAAAGAGAAGAAGGAAGGGGCAGCAGGGATAAAGAAACTGTAAGACAAAAGTACAAAGGTTAATACAATACTTAACTCTACACTCATTAATTCTCACTAGTCCAATAACCCCTGGATTCACCTGTAGTAAATGTGCACACAAACACCCTATTGCTGTTTCTCCCGTCTTCCTTCCATCCTGCACAACACAAAAGAATGTATTAACAACAAGCCATAACACTCCATTATCTAAAACCTTAATTGTTGCTATCAACATACCCCATAGCAAAATAATCAAAAAAGGCTCTGGAGATTAATTCCAATAGTTCGTTAAATGCACCAGGACTCAATTAGCACTCCTGTGCGTCAAAGATGCAAGGAGATCCACTCTTTCGGTAATGAAAGTACAAATGTCTCCTTCATTCCATGTAAAAAAAAAAGTTAACCCAAACACGGCAGGGCGTAGTTCCTTCACTACTGCCATCCGCTTTGGTGTTTATACATCCACAAATCCGGACGGAGAGAACACCAGATCACTGATTCGTGACGGTAGTGCGGAGGTCCTCATCCCCCCCTGCACTCCGCCACTTGTAAAGCCAAAATACAGTTTATTGACTCACGCCTAAGAAATCTTCCTAGCACGTGTAGAAGAAAACAGAAACTTCTTTGGTTTGATCCCTCGCAGCCGCGAGGCAAAAACGAACACACAACGTTGCTCCAACTCGTAGAACGGCAACACAAATCAGCTGAACAAACGCGCTAGCCAGCGCGTTACAATATTACCGGACACAGGCTCACAACTTCACGAAATGGAAACCAGCAAGGCCACTTGGAATCACAGGGAGCAGAGGAGCAGCCGCTACCTCCGACTATCAGGAATCACGAGCACCGATCGTCAGGCTCTGCCGAATGATATCCTGTGACTCCGCCGGGGATTCTGGGAACAGTAGTCTTGAGCCCAAGATTGCGGGGAAATGTAGTCTTTAGGCAGGCGCGCTGATCTACAACCTGACAGTGCAGCCTTGAAGAAACAACACCTTTGCCTAGAGGTATTGTGCCCACACTTGGGAAAGGAGAAAAGGATCTCTCTTCTCTAGTTGCGGCCATTTTCCGTCTAAGGTTTTGTTTCTGCGGTGTTTCTTTTTTACACAAAGATTTGGAGTACATGAGCGGTGTGCTTCAACATTGCGCCCATACAGTGACTTTGAGCCTTCCTTTTCCCGCAAGACTCTGTTTCGCTTTGAATTCAACAGCGTTCATGACTTCCCTGATTCCTCATCCCTTGCTTGTTCCTTCCTTTCAGTGGAACAAGATATCTACTGTTTTCTAGGTATTTAGTGTGGAGAATTTCCTTGCAGGGAACGTGACTTGTTTTCTTGACTCTATACTGCTTCCAGTCCGCTACTGCCTTCTTGCTGTGGATTAGAAGTGTGTCCACAAGGGTCTGATGTGAGTTCCAGAAAGACCCTCTTCCTACTCTGTGTGTTTATGTTGTTGTGTTACAGGTGTTTAGTATTCTATGCATCACGCTTCTTTATTTCTTTCCCAGCAGTGACTCAGAGTGGGTGGCGTGCCTTCAAACAAGACCCCTAGCTTTTGGAAGCCGGCTCCAGTGAGGAAGTCGGACCTTGCAGCATCGTTTATTGTTTCATCCCTATCCCCTTTCCCCAGAGTGTGTCCTCTTAGAGTGATATCTTCATACGCTGTGGAGGCTCAGACTGAAGGGAATTGAGGACTGTGATTCATACCATCGTTCCTGCTGGTTGACATTCTGAGGTTAGTGACTATCTAGCTGTGTAACAGTTCCTGACAGCACCAGGTGAGTTTGCTCTGGTTTTGTTTGTGGCTATAGCACCACTTTGGTTTATGTTTGATGCAGTCTGAGGATCGTTTTTGGACAAGGGCTTGAAATTGTTTGAGTTCCTTGTGAAAATGGTATTGTTCTGATCCGGATTACGTGAGGTCTGTGGACCAATTTTGGTAAGATATTTGCAAATATCCGCTTGCCATAGGTAGAGAAAAAGGTTTTGTTTCAAGATGCCATGTTTTAGAAGATTATTTTGTGTGAGTTGTCATTGTTGTTCTCGTGATGCTCGATTGGAAGAGAGTCATCCTGCGCCTCCAAAAGGCATCCCAAACTTTGAAATGTATGTTAAGCATGGCCTTGCCCCTATTATGTTTAGTACATTACGGCACAAATGAACAAGGGACAACGTTAACTTCCAGAGGCTGTGAACGGGCACTGTTGATGGACAAAAGGATAATTTCCTGCAGGATAAATTGTTTGCGAAGGGAAGTAGGCAGTCCATGTTTGATTCCCTTAGAACATGGAAAAAGGAGGCTAAACAGAGACGAATGAAAGCAGAAAAGGAGGCCCAGAAAGGAAGGATGCAAACTGTGACTCAGAAAGCTGTAGAGTATGATAGAGAAAGGACTGAGAAGGGGATAGAGTGTACTGATAGGAGGTTGCGAATGCAATGTGAAACGTCTTTTGTGACTCGAGAAGAAAATGATGCGTTTGTGGAGGAGTTGTTGGACGCCCTACCTGAGCCTCCATAGGCCCCACGGAGAATATACCCTGGGGTGCCACAGTCCCAGTTGTCTGTCTTGTCTGCTTCTGTTATTTCTGTCTCTTCTGTTACTGTTGTTTCTGTCTCTTCTGTTACTGTTGTTTCTGTCTCTTCTGTTACTGTTCTTTCTGTCTCTTCTGTTACTGGTGTTTCTGTCTCTTCTGTTACTGGCCCAGCTGCTTTTGCTGCTGCACTTCCTGCAGTTTCTGTGGCTTTGCCTTCTGCGCCTGCGAAAACTGTTAGTCTGCCTGCTATGCCTATTGTGTTGTGTAACAAAAAACAGGAGCGTAACCCATAAACCACGTTGGGATTGGGGTGAGTAGTACTATAAACAACAGATATCCCAACTGGTATAATTCATAGGCAAATATTAGGGATATGCAAGCAACATTATCCACAAGGAAAAACAAGGAGCCTCTATTTAGTTATAGTATGTGCTCTTGGCATCATTTATAGAAACAATTGAAGAAAATTGGTAAGGGAGACAAGGAGGATAATACAGTTATATCAGCACTGTTGTACATAAATGAAAATAATTGGATTAACCCAAGTGGCACAAGGTGCTCGTGGTTTGTGAGTGAAAACCAAGGTAGCAGCTCTGGTGACAGTGTGAGCAGTGTGAACGGCGCAACGTGACTGGTGTAAAGAAATATGCAGTGAATAGTTATCACAGTGTGGTTCTGATGAATTCAGTAGGTCCAGTTATATCACAATTCTATTTCATTGTTCATGAACCACTTTGTGAGGGTGCGCCTATGATTGCGCTGGTGTGTCGACGGCATTTCGATCCATAGAAATCAGGATCATCTTCAGCACAAGGATGGGTTGAAGACAGTGCGAATACAAGAGTAGACCGCTGTGAAACCAATGGCAGTGGAGCTACGTGATAGGCAGGCCGGTGTGTGTCTCTCAGGCGGCGATCTTGCAGTTGAGGCTGGCCGGTAGTTGATGAGCTCGGTCCGGCGCTGAGTAGGAGTCGATCCCGACGTGATCGATCTCGGGGGAGTTAATCTCTCCTCTGCGAGGAATCGGGCAGAATGCTTGATTGCGGATGGCAGCCATCCGCAATCAAGCATTCTGCCGACCCATATATCACCCAGAAATACCAGAGCAACGAGAACAGCCTGATGTCGTTATCAGACCAAAGAAGAGTCTCAGTTTCAGGAACAATGAGCTTGTTCTCCATGGAATAGGAGTGAGGTTTTGTCCCTTAAGACTCAGTTACCCGACCCTAGGAAAAACCCAACAGCATATTATAAGGAATAGACTGAAGCAGCTTCTTCCACTGTAATGACGCTTGCCGACATTGAAATGTTCTTTGGTCTGCTGGTACCTGTGAGCAGATTAAAGAGTGGGAGAAAGACAGTAAACCTGGGGAGAAGCCTAAGGCTGAGATACTGGCTTTACCTTGTCGAATTATTATGTATATGCATTCTATTATTCCACCGAGAAGGGTAGATTGACACAAGTTAATGGCCTGTCGCCAGAAGAAAGATGAAAGTGTGTCTGGGACAACCAGGGACATGCTGAGGGTCCAGTTCAGATACCTGTATATCAGCGCAGTCCTTATGAATTTCGTAATTGAGCCTTGCGGATTTGCAAGGATCAATTAAGAAATTCTTGGTGGATACAGGTGCAACGAATAGCTCTGTTTCTCATTTGCTGGTTCTGGGGCAGCTCTGTCTGGCTCAAAATACATTTCGATAGGCTTTTCAGATGTACCGGTTGTGAGCCCCATTTCCAAACCTCTTACCTTGACTATAGGTCCTTTTACTGTGGACTCGCAATTTCTATTGACCTCCAATTGTGAAGAAAATTTAATGGACCTAGATTTATTGAAGAAGTTGCATGCAACAATTTTTTATTCTCCGGAAGGTGTTTATATGACAATGGGACCTAATGGGATCCGTTCCAAGCAGTGTCTGTCCAAAGATGCTTTCCTTCCTGTTGAGTTTAAGGATGTACCACCCACTTTGTGGGCGATGGGTGACAAGGATGTGGGACTCTTGCAAATACCCCCAGTTCAAGTCAAAGTTAAGGACAACCCTGTTTTGCCCCATATTCCCCAGTACAAAATTCCTCAGGTCGGTGAGCAAGCTTTGTTATGTATTATACAAGACCTGATGGAGTGGGGGGTAGTTGAGGAGACAGCTGCGAAGATGTGTAACATCCCTATCCTTCCTGTTGCCAAAAAGGCATCCCCGGACTCCCCCGATGACACTGAAGGAGCTTTTTATCATTGTGTGATTGATTTGCGCGCAGGGAACAAAATAGTGATTCCTCAGTTCCCAGTGGTCCCTGACATCACTGCCGTTCTCGCAATGATTCCTTCCTCTGCAAAATTATTCTCTGTCATTGATTTGAAAAATGCATTTTTCAGTATACCAATTCACCCCAATAGCTGTCATTTATTTGGTTTTACACTAGCTGGCAGATGGTTTAGACTCTGTCGAGCACCTCAGGGCCATACTGAGAATCCTAGTATATATAGCCAAGCCTTGAAAGCACAATTGAATTCCCTCCTGATTTCTCCAGGTAATGTATTGTTCCAGTACGTGGATGACATATTTATTGCTTCTGACACTGAACAGGGATGCATGCTCGAAAATAAGTTCCTGTCTTATAATTTTTGCCTCAGTAGAAAAGCAGCCTAGATTATTTCACTTCAGTATTATCCAAGGTTGAGCTCCAATGCCTTAATGAATAGATTGTTCTGTCTCTGCATACCTTTCCTCTTGAGTAATCCCTGCTCGCACTCTAGAGAGACGAGCATGGGCAGAGTAACCTTGAAACTAAGATAACATGTGCCCATTCTCAAGATGGTAGCTTGCGTTTCTGTACTCTCTATGTTTGTTAGTGCCCAGGCTGGGCGGGACTTTAGAGGTGCTGGAAATGTATATTTTGTTCTACCATGTGGATGGGGGTCAGTCCTTAGGAAGCTATCTAAGGAGGCTGGTCAGACCGGACTACGCTAAAGCGAATACTAATAAAATAACTTTGGCTTGTATTCGCTACTGTCTGACCGACTCTTCATTTGTATGGGAGGCTGAAAGGTAGTCGCAAGTAGCCTGGGTGGCCCTAATCGGGTCATTTCCTTCATCTCCTCACATTAAATTATAAGAAATAAAGTGCACAGAAATCCCAGTGACTAGAGAACAACAGAAGAAAAATATTTTAACAAATTCTTATGTTACTCATAACAAACAACAATGAATCCCCCAAAAATATGTTTATAAGCCTAATAGAGGCATCTCACTGGTATGGTTGTTTGTTATGTTTGCTGATGACCTTTCGACCCGGCACAGAATGACCAGATCTCATCAGGACAAAAATGTTAGGGGAACTGTCTGAAAAAGCTATTGAGTGAAAGCTAGTAAAAAAGAATGAATAATAATTAAGGTGGTATGTTTTACCAAAGAGACCAAATGGGTAATGAATACTGCCTTGCGCACTAAGTAGTGAAGGCTGCCTAATATATAACGTCACCCATGCTTGGTGTCCAAACAAATTACTTTCTCCATGGGTTAAGGCAAAATAGTTAGGCCTGTGTAAAATAAATACACAAAGAATATTAAAGAAAGAATAATAAGCATAATAAGGCAAATGAATATAGCCCAACCGTAACCAGCAGTGGACATCTAATGTAGGACCCACCTCCAGGTGAACAAGGCTGAATGAATCATGGATGCAGAAATGACCATGCATAGCAGTTCCTACATGCTGGTGAAACACCAGTTTCTTCTAGTAAGGCAGTGAGGTGCAGACCATCACTGTCTATATAAGCGTTGATGTGTGCTGGCAGCTGGCAGAGGATGCTGTGTGAAAATTAGTCTGGAACACACCAACCATTCCAACGTTTGTAGAAAAACTCCTGTTTGAAGGGGGCTAAACAAACATAAATGAGGTCATACAAATTAATGAAATGCCATAATGGACACCAATAGCAAAGTAGAAAATAAACAACTGACAGTTGTGGCTCCTCCGCTGTGGTGGAGGAGCTTCGGGCATGGCTTGGCCGGCAATGGAGTCGGACGTGTAGCCTTAGAGCTCCGTCTGTGGCTCCCCTTCCTGGTCGTAATTCTGGATCAGTTACCGAGTTGTGGGGGCCCCTGCCAGCTGCAGCTTACCCTGAAGTGCCGCCGATGCCCTGTTGAGCACATTCCTTGGAAGTAGCAGTGAAACACTGTGCCGGACCCCCCTGCTCTTCTTGTGGCTCGGGGGCGCTGGGCTGGCAGAGGTGCGTGAGACCTGGTACTGGCCCCGCCCCCTAGGCCCTGATTGACGCAGCAGCCTGCAATGTTCCTCCGACATCCAGCTGCCGCGGCGACCCTGGTGACAACTTGCACAGCGTTGTGTGGACTTGCGGTGCGGCCCCTGCCTGATAGCGGACTGTGACCTGATGATGCTGGCTCCCCGGGCGCGGAGCTCTGTTGTCAGCTGGGCTCCCCTGCGAGAGGCCGTGGCCTAACTTCGCCCATCGGGCCTATCACTGTGCAGCGGTGCTGCGCCGAAGGGGGGCTGTGTCCTACTGTGCAGGCCCTGAGGGCGTTGAGGCGGAGAAGAGGTGCATCGGCGGAGGATTGGCTGGAACACGGGCCTTGCTTTATCCCCCATCCATAGCTGCTGAGCAGAACTCCACAAAGCGGTAGGAATCCAGTTGTGTACATGTTTGAGGGCTGCCTCGCCCACTGAGCCTGGGAGAGAGCATTGGAACTTTCTTTGCCCTGTTCCTCATGGTGCCTGGGGAACATCGTGTTTTATCATCTACGTGGGATTAATGCATCATTTATCGATTTTGACGCCTAGAACCTGAGGAGTTTGAGTGACAAGCCTCTGGTCTGCTGGGGCTGTATGGGTCACTATGTCTCTTGATCTGCCTACGGTACGCAGAGACAGTTTGGAAGTACTTGGGGACCCTGGGTGCGGTTCGCCTCCTTTCTGACTGGCCCGCTTTGAAGTGATCGTAGTGCAGAGTGCCTTGCCAATCGGCACCATACGGCACCAGATTGGTTCATCTGTTGCTGCAGCCCTGCATTGATGAATAGTGGCACACCGTGGCCAGTCACATTAGCTATGCCTAACCGTTCAGGACACTATCATCGGACCCAGAAGCGGTGTGTCCTGCTTGGCAATCTTCAAGTAGCCGGCTACCAGCACAGTCACGAGCAGTACAGGTGAGGCATGCCTGCCCCTTTGAATTGACTGCGTGCTTTCCTGGAGATGGTTGTTGGGCGGGACACCTGGGCGCTGCCCCAGCGGCAGTTGGGGAGTGTTACCTCCAGCTCAGTGCTTGCCCCCTGCAGCTTCATGTTGCGAGGAAGACATATAAAGACAGGCACTGGGAGTGCGGTGGGCCTCCATCCACCGACCTGGGCGCAGGCGGTCAGAATGGCGAAGGCTGAGATGATTGACCTATGTCGCATAAGCTAGATGCGGTGTTGGCTGCAGTTGAAAAACTCAGAGAGACTATGAATCAAATCCACACCTCTTTAGAAGGAAAAATAGATAAGGTGGCGATTGATTTAACGTTGCTACATGCAGACCATCGGAAACTCGCAGATTGTACCGCTGCTACCGAAGGGGACATTGCGGAGGTCTCACCATGTGTCTTGGGAGCTGAAAAGAACATCTGCGATCTGCTCAACCAAGTAGAATTTTTCGAAGACAGGGCAGAAGATACTGAAGGAAGGGCTTGCCGCAATAACGTGCGCGTCGTGGGCCTTCCGGAGGGAGTGGAAGGGAAGAATGCAGTAACATACGCAGAGGAATGGATCTGCTCGCTACTGCCTGGAGAGGCCCTATTCCCGCACTTTGCTGTTGAAAGGGAACATAGAGTCCCTGCTAGATCTCCACTTCCAGGCTCAAATCCTAGACCGTTCTTAATCTGTCTATTAAATTATAGAGACAGAGATGCTGTTCTTCAGGAAACCAGGAAGTTGCAGGACATACAAGTGGACAACCACAAAGTGATGATCTTCCCTGATTACACCTTTCAAGATCAGAAGCAGCGCCACTCTTACTTAGCGGTGAAGAGACATCTGAGGCAATGTGATCTTAAATATTCGCTGCTATTTCCTGCAAAACTGAGAGTTGTGGCGAACAGGCAAACTCCTGTCTTCACTACCCCAGAAGGCACGAGGAATGGCTGGACTCTTTCAACTCATTGCAAACTGGGTGAAGTGAGCAACCACCAGAAACTACAATGCGACGCACCAGACGGAGGCGGAGAATGTCGCAGTCTTCCGCCCAACAGGCATCGGGCCTGACGCCAGAGTTAATTTCGAGCGGGCAATTTGAGGCGGTGCAGTCGGTAGTGACTATCAGCGGGTCCCCGGACAAGGAAACCAGTTCAGACTCTGATCACCATGAGCCGAATAGTGATGAGGAACTTTCTGATGCCTTCCCTGTTTTCCAAGGCTCCTGTGAACTGCCACATGTGACTTCGCAGACCTCCTATAACATTGCCTGAGTGTGGTGATATTCACTGTTTAGATGTTTTCTCCTCTATACCTTGGGCGATGCACAAACATTTGGGTAACGCAGGTATATGTCCCGCTCAATATGTCGCATTTATTCAGTAAAATTTGCATCTGATGTTTGTGCATAGGCTAGCATTGCAGGGTGGGTCCAGGAATAGCTGACATGTTCTCTCATTAGCATTGTATATGATGGGAATTTTAAGTATAGTAAGCTGGCAGCGGCTTGTGCGGAAACTAGCTTGGCCCGGGAGGGGTTGAGCTATACATGAAGGTCTCCCCCTCTGTTTTCTCTTGCTCCTAGGTTGCTGTGCATAACAGCCTCCCCCTGACGTTAGCTGTGTGCTATTGTGTTACAAGTTTGGGCGATTGCCTGCTGCAAAATTGCTCTCATGGTTTTTTTGATAGTATGTTCTTTTTATGTTTTATCTGCCATCCTTCTTAGCCGAGTGTATAAGTGCAACACAATTGATTTCAGCACTGCAGCGCACATTACAATGGTCTGTACATGTCCACTGCCACCCTCCTAAGCGTGGGCGGAAAATCCGTTCCGCTCGCGGATTTTGCGGATTTTCGGGAAATCCGCAATCCGCGAGATTTGCGGATTTCCCGCAAAATCCGCAAATTCGCACGCAGCGGATTTTTTTGGCGGCGCGCGGCGTTGGTGATACAATTTTTGCGGCGCGCGGCGTTTATCATCGTTTGCCGAGTTGTTTTTTTCGATAGTTTGCGAGTGCTGCGCCATTTTGGATCTTGCTGTGTGATCCCGCGGGAATTGGCGAGCGCGATTACGTCATCGCGGCTTGCCAGCGAGAGTTTGTCAACGCGAGTACGGCGAGATCACGTCTCGCGGTACTTCGCAAATTGCGAGATTTGAGATGCGGCGCGCGAAAATATAAATTTGCAATTCTGCACAAGAAATCCACCAGCAAGCAGCATAAACCTTCTAGAAATGATGATTTTTATGTGAATAACTCCTTAGTTTGACATTTGCCTGCACTTTTTTAGCGAGGAGTCCATTTTGGGGAGGGGGGCAGGGGGGTGGGAGGAAGGAAGTGCCCCATAGTCTTCAACTTCCTGTTCCTGTTCAGCAGGCTCCTCCCAGTGCTTTGTCCATCTCCTGGTCACTTTTCATTCGGATGTGGACCTGGAAGGATTACCTTTTGTGGATGCTGCTGGATCTTTGGATTTGAGGCCTTTTTGACTTTCTTTGGATCACTGTTGGATTAGAAATTTTACAAGTAAGTTTGTTTGGGGCATTACAGTTGCTGCAACTAAAATTTTGGGATTTTCGATTTTTTTGCTGTTTTGGGGCCTTTTCCCAGGGGTACTCAGTGGTGGGTGGACTGATTCTTTCTGTGGGTTGTCTTGAATTTAAACATCATGGAGGCCATAGATGAATTGGGATTGTGCTGATTTTTCTGTGTTTTTCGATTTTTTTTTTTTGTAAAATTTTGTGTTTTTCGATTTTTGACCTGTTGTTGGGGCCTTGACCAGGGGTAGTGAGTGGTGCATGGGGCCTAGTCTTTCTGTGGGCTGTCTTGAATTTAAACATCATGGATGGAATGGGATTGTGCTGATTTTGCAGTGTTTTTCGATTTTTGGGGGTGTTCATGGGGAGGGACATGCCATGTGGCTGGTGGCCATTTTGAGTGCAGCTACAGGCACTGGCCATGTGCTGGCAGGCAAGTGGCCATTTTGAATGCAGGCTTTGTTGTTAGGCCTCCAACCATTTTGCCTACTTTTCAACCTTTATTTATGCCAGGGGTAGTGAGTCTTGCATGGGCCTAGTATTTCTGTGGGTTGTCTTGAATTTAAACATCATGGAGGCCATAGATGAATTGGGATTGTGCTGATTTTTCTGTGTTTTTCGATTTTTTTTTTTTGTAAAATTTTGTGTTTTTCGATTTTTGACCTGTTGTTGGGGCCTTGACCAGGGGTAGTGAGTGGTGCATGGGGCCTAGTCTTTCTGTGGGCTGTCTTGAATTTAAACATCATGGATGGAATGGGATTGTGCTGATTTTGCAGTGTTTTTCGATTTTTGGGGGTGTTCATGGGGAGGGACATGCCATGTGGCTGGTGGCCATTTTGAGTGCAGCTACAGGCACTTGCCATGTGCTGGCAGGCAAGTGGCCATTTTGAATGCAGGCTTTGTTGTTAGGCCTCCAACCATTTTGCCTACTTTTCAACCTTTATTTATGCCAGGGGTAGTGAGTCTTGCATGGGCCTAGTATTTCTGTGGGTTGTCTTGAATTTAAACATCATGGAGGCCATAGATGAATTGGGATTGTGCTGATTTTTCTGTGTTTTTCGATTTTTTTTTTTTGTACAATTTTGTGTTTTTCGATTTTTGACCTGTTGTTGGGGCCTTGACCAGGGGTAGTGAGTGGTGCATGGGGCCTAGTCTTTCTGTGGGCTGTCTTGAATTTAAACATCATGGATGGAATGGGATTGTGCTGATTTTGCAGTGTTTTTCGATTTTTGGGGGTGTTCATGGGGAGGGACATGCCATGTGGCTGGTGGCCATTTTGAGTGCAGCTACAGGCACTGGCCATGTGCTGGCAGGCAAGTGGCCATTTTGAATGCAGGCTTTGTTGTTAGGCCTCCAACCATTTTGCCTACTTTTCAACCTTTATTTATGCCAGGGGTAGTGAGTCTTGCATGGGCCTAGTATTTCTGTGGGTTGTCTTGAATTTAAACATCATGGAGGCCATAGATGAATTGGGATTGTGCTGATTTTTCTGTGTTTTTCGATTTTTTTTTGTGTAAAATTTTGTGTTTTTCGATTTTTGACCTGTTGTTGGGGCCTTGACCAGGGGTAGTGAGTGGTGCATGGGGCCTAGTCTTTCTGTGGGCTGTCTTGAATTTAAACATCATGGATGGAATGGGATTGTGCTGATTTTGCAGTGTTTTTCGATTTTTGGGGGTGTTCATGGGGAGGGACATGCCATGTGGCTGGTGGCCATTTTGAGTGCAGCTACAGGCACTGGCCATGTGCTGGCAGGCAAGTGGCCATTTTGAATGCAGGCTTTGTTGTTAGGCCTCCAACCATTTTGCCTACTTTTCAACCTTTATTTATGCCAGGGGTAGTGAGTCTTGCATGGGCCTAGTATTTCTGTGGGTTGTCTTGAATTTAAACATCATGGAGGCCATAGATGAATTGGGATTGTGCTGATTTTTCTGTGTTTTTCGAATTTTTTTTTTTGTACAATTTTGTGTTTTTCGATTTTTGACCTGTTGTTGGGGCCTTTTCACCAGGGGTATTTGAGTCTAGCATGGGCCTAGTCTTTCTGTGGGCTGTCTTGAATTTAAACATCATGGAGGCCATGGATGGAATAGGATTGTGCTGATTTTGCAGTGTTTTTCGATTTTTGGGGGTGTTCATGGGGAGGGACATGCCATGTGGCTGGTGGCCATTTTGAGTGCAGCTACAGGCACTGGCCATGTGCTTGGCAGGCAAGTGGCCATTTTGAATGCAGGCTTTGTTGTTAGGCCTCCAACCATTTTGCCTACTTTTCAACCTTTATTTATGCCCAGGGGTAGTGAGTCTTGCATGGGCCTAGTCTTTCTGTGGGTTGTCTTGAATTTAAACATTATGGAGGGCATGGATGGATTGGGATTGTGCTGATTTTGCAGTGTTTTTCGATTTTTTTGTGCTCTATAACTGAACTGATGTTCCTCTGTCTTCCATTTTTTTTAGGTGCACAAGACTCAAGAGAACCACCAGTGCCAGGAAGAAGTCCTGCAGCGGTGTGTGTGTGCAGCATAACGTCACGCGACGTCACGTCTGGCCTCAGACAACTCTACAATTCGTGCAACTGCGGCCTGCTGTCTGACCTGCTCTGAAGAAGATGGCCCCAAAGAAAGTTCTCCGTAGCTCCTCTAGCAAGAAAGTTGCTAGTAAGGAGCAGAAGAAGCAAGTTACCAAGGAGGCTGGTGTGTCACCCGCCACTTTTTTTGGGAGCAAAAGAAAAAGTACGCCTGCAGCAGCAGGATCTGCTGGGGACCAACCTGAGAGCAGCACCCCTGCTCCATTGGGTTCAGTGCCTCCACCACCACGCCAACTTAAGTCAAAGCCCTTGAGTGCTTCAGAGGCAGTCAGTGTACTTCTCCAATCACCATCGACCAGTGATGTTGGCTCATCGCAAGAAAGTAGCAGCAATGTCCCTGAATCAACACAGGTTGTTGTAACTCATCTGACAAGTGTTGAACAACCACAGCCGCAACAACAACACCATGTGCAAGTACACGCCCAAGTACATGTGGAAGGAGAGGCAGCAAAAGGAGATGCGCAAGCAAAGGTGCATGGACGTTCACAAGTGCCCACAATAGTTGTTCCTCCCGAAGTAGGGGCACATTTGGAAATCGACAATGAAGCTGAGGTATCATTGGAAGCCACTCCTCCTGATGATCATTCATTGTCTTCCACATCCCTAGCAAGGAAAAGATCAAGGGGGGTGTCTACATCTTCTTCAAGCCCACCTCGTTCTGGTGCAAGTGATCTGTCTTGGGAACCACGACAACTGCGGTCTGACAGTGAGGCAGAGGCACACCATGATCTGCCACCGGTACCTAAGCGTAAAAGGAAGGTCGTCCAAAAACTCAAACCTATGGAGTGTGATGAGGCTCAACAAGAAGTGACAGATACTGCTGGTGATGAAGCCTCTCACGATGACGACGAGGCAGTCATCACAAAGGTCACTGCAGCCCCACCGGGCATGCAGCAAAGAGACATTTTGACCCTATCCCGAGAAGCTGCTGAGCGTGATGATGATGTCGGCGAGGAGGCAATGGAAATGGAATCATTAGATTTGGAGTTAAGTAGTACACCAAAACCTACCGCTTCCATATTTCTTCCTCGCAAGAAGGTACCCACCTCGTCCTCGACCTCAATTCGTGGTGGTGAAAGTGCAAAACGTACTGAAGTTCGGCAATCCACATCCTCCACTTCATCTGTCATTAGCAGCAGGACCACCACCACCAGTATCGACGCCTCCTCCGGCGGCGGCCCCCGAAGACATTTCAAGTCTCCAGTTTGGGACTTCTTTAGTGTTTGCCCAAAAAAGGCAAACGTAGCCATTTGTAGCCTTTGTAAGCTTCGATATAGTCGTGGTAAGCTTGGTTCTAACTATGGTACCGGAGGCCAGAGAGGTCATCTTGAGAGAAGGCACCCTCTCGAATGGTTTCCGCACCTAGAGGCGGTCAAGAAAGCCGGAATTGCACGTAATGAAAACGTTGATTTGTCATCTGCTGATGACGAGGAGGTAGAAGAAGACGATCCAAACACTTCACTTACACCCAGTTCCCATGTCAGCAGCACACCCCATGGGAGCCACACTAAGAGTGTGGGAGAGAGTGAGACATCAATGCGGAAAAGTTCATCAGCGAGCGTAACTGGGTCGAAGAGATCATCATCCCGTAAATCATTGGTCCAGGGCAACATTAAAAAGATGTTGTTTACAGAAGCGCAATATGAACGCAACCACCCAATGACCCGTCTGTATAACACTAAGCTGGCTAAAATGCTAGCTCTGGACCTTCTCCCTTTTTCTTTTGTCGAAGGGGTTGGTTTTCTAGAATTAGTGGCAGTGCTCTGCCCTAAATGGAAGGTTCCTAGCCGGTTCTATTTTGCCCGAGTTGCGGTTCCAGCACTACATGAAGATGTTCTGAAGGCGATTGGGGCAGCTTTGCAGAAGAGTGCTGTTCACACTATACATCTGACAACAGACATGTGGACCAGTGGCGCAGGCGCTGATTACATGTGCATCACTGCACACTGGGTCTCTTTTTCAGGGGCTAAAGCAAAGCTAAACTCAGGTGTTGACACTAACACTGTTTTTAAAGGTGCTCGGAAACATGCAACACTAGCCATGTTTGGTTTGGAGAAACGTCACACAGCAGAAAACATTTTGGATGTCTTTAACACAAAGGTCCTTAACTGTCTGTCCCCACTAAAACGCAAGGTTGGTTATGTTTCCACGGACAATGGCTCCAATATAGTTAAGGCCATGAGGGACGGTTACTATTTCAGAGTGCCGTGTTTGGCGCACTGTATAAACCTGGTTGTCCAAAAATTCTTGGGTAATAAAGACAGTGCAGCGTGCAGTGTATTGGAGAACTGCCGAAAAATTTGCAAGCATTTCAGGCATTCTTTTAAGGCCTGCAAGCAGCTGAGGAGCATGCTATATCAATGTCAAATGCCAGTGAAAGCACTCATCCAGGAGGTGGTAACACGTTGGAACTCAACCTTCTACATGCTTGAGCGTCTGTATGAGCAGTATACGCAACTCGATCAATATTTCTTGAAAGAGGGTATAGAGGAGCTGAGGATGGGTGGGCCGCAATGGAACATAGTTGAAAGCCTAACACGCATGCTTCGTCCTTTTGAGGTCTTCACGCGTGCAGTCAGCAAGGAGGACTCTAATTTGGGAAAAGCTATCCCATTGTTGTACATGCTGGAGGACCAACTGAAGGAGGTGTGTTCTGTGTTTCGAAAAGATGACAAAAAGAAAGGCTCTTCTTTGCTTCTGGCTGAGCAATTATTAGAGCTCCTACAAGGTGATGAACGTCTTCAAAAGATCCACTCAGAACAGCATTACATTTGTGCTACTATTCTGGATCCACGCTACAAAAAGGCGCTGGCAGGCAGAGCATTCTTTGCTTTTGCTGATGAAGATGTTACAAAGTACAAACGTTGGCTAGCCTTGTCAGCCAAGAAGTTTGAAACAGAACGGCTGGAAATTGAAGGAAATGGCAGTACATCAGCAGGCCATCCCCAGTCAAAACAATCCACTTCTGCACCTGTGGCTGTGGCACAAGTGACCTCTCAGCCGTTAAAGACACCGGCAACCGCATCATCTGCACGAAAGACAGCAGAAACATTGGAGGCTGAAGAGGATTGGCTAGCTCTGCGTGGGTTTGGTTCTCAAAAGGCCAGAGGCACAGCAAGAGCTACGCAAAGTGGAGGAACCTTGGAGGAGGACCTTGAGTCGATGGTGAAGGACTATCTGAATGACTCCACAGAGGTCTATGTTAATTCTGACCCATTGGCGTATTGGCATGGGAAAAAAGAATTGTGGCCACAGCTCACCAACCTGGCTTTAAACTACTTGTCTTGCCCACTCGCAAGTGTGTCTTCTGAACGGGTTTTCAGTGCGGCTGGTGGGATTGTAACTCCCAAACGGAGCCGCCTCTCGCCCAAAAATGTGGAGAGGTTAACAATGATCAAGATGAATCAGCACCTCATACCACCAGATATAAGAGTACGAGAGAGCGTGCCGGATGAAGAGGAGGTGGCCAGCACCATAGATGAGGGAATTTCTACTCTGTCAGGTGGCACTGACCTCACCCGGGCTGAATTCGCAGAGTATGATGACGAAGCCTTATTCTTATTCCTGGACCGTGATTCCGACTTCGAGCCCTGAAAATGAGACAACGAATCAATAACTTTCTTTTTCATCCTTATTCACTTTTATTCCTGTGTGTCTGTCTTTCTTTGTTGTGCACAGTTAATATAATTCAAACTTTAATCAGATTATCACAAAGACAAGCCCATCAGCAGAACTGTCTTCACTTGTTTGCTAATTTATTTGAAGGTGCCGCAGTCTGCATTCCTCAGGTTCACAAGTTCAGAAGAACATGCTCCTCTATCCTCCTCCTCCAGACTCCTATTTCCATCAAAGCAGAGGGCTGGTTTACGCCCAATGAAGAAAGACTCAGCACTTGTGGGGGTGTTGTTCTACCTCTTTGCAGGTGAGTTGACGGGTCTGGGGCCATTGCTGGGAAGCACTAAAAGTGGTTTGTGCCAAATCCGAGGCGGAATTTTTTTTGTGTTTTTGATGACTTGCTTGCCTTTGAGGTGCTCTTAGGGGGGGTTCCGTCTGTTTGTGGGTGAGTTTCATGGTCTGAGAGCATTGCTGGGACACTCTAATCTTGATTGCATTTGCTTTTCAGGAAATCCGTCGTGCCAACCCCGACTTATGGCCTAGCTACGCAGCGCGTTTGGACCGAAGGCCCAGAAATATTGCAAGTATGAGATTTTGCTTTTGGCCTGTTTGGGGGTGTTATGCTTCTTGGCGGGTGGGTTGCCGGGTCTTGGGGCATTCCTGGGAAGGTCTAATACCGGGTAGAAGTGGTTGGGACAAAATCCAGGCCGATTTTTTTTTGGGCTATTTCAGACATTTTGCTCTATGTAGCGTTTTCGGGGGCCTGTTTGGGGGGCTTGCTGGTGTTTGCGGGTGAGTTTCGTGGTCTGGGAGCACTGCTGGGACACTCTAATCTTGATTGCATTTGCTTTTCAGGAAATCCGTCGTGCCAACCCCGACTTATGGCCTAGCTACGCAGCGCGTTTGGACCGAAGGCCCAGAAATATTGCAAGTATGAGATTTTGCTTTTGGCCTGTTTGGGGGTGTTATGCTTCTTGGCGGGTGGGTTGCCGGGTCTTGGGGCATTCCTGGGAAGGTCTAATACCGGGTAGAAGTGGTTGGGACAAAATCCAGGCCGATTTTTTTTTGGGCTATTTCAGACATTTTGCTCTATGTAGCGTTTTCGGGGGCCTGTTTGGGGGGCTTGCTGGTGTTTGCGGGTGAGTTTCGTGGTCTGGGAGCACTGCTGGGACACTCTAATCTTGATTGCATTTGCTTTTCAGGAAATCCGTCGTGCCAACCCCGACTTATGGCCTAGCTACGCAGCGCGTTTGGACCGAAGGCCCAGAAATATTGCAAGTATGAGATTTTGCTTTTGGCCTGTTTGGGGGTGTTATGCTTCTTGGCGGGTGGGTTGCCGGGTCTTGGGGCATTCCTGGGAAGGTCTAATACCGGGTAGAAGTGGTTGGGACAAAATCCAGGCCGATTTTTTTTTGGGCTATTTCAGACATTTTGCTCTATGTAGCGTTTTCGGGGGCCTGTTTGGGGGGCTTGCTGGTGTTTGCGGGTGAGTTTCGTGGTCTGGGAGCACTGCTGGGACACTCTAATCTTGATTGCATTTGCTTTTCAGGAAATCCGTCGTGCCAACCCCGACTTATGGCCTAGCTACGCAGCGCGTTTGGACCGAAGGCCCAGAAATATTGCAAGTATGAGATTTTGCTTTTGGCCTGTTTGGGGGTGTTATGCTTCTTGGCGGGTGGGTTGCCGGGTCTTGGGGCATTCCTGGGAAGGTCTAATACCGGGTAGAAGTGGTTGGGACAAAATCCAGGCCGATTTTTTTTTGGGCTATTTCAGACATTTTGCTCTATGTAGCGTTTTCGGGGGCCTGTTTGGGGGGCTTGCTGGTGTTTGCGGGTGAGTTTCGTGGTCTGGGAGCACTGCTGGGACACTCTAATCTTGATTGCATTTGCTTTTCAGGAAATCCGTCGTGCCAACCCCGACTTATGGCCTAGCTACGCAGCGCGTTTGGACCGAAGGCCCAGAAATATTGCAAGTATGAGATTTTGCTTTTGGCCTGTTTGGGGGTGTTATGCTTCTTGGCGGGTGGGTTGCCGGGTCTTGGGGCATTCCTGGGAAGGTCTAATACCGGGTAGAAGTGGTTGGGACAAAATCCAGGCCGATTTTTTTTTGGGCTATTTCAGACATTTTGCTCTATGTAGCGTTTTCGGGGGCCTGTTTGGGGGGCTTGCTGGTGTTTGCGGGTGAGTTTCGTGGTCTGGGAGCACTGCTGGGACACTCTAATCTTGATTGCATTTGCTTTTCAGGAAATCCGTCGTGCCAACCCCGACTTATGGCCTAGCTACGCAGCGCGTTTGGACCGAAGGCCCAGAAATATTGCAAGTATGAGATTTTGCTTTTGGCCTGTTTGGGGGTGTTATGCTTCTTGGCGGGTGGGTTGCCGGGTCTTGGGGCATTCCTGGGAAGGTCTAATACCGGGTAGAAGTGGTTGGGACAAAATCCAGGCCGATTTTTTTTTGGGCTATTTCAGACATTTTGCTCTATGTAGCGTTTTCGGGGGCCTGTTTGGGGGGCTTGCTGGTGTTTGCGGGTGAGTTTCGTGGTCTGGGAGCACTGCTGGGACACTCTAATCTTGATTGCATTTGCTTTTCAGGAAATCCGTCGTGCCAACCCCGACTTATGGCCTAGCTACGCAGCGCGTTTGGACCGAAGGCCCAGAAATATTGCAAGTATGAGATTTTGCTTTTGGCCTGTTTGGGGGTGTTATGCTTCTTGGCGGGTGGGTTGCCGGGTCTTGGGGCATTCCTGGGAAGGTCTAATACCGGGTAGAAGTGGTTGGGACAAAATCCAGGCCGATTTTTTTTTGGGCTATTTCAGACATTTTGCTCTATGTAGCGTTTTCGGGGGCCTGTTTGGGGGGCTTGCTGGTGTTTGCGGGTGAGTTTCGTGGTCTGGGAGCACTGCTGGCTATATATACTTTACTTTGCAAGAGGTTTGAAGCAAATCCATGGTGGCTGAGGGGACTTAGGGCCTAGCTGCAGAGCGCGCGCGGAGTGATTTGGGAAATTTGTGAAAAAGTGACTAAGTCCCCATTTTTGTACTTTTGCTCTTTGGCTGTTTGGGGGTCTTCTACTCGTTTTCTCCTGGGTTGACGGCTCTGGGGCCATTGCTGGGAAGCTCTAATACCGGATAAAAGTGTTTTGGACCAAATCCCAGGCGGAATTTTTTTTGTGTTTTTGATGACTTGCTTGCCTTTGAGGTGCTCTTAGGGGGGGTTCCGTCTGTTTGCGGGTGAGTTTCGTGGTCTGGGAGCACTGCTGGGACACTCTAATATTGATTGCATTTGCTTTTCAGGAAATCCGTCGTGCCAACCCCGACTTATGGCCTAGCTACGCAGCGCGTTTGGACCGAAGGCCCAGAAATATTGCAAGTATGAGATTTTTCTTTTGGCCTGTTTGGGGGTGTTATGCTTCTTGGCGGGTGGGTTGCCGGGTCTTGGGGCATTCCTGGGAAGGTCTAATACCGGGTAGAAGTGGTTGGGACAAAATCCGCGCGGAAAAGCCTTTAGTTTTGGCACTTTTTGTAACTTAGGGTTCGTTAGGGTTAGCCCTAGCACCAGGATTGCATGTGTATCGGGGTGTTCTAGATTTTTCAAACTGAGTTCTGGGGTCTTAGAGCACTCGTGAGAATGTGTAATTTTGGTTGCAAGTCATTTGAAGAAAATCCATGGTGGGAAAGGGGGGATTTGGCATAGTTAAAGAAAGCCTTTGCCACTATTCTTAACTTAGGGTTCGTTAGGGTTAGCAGTATTTCTATTGCATGTGTTTGAGTGGGGGGGATTTCGAGTCTTGGAGCGATGCTGGCTATGGCTACTTTTGCTTGGTTGCTTGCAAGTGGTTTGAATACAATCCACGGGGGGTAATGGGTAATTAGGGTACTTCGGCCTACTTTTACTTTCAAAGTAAGTTTTGTCTCCAGTTTTCTGCTAGGCCTCGTTTTTTGGGTGGGAGCACTGCTAGGAAGATCTATTTTTGTTCTAAAACACAGTTTACAGTACACCTAGCTTGAGGGGCAAGATCCGCTACATTAATTTGCCCATACTTACTTATCCTTCAAAAGGTGACTCAGAGTACGCACTTTCAAAAACATTGTACTGTCTGTCTACTAGGAAAAACAAATTGTGACTTTTTGCACTCCACAGCCTACATACCTTATATTTATTTATCAGTGGTGTTGTAATATTATATCACTTCCTGTTTTTCGTTGAATAATTACAGGCCGGGTTTCAGTCTCTGCAATGGGGAAAAAAGGATGGAGTCAGGCTTCACAGTAGCGAGCCACAATTCAGCATCAGGCAGGCAGTGGACAGGGTGTCTTCTGGTGACCAACATCGGTGGACGAAGCGTCGGCTGCAATGGAGGAGTGCCGCTAATAGGAGGATTTTTTTTCTGCGGGCAACTTACTTACCACTTCCAACAGGACCACTACAACCACACATAGATACAGTATCCCTTGCCTTTTTCTCTGACTGTGACTGCATTTCTTTGCTCTCTCTCGGCTTCTACATTGATCCCTTAACACATCACTTAGTCCACTCCACTATCTGCACCACACATAGTCATTTGTAAGTGCTCCTACGTAATTCGCAAGTCGCAGCACGCCCCAGGCCGTAGAGGACTGGGATGGCCCCAATGATGAAGCATGTCACCAAGGGGCAACCCTGGTGAGTGAGGGGACACCTAGAAAAAAAGCAATTTCTCCTTTTCTATCTACTATACCTTCTGTCAGGTTACGCAGCCCCTAAGCGCCTACCGTACTATGAAACTACATTTCCCATGAGTAGGCGGGAGACTTGCAGACTATTTAGTGAGACTATATGAGAGTACCCTTGTATGTTAGGACATCACTTCACTGATGCCTGTCTTGTCTTCTCTTACAGGTATCCTTTCCCTGCTGACCCTACCTTTACCCATCCCACATTTTTTATTTTAGTTTGTTATTTTTCTCCCTCGCCTAATGCCTCGAACACCCTGTGTTTACACTTCTGGGTGTTGGTGACATTTGGAGGTGGAACCATATTTGCATCGACTGGATCACGGGGAGTAAACGTGACACCTTCCAGACCAACCCCATTGAGTGTTGTTGTGAATGGATTTATAGTGACCAGCAAGGCTCTCGGGTATCTGGCTACAGAGACCTTATGTTGAATATAGTTATCAATAATTCCACACAGGCCCTGTACTGTCGCATTCTTTCTTTCCACAGTTGTCGATGATATATTCTTACTCTGCTTGACAAAGAACCATTGCTAATGTGAAAGAACTTCAACCGAATTAGTAGTTATACTTTACCATTTGTTAGGCTACAATGTGGCACTGCTCTACTGTACTTCTGTCACCTGCTATATTCTCAGTTGTACCGTTGAATTGCTCAGGAGGACAAACCAGATTTCATTTTCTTTTTTTTCATAGGCATGCAACTGCCACTGTGGCACACCACTACTACCACCGCTATGAGGAAATTTTATCCGACCAAGATTGCCAACGTTATTCGGTGTTTCCCGTGGAGCCAGCCCTGGGCCTAGCCCTACTTTCAAACACAAATTACAGGTAAGATAAGCGTTTGGTGGTTTGGGGGTATAATGGAGTATTAGTACGAGAGACGAGAGCCTGAAGGTAGTACTACTAAAGTCCTAGGACTCTTGGATTCACTTCACTTAGTCTGTGAGAGGCACTTAGTGTTGAAAACATTTGGGCATTTACACTTAAAGGAAGAAAATGGAACTAAACTTTCAGGAAAACAGTCAACGTTAAACCCCCACCCACCAGGCAAGCAGTAAAAAACAGGTATGCTCAGATAAAGTTTGAAAAAGTATATTTATATCCCTAACAAAATAATCTCCCGCAAGACCCTCCCTAACCCCAACGATTGTCCTTCAAAAGTCCCCAAAAACCCAACTCCCAATTCCCACCCCCCAAAAGTCTCTAAAAAAGGGGCAAGGGACACTAGGGGTGGATGCTGTTCACTTTTTGGGCCAGGGCATCATGCTCCTCGCGGAGCAAGGCGAGCTCCTGCTGAAGGCGGGACACCATCAGGGTGGTGCGGCGCAGGCGTGCCTTCACTGCCTTGCAGGTGCAAGGCCTGTGAGAAGCAGCTGTTGGCCTTGCTGCTCGGCGGTGGCGTTTGCCTTTGGCAGCCCGGCTCAGTCTCGGTGGACCACTGTGCTGGGTCACGGTGGCAGCCGGTGAGGCCACGGAGGACGACGTTGTCGTTGTTGTCGACCGCACACTTTCCACGTCCTCCAGGGCCACCAGCCGCCGATATTCCGCAACAGTGGCCTCGATTCTCCGTTGCCGGGCCGCTCTAGCCAGCTCCTTCCTCCTTGTTCGTTTGGAAGGAGAACCTATATGAAGAAAGAAAGACATAGTCTGTAACCAATGCTCTTTAAGATTAACTCAATCATTCAGCAGAAATGTGTGCTGCAGTACAACTAGCAACTTGCAAGCGCATTACATAACTATTGAGGCCAGTATCTATCTAACCTCACACTTCTTCATCCTTGCTCTAACATTAGTGGGAGTTTAAGGAACAAATTCTATGAGCACTGTGGACTTCCATTGGAGTCGACTATGAAAGTACACCAGTCTTATTCTTCTTCTTGTCTCTTGTTTTGGAAAATTGGTACGTTATTTTCTGCAAGCCGGCATAATGCCAGCGCGGTAAACTTGCACCCGAGAAAAAGAGACGCACGCCATGAGGAGTGACCTAGACTTGCGTTGCCGTTGCGTTACTGTACCCGTCCAGTACATGCAGGTGGTGAATCTCTTACTTTTCTATTACGGGTGGCACTGAGAATACTCTGTTACAACTCAAGGGCTACTGCTTAATTAATTTAACTTTCACCCTACAGTGGAAATGAGTACTAGAAATGGAAAATTGAAGAAGATAAATAATCTGATTATCTATCACTTCACATGGGATGTTTTTGCTTATATATGGGATGACTTTAGGTGCTTTGCTTTTTATTGAGTGACAGGCAGTGATACATCCACACATGAATGACTGAGTACTACTAAACTTATTAAGAGAGGTAGGGAGTGGCCACCATAATAACCGGATCTATGCAGTGCTTGCAATACAAACTACTGCTACTATTTATGGTAGTATTTGGACAAAATTAAAAGTTCTTTTCCTTGCCTTTCCTACACTGGAACGGACGTGCGGGTGCAGTGTTAGTGTTACATGCTCTTCAAAGTTACACTTACTTCATCCACTGACCGTCTACTCTCTCTAGATCATGGGTACTCACAAACTTTCTCTCAGGGGCTACATTTACAGTGTAGTTTGGGGCCGAGGGCCGCACTGGTGGGGGCGGAGTCAGAGGGGGCGGGGCTAAAGCAAAACGATAACTTGTGACCATGAGGTTGCACACAGGTCCCTGCAGCAGATGCCCTCATCCACTGAGCCACCAGACCCAGCATTTACATACATCTCTCTCCCTCCTGCTGTCCCTCCTGCCCTCCCTCCATCTCTCTCTCCCTCCTGCCCTCCCTCTCCCTCTGTCATCTCACTGTGTGTGTGTCTATCTGTGTCAGCCTTCAGCCCGGGTTGAGACCGCTTCCTCAACGCGCACACACAGACAACAACACCAAAGTACTTAACAGGTCTTTAAAAGACCATTAACATATTATTGAGGCTTTGTTTGTTTTAGCGCCCCTGCTTCTCCACCCTGACAATCACTGCTTGCCCGGCCCCACAGAGCAGAGGCTTAGTTCTATTTCACCTCTTTGTGGCCTTGCATCTCCACTCTGCTCTGTGGGGGCCGGGGGAGCAGTGATTGTCAGAGTGGAGATGCAGGGGCGCTAACAGGTGAAATACAAAAAAGCCTCTGCTCTGTGGGGGCCGGGGGAGCAGTGATTGTCTGCAAGGTCAGCGCACCGCCAACGAAGGCTTGCCGGGCCACCACCGGCCCGCGGGCCGTACTAGGAGTACCCCTGCTCTAGATACACATATGCTATCTAAGAGTCAGATAGTAGCATGATCCAGGTATATGGACACATACAGTTTCTGTGTCACCCACCCAGGCTGTTGTCCTTCCACCCATCATTGCTTCATCATTCACCCAGCCATGCATCTCATATTCTTGCCTTCCCAGCTAGTCTTCAATCTCAATAAGTAAGGAATATATAAGAGCTTACCTCTGGCCGCCACCACCACCGTCTCAACTCTCACAGCTGCCGCCGCCGCCTCCTCCCCTGAAGCATCGCCCGATTCGCCCTCCGCCTCGGTGTCGAGCACCACCACCTCCACACTGGCCCCGCCACCAGATGTTCCACCTACAAAGTACATTTAAGAATGTTAGAATAAAGCAGTCACTAGTATTTGGTCTAGGAATGAAGACATGTGAAAACAATGTAATTTGTGACTGTCGTTAAAGTTAAAAAAAAAATGTCCCTTTTTCCAGGGAAGGTTGTCTTGCTGCACTTTTTGGCACAACTGATGAAGGCTGTTTTTTTAACACGCACCATTTTTCTCCACACAGACAGAAGATGGACTTCTAACAACAAGATCAAGTTGAAACCAGGTGAGAGCTCGGCTCGACCACAAGAAATGTCTTCAATTAATCGTCAGCACTAACCACTTTTCCATTATCAGTTAAACGTTTAGTTTTATTATGACTTCATTTTAATAAATGTGTTTACTTTTAATAAAGCTTTTAAACTTAAATACAATCTGTGTTTTTTGGTCCAGACTAGAGTGACTGAGCGAAAGGTTTTGCAATTTTTGCAAGCATGAGTCCAGATAGAACACTTCAAAAGACATTATGGACAATCCCAGAGGACTGCACTAAGTTGATAGAGCTATTGCTGACTAGAATCATGGGAGTTTCGCCAACCGTGCAATCTTAGTTAGCTACACAGACAGACTAATAAGAATAATCTAGTAATACCACAGGGAGTCATAGTAGAGGCAGGATAAGAATTTAGATACAGTCTACAAGAAGAGCAAAGACAATTTTGAAAAAAGTCAAATGAGGAACGCTAGGAAAAATAGGTACTAGTCTAAAATGAAAACTTACTGGGGCCAGCAGAGGAGCCCTCGCCTGCCCGATCCTGGCCCTGTTGATGAACAGCATCCGCCGCCTGCTGCTCCTGTGTCCTCCTCTCGCCCCTGGGGGGAGCTGACGTACAACATGAAAGAAAGAACAGAAAACATGGATGATTGTTGCTTGTCAATGTCAACCAAATCAAACATTTCAAAAGAACAATAACAAAATATTTCTGCGAAATTATATTGATTATGGTTACTTTTCATTTATATGCGGACCTGTGACTTCGAAAGTCACGTAACTCACTAAACAAAGTACTGAAACGTTCACCTAGGACTGGCAGGCAGCAGTCCGCAGGCAAGACGCAAAGTGACAGACAAACTCCATTGTGATTTCAGTCAGATCAGTGACAACACTAACAGTTGCCTGCTACATTACCAGTCATTTAAATAGTCAAACTATCAATCCACCGCCACTATTTTTCTTATTGTCAGGGTTACAAAGGAAGGGGCAGATTTAAGCCCTTGCGGCTCTTTTGCGCCGTTCTTGCGTGACTTTTGTGACGCAGCAGCTAAACCAAAAAGGGCGCCATGGTGCGGCGTATAATATTATAACAACGTGACGCATTTGGGAGATGCATCCCGTTATAAAGCCCTGCGCCATCAGGGGGCGTTCCGGCGCAAGGGAGGGCATTCCTGCGCTGGAACACATCCTAATAGTGGCTGAGGGAAATCTACAAAATATCAATCAGTCACCTTTAGGACAATGATGCGTCACACAAACCCTGCACCTGCTTGAAGCAGACGTACGGCTTGACCCAGCATTGGGGAGATAGGGTACCCCAGAGCATTGATGGAGCTGCGCCATCGTTGCGACGCAACTCCAGCAGTAAAGCTTCGGTGACGTTTTGGGCCCATGGGGCGCCGCCGCCGCATTGCAAATACGGCGCACCATGTTTGGTGGTGGTAGCGGGCCGCACAATTAATGGCGCATCCCTGCTACTTTGCAGGGATGCGACGGTAATTGCAATTCTGCCCCTTAGGGGCATACTTACTTACGCGTTCTGGCGCATCTCCAGAGATGCGCCAGATCAAATGCGTCACGCAAAACTACCCTTGCGACACGGCAGATGTGCCTCATTTACAATGCGGCGCGCCCTGGCGCAAGGGTAGGCACTTGCGTGACGCATCTCGTCACGTAAGAGCGGCGCATCGCTGGAGTCACGTCGCCAACGCAATGCAACTCCAGTAATGCTCAGGGCCACCCAATACTTTACATGCTGTGTCAGTCCTTTCGCCTGCTTCGAGCAGACATAAGGAATTGAATTGACGTAGCAGCGTCGCAGAAGTGCCTGCGTTAAATCTTGTAGATTTCACGCAGGCAATTTTGCGAGGCGCACAGCCGCTGGACCGCCCACCCTGCGTACTAGGAACGCACCCATTGTGGTGCAGGCCCATGGCTTTATAACGTGACGCATCTCCCTAGATGCGTCATGCTGTAAATGACTTGCAGGGATGCGGCACGTTTACGCCGCTGTTGCGTCACGCAAGGCAACGTAAACGTGGCGCAAGGGGCTTGTAAATGTAATCTGCCCCCTAGTGTCTAGCATTACGCAGTTCTGTTAAGTACACTCATACATAATAGTTACTCAGGCCAATGAGACCACGAAATAGAAAACAAATAAGCATAGTAGCAACCCCACTGAGAAGGAGAGCAGTGCACCTGAAATGCACAGAAGATTTTGAAATATAATTTAACTACAATGTAATCGTCATCAGCGGCATTATTGGCTTGCTCCATGTAAAAAACAAATATTTGCAATACAACAACACAGAGCAGGAGAAAACATCATAGTAGTGAGTGATTAAATGCCAATGGCTACTACTACTCACCAAGGCCGGGGATCTCCAAGCCGAGCTGGTCCAGCAGGTCGCGCTCGCGGTCCAGGAGGTCCGTCCAGCGATGGGTGACCTGGCTGTAGGTGCGCTGGACCCCGTAGAGGTGGGATATGGCCCAGCACACCTTCTCCCACCGCTTCCGGCGCTCCCGCATGTTATAGCCGCCGGCCGCGATCCTGCCGCCTCCCGCGATGGTCCTGGGCAGGCGGCGCTGGACAAAGTACACCAGCGCGCCCACTTCCTCCGGGCTGAATATCTCCCGGCGCGTCACCTGCTCCCCCCTCGATCTCACGCCTGCTGTCCTGCCACTGGGTCCAGCACTACTCCCCGCCGCCGCTGCGGCCCTCAAGTGCCTGGGCAGCTTCACGGCGCCTGGCTTGACCATGGTCTGGGCAGGTAAGGTAGGAAGAAGTAGAAAATTAAGAAAGAATAGGATAGGGAAGAAGAAAAGAAAAGAGTTTACAAAAGTAGTTTAAAAGTAAAGAAAAATAGCAGAAAAGACAAAAATATACAGCTAGGAAAAGAGAGGGATAGATAAGAAGCAAAATCGTAAAAAAAAAACTGAAAACAAGCAAAGGATGGGAAAGATATCAAGAGGATTAAACACCATGCCCAGACACAGGAAATGAATGAAAAACAAGATGGCCGGCGCCCGTTTCCGAGCGCGAAAGTCAGTTCGCGCGAGATTTTCCTCGCGATCTCGTGCGAACCTCTAGATTTCCCGCGCGATCTCGTGCGAACCTCTACTCGCAATGCGCTTACTGCGCGAGATTATACATAGCGGGCGGAAACGGAAATACGTCACGCAAACAAAATGGCCGCGCCCGTACTCGACCTTGGGGTAAATTCGCGTGTTGCGCTGCAAGCGGCTCGCGAATACTGCAAAAAAACTCGCGAAACAACAAGCCGCAAAAAAATAAAATGCTCATTCGCACGAATTGGCGGCTTCCGCGGTCGGTTTCGCACGACGCCGCGCCCCGCGAATAGCGCGAAAAAAACCGCAAAACGATTTCAGCAAAAGCAAAAGCAATGAGCAGGTGCAAAAGGTCAACCTCATGATTTGTAACGATTCTTTGTATTGCTTCCTGAGGGGGCCCTCCAGAATTCGGTTGCCTGCTTGCAACTATTGTGTGACCCTGCTCTGACCTTAACTGTATGCCACAAAGGTCCTGATTTACAGCTAAAGGAGCAGACAAGCAGGTGCCAGGCTGGAACTTTAAATTCTTTCAGTGACACATTAATTAGCCCCTAATTCATTATTGTCAGTTGGGGCAGGGCAGGTGTTGTAACTAATTTTGCAACAATGAAAGCACTTAGCAAGTGCAAAAGATCACTAATCAGGGCGCACTAAGGAAGCAGGTGCCAGCTAAAAAAATATTCTGTGACACATTAATCAGCCCCAAATTAATTCAGGTCACTTGAGGCAGGGAAGGTGTGCTTTGCTTTGCCGAAAATAATGTACACTGGACAACCAGAGGGTGTGGTGATGAAACAGAGGGTGGCATGGGTGGGCCAGAGGGTGGCATGAGTAGTCAGAGAGTGGCAGTGGTGACAGAGAGTGGCAGTGATGAAGAAGAGTGTCCCAAACAGGCTGGACATGTAGAAACAACAAGTTCGCAAAACTTGCGACCCGACAGGTAAGTTCGCAAATTGCGAAATTGTAAAAACCCTCGCGAACTGGCAGAAACACGGGCGAACACAAAAAAAAAAAAAAATCCGCAAATTCGCGGGAATTCGCGGATTTTGCGGATTGCGAATCCGCAAATCCGCAAAATTCGCGAACGCGAGATCCGCAAAATTCGCCCATGCTTACACCCTCCCCATCACTCGACTGGGTAAACTCAAATATATCCTAGACCTATACTGGCAATGGCTCCCATTAAAATAGGCACATGGAAAGTGCAAGGCATCAACATCCTGGAACGCTGTTATCTCATATATTCTTACCTGAAGCGCCATCACGTACAAATAGCACTTCTTCAGGAGACACAATTAGTTCAAACAGAAATTGCTAGACTCCATAGGTGATGGAGGGTGCAACTATATGCGACAAGCTATTCTGCATTGGCACGGGGAGTCTTGGTGTGGGTGAGGCCATGGGCTCTGTTAAAAGTGATAGATGCTCTGGGAGATGGGGAAGGCAGATGTGTCATAGTTAAGGGGGTCCTCGATGGGAAACCAGTGGTAGTGGCATCACTCTATGCACCCAATACTGAGCAGACCGCCTTCTTGGATCACACATCACAAAAACTGTCCATATGGCATGATTTCCCTGTGATTTTAGGTGGTGACTATAACTGTGTGCTGGACATCTCCCTGGATCAGTCCTTCCCCACTTGCCTGGCGCAACCACACACGCAGCTGCGAAAGTGCTAGGACATTGGGCACTACAGTGGCGTCTCTCAGACGTATGGCGCCACAGATACCCACTGGACAGGGTATATTCCTATTATTCTGGGACAAATAGTCTACACATACGATTGGATTGTTTCATGGTATCAAACGATCTCCTGCCATGTATCTCAGACTCCACATACATGGGGCGTACACACTCTGATCACAATCCACATTTTCTGGAGCTACAGTGGGAGGCTGAGTTGCCGCCGGATCCCATTTGGCGCCTCGAACCAGACGCTCTTCTGGATGCGCCCTTCCATGATTTATTGGCTGTCACAGGGGCACAATATTTTGAGGAAAATGCGGGCACAGCTTTGTCACTGCTGGTGGATTGGGACGCCCTTAAGGTGGTTGTTAGGGGACACCGGGGGCACAAGCAGGTATGCGCACACAGCTGGATAGGGAAGTCGTCACTTTAGAGCGCAGGCTGGCAGATGTAGAGCAGGCGGGTACAGACAATGCAGAGGGGCAGCTAGGTCCTCTACAGGAAAAGCATGCGCGCTTGCTGGAGCGACTGAGATGCCTCAATTATGCAGAGCACTCGGCGAGGACCCATCATATAGGCGATAAAGCGGGTAAGCTGCTCTCATGGCTCATTCGTCAGAATGAGTCGTCGACACCCATAGTGTTGGTGAGGAAGGCATCGGGGGAAATTGCATATACGCAACAGGACATCCATAGAGCGTTTGTGACACACTACCAGGATTTGTATAAATCGCGCGTACAGGTCATGCCCCTGGAGATACAGACTTATCTGGACGGACTAGACTTGCCGCAGCTGACTAGCGCACAAAGTGAGGAACTGAGTGCCCCTCTCCATTCAGAGGAACTCTGAGACAGTATTTTTTCCCTGTCCAACTGGAAGTCCCCATGGCCAGACAGACTGCCGACTGATTTTTACAAAGCATATACACACATCTTAGTACCACAACTGTTAAAGGTGTATGAAACCACGTTAGGCGACACCACCCTTATTAGGACGCAAAACGAGGTTCTGTTGGATTCCCTTCTTACACCTGCCAATTATAGTGACCGCTTAGGCTCCTATCGCCCGCTAGCGCTCCTTAACACTGATTATAACATTTTTGCCTCACTCTTAGCTAAACGACTTTCGCACCCTGTTAAGCCGCTGGTGCACCCAGATCAGAATGGTTTTGTGCCAGTGTGCTATACTTCTCTAAACATACAGAGATTCTTTATAGTGTAACAGTACGTCACACATGCCTGGCCTTGGTCGGGCTGCCTGATACTCAGGGCCGTTTCTGCCATTAGGCAGAACTAGGCAGCCGCCTAGGGCGGCAAAATGGGGAGGGCGGCAAATTGGCAGCAGCACCGAGTGGACTGCATTATGCAAGTGCAGGTAAGAAATGTTTGGGAGGTGCAAATGCCGTTTTCCCCGTAACACTGCAACATAAACAAAACAGTGCACTGGACGATTCTATGTTGAAGACCGTTAACATAAACTTCTTTTATTTGACTTTTCTCCTATAAACGTCCTTGAGAAAAAAGAACACTACATCTTTAAAAAGAACACTACATCTTTGATAAGGGAAAGAGTTGCGAGGTAAAGAGACCACCTTCCCAGTCCCCAGTAAATTTGGCTAGCCGGAGTTTAGAAGCGTTGTTAGTGTTTCTAATCTCTGTGAAAATACCAAAGGTTGCTATTTACGATGGGGTCATGAAAAAAAACGGCGGTTACATTTTCAAGTAGTGCACGCCTTTGTTTACTTGTGTTAGTACAGATCATTTATTTATTACTCCTGCCTCTCTTTGTTGTCACAGTTTCATTATATTTAGCTTGCTGCATGGCAAGGGTTTGTGTGGATACCATTAGTGAATATCTTGTAATGTTGGCATGTACATATTATATTGTCTTGTGGTAACTGAATGTATTTAATATTTCATTGATACAAATATACCAACAGTATCATAATAGGAAACTTGCAATATGGGTTTAAAAAATATTATTAGCTGGTATGAGCTGCAGAATGCAGGCTTTTTGTCTGTTTTTTTTTAGAAAAATTAAGTTTTCCTTAAACAATGTTTTAGACATTTTCTATCCTTAAAAGATGGTGTTATAGGTGGTTTCATCCCCAGCTCATTTTGAAAAGTCTTATAGAATTCACTAGGTAAACCATCTTGCCCTAGAGTTTTAGATAACTATGTTAATATCACTTCAAAAACAGATTTTTCTGGGATGGATTAACCATTATGACACACTTTTCGTGATGTATTTTCACTGATTTGGCTGGCTGCAAAATTATTTTAACCTAATTGCTATTGAGGTGAAATGCTTCTCAATTTCAACTGCGTCTTCAACTATGTGACCCCTTATATTGTAATCGCTCTTGTTCTGAGTCCAATTTGATTTGTGTTCTGTCTGTTATTCCTATTTGACACATGTACATCAACTGTTACCTCTCCTCTCCCTCCAATTGTAAAGAGCTCTGATATCACTCGGGATCATGTTCGAACTATATAAAACTTTATAAATAAATAAATAAAAAATAAAGCTCAGTAGTTTTGGATTAATAGCAAATACCTGTCAACAAATCAGACACTGATACAGTAATCTAGGATCAGAGGTACTGTTCCATTCAGCAGAGTAGTGGGCCTGTGGTCTTCTTAAATTAGTATGTGTGTACTTGTGCATCAGGTATGACCAGGTGCAGGGCCGTTAAATAATGCATTTATTCTTCTAGCCTGGATGACGGGGGAAGAGAGTGATGGTAGAAAAAAGGAGGGGGCGGCATTTTTTAATTCTCGCCTAGGGTGGCAAAACACCTAGAAACGGCCCTGCTGATACTGGATCTGGAGAAGGCCTTTGATTCTCTGGAATGGTCATATCTGGCGTCTGTTCTGGGCAAATATGAGTTGGGGGAATACTATTTAAATTTGGTTCACCTTTTGTACCAGAGGCCCTCAGTCCGGGTTCACACTGGTAAATTCATCTCAGATTGTATTAGGGTAAGGCGGGGGATGCGTCAGGGCTGTCCACTATCGTCGCTGCTATTTTCCCTGGCCATGGAGCCTTTAGCGATGCTTCTCCGGAGAGATGGCGAGGAGTGGGGTATACAGTTGGGTGATGGGATACATGCTGTTTGACTGTACACGGATGATCTGTTGTTGTATTTTCAGGATGTCACAGTAATACCGGCGTCTGTAGCACACATACTTCGGTCATTTGAGGAGAAGTCTGGACTCCGGGTGAACTGGGCTAAATCTGGGATTTCCTCGTTCAGTGCTACTGTACCAGAAGTAGCTGTCTCTCTGCATGACGTGCCCCTTACTTGGTACACTACCACATTCAGGTATCTTGGCATTTTCATATACCCCTCGCCGGAAGACCTAATGGATGGGAATTCAATGAGAGTGATGCCAGTCTTACGAGCCCAAATACAGTTCTGGAAGACACTCCCATTAACTGTGATGGGCCGCATTGCCTTGCTGAAAATTATAGTCCTCCCTAAACTGCTGGACAATTTTTCAAACCTCCCCCTTTACATTCCACCCAAATCAATTCGAGACCTGGAGCGATTATCCCGGGACCTGATATGGAACAAAGGAAGGCCGCGTATAGCGCTATGGAAAATGTATGCTCCTATTAGCCAGGGCGGATTATCTGTCCCTAATATGGAATCGTACTATTTGGCTGCCCAGCTGCAATGGGCAACGAAGTGGCTGAATGACAGGTGCCTGGAGGATACAGCTACCATGCACCAACCCTGGACCTACTCTCAAGTGTGTCACCTGTTCCACCCTATAGCCAAGCTCCCTCGGCCACTACAGTTACACTTGGGTTTGGCCCATAAATGCTACAGAAGAAGTTTATACCTCACCCGTACGACACCTCCTTATGCTCCTACTCTGTCAGTGCTGGGGACGTCAAGAGGCAGGTTAGGTACCCCGGAAGTGGACCTGGCAGCCTGGCATGGGCAACTTATAAAGGGATGGCGCATTTATACCATTCAAGATGCTAGTCGAGGACAATTACTTGCCAGCAGGTCAATTTCTGCTACACACTGCCCTCCTGAAGGCCCTGACAGCTGGCTGGGGGGCCCTGACAGCTGTTTGGGGGGACCTGATGATCGAGCCACCGAGGCATTTGTTAGTACAATACCTAGACGTAATGGGTGCGGGGTCGTACGTGGTACACTGGCTGGTGGAGGCACTTCTTACACACACGCAGAGGCCGATGCAGCGACTCAGAATAAGATGGGAGGGTGACAGGGGTCAGCCTTGGATGGACAAAGAATGGGATGCCATATTAGCAGGCGCCGGAAATATACCCAGGAACTCAAGGTTCAAACTAATATAAACATACGTCATACAAAGGGCACATCTCTCACTGGACAAGATAAATAGGTATTTCCCACATCGCCACTTCCGCATGTCCACACTGTCAACGCCATGATGCAGATTTGCTGCACATGCTGTGGGCTTGTGCATCCCTCAAAAACTATTGGCGAGCAGTAGTCACGACATTAGCCACATGTACAAACACAGTGATGCTGCTGTCCTGGGAGGTTTCCCTTTTAGGGCTTTACACCAGATCCAAAAAGTCTAGGGTCACCTCCAGGTTCCGAGATTTGGGCCTCATCACAGCTAAACGTCTCATAACAAAAAAATTGAAAAATGCCGCCCCACCGGAGACACTCAGCTGGAAACGTTCATTTGCAATATGGGCACAGGCAGAAAGTACGGAGTTACATAAGGAGGAGACAGCAGGACTTCGTAAATTCCCCATTGCACAGAGCTGGGACACACTGGTGGCTGCCTTGCAGGCTGGCAACCAGATAGCGACTGACACCACATTATCTGCAAATCCATGACATACCCCTCAGACTCACATCTCTTGGTAAGCGAAAGGCCACACGGCCCAAACACCACTGGGCTGGTGTTGTTTACTCCAGCCTGATATGGATAGCTACTAGCATCTCACCCACCTCTAAACATGGTAGTCCTAGTTGTTGGCAAACTAATATGCCTTGATGTGTGCTATATCTCACTTATTCGCCAAATTTGTGGCTAGGCGGAAAAGTACTGATAGGAATATTCTTTCTTTTTTTGGTAGTTTAATGATGCGCTAGCAATATTATTTGTATTTCATGGATGGCAGATATGTTTGATTGGTTTTAAGTTTCAGTTTATATTGAATGTCTGTTGAAAATGTGCTTTATTGGTGTTAAAGGGTGAATATTACCTATGCTCTATCGTCACATAAGTCCCTTCTCCTATTAAACAGGGAATAAACGATAAGGTCCGACTGTCACAATCTGTTGACATACAGTGTGTATGCGCGAAACCCTGCCAGGACTGCTTTGATGAGTTGTATCTAATGAAAAATGTGAACCACAATGACACTATTTGATAAAAGGAGAATGCAATCACACTGTGAGCAATGGCATGCAGAGGTATTGACACATATTCTCATGTAAGATATAACTGTTTCTATGGGTGTACAGCATATTGTGTTGTTAATATATTACTGTGCGGTGTACTACTACTCTGTTTAAGGGTTTGCATTTCCGTTGTCAGATTCCAAACATATGCGTACAACTTGACAATGACAGTCATGTTAATGTAAAATATCAATAAAGATATTTAAACAAAAAAAATGGTGGAGGAGCGTCACCCCTCCTGCCAACCTCAAAACTTGAAAAATAAAACAGGTTTATTATCGTTTATTTTTCAGTTTCTAAGAGCCAGGCCGAGTCTTGGGGGCGGGGCAATCAGACTCGGCCCGGCCCCATCATGGGGGCAGTAACAAGAGGGAGTGATGAGACACTGCTAACAGTGGGCATGTCGGTTTAGACGGTCATCCCAGGACAGCCAAACCAACATGTGCACTGTGCTGTCTACAACCCGGTGTTGCCGGGTTGAAGACAGCAAGCACAGGCTCCCAGTCTCTCTGGGAGTGCAAATTCAGGGCGCTCAGCCCAATCCTGACGTTGCTTTCAAGCATGAGAGCAGCATCTCCATTGGCCACAGGGGAGTATGGGAGCCTGTGCAGCAAGGAGGACTCAAAGCAGAAGAGTGGCAGGTACGTTCTTTTTTCCCCTTTTCTTCTGTTTTCTTCATTGTCTGTTGACCCTGTCCCGCCCCTGTCCCACCTCCGCCCACCACTCCACCCACACACCAGCCGCTACTGGCAAATGGAAAAGTAAGCACTATAAAAAAACATTTTTTTTTAAATTAAAAAAGTAAACACTATTAAACATAAAATTATAAATAGAAAATTATATTAAAAAGTACATAAAAAACTTGAATGTGTCACAAAAAGCCCAATTGAGTCCAAAGGGCACGTGGTCCATACACAGTCATTTTACAGAATTCAAGCAGGTTCCCAAAGTCCACGGCCTCAATCCTGAAGTAAGGATATGAGCGCCATTTTTTATTGGTCTTCAGGCTCTTCTCAATAGAATCACAAACCATTATCCACTTGCAATCTTGTTTTTTCTGGATAAGGGTAATATCTCCTTCTCTTTGCAGGGTCTGTTCCAAATAAACGTCTTGCCATTTAATGTCATTGGATGATTGGCCTGTCTCAATGAAATGTTTTACCATGGGTACTGAGATTACCCCACACTAAATCCTACTTCTGTGTTAGCCAATACGGGATTTGACTTGCTGTGTAGTCTGCCCTCATAAATATTGTTTAAAGTAATTTTGGTGGTCTGGATTATGAGCAGATGGAGACAAAATTAATTACAGTTGGCTATTTAGTCATCTAAATGTGCTATATATGGTTTATGCGATACCTATGAGAGCCATAGTTTCAATTTATCATTGATACCCAGGCCTTACAGGTTTATGAGAAGCTCTTGTAGCTCAGTAAGGGCCCTCTTGATAACATAACATGCCTCCCAAAGCAAATAGTAAGAACGTACTTGAGAAAACAAGGGATTCATAAGACAAACTTTTGAATAGCATTCCGCAAATAGGTGTAAGGGTGATAGCTAATGGCTAAAATGTATGACATTATTTAACAAATGCCAACTCTGAAGAAATACCTTTAAGATAAACATATTTAAAAATAGAGAAAGGGAACAAGTCCTGTCCAAAAATTGTACAAAATGCAAGTATGTATTCAAAGCTGATGTCATATTCCATCCACATATTGGAAAATGCTAAACCTTAGAGATTATGCAATATATGAGATTAAAATATTGCACCTAAGGAATGAATAATCCTTCAAATAGCAGGATGGAAAGCAAGAGGACATCTATAGTGAACCATTTTTTGGAGAATGGGCATCAGTTAGCTCAAATTAAGTTTAATACTGAAACTGGTATTATCCAGAGAGGACATAACATGAAACAGAAACTGCTACAATGTGAATTGCATTTGAGCAACTATTTAAATATATTTGAGCCACTTGGACATAATGAAGCAGGGGCGGCTCCTTTGCTATGGCGGAGCAGCGTCGCCACACTTCTGCTACCCATCGGAGGCAACAGTGAAAAATTAAATGATAATAAAGTAATTTTATTAATAATTTTATTTCTCACTGAATCAGCCGAGTCACAGGGTGGGGCAGCGCTGGGCCATCCTGGGCTTCAGGGAAGAGGAGTGATGGGCACTGCTAAGTGAGCATGTCGATTTGGCCGGCTGTTTTAGGATGGCAAAACCGACATGCGCACTTAGCATTTCTCCAACCTGCGCTGTGTTGCACAACTGGGTGGAGAACGCACAGGCTCCCTGGTCCTGTCTGAGTAGCAGACCAGGCCGCTCAGACAAATCCCAGTGCCACTCTCATGCTGAGTAACAGTATTCCCAGCATGAAAGCAGCGTTGGGATTGGCATCTAGCAGCCATGGATAGGGAGAGGAGCAAGGCAGCGGATGCAACGTCAGATCAAGTAAGTGATATTTTATGTTTTCCTTTGTGTTTTTATTTTTGCATCCCCCCCCCACTGCGGCCCTACCACATCCCCTTGGGAGAAGTGAACGCTGTGATCAAGCTCAAGAATTTAACTTCTGTTTGTAATGAAATTTACTTGTGAAATGACTCCATGTACAAGTAATACATTACACCTGAAATTGCACAATCGAGAGTTGGGGAGGCTAAAATGGAAAGAAACTAATGACTGATAAGAAGTGTACACAAAAACCAAAGTATGACTAACCGCAGTGAGCTGTAGTTTCTAAATTTGAGGATGAAATGGGACTCCAACTTACAGAAATGCTCAGTGAAGACATCACGTAGAAGTGATCTTCCATATATTGTTTGAACAAGAAGTATTGTTTAAACATTAGCTGGCTCCTCACTGCTCCAAAGAACTGCATGCATATGAAAGATATCTAAAATACCTGTATTAGGGAGTGAAAAAAGTAATGTACTGGTTGCTGGAGAGAACCCTGAAACCCCACGTTCTGACTTCAGGCATGATGGCAGATTAAGACGCTGGGGAGGCTTTACATAGCTTAGCATTTTGTAGAGAATTGACCTAACCATGAAGTTAAATTGTTAGTTTCAAATTAGGCAGGCTTCAGACTAATAGACATGGATGTGCTTTGATATTTAACTGAGGCCTATTTAACCTTTGCCCTAATTTGTAAACCAACTGCTGAGGTATATATAATGTTTACATTCTTTCTAATGCACATAATATGAAGATGAATACTGTTTAATAAATATTCATATATTGTGAAATACCAGCTACTGCATGGCGATAGTGATTTCAGTGTGAGGGGTCCGGTTCTAGAACCACTTCCTGTGGATAAGCGATTTCTCTGGCAAGTTTGCTTAGTGGATCAACTGGGGTGACACTGCAAGACTTTGACCCACAGCAAGTGATTGATTAGAGTTGAAAAAAGCAAGAAAGGAAAACTGAAAAAGGAAGAAAAAGCCGGAATTAACAGGAACCTCCAAGAGTGTGATAAAAAAGACAGGAGTGTCAGGTGGTGGGGAAAGCCTTTGTATCGGGTGGCCCCAGCATTCAGCAGCACCACTGACAAATGCCTAAATTGTCTCAGGTCATTGCACTTCATTTTTAATTATTATTATTTTAGTTACTAAGCACTGCAAAGCACCCATTAACATAGCTCAAAAATAAATTTGATTGATCATGGACTGAAAATGAAAGTGTTGTGTCAATATTATGAAATTCATTATTTTCCTCTTGACCAGCTTGTTATTGATTAACCATTTTCCCAGAGGTGCTTGATCAAACAGGATAAGCTGCACTCTAGTATCAGCTTTTAATTCTGCCTGAGGCTGCCAAAACCAGTAAATAGCCCCAAAAAATACAGACAATAAATCAATAATTGTTAGTTAAACTCATTCAAATGAAGTTAGCACAAAAAGTCAGATTACACATTGGTTGAGGGGAAAGGAGAAGCGGAACAAAGTCAGCTGCAACTCGTTGCGGAGGAGATCAAATATATCTCCCTTGAATCTGCAAAACTGGTTTAGAGGGACTCTGTGGCGAGGGTCTATGGATGGGGAGACAATAACAGCAGATTGCTCCACTGGCTCGGCTCCCACCCCATGGCCAACCGGATTGTGCCTGAAATTTGTGATGCGCATGGCCAAATCTCTTGCACCCCTGTGGGAATTGCACAGACCTTCGTGGCCTATTACAAAGAGCTATACTCAGTGGATCCCTTGCATAAGCCACAGATTAGCTCCTCCTTTCTGCAGGATAACCCCTTCTGCAGCTTGTAGTGACCCAGAGTCACAGTCAGCAGTCTAGTGTTTCTTGTATGCCCTACACTAAACACCCACCCACCCACCACTGATGTCACTGGTCAGGTGACACAGTTCTAATAAAAGAGGCCGAGCGCACGTACTCTGGGCCAGTTTTACAATGTAGCTGATGGTGTCTGCGCCAGTCCTTTCCAGCATGAGGGCCCAGGGCCCCCATCATTACATTGGCGACGAGGAGGGCGGACGCTAGCCACGCGTGCCGCAGCTGAACATCCCCGGGAAAGAAGAAGGGAACTGCCCATGAGAAGGGCAAACCCCCGGGGAGGCGGCGCCGGCCGCCCTGAGGCCCGCGGGGCGTGTGCCTTGCCCCGGGCCTAGACATCCAGGAGGAGGTGACCGGGAGCCCACTCTGCACCTCCGTGCCCAGCGTGAACCTTCCTGCGCGAGGGGAAAGTGCAGCGGACCGACCAGAGCCCACCTGTGCCGGCCGCAACCGAGCACCACGTGGAGGCGCGGCCCAAAGTGCCCGGGAGTAAGCGGACCGACCGGAGCCCACCCGTGTCGGCCGCAGTTTGGCTCCATAGCGTGGTGACCGAAGCGGAGCCCACCCGCGAAGTAAAAAGGCCCGTCGGCCGAAGGTGAGCCCGTGACCAGCACCGAAAGCGGAGCCCACCCGCTAAAAACTGTACACGGTGCCCCAACAGTGCGAGCGGCGCCGGACACTGTCCCTACATTGAAGCAGGACCAGCGGAGCCCACCCGCGGCCTGCCTGCAGCGTCTCCAGCCCCCCCGCAGCGCAGCATGTGTGGAGCACGGCTGCCGCTGCGAGGGTGAGAGAGCATGAAAGGAAACCACCCGCGGCCTGCCTGTGGTGCCTCCTGTCCCCCGCTGCGAGGGTGAATGAACATTAATTAATGCAAGGCCAGCGGAGCCCACCCGCGGCCTGCCTGATGCGTTCCCCGTCCCGCAGTGTATGGGAAGTGCGACGGGGTGAATGAACTTTGGCGGGAAGCGCCCGCAGCATGTGGAGAGCTGCAGGGCACTGGACACTGAAGCAGAGCCCACCCGCGATGTGAGGAACCTCTGCCCGCCAGGTATCAAGCAAGACCGGGTCCACAGCCTTCCCTCCGTGTAGCGCGGACCCAACCCCACACGCAGCAAACCTGCAGCTAAGACCTTGCCCCCAGCAGAAACAAACAAATAAAGACTTGCCCGGAGGGCCCTGCCGAGGCCTTCCCTGTTCCGCCCCAACATCGATGCTCGCCGGCGGTGCAGGAGGACTGGAGCCACAACGCTACATGTGCCTAACGCCAGCAGAGAAACCCATCGGCCGGCACCGTGTGTTTTTCACACCGAGAAACGTGTTTTCTCCTGTTCCCTTCATACCTGCAACAGTCTGGTTTGTGACTGCTAATTCAACGGAGTGAATCACAAGGGGAGCCGAGGTCACATGCAACTGCGCCCTAGAGAAGAGGGAATGAGAGCGATGCCTCGATTCTATGGCAGGACTGGAGGCTTCTGATTATGCTTTCTCATTTCTTTACAGCAGCCAATGAAAATGAAACTACAAATGTAAAAAACAACATTTCCCATGAGGCTTTGAACCACGCCTCTCTTACAACAACCAATCACAATGGTAATAAGCATATAAAGTATAGAGACACTAATCTGGCCTCCTCTTTCGTTGCTGCTCCGCAGCCCAGATAAGTGCTCTATACTTTATATGTTTATTCTAACTGACTCAGGGCCTATGCCTTTTTGTATCGCCTTAGCGCGTTATACTGTGGTTATTCACTGTTAATGTATTCACTGTTAATGTATTCATATGCTTGATTAATCGCATCGCTTTTGCAACTGTTATATATATTGTGCCACGATCGCGCACTGCTTACTTCTTGTTGCAACTCTTTTATCCGTTCTGTCCTTAGCTGGGACTGGAGCTCCGCTCCGCGTCCCGTCTCCCTGGTGGTGCATGTTGCGCCCGTAGGTCCCCCGCTCTTTCCCCTTCCTTGCTGCCTCCAGCGACCGCTTCCTCGCGGTCGGCGATAGTGAGGGGTTTCGCTCCCCCCTCGGGGAGGGAGACGCACGCCGGAGCCCGGTGAGGCCCTGCGTGCGTCTCTGAGGTCTCGCGCACACCGGTTTTTTGTGTGCGCAGTTCTCAAAGGTGCCTGATTGACGCTCTGCCCCCGGCTGAAGTGGGGATCTACGCAGCATTGGCCAGGAGCCGAGGGCGATTTCTGGAATCTATTTGCAGCATTTTTTCACCGCTTTGAGCAACGGAGCTTCCATACATTTAACCCTTGCCTCCCTGTGAGTCAGGGGGCATTCCACCAATTTTTGAAAGCCCTTTCAGTTCTCCAGAAAAGGGTTACTCCCTCCATTAGTCCTAGATTGGGACTTTATTCTGCATTCTTACTTGGTATTACCGGCTCCTGCGCCTGGCACTCCCCAATTTTGACGCCCTCACCTGGGCTGGTACCTAAGCTTCCCTCTGGGGACTAGAGTTGGAATTGCTGATTCCTTATAACTATGGCAGATACTGAGTACTGCGAAGAGGAGGGTGCTGCGTATGAATACCAGGGCCATCAGGAATTCTATGAGGAAGAATCCATGGAAGATATTATTGATAAAAAGTTGGACGCTAAATTGGACAAAGCCCTTTCATCGGCCCTCCTTCCCTTGGCCAAGAAATTGGAATTACTAGTCCCTGGTAAGCCTCTTTCCCTTCCCAACAAAGATTCCTCTCGTCCCCCCCTAAAAAGGTGGCACTTGATCCGGCCTGGCCCCATGCCCAATCTTATGAAAAGATTTATAAATCTAAAGAATCCCTTTCTGCTGACAAACCTCTGACCTCCCCCCCCACCCCCCCTCCCAATGACACCACTACTGATACTGGCACCGATACTGATTCATCAGATGCTGCTCCCCGCAAACGCACTAGGAAGCGTAAGCATACCTCTCCGGTCACCCCGTCTCCCTTTTCTTTCGACCCGACATACATTGTCCACCCCAGGTCCTCAGATTGGGTCCCTCACCCTGCTGTGGCGGCATACCTGGAGGCCCACCTCTGTAAAGGTTTTGATAAAGATGTACAATCCCGCCTTAAGTCCGAGTGCCCCCGTCCCGATTTACCTCACAAGGTGGCAGTTACACCGGACATCGACCCCTCCATGACCACCTTTCTAAAGAAATATAAGAAAGACCCCAAGAAAGGGATTGATCGCGCGCTCAGAGCGTGCCAAGATAAGGTCCTTGACCTTTCGGGTCCTTTGGCCAAGATCCTGGAGTTGGCCCTTCAGGCCCAAGAGACTGGTGATGCCATTCACCCGGAAGTTTTGGCGGGTTGGGCTCAACGAGCCATTTGTATGCTGGGAAACGCAAACTGCGCTCTTGCGTCAGAAAGACGGAAGTCGGTCCTTCTGCGGATCGATCCTCAACTGGTGGGGTTGGCTTCTTCTGAGCCGGGTCCTTTGGCGGAAGGACAGTTGTTTGGGGACAACTTTGTTAGGGACATCGCAAAATTTGTCAATACATTTGCATCCCTGGATAAGTCTCAAGCCTCATTGAAGAGGGTGCTACATCAGGTCTCTAGTAGGGCCGGACGTGGCAGAGGACGCTCGACCGGCCGTTACTCAAATTCCAGTCCTCAAAGAGGGTACGCCCCTAGACGTGGCAGAGGGTACACGCAGGAACCGGACCAAGCCGGTTTTTATCCGTCAAGATCCCGCGGCTTCAGAGGCCGCTACAATCGAGGGGTCAACCGAGGCTACAAAAACTTCGATAATCAAATCTCTGGTAAGTCCCTCGTTTCCTTTGGTCTGGCTAGGGGGAAGGTTGCGACATTTTGTCATGAATTGGACGAGTCTCACTGCAGATGCTTGGGTCCTTCGGACCGTCCAGGGCTACGAGATAGAGATGGTGGACTGCCCCTTGCAGCCTTTTCCCCCTCATCCTCTCCTTTTTTCCCGTCTCGAACAGAGTTTTATAGACTCAGAACTGGACAAGCTTTTGACAAAACAGGCCATTGCTGTAGGGCCCTTCATTCCAGAGGGCTTCTGCAGCAACGTCTTTCTTGTGCAAAAGAAAGGAGGCGGCCAGCGCCTTGTCTTAAATCTAAGGGACTTCAACCCCTTTGTTACTTATCGCCACTTCAAGATGGAGGGTATCCATCTTTTACGAGACCTTCTGTTGGAGAACGACTGGATGGTCCGATTAGACTCAAAAGATGCCTATCTAACAGTCCCCATCAAGCCCATCTCATCAAAGGTTTTTGCAATTCCCTTGGAAAGGGCGTTGGTTTCGTTACAAAGTGCTTCCCTTCGGTCTGTCTTCAGCCCCTTGGGTATTCACCAAACTGCTCAAGCCGGTGATCTCTCGGCTTCGAGAGATGGAAGTGCGTCTTATTGTCTACGTGGACGACACGCTACTCCTGGCCCAGGACCGGTCCCTCCTTCTCACTCACCTGGAGTGGACGACGTCCTTGTTACAGAATCTGGGATTCGTGATCAATACCAAGAAATCGGTGCTGATACCGAATCAGCAGATGGAATTCCTGGGCTTCCTGATAGACTCTGTTTCAGCCCAACTACTCCTCCCCCTTCAAAAGATCAGGTCCATCAAGAGGGAGATAGCATCCACCTTGGCCAAGGAGAGGATTTTCTTGCGGGTGCTGGCGCGGATTGTATGCCTTCTGGCCTCGTCGATCTAAGCCATCTTCCCCGGCCCCTTGCACTACAGGGCCCTGCAGAGATTGAAAATCTTTTATCTTCAGAGGAATTTTCATTACGATCACTTTATTCCTCTTTCCCCCGAGTCCCGGGAGGAACTTCAGTGGTGGCTGGACCACATGTCAGCCTGGAACGGCCGAGCTATCTTCGGCGCAGCCCCAGATGTGGTGGTCGAATCAGACGCCAGTCAATGGGGCTGGGGCGCTCGCTGTGGAGAATTTACCACAGGAGGACGGTGGTCAGCAGACGAACTCTCACTACACATCAACTGTCTAGAGTTGCTGGCAGGGTCCTTTGCCATCAGGTCTATCTCACCGCTGAAGAGCAATTGTTGTATACTCCTTCGGATGGACAATGTCTCCGCGGTGAGATACATCAACCAATTAGGAGGGACGAGATCCCGAATGTTAGTCCACATTGCGAAGGAATTTTGGCACTTCTGCCTGGATCGCAAGATCTCTGTGGTGGCGGAATACCTGCCGGGGAAATTCAATCAGGTGGCGGATTGGAATTCCCGATTTCTCCGGGACTCCAGCGATTGGAGACTCCATCCATCGTTGTTCTCTCAGATCATGGATATGCGAGGCCCATGCCAGATAGACCTGTTTGCCTCTCGCCTCAATGCCCATCTTCCCCTGTTTTACAGTTGGAGACCGGACCCAATGGCAATGGGGACAGACGCGTTCCTTCACCATTGGGGGCAGCAGAGGAATTGTGCGTTTCCACCATTTGCGCTGATTCCGAGAGTGGCGGCGTTGATACCCCGACAGGAGGCGACAATAGTTTTGGTGACACTATTCTGGTCGACTCAGTCGTGGTTTCCCACACTGTTGGAGTTGTCAGTAGATCTCCCCTTCCGGCTCCCTGTCTTCCCGACGCTTCTGCAGGACCCAGTGGGGGCTTGCCATCCATTGGTCCTGCAGAATCAATTGAACTTGATGGTGTGGACGCTCTCCGGAGACATGAATGCCTTGCAGGCCTTTCACGAGAGGCTTCCAGTTTTATGCAGCAAGCGTGGGCTCCTTCCACCCGGAAATGATACTCTGCATCTTGGAAGAAGTGGGTGGGTTGGTGCCTTTCAAAGCAGGTGGATCCCGTGGGATCAAATGTGACAGAGGTACTTAACTTTCTATCTGAACGTGCAACCTCAGGCCTGGCTTACAGGTCGGTTCAATCAATCAATCAATCAAGACATTTGTAGAGCGCACTACTTACCCGGAGGGTCTCAAGGCGCTTGGGGAGGGGGGTGCTGCTACTGCTCGAACAGCCAGGTCTTGAGCTTCTTCCTGAAGGAGAGGTGGTCTTGGGTCAGGCGCAGGTCGGGAGGGAGGGAGTTCCAGGTCTTGGCGGCCAGGTAGGAGAAGGACCTTCCTCCTGTTGTCGTTCTTCCGATGCGGGGGACGGCGGCGAGGGCGTGACTGGCTGATCGAAGATGGCGTTTGGGAGCGTAGAAGTTGATGCGGTTGTTGAGGTAGCTCGGGCCTTGATCGTGTAGGGCTTTGTGTGCGTGGGTGAGGAGACGGAAGGTGAGTCTTTTGTTGACGGGGAGCCAATGCAGGTTTCTCAGATGTCCGGAGATGTGGCTGTGTCGTGGGATGTCGAGGATGAGTCTGGCTGAGGTGTTCTGAATCCGTTGGAGTCTCTTCTGGAGCTTGGCGGTGGTTCCGGCGTAGAGGGCGTTGCCGTAGTCCAGTCGGCTGGTGACGAGGGCCTGGGTGACCGTCTTCCTGGTCTCGGTGGGGATCCACCGGAAGATCTTCCGTAGCATGCGCAGGATGTTGAAGCACGACGAGGAGACGGCGTTGACTTGTCTGGTCATGGAGAGGGAGGAGTCCAGGATGAAGCCCAGGTTGCGTGCGTGGTCTGTCGGTTTGGGTGCGGTGCCCAGGGCGGGGGGCCACCAGGAGTCATCCCAGGCGGAGGGCGAGGAGCCCAGGATGAGGACTTCCGTCTTGTCTGAGTTCAGTTTCAGGCGGCTGGTCGTCATCCACTCGGCTACGTTTTTCATCCCTTCGTGAAGGTTGGCTCTGGCGGTGGCGGGGTCGTTGGTCAGGGAGAGGATCAGCTGGGTGTCGTCAGCGTAGGAGATGATGTTGAGGTTGTGTTGGCGTGCGATGGCCGTGAGGGGGCTCATGTAAACGTTGAAGAGGGTGGGGCTCAGCGAGGATCCTTGAGGGACGCCGCAGATGACTTCGGTGGCCTCTGACTTGTACGGTGGTAGACGGACTCTCTGTGTTCGTCCGTCGAGGAAGGAGATGATCCATTCCAGTGCCTTCTCCTGGATTCCGACGTTGCTGAGGCGCTGCACTAGGGTCCGGTGGCAGACAGTGTCGAATGCCGCGGAGAGGTCTAGGAGGATGAGGGCCGCTGTTTCTCCGTTGTCCATCAGGGCTCGGATGTCGTCGGTGGCGGCGATGAGGGCAGTCTCGGTGCTGTGGTTGGCTTGGAAGCCAGACTGTGAGCGGTCGAGGGATCCATTCGTATCGAGGAAGGCGGCCAGCTGTTTGTTGACGGTCTTCTCGATGACTTTGCCTGGAAACGGGAGGAGCGAGATGGGGCGGTAATTCTTGAGATCGGTGGGGTCTGCTGTAGGTTTCTTGAGTAGGGCGCTGAGTTCGGCGTGCTTCCAGCTCTCCGGGAAGGTGGCGGTGTCGAAGGAGGTGTTGATGATGTCCCGTAGGTGGGGTGCGATGACAGCGTCGGCCTTGTTGAAGACGTGGTGAGGGCAGGGGTCGGTTGGAGATCCGGAGTGGATGGAGTTCATCATGCGGACGGTGTCTTCCGTGCTGATCGGAGTCCAGGCGCGGAGGGTGGTGGTGGGGGGCGGTGGTTCGGTCGTGGCGTGCGTCGGTTGAGTGTTGAAGCTGTTGTGTATGTCCGCGATCTTGTTGTAGAAGTAGGAGGCGAGGGAGTTGCAGAGGTCTTGCGATGGGGTGATGTTGTTGTTTCCGGCGTTGGGTTGGAGAGCTCTTTCACGATGTTGAAGAGTTCCTTGCAGTTGTGTGCGTTGTTGTCCAGCCGGTCCTTGAATGCAGTTTTCTTGGTGGCGCGGATCAGTTGGTGGTGCTTCCGGGTGGCAAGCTTGAGGGCGGTCATGTTGTCCGGTGTTGGTTCCCTTCTCCAGGCTTTCTCGAGAGCTCGGCAGTTCTTCTTGGAGCTCTTGAGTTCGTTGGTGAACCATGGGGCCTTCTTGCTGCCGGGTCTGCTGGGCGGGGTCCTCAGTGGAGCGAGCTCGTCCGCGCAGTTGCTGATCCACTTCGTGAGGTTGTCGGCGGCCTGGCTGGGGTTCGCTGAGCTGGCGGGAGGGTGCTGGCTCAGGGAAGCGGCGAGCTGGTCGGCTGTGATCTTGTTCCAGCTTCTTCGAGCAACCTGTTGCTGGTGGTGGTGGATCGTCGTTCTGTTGAAGGTGAAGTGGACGCAGCTGTGGTCCGTCCAGTGGAGTCCGGTGGCGTGGCTGAAGGCGATGTCTTTGCTGGATGAGAAGACGGCGTTGAGTGTATGTCCGGCGAGGTGGGTGGGGGTGGACACCAGCTGCTTGAGATCGAGGTTGGCGAGGTTGTCGAGCAGGTTGGTGGTGTTTCTGTCGTTGTTGTTCTCCAGGTGGAAGTTGATGTCCCCCAGGAGGATGTAGTCAGCGGAGGGGAGGGCGTGCGGGCTGATGAAGTCAGCGATGTCCTCGCTGAATTGTGTGCGTGGTCCCGGGGGTCGGTAGATCAGGGTGCCTCTAAGGGTGGTTTTGGGGTCCGTGTGGATCTGGAAGTGCAGGTGTTCCTCGGTTTTCAAGGTGTCGTCTGTGTTGGTCTTGATGCGGACGGTGTCCCTGTAGATGATGGCGATGCCTCCTCCACTCTGGTTGTCGCTATCTCTTCGGGTGATCTTGTAGCCCTCTGGGATGGCGATGGCGATGTCGGGCGCTGAGGAGTCGTTCATCCAGGTTTCCGTGAGGAAGGCGACGTCAGGAGCTGTGGTGTCGAGGAGGTTCCAGAGTTCGATGGCGTGTCTGTGGACGGAGCGGGTGTTGAGGAGGATGCACTTCAGGTGGTTGCTGCTGGTGTTCGGCATGGCGGGTGCTGGTGCGGGGCAGGTCCGGATGCAGGTGAACTTGCAGGCGTGGCAGCTGAAGGGTCCGTGGGTTCGTCTCGGGGTGGCTCGGTAGCATCCCGGGATTCGGCCGGTGTTGAGTGCGTTGAGGGTGGCAGCGTCGTAGGTCCGGCGGGTGGGCTGGTGTCTGCGGGGCCCAGGGGTCCTGGCACTGGGTGCGGTCCAGGCACGGACGGGCGCAGACAGGCTTACCTTTGGCGCACCTTCGGCGCGCTTAGGGCGCGCCCGCTGCGCGTGCACGCTGCGCGTTGGCCACTCTGCCATAAGAGGAGAGTGGAGGGGGCGGAGCGAGGGAGGGGCAGCTGGGAGGCGGGAGCGGGGCGGCGAATGGGAAGGCTCCAGGTGGAGGGGGGCGGGGCCGCAGGGGATCAGCGGCCAGGAGCGGGGAGGTGGCGGGGGCACAGCGGGAAAATAAACGGCGGTAAAAAACAGCGGGAAAAACGGCGGACCGGGCAAGGGACAGGCAGGAAGAAATAAAGGCAGGGCAAAAGCGGGGGAAAGCAGCCCAACACAGGGGGGGGAGACGATAGTGCAGTGGCAGGGACAGAATGGTCACGCAGGCAGCAGACGCGGCGCTGCGCTCCAGAGGCAGAGACCACGCCTCGTGGTCAGGGGCACAGCTGCGAGCAGTGGCGGGAACGGGCCAGCAAGGGCACACCCACGGGGAGTGTGCGCAGTGCGTGAAGGAGTGACCGGCCCAGAGGCACTGAGGTCACAGATCACCACTGCGTGCACTCCTCCCTAAATGCTCCAGTGGGAGGGAGGGGCAGCTGGGAGGCGGGAGCGGGGCGGCGAATGGGAAGGCTCCAGGTGGAAGGGGGTGGGGCCGCAGGGGATCAGCGGTGGGGAGCGGGGAGGTGGCGGGGGCACAGCGGGAAAATAAACAGCGGTAAAAAACAGCGGGAAAAACGGCGGACCGGGCAAGGGACAGGCAGGTTAATAATTTCAGGTCTGCTATTTCTGCTGGTCATGACCACATTGACGGTAAGCCTGTGGGGATGCATCCCTTGGTGTGTAAGTTGCTTAAAGGTGTGCGTGTGGCCAATCCTCCTCGGCCCAGGTATTCCACAATGTGGGATGTTACTAAGGTGCTTAATTTGTTGGAATCCTGGCCCAATAATGGTGATTTGTCTTTAAAGCAGCTCTCTCCCAAGCTTACCATGCTGTTGTGCCTCATTTCATGTCGTAGGGTTTCAGATGTCAGAGCTTTAGATTTGGCTGGTAGGATGTTTTCTCCTCAGGGTGTCTCCTTTGTCATTACACGGCGTACTAAGACCATGTCACGCTCAGTTGAGTACCCATCCTTTCCACACAACAGCAAGCTATGTGTTTTGCAATGTCTTAAATGTTATGAAGAACGTACTATTGCTCACAGGATTGATCCTTTGGGGCAGTTGTTGATCTCTGTTCAAAAGCCATTCAAGCCAGTCGCTGCTGCTACCTTAGCCAGATGGGTTAGATGGATCATGTCGGAAGCCGGCATTGATATTTCTGCTTATGGTGCTCATTCTGCTAGAGGTGCGATGGCTTCTAAAGCCTATTTACTGTTTTCCCGCTTGGAGGATATCCTGAAGCGGCTGATTGATCTTCAGATTCGATGTTTAAAGTGTTTTATTATAAACCTATTCCTCATGTTTCTGATGCTGTGATTGAAGAGCTTTAATTGTTGAGCTTTGAACCAGCATAATCAGAAGCCTCCGGTCCTGCCATAGAATACAAAATTTTCTAGCTATCGCGACAAGAATTTTAGATTCTATTAAGGACACAGAGGCGAGGATTATCCCACCCGTTGGGACAGTTATGCAACGGTTTTGTTGTTATTACATGATGTTGTCTAACAATTTTATACCCACCCTCTGAGTAATGTTGGTTGTGGGCGTTTTTTCTCAAACTTCCTTTTCTGTTTCAGGAAACGACTCCAATAAGAGTTGATTGCCGCCTGTGGATTCGGCTGCCGTACCTTCCTACTGGAGGATGAGTCCTTATGGTTCTGAATTTCTCCGGTGAGAATTGCTGATGGAACAGTTTCTCTCCTTTGAGAGTTAAGACTTTTGTTCAATGTAACGAGACTGTTCAAGACTGTTCGCGCAAAGAAAGAGGAGGCCAGATTAGTGTCTCTATTCTTTATATGCGTATTACCATTGTGATTGGTTGTTGTAAGAGAGGCGTGGTTCAAAGCCTCATGGGAAATGTTGTTTTTTACATTTGTAGTTTCATTTTCATTGGCTGCTGTTTGTGCAGTAAAGAAATGAGAAAGCATAATCAGAAGCCTCCGTGTCCTTAATAGAATCTAAAATTCTTGTCGCGATAGCTAGAAAATTTTGTATTACAGCCCGGGCCCACAGTTCACATAAGGCAACACTGCCATTTAGTGGCCAGCAAGCGATATCGCGCCCACCGATTGAAGAAGCAGTAGGAAGGCTGCATTCACGTGAAGGACACTGGGGCACAAAGCGAGGCAGATCCAGACTGCTAAAGTGAAGGAATAATGGACAACACGAACCACAGTAAGACACAGAAGAAGGGAACAGTGGTGTCTACACGTCAACTCTGAAGGGAACTCAAGGGGACAACGCAGCACTGCGCAAGAACGCGCCTGAAGAATAGAACTGTGCCACAAGCCAAGGAAGGGACTCCTGTGTACAAACAGGCCACGCAGCAAGTGAGTGCGCAGCAACGCACCAGAAGCGCAAGAAGTGTTCAGGAGTCAGTGCAGGAACGCACCAGAACATTCAGGAACACGTCAGGAGTCAGCGCAGGAACGCGCCAAAATCTTCAGGAATGCGCCAGGAGACAGCACAGGAACGCGCCGGAAACTCCAGGAACACGCAAGGAGACAGCGCCGGGACGCGCCAGAAGCAAAGCATTGCGCAGGACAGCGCAAGGAGTGAAGGAACCCCACACCCGCACGACAGGACCGCGCAGCACCACGCCAGAACGTGCCAGGAGCGCCAGAAATCAGGAGCGCCAGAGTGACGCTGCACAGCGACACGCCAACGCCACAGAACAGCACTGCGCAGGAAAGCGCAAGGAGTGAAGGAACTCCACACCTTAGGACCGAACAGCACTGCGCAAGAACGCGCAAGGAGTGAAGGAACTCCACACCTCAGGACCGAACAGCACTGCGCAAGAACGCGCAACGAGTGAAGGTAATTCACACCTCAGGACCGAACAGCACTGCGCAGGAAGGCGCACAGAGTGAAGGAACTCCACGCCACCACGACTTGAGTGACACAGGGATCGCGTCCTCGGAGACCTGTCAGTAGGTCACAGCGAAGATGATTTGCCAGAAAGTCACCGCCAGACGCGGACCAGTCGGATGGTCGCCCGAAAAGGAAGGAAGAAGATGACCAGGCAGATGGTCGCCCGGAAAGAAAAGAAGACGCGGATCAGTCAGTTGGTTGCCCGAAAGGAAAGGAAGAAGCTGACCAGTCAGATGGTCGCCCGAAAAGTAAGGAAGAAGCTGACCAGGCAGATGGTCGCCCGAAAAGGAAAGAAGACGCGGACCAGTCAGTTGGTCGCCCGAAAGGAAAGGAAGAAGATGACCAGGCAGACGGTCGCCCGGAAAGAAAAGGAGAAGATGGCCTGCCAAAAGGTCACGACTGCGAAGACTTGCCAGAAAGTCAAAGCTAAAGTAACTGAATATTCTGACATGAAGACCGACGTGAAGTTCAAGAAGAGGTCCATGGACGGGACCCAGAAGAGGTCTGATAACACCGACCCGAAGTAAAGGAGGAACGACAGGAAGAAAGGTGCGATGCCTGGTTTCGGTCAACGGAAGAAGAGAAGGCGTGTCCTAAGGGTAGGACACAACCAGGGAGACACGTGTGGAGTGCACCCCACACGGAGATGGCCTGGGTGGTTGAAGAAAAGAAAAGGGACCGACCACGTCGTGAAAGAAAAGGAGGAGAAGGGAAGCGAGTGCCACGGTGCCACTAGAAGATCACAAGAAGAGAAGAGGTGTGACCAGCCAACTCACTCAAACATCAGGAGAAGATGGCGACATGCACCAGAACACCGGAGTGCAGTGGAGAACAAGGCCTGGCAAACATCGGCGGCACAAGTCAAAGAAATCCACCTACAAGCCATCCATCCATGTGGCAATTGCAGAAGAGGGCAAGTTTGGACTGTTTGACAACAATCTACCTTTGGGGTTGAGTGGAAGATTGGATGGCGAGAGTGCTCACACATCCGGCTGAGGAACTGTCCACTCCACACCAACCTGTGGCAGCCCAAGAAGCAAAGGCCTCAAGGGACTCTGGTGGCAGCAAGTCCCGCAAGAGAGACAGATCCATAACTGTGCATCTGCAAGACCCACTGAGAGGAAAGCTTCGCGTGCAAGAAAAGAGTCAACAACGTAACCTTCAGGTGGAACTAGGACACAACGGTGAACATTGTGGAGCGCCCCGCTCACGGCCCGAAGGCTATGGTGGAGCAACATGACCGAAAACACCAGTCCAGTGGAAGCCTGGCAAAGAGGTCTTCCCGGACATCTTGTGAGAGAGGAATACCGGCGAGAGGGGCGTCCTAGTGAGAGGGATGTATGCACCTACGAGAAGACAAACAATACTCGGATCACGCCACCCTTCTATCTAGCTACCAACTGTCACCAGTGGTGTAAAGCAAAGACAAGGCAAAGGACAACGTCCAGGCGGCGCAGACAGAAGATAGGACCCGCCGAACAACGACAACGGCAAACCATGCCAAAGTGACTCATGAGTCCTGGATGCAGTAACTACCCCATCTGCGACCTGCAATCCATCAAAGAGACTCACTTCAAAATATAGAGTCCAGTGTTATTTTGTATGTACATTTTCTTTCCCACAGGTTGAACTTTGTCGTGGGGTTTGTGAACTGCACTTTTTCTCCCACAGGTTGGACTTTCTTTTGTTTTCATTTTCCCCCAAGTTTGGGAGGGATGTAGTGACTCAGAGTCACAGTCAGCAGTCTAGTGTTTCTTGTATGCCCTACACTAAACACCCACCCACCACTGATGTCACTGGTCAGGTGACACAGTTCTAATAAAAGAGGCCGAGCGCACGTACTCTGGGTCAGTTGTACAATGTGGCTGATGGTGTCTGCGCCAGTCCTTTCCAGCATGAGGGCCCATGGCCCCCATCATTACACAGCTCTCCCGAGCAGAGAGCGCAATCCTGGACGAACCCATCACACCTGAAGAAATTGGAGACGCTATTTCCTCACTAGTCATCCATAAGACTCCTGGTCCAGATGGGTTTCCCGTGGAGTACTACGCAGCATTGTGAGACACACAGATCCTGAAACTCCATGCCCTCTTTGAAGAAACTATAGAGAGGGGTACCTTCCCATCAGTCACAGACATTGCCACCATCGTGGTCATAACCAAGGTATATCCCCCACCACCCTCGTGCACCCAGTACCGTCCAATTTCACACATCAATACGTCTTCAGAAGTGGTCGCTCATCACGCTGCTCCCCGCACTGTTGTGGTATCTTAGCGCTTTACACTGCCAGATTGCTTTACTGCCAGATTGTTTGATAGCTCGCATTGCTCCTACTACCATTAGTGCCTGTCTGCTGTTAATATTTTTATCGTAGCGCTATATTTTGAAAGCGCGCATTCACTGAATAATTCATTTGTGCATAGCGTTTTTTAAGGTTGTGCCCCAATCCAGTTTCGCTTTTGGCCTGCTGCCATTTTGTTGTTTGTTGTTGTGCCTCCCTGCCCGGCTCTCCACCCCGCTGCCGCCTCCCAGCTGCTCCTCCCTCCCACTGATACTTTAGGCTTTACCCTCCTGCATTAGCGCTGTGACCGTCCTGAAGCCTTCAGAAGCGGTCGCTCCTCACGCTGCTCCCCGCACTGTTGTGGTATCATAGCGCTTTACACTGCCAGATTGCTTTACTGCCAGATTTTGATAGCTCTCATTGCTCCTACTACCATTAGTGCCTGTCTGCTGTTAATATTTTTATCGTAGCGCTATATTTTGAAAGCACGCATTCACTAGCATTCAATTGTGCTTGGCTGCCTTTGGCTGAATAATTATTTGTGCATAGCGTTTTTTAAGGTTGTGCCCCAATCCAGTTTTGCTTTTTGCCTGCTGCCATGTTGTTGTTTGTTGTTGTGCCTCCCTGCCAGGCTCTCCACCCTGCTCCCACCTCCCAGCTGCTCCTCCCTCCCCCTGATACTTTAGGCTTTACCCTCCTGCATTAGCGCTGTGACCGTCCTGAAGCCTTCAGAAGCGGTCGCTCCTCACGCTGCTCCCCGCACTGTTGTGGTATCGTAGCGCTTTACACTGCCAGATTGCTTTACTGCCAGATTGTTTGATAGCTCCCATTGCTCCTACTACCATTAGTGCCTGTCTGCTGTTAATATTTTTATCGTAGCGCTATATTTTGAAAGCGCGCATTCACTAGCATTCAATTGTGCTTGGCTGCCTTTGGCTGAATAATTCATTAGTGCATAGCGTTTTTTAAGGTTGTGCCCCAATCCAGTTTCGCTTTTGGCCTGCTGCCATTTTGTTGTTTGTTGTTGTGCCTCCCTGCCCGGCTCTCCACCCCGCTCCCGCCTCCCAGCTGCTCCTCCCTCCCACTGATACTTTAGGCTTTACCCTCCTGCATTAGCGCTGTGACCGTCCTGAAGCCTTCAGAAGCGGTCGCTCCTCGCGCTGCTTCCCGCACTGTTGTGGTATCGTAGCGCTTTACACTGCCAGATTGCTTTACTGCCAGATTTTGATAGCTCTCATTGCTCCTACTACCATTAGTGCCTGTCTGCTGTTAATATTTTTATCGTAGCGCTATATTTTGAAAGCGCGCATTCACTAGCATTCAATTGTGCTTGGCTGCCTTTGGCTGAATAATTCATTTGTGCATAGCGTTTTTTAAGGTTGTGCCCCAATCCAGTTTTGCTTTTTGCCTGCTGCCATTTTGTTGTTTGTTGTTGTGCCTCCCTGCCCGGCTCTCCACCCTGCTCCCGCCTCCCAGCTGCTCCTCCCTCCCACTGATACTTTAGGCTTTACCCTCCTGCATTAGCGCTGTGACCGTCCTGAAGTCTTCAGAAGCGGTCGCTCCTCACGCTGCTCCCCGAACTGTTGTGGTATCGTAGCGCTTTACACTGCCAGATTGCTTTACTGCCAGATTTTGATAGCTCTCATTGCTCCTACTACCATTACTGCCTGTCTGCTGTTAATATTTTTATCGTAGCGCTATATTTTGAAAGCGCGCATTCACTAGCATTCAATTGTGCTTGGCTGCCTTTGGCTGAACAATTCATTTGTGCATAGCGTTTTTTAAGGTTGTGCCCCAATCCAGTTTCGCTTTTGGCCTGCTGCCATTTTGTTGTTTGTTGTTGTGCCTCCCTGCCCGGCTCTCCACCCCGCTCCCGCCTCCCAGCTGCTCCTCCCTCCCACTTATACTTTAGGCTTTACCCTCCTGCATTAGCGCTGTGACCGTCCTGAAGCCTTCAGAAGTGGTCGCTCCTCACGCTGCTCCCCGCACTGTTGTGGTATCTGCGCCAGTCCTTTCCAGCATGAGGGCCCATGGCCCCCATCATTACACAGCTCTCCCGAGCAGAGAGCGCAATCCTGGTCGAACCCATCACACCTGAAGAAATTGGAGACGCTATTTCCTCACTAGTCATCCATAAGACTCCTGGTCCAGATGGGTTTCCCGTGGAGTACTACGCAGCATTGTGAGACACACAGATCCTGAAACTCCATGCCCTCTTTGAAGAAACTATAGAGAGGGGTACCTTTCCATCAGTCACAGACATTGCCACCATCGTGGTCATAACCAAGGTATATCCCCCACCACCCTCGTGCACCCAGTACCGTCCAATTTCACTCATCAATACGTCTTCAGAAGTGGTCGCTCATCACGCTGCTCCCCGCACTGTTGTGGTATCTTAGCGCTTTACACTGCCAGATTGCTTTACTGCCAGATTGTTTGATAGCTCGCATTGCTCCTACTACCATTAGTGCCTGTCTGCTGTTAATATTTTTATCGTAGCGCTATATTTTGAAAGCGCGCATTCACTGAATAATTCATTTGTGCATAGCGTTTTTTAAGGTTGTGCCCCAATCCAGTTTCGCTTTTGGCCTGCTGCCATTTTGTTGTTTGTTGTTGTGCCTCCCTGCCCGGCTCTCCACCCCGCTGCCGCCTCCCAGCTGCTCCTCCCTCCCACTGATACTTTAGGCTTTACCCTCCTGCATTAGCGCTGTGACCGTCCTGAAGCCTTCAGAAGCGGTCGCTCCTCACGCTGCTCCCCGCACTGTTGTGGTATCATAGCGCTTTACACTGCCAGATTGCTTTACTGCCAGATTTTGATAGCTCTCATTGCTCCTACTACCATTAGTGCCTTTCTGCTGTTAATATTTTTACCGTAGCGCTATATTTTGAAAGCGCGCATTCACTAGCATTCAATTGTGCTTGGCTGCCTTTGGCGGGATAATTCATTTGTGCATAGCGTTTTTTAAGGTTGCGCCCCAATCCAGTTTCGCTTTTGGCCTGCTGCCATTTTGTTGTTTGTTGTTGTGCCTCCCTGCCCGGCTCTCCACCCCGCTCCCGCCTCCCAGCTGCTCCTCCCTCCCACTGATACTTTAGGCTTTACCCTCCTGCATTAGCACTGTGACCGTCCTGAAGCCTTCAGAAGTGGTCGTTCCTCACTCTGCTCCCCGCACTGTTGTGGTATCGTAGCGCTTTACACTGCCAGATTGCTTTACTGCCAGATTGTTTGATAGCTCGCATTGCTCCTACTACCATTAGTGCCTGTCTGCTGTTAATATTTTTATCATAGCGCTATATTTTGAAAGCGCGCATTCACTAGCATTCAATTGTGCTTGGCTGCCTTTGGCTGAATAATTCATTTGTGCATAGCGTTTTTTAAGGTTGTGCCCCAATCCAGTTTCGCTTTTGGCCTGCTGCTGCCATTTTGTTGTTTGTTGTTGTGCCTCCCTGCCCGGCTCTCCACCCCGCTCCCGCCTCCCAGCTGCTCCTCCCTCCCACTGATACTTTAGGCTTTACCCTCCTGCATTAGCGCTGTGACCGTCCTGAAGTCTTCAGAAGCGGTCGCTCCTCACGCTGCTCCCCGCACTGTTGTGGTATCGTAGTGCTTTACACTGCCAGATTGCTTTACTGCCAGATTGTTTGAATGCTCGCATTGCTCATACTACCATTAGTGCCTGTCTGCTGTTAATATTTTTATCATAGCGCTATATTTTGAAAGCGCGCATTCACTAGCATTCAATTGTGCTTGGCTGCCTTTGGCTGAATAATTCATTTGTGCATAGCGTTTTTTAAGGTTGTGCCCCAATCCAGTTTCGCTTTTGGCCTGCTGCCCTTTTGTTGTTTGTTGTTGTGGCTCCCTGCCAGGCTCTCCACCCCGCTCCAGCCTCCCAGCTGCTCCTCCCTCCCACTGATACTTTAGGCTTTACCCTCCTGCATTAGCGCTGTGACCGTCCTGAAGCCTTCAGAAGCGGTCGCTCCTCACGCTGCTCCCCGCACTGTTGTGGTATCATAGCGCTTTACACTGCCAGATTGCTTTACTGCCAGATTTTGATAGCTCACATTGCTCCTACTACCATTAGTGCCTGTCTGCTGTTAATATTTTTATTGTAGCGCTATATTTTAAAAGCGCGCATTCACTAGCATTCAATTGTGCTTGGCTGCCTTTGGCTGAATAATTATTTGTGCATAGCGTTTTTTAAGGTTGTGCCCCAATCCAGTTTTGCTTTTTGCCTGCTGCCATGTTGTTGTTTGTTGTTGTGCCTCCCTGCCAGGCTCTCCACCCCGCTCCCACCTCCCAGCTGCTCCTCCCTCCCCCTGATACTTTAGGCTTTACCCTCCTGCATTAGCGCTGTGACCGTCCTGAAGCCTTCAGAAGCGGTCGCTCCTCACGCTGCTCCCCGCACTGTTGTGGTATCGTAGCGCTTTACACTGCCAGATTGCTTTACTGCCAGATTTTGATAGCTCTCATTGCTCCTACTACCATTAGTGCCTGTCTGCTGTTAATATTTTTATCGTAGCGCTATATTTTGAAAGCGCGCATTCACTAGCATTCAATTGTGCTTGGCTGCCTTTGGCTGAATAATTCATTTGTGCATAGCGTTTTTTAAGGTTGTGCCCCAATCCAGTTTCGCTTTTGGCCTGCTGCCATTTTGTTGTTTGTTGTTGTGCCTCCTTGCCTGGCTCTCCACCCCGCTCCCGCCTCCCAGCTGCTCCTCCCTCCCACTGATACTTTAGGCTTTACCCTCCTGCATTAGCGCTATGACCGTCCTGAAGCCTTCAGAAGCGGTCGCTCCTCACGCTGCTCCCCGTACTGTTGTGGTATCGTAGCGCTTTGCACTGCCAGATTGCTTTACTGCCAGATTGTTTGATAGCTCCCATTGCTCCTACTACCATTAGTGCCTGTCTGCTGTTAATATTTTTATCATAGCGCTATATTTTGAAAGCGCGCATTCACTAGCATTCAATTGTGCTTGGCTACCTTTGGCTGAATAATTATTTGTGCATAGCGTTTTTTAAGGTTGTGCCCCAATCCAGTTTTGCTTTTTGCCTGCTGCCATGTTGTTGTTTGTTGTTGTGCCTCCCTGCCAGGCTCTCCACCCCGCTCCCACCTCCCAGCTGCTCCTCCCTCCCCCTGATACTTTAGGCTTTACCCTCCTGCATTAGCGCTGTGACCGTCCTGAAGCCTTCAGAAGCGGTCGCTCCTCACGCTGCTCCCCGCACTGTTGTGGTATCGGAGCGCCTTACACTGCCAGATTGCTTTACTGCCAGATTTTGACAGCTCTCATTGCTCCTACTACCATTACTGCCTGTCTGCTGTTAATATTTTTATCGTAGCGCTATATTTTGAAAGCGCGCATTCACTAGCATTCAATTGTGCTTGGCTGCCTTTGGCTGAACAATTCATTTGTGCATAGCGTTTTTTAAGGTTGTGCCCCAATCCAGTTTCGCTTTTGGCCTGCTGCCATTTTGTTGTTTGTTGTTGTGCCTCCCTGCCCGGCTCTCCACCCCACTCCCGCCTCCCAGCTGCTCCTCCCTCCCACTTATACTTTAGGCTTAACCCTCCTGCATTAGCGCTGTGACCGTCCTGAAGCCTTCAGAAGCGGTCGCTCCTCACGCTGCTCCCCGCACTGTTGTGGTATCGTAGCGCTTTACACTGCCAGATTGCTTTACTGCCAGATTTTGATAGCTCTCATTGCTCCTACTACCATTAGTGCCTGTCTGCTGTTAATATTTTTATCGTAGCGCTATATTTTGAAAGCGCGCATTCACTAGCATTCAATTGTGCTTGGCTGCCTTTGGCTGAATAATTCATTTGTGCATAGCATTTTTTAAGGTTGTGCCCCAATCCAGTTTCGCTTTTGGCCTGCTGCCATTTTGTTGTTTGTTGTTGTGCCTCCCTGCCTGGCTCTCCACCCCGCTCCCGCCTCCCAGCTGCTCCTCCCTCCCACTGATACTTTAGGCTTTACCCTCCTGCATTAGTGCTATGACCGTCCTGAAGCCTTCAGAAGCGGTCGCTCCTCACGCTGCTCCCCGCACTGTTGTGGTATCGTAGCGCTTTGCACTGCCAGATTGCTTTACTGCCATATTGTTTGATAGCTCGTATTGCTCCTACTACCATTAGTGCCTGTCTGCTGTTAATATTTTTATCGTAGCGCTATATTTTGAAAGCGCGCATTCACTAGCATTCAATTGTGCTTGGCTGCCTTTGGCTGAATAATTCATTTGTGCATAGCGTTTTTTAAGGTTGTGCCCCAATCCAGTTTCGCTTTTGGCCTGCTGCCATTTTGTTGTTTGTTGTTGTGCCTCCCTGCCCGGCTCTCCACCCCGCTCCCGCCTCCCAGCTGCTCCTCCCTCCCACTTATACTTTAGGCTTTACCCTCCTGCATTAGCGCTGTGACCGTCCTGAAGCCTTCAGAAGCGGTCGCTCCTCACGCTGCTCCCCGCACTGTTGTGGTATCATAGCGCTTTACACTGCCAGATTGCTTTACTGCCAGATTTTGATAGCTCACATTGCTCCTACTACCATTAGTGCCTGTCTGCTGTTATTATTTTTATCCTAGCGCTATATTTTAAAAGCACGCATTCACTAGCATTCAATTGTGCTTGGCTGCCTTTGGCTGAATAATTATTTGTGCATAGCGTTTTTTAAGGTTGTGCCCCAATCCAGTTTTGCTTTTTGCCTGCTGCCATGTTGTTGTTTGTTGTTGTGCCTCCCTGCCAGGCTCTCCACCCTGCTCCCACCTCCCAGCTGCTCCTCCCTCCCCCTGATACTTTAGGCTTTACCCTCCTGCATTAGCGCTGTGACCGTCCTGAAGCCTTCAGAAGCGGTCGCTCCTCACGCTGCTCCCCGCACTGTTGTGGTATCGTAGCGCTTTACACTGCCAGATTGCTTTACTGCCAGATTGTTTGATAGCTCCCATTGCTCCTACTACCATTAGTGCCTGTCTGCTGTTAATATTTTTATCGTAGCGCTATATTTTGAAAGGGCGCATTCACTAGCATTCAATTGTGCTTGGCTGCCTTTGGCTGAATAATTCGTTTGTGCATAGCGTTTTTTAAGGTTGTGCCCCAATCCAGTTTCGCTTTTGGCCTGCTGCCATTTTGTTGTTTGTTGTTGTGCCTCCCTGCCCGGCTCTCCACCCCGCTCCCGCCTCCCAGCTGCTCCTCCTTCCTACTGATACTTTAGGCTTTACCCTCCTGCATTAGCGCTGTGACCGTCCTGAAGCCTTCAGAAGCGGTCGCTCCTCACGCTGATCCCCGCACTGTTGTGGTATCGTAGCGCTTTACACTGCCAGATTGCTTTAGTGCCAGATTTTGATAGCTCTCATTGCTCCTACTACCATTAGTGCCTGTCTGCTGTTAATATTTTTACCGTAGCGCTATATTTTGAAAGCGCGCATTCACTAGCATTCAATTGTGCTTGGCTGCCTTTGGCTGAATAATTCATTTGTGCATAGCGTTTTTTAAGGTTGTGCCCCAATCCAGTTTCGCTTTTGGCCTGCTGCCATTTTGTTGTTTGTTGTTGTGCCTCCCTGCCTGGCTCTCCACCCCGCTCCCGCCTCCCAGCTGCTCCTCCCTCCCACTGATACTTTAGGCTTTACCCTCCTGCATTAGTGCTATGACCGTCCTGAAGCCTTCAGAAGCGGTCGCTCCTCACGCTGCTCCCCGCACTGTTGTGGTATCGTAGCGCTTTGCACTGCCAGATTGCTTTACTGCCAGATTGTTTGATAGCTCCCATTGCTCCTACTACCATTAGTGCCTGTCTGCTGTTAATATTTTTATCGTAGCGCTATATTTTGAAAGCGCGCATTCACTAGCATTCAATTGTGCTTGGCTGCCTTTGGCTGAATAATTCATTTGTGCATAGCGTTTTTTAAGGATGTGCCCCAATCCAGTTTCGCTTTTGGCCTGCTGCCATTTTGTTGTTTGTTGTTGTGCCTCCCTGCCCGGCTCTCCACCCCGCTCCCGCCTCCCAGCTGCTCCTCCCTCCTACTGATACTTTAGGCTTTACCCTCCTGCATTAGCGCTGTGACCGTCCTGAAGCCTTCAGAAGCGGTCGCTCCTCACGCTGCTCCCCGCACTGTTGTGGTATCGTAGCGCTTTACACTGCCAGATTGCTTTACTGCCAGATTTTGATAGCTCTCATTGCTCCTACTACCATTAGTGCCTGTCTGCTGTTAATATTTTTACCGTAGCGCTATATTTTAAAAGCGCGCATTCACTAGCATTCAATTGTGCTTGGCTGCCTTTGGCTGAATAATTCATTTGTGCATAGCGTTTTTTAAGGTTGTGCCCCAATCTAGTTTTGCTTTTGGCCTGCTGCCATTTTGTTGTTTGTTGTTGTGTCTCCCTGCCCGGCTCTCCACCCCGCTCCCGCCTCCCAGCTGCTACTCCCTCCCACTGATACTTTAGGCTTTACCCTCCTGCATTAGCACTGTGACCGTCCTGAAGCCTTCAGAAGCGGTCGCTCCTCACGCTGCACCCCGCACTGTTGTGGTATCGTAGCGCTTTACACTGCCAGATTGCTTTACTGCCAGATTGTTTGATAGCTCGCATTGCTCCTACTACCATTAGTGCCTGTCTGCTGTTAATATTTTTATCATAGCGCTATATTTTGAAAGCGCGCATTCACTAGCATTCAATTGTGCTTGGCTGCCTTTGGCTGAATAATTCATTTGTGCATAGTGTTTTTTAAGGTTGTGCCCCAATCCAGTTTCGCTTTTGGCCTGCTGCCATTTTGTTGTTTGTTGTTGTGCCTCCCTGCCCGGCTCCCCACCCCGCTCCCGCCTCCCAGCTGCTCCTCCCTCACACTGATACTTTAGGCTTTACCCTCCTGCATTAGCGCTGTGACCGTCCTGAAGTCTTCAGAAGCGGTCGCTCCTCACGCTGCTCCCCGCACTGTTGTGGTATCGTAGCGCTTTACACTGCCAGATTGCTTTACTGCCAGATTTTGATAGCTCACATTGCTCCTACTACCATTACTGCCTGTCTGCTGTTAATATTTTTATCGTAGCGCTATATTTTTAAAGCGCGCATTTACTAGCATTCAATTGTGCTTGGCTGCCTTTGGCTGAATAATTCATTTGGCAATAGCGTTTTTTAAGGTTGTGCCCCAATCCAGTTTCGCTTTTGGCCTGCTGCCATTTTGTTGTTTGTTGTTGTGCCTCCCTGCCCGGCTCTCCACCCCGCTCCCGCCTCCCAGCTGCTCCTCACTCCCACTGATACTTTAGGCTTTACCCTCCTGCATTGTTGCTGTGACCATCCTGAAGCCTTCAGAAGCGGTCGCTACTCACGCTGCTCCCCGCACTGTTGTGGTATCGTAGCGCTTTACACTGCCAGATTGCTTAACAGCCAGATTTTTATAGCTCTCATTGCTCCTACTACCATTAGTGCGTGTCTGCTGTTAATATTTTTATCGTAGCGCTATATTTTGAAAGCGCGCATTCACTAGCATTCAATTGTGCTTGGCTGCCTTTGGCTGAATAATTCATTAGTGCATAGCGTTTTTTAAGGTTGTGCCCCAATCCAGTTTCGCTTTTGGCCTGCTGCCATTTTGTTGTTTGTTGTTGTGCCTCCCTGCCCGACTCTCCACCCCGCTCCCGCCTCCCAGCTGCTCCTCCCTCCCACTGATACTTTAGGCTTTACCCTCCTGCATTAGCGCTGTGACCGTCCTGAAGCCTTCAGAAGCGGTCGCTCCTCGCGCTGCTCCCCGCACTGTTGTGGTATCGTAGCGCTTTACACTGCCAGATTGCTTTACTGCCAGATTTTGATAGCTCTCATTGCTCCTACTACCATTAGTGCCTGTCTGCGTTAATATTTTTATCGTAGCGCTATATTTTGAAAGCGCGCATTCACTAGCATTCAATTGTGCTTGGCTGCCTTTGGCTGAATAATTCATTTGTGCATAGCGTTTTTTAAGGTTGTGCCCCAATCCAGTTTTGCTTTTTGCCTGCTGCAATTTTGTTGTTTGTTGTTGTGCCTCCCTGCCCGGCTCTCCACCCCGCTCCCGCCTCCCAGCTGCTCCTCCCTCCCACTGATACTTTAGGCTTGACCCTCCTGCATTAGCACTGTGACCGTCCTGAAGCCTTCAGAAGCGGTCGCTCCTCACGCTGCTCCCCGCACTGTTGTGGTATCGTAGCGCTTTACACTGCCAGATTGCTTTACTGCCAGATTGTTTGATAGCTCACATTGCTCCTACTACCATTAGTGCCTGTCTGCTGTTAATATTTTTACCGTAGCGCTATATTTTGAAAGCGCGCATTCACTAGCATTCAATTGTGCTTGGCTGCCTTTGGCTGAATAATTCATTTGTGCATAGCGTTTTTTAAGGTTGTGCCCCAATCCAGTTTCGCTTTTGGCCTGCTGCTGCCATTTTGTTGTTTGTTATTGTGCCTCCCTGCCCGGCTCTCCACCCCGCTCCCGCCTCCCAGCTGCTCCTCCCTCGCTCCGCCCCCTCCACTATCCACATATGTCAGATGCATTTGCGCGCAGCGTTCACGCGCAGCGGAAGCGCCCCCATGCGCGCCGAAGGTGCGCCAAAGGTAAGCCCGTCTACGCCCGTCCGCGCCTGGACCGCGCCTAGCGCCAGACCCCCTGGTCCTCGCAAATCCCACTCCACCCGCATCACATATGATGCCGCATCCCTCTCAGCACTCAACCCCGGCCGTCTCCAAGACTGCTACCAAGCCGCCCCAGGACACACCCATGGACCCTTCACCTGCCACTCCTGCAAGTTCGACTGCATCAGGACCCACACCAAATCCACAGACTCCAAACCGAGCGACAACACTAACCACCTGAAGTGCATCCTACTCAACACCCGCTCGGTCCACAGACACGCCATTGAACTTTGGAACCTACTCGACACCACATCGCCGGACGTCGCCTTTCTTACAGAAACCTGGATGAACGCCTCATCAGCTCCAGACATCGCCATAGCCATCCCGGACGGCTACAAGATCATCCGAAAAGACTGCACCATCCAAACAGGAGGAGGCATCGCCATTGTCCACAAGAACTCCATCCGCATCACGACCAGCTCAGACGATAACCTCGCAGCCGCCGAACACCTTCACTTCCAGATCCACACCGACCCCAAGACCACACTCAGAGGCACCCTCATCTACAGACCACCAGGACCCACACACAATTCAGCGAAGACATAACTGACTTCATCAGCCCACACGCCCTCCCCTCCGAGGACTACATTCTACTGGGAGACCTCAACTTCCACCTGGAAAAGAAAAACGACGGCAACACCACCACCCTTCTGGACAACCTGGCCAATCTCGGACTCAAACAACTTGTTGATACCCACACCCACTATGCCGGACACACGCTCGACCCAATCTTCACCTCTAGCAAGCACATCTCCTTCAACCACACCACAGCTCTCCACTGGACGGACCACAGCTTCGTTCACTTCAACTACAAAAAGACCACGACCCACAACCTCCCACAACCAATCCCCCGAAGAAACTGGAACAAAATTTCCACCGACCAGCTCTTCACTTCGCTTCACCAAAACCCTCCTGCCAAATCATCGGACCCAAACCAAGCAGCCACCAACCTCACACAATGGATCACCCACAGCGCCGACGAACTAGCACCCTTGAAAAACCATCAAATCAGCAAAAAAGCCCCCTGGTTCAACGATGACATTAAGACATCCAAGAAGTTATGTCGTACCCTCGAGAAAGCCTGGAGAAAAAACCCAACCACTGACAACCTGACCACCTTCAAGAACGCCACCCGCAAACACCACCAACTGATCCGATCCACCAAGAAATCAGCATTCAAGGATCGACTTGACAACAACGCCCACAACAGCAAGGAACTATTCAACATCGTCAAAGAATTTACCAACCCCACCGCCGGCACCAACAAAATCACTCCATCCCAAGACCTCTGCGACTCCCTAGCCTCTTTCTTCCACAAAAAAATCACCGACATACATAACAGCTTTGAAAACCAGTCCGGAGACCAGTCCACTCCACCCCCCTCTAACAACCTTTACGCCTGGAACCCAATCACCACTGAATACACCATCCGCCTGATGAACTCCATCCACTCAGGATCGCCAACCGACCCATGTCCCCACCACATTTTCAACAAAGCAGACTCCATCATCGCACCCCATCTCCGAGACACCATCAACTGCTCCCTCAACTCCGCTACCTTCCCGGAAAGCTGGAAACATGCCGAACTCAGCGCCCTCCTGAAGAAACCCACAGCAGACCCCACTGAACTTAAGAACTACCGCCCTATCTCGCTCCTCCCATTCCCCGCCAAAGTTATTGAGAAAGCCGTCAACAGTCAGCTTCCTCAAATCCAACAAATCCCTCGACCCCTCACAGTCCGGCTTCCGAGCCAAACACAGCACCGAAACCGCCCTTATCGCAGCAACAGACGACATTCGAACACTACTGGACAACGGAGAAACAGTTGCCCTCATCCTACTTGACCTCTCCGCAGCCTTCGACACAGTCTGTCATAGCACCCTCATACAACGCCTCAGCAACGTCGTCGGAGTACAAGGAAAGGCACTGGACTGGATAATCTCATTCCTCGCCGGAAGAACCCAGAGAGTCCGCCTCCCCCTTTCAGATCGGAGCCCACTGAAGTCATCTGCGGCGTACCACAAGGATCTTCACTCAGTCCCCCCCTCTTCAACGTATACATGAGGCCCCTTGCATCCATCGCGCGCCAACACAACCTCAACATCATTTCCTACGCAGACGACACCCAGTTGATCCTCTCCCTCACCAAAGACCCAAACACCGCCAAAACCAACTTACACGAAGGAATGAAAGATGTAGCCGAGTGGATGAAGAACAGCCGGTTAAAACTGAACTCGGACAAAACGGAAGGCCTAATCTTAGGCTCATCCCCCTCCGCTTGGGACGACTCATGGTTGCCACCGGCCCTGGGAACAGCACCCATACCAACGGACCACGCACGTAACCTGGGCTTCATCCTGGACTCCTCCCTCTCGATGACCAGACAAGTCAACGCCGTCTCATCATCATGCTTCAAAATCCTACGCATGCTCAAAAAAATATTCCGTTGGATCCCCACCGAAACAAGACAAATGGTCACCCACGCACTGGTCACAAGCCGACTGGATTACGGAAACACCCTTTACGCCGGAACCACAGCCAAACTACAGAAAAAACTCCAACGCATCCAAAACGCCTCAGCCAGACTCATACTAGACATCCCCCGCCAAGCGCACATTTCCGGTCACCTGAAAGACCTCCACTGGCTCCCCGTCAACAAGAGGATAACGTTCCGACTCCTCACCCACGCACACAAAGCCCTCTACGACCTAGGACCCGAATGCCTCAACACGCGCCTGTCCTTTTACACCCCCACCTGCCAACTACGATCGTCCAATCAAGCCCTCGCCGCAATTCCGCGCAGCCATAGATCCACCATGGGGGGAAGATCCTTCTCCTACTTAGCGGCCAAAACCTGGAATTCTCTCCCCACCCACCTCCGCCTTACACAGAACCACCTCTCCTTCAGAAAGCAACTTAAAACTTGGATATTCGATAAGTAAAGTACCCCCCCTCCCACAAGCGCCTTGAGACCCTCTGGGTGAGTAGTGCGCTGTACAAAATTTTGAACTTGAACTTGAAGGTCAAAATCTACGTAACCATCTTCACCACTCGCATGAAGCAAGTGCTCCACACCCTCATCCACCTCAACCAGTGTGGCTTCATGCCATGCTGTAGTATGAGGCACTGTCTCAGACAATTACAGGTAGCCCTCGTCCACCATAGTCGCCTGTCACCATACCTAGCGTTATTGCTGCTCGACTTTGAAAAGGCCTTTGATATGGTAAACTGGCGCCACATTGGAGATGTGTTGAAGAGAGCTGGATTTGGGCCCTCCTATCAAAGAATGGTGAAGGTTCTTTACTCCACTCCGTCAGCCAGAGTCCTCATAAATGGTGCACTGTCGGACGCCATTCCGATCGAGAGGGGGATTAGCCAGGCATGCCCGCTTTCCCCTATTCGCCCTCCAAATTGAACCCTTGGTGTGTCGCATCGGAAGTGATGGCCAGATTCAGGGTTGGCGCTGGCAGGAGTCTCACGTGGACCGGATCTCCCTTTATGTGGATGACGTCCTCCTCTATCTGTCGGACCTGGCTCGATCCAAACCAAGATCCCTTCACATCCTCCACTTGTTCGAAAAGGCGTCGGGACGACGTCTCAATCCGGCCAAATCCACAGTGGGTCCTCTCCATGTCTCGAGGGAGTGTGTGGATTGGCAAACAACCATTCCCTTTTGTAGACTCTCTTTCAAATATCTGGGTGGCACTCCTTCCCGAATTGACCTGATCCCTTAACCTCACCCCACTCCTCAAGTGCGTATAGGATGACTTCCGCCACTGGCAGACTCTTCCGCTGAATCCCCTGAGTCACACTTTTTAAGATGATGGTTCTCCACAGTCTTTTATATACAATTCCAAACCTTCAGCTCCACCTCCCTTGCGGCTGGTACTGCAACCTAGACGGTGTAATCATGACCTTCCTTTGGGGGCGGGGTGAGATCGCACCCGGCTCTCACAACGTATCAATGACATACATACGATGGGGGTATGGGGATGGCAAACCCATTCCAGTCCTATTTGGCCACTCGCCTTTCAGTGATCCACGATTGGTTTAATGGCAGATGGTCAGATCCCGATTATCGACTGAAGCTAGAGAACGTCGGATTCTCACAAGTTCAGGCCATGCTCTATGGGGCCCCAATCCCACACACCTTACCAGCAGTCACCCGCACAGCCCTCCTGGCTTGACGATCCGCGCTACGACACATCCACTGGGACACCAAACTCTCACAGCAAACACCGTTGTGACATGGCACTTGGCTACGGGAGGTCGCAGCACTACCAGGGTTCCAGAAATGGGATTTCATTGGCAAAACTTGTTTGGGAGACATATGGAGGGGAGAGCATCTGTCCTCCTTCCGAGACCTCCAACAGACATATTCCTTGCACTCCTCCCAATTCTTTCGGTACCTCCAGTTCTGACATGCCTGACCCTCCATGTCCCTGACTACACAACCATCCCAGAATGTAGCCCCTTAGAGGCCAAACTCCTTATGGGGAACTTAGGAAGGGGGGATATCCCAAATGTATCGCTCCCTAGTGCACAACACCCCATTGACAATAGAACCTCTCAAGGTCCATTGGGATCGGTGTCTTGGCTCTCTCAAGGAGGAAGACTGGAGAGATGCCATGATGGCCCCTGGACACTCATGATCTCTGTTAAGCTCCACCTCATTCAGATCTACTACCTCCACTGTGCATATCTTACCCTGGTGCTGATCCACAGGGCAGGCTTCCTCCCGACCCCACATTGCTCGCGCTGTAAAGCCGAAACAGCAGACTACTATCACATGGTTTGGTCCTGCATCATCCTCACCAAATACTGGGCATCCACTGTGTTGTGGGAAGTGCTGAGGTTGGAGGTTCCCCTTGGAGTGATTGAGAGACTGGATGGCTCCCGGGCTGACAAGTTATTTCTAGGGGCTGCCATTCTTGTAGCAAAGGGGACATAGCAGTAGCCTTGAAGGACTCAGCACCTCCCGCCTTAGCTAAATGGTGCAGGGCCATAGATTGGCGCAGCACTCAAGAAAAAGCTGTCTACGAAGCAAGAGGGTGCCCAACTAAGCATGAACGTATATGGGGCAAATGGCTGGGACCGTTGGATTAATTATCCACCGTTCGGGTTCAGTCAAACCTCATACGAACAGAATGGGGAAATCTCTTGTAACTGTATTGACATACCTGATATGTCCAATGTTGCTATGTCTATGTTGTTGTTTTTCTTAAAAATGCCAATAATATTGGTTATCAAAAAAATTTTTAAAAATCAGATTAAGACACATATCTTTTCAGAAATTTGCACACTCCTTGCCTCTATATGCTTTGATAAAAAATACTGGAATATAAACTGCAAATATTTAAGGAAACAGTGGTGGTCGTGTGTTGATGTGTTTACAAAGGGAAGCAAAAAATATCTGGTTCTTTTCATATTGTTTTTGTGCTTTTTTTAAATTTAATTCCATGGGTTGCCTGCTATTCCTCATGATATTCTAGACTTTACCGCACTCAGAGGTAGACAAGTGCCTAACCAGTGCTCTAGGCCTGCCAGGACTTAGCCCAGGGAAAACTTTTATCAAAGGTCACATGGGACTCTCTATTTCTGTCCGTTGCCAAAATAATGAGAAAAAAACGGTATCAGCTTGTCCGTTCAGTTCATACGTCTTTATTTCGATATATTTCATCATAAAAGACATCATAAAACACTGTGTTCTAACTAGTTAGAGCATATACCATAAAAAGTACATAACAACTTAGTTAACCATTAATTCCAGAACACATCTCCCACCAGGAAAAAATTACACATTTAGAAAAATACAAGAAAGTTATTTGATTAAAATACATAAAACAGGATTAAATTGACGATTAAAGACGTGCCAAAAAATACATTACTATTTAAAACAATCAGTTAATCGACTAACAGATGTCAGATGGGTGCCTAGCTCTAATAACCCAAGTCCAACCCAAAACAAAAATGTTGCTACAGCTATGGCCACGGGGACTGATGTAATTGTCCTAAGCAGCCATAGAGCCTCCTGTCCCACCTGTGTTCTCAAATTGTTGCAAATTGGTTTAAGCTATTTTCTCCGGGGGGCAAGGTATGCGGGGCAGGCAAAAAAGACATGGCCAATAGACTCCTTCTGATCTTTACCCCACGGGCAGGTGTCCTTTGACTGACCCCGCCATTTATTTGTAAAGTATCTTAGTGGTAACGACCCAACTCTAAACTGGTGGTAGAGCTTCCTGTCACTACTCTTAGTGATGACATCCCGGTAGTTTTCTAACGAGGGGTCGAGCTTAGGATTCAGAAACCTACCAGTCAAAGAAACTAAATCAGACTGGGCAATAAGCTGGTTCCTTTGGGCCGCCCAATAGAGATCCTTAAATGCCCTTTTAGGAGGGAATACATTATTTCTGGGGTCCAACCACAGGTGACTTAGGCCCATGTTCTCTAATATATATTTAACAGTCTTAAAACATGGGAGATTACCAGAACCCACTATGGATCTAAAATCTTGGATTTCCTTTGCAAAGGATGCAAGTTCCGGGGTTGACCATATCCTCCTCCACAGGGCAACAGTCCTAAATCGTGCAACTTCTTCAATAGATTGGCAACCTAGGTCCAGTAACAAAGGTTTCATAGGGGTAGATTGGGGCAAACCAACCAGGCGGCGCAGAAATTTATTTTGTACTCTAACCAATGGGGACAAATCCGAGTAACCCCAAAGGTCCACACCGTACAATATTGCAGAATTTATTTTAGCATTATATATTTTAAGTGCAGGACCAATTCTTTTTGTTAGTGAGGTTCTCTGTTCCTTGATAAGGCACCCAGTCAGATAGGCAAATTTCAGAGAGAGTACATCAATCTGGGCTTTCCATCTGAGCCTAATTTTAAGGACAACCCCCAGGTAGGTCATCACTTCCATCTGCTCTAACCCAATGCCGTTCATACTGACATGACCCACCAGCCGCCTATTTTTCGTTAACACCATAAATTTGGTCTTGCTCACGTTAACCTGAAGATCATGAATCTTACAGAAATCCTCAAATATATTTAGTGCCAATTGTAGCCCCTTTTGAGTTTTGGAAAGGATAAGAGTGTCATCTGCAAAGATGAGGAGTGGGAACTTTGAGCCGCCTAGAGCAGGGGCATCAGTTGGTGTGTCCGCAAAAAACTGCACAACTCTATTGATAAATAATAAAAACAGGGTCAGTGCAAGTACGCACCCCTGTCGGACACCACGAGTAACTGGGAATCTCTGAGTAACCTGCCCCTGCCTATCCCATCTAACCTGCGCAAAGTTAGCCTTGTGCAGTCTTATGACCAAATCCAAGAGAACACTCAGCATGCCCAGAGTTCCCAAGGCCTCCCATAGCTTGGCTCTAGGGACAAGATCGAAAGCAGACTTTAAGTCTACAAACTCAGCATAAATAGTTCCTCCACCCAGGTACACCACCTTCCAGTAAATAAGAATGAATCTAAACACCTGGTCGATCGTACTGACACAGGATCTAAAACCAGCCTGCATGGGGGATAAGATATTCTCAGCATCCATCCAGACCTGAATTTTAGCCAACACCATCCTAGATATAATTTTCCGGATTGGGTCTATAAGACTAATTTGGCAGTAATTCCCCGGGGCCGAATGATCCCCCTTTTTAAATATAGGTAGTATTTCTGCCCCCAGCCAAGAGTTCGGAATCGGAGCCCCAGTCGCAATTGCGTTCGCAAGTGTGGTACTATACGGCACCCAAATCACAGGATCATATTTAAATAAGTCTGCCGGGATACAGTCCATGCCTGGGGCCTTACCGGCTTTTGTCAAACCCAGTGCAATCTCTGCATCTTTGGACTCAAAAACTGGAAGAGGACACAGCGACCTTGACAATGAGGCGCTCACCTCAGAGCCACAAGCAACCACTATTTCGGGACCCCTAAACTGGGACTCAAAATATTCTACCCAGTCGTCCGCTGCAACATGAATTGAAAGAGTTTGTAATTCGGGGATATTTCCCCATTTGACAATCTGCCAAAACTTAGTCTGATTTGTAGATAAGCTTGCCTCATAAAGGTCCTGCCAATGTCGATCATCCCATTCTCTCTTAGCCTCTCTCTGGATCTTTTTGTACTCAAGCCTTGCCTTCCTGAAATCTTCACTAACACAGGTTTTTAATACTTTAATCAGGGAGCTATGTGCCTGCCGGCGCAGTTTGTTATACCATTTGTACCCTGATTTCGAGGCCAAGATTTCCCCGGGCTTGGTGTTTTTGGAGAAAAGGGCTTTCAGAGTACCAAAGAGCTGGTCATGTAGTACACTTATATGCACCAGATTTTACAAGGGATCGAATGGCATGCAATGTATTTGAAACTATGTGGGAAATCTTGTCCAAAACTGCGGGGTCTTCCACTACCCTACTCCACCGCACCCTCCGCCTATCATTTGTTAAAATGGCCTCTGCTGTAGCACACTCTGTGGCTCCAGTACTTACTGGGTTACTTTCAAGCTTCAAACTGAGGACCAAAGGATTATGATCACTCTCCGGACGGGCAAGAACTGACATGTCCACCACTAAACGACCACTGACATGGTAGTTTAGTCTGCCCTGTTCCCATGATGCACTGGGCCAGGGACAGACTGATTTGCATATAGCCAGGTTCTGAGCTGGGATGGTGCAGTGAGATAAATAACGGTGATGGGTCAAGCCCTGATCTTTGGACTGGGTAAGAGTGGTCTGCTCAATTCAGACACTCTGTTCATTACCACCCCCTTTTCTGTATCGTTTTTGGCCACTATAGGTGTGGCAGGGTATACTCAGACATGAGTCCCTTTCTCACTGCTCCATCAGGATTCAAGCAAGCCGGGCCGAAGAGGCTGAAATGCCAGAAACCGGTCCCCGGTAGCTTGTCTCCTTTCTGGTGAAGAATTGGCTTGGTAGTTTGGTCTGCCCTGTTCCCATGATGCACTGGGCCAGGGACAGACTAATTTGCATATAGCCAGGTTCTGAGCTGGGATGGGGCAGTGAGATAAATAACGGTGATGGATCAAGCCCTGATCTTTGGACTGGGTAAGAGTGGTCTGCTCAATTCAGACACTCTGTTCATTACCACCCCCTTTTCTGTATCGCACCAAAGATGACCAGCACTCAACTTTAATAAGGATATAATCGATTCGACTCGTTCTGATACCATTGTCGAATGTGGCCCTACCAATTTTATCGGAGAGTGATCGGCCATTAACTGCTCTCAGCCCCCACTCGAGGCAGAATCCTAACCAGTGTAGTGCAGCCTCTGTCCCTTTCTTAATAGGTTTTAATTCAAGAGAAGGGACATTCCAAAGCTTGTCTTCTTCTGTAAAGAAGTCCTCCCAGCCCCCTACATAGGTCTCAAAGGTACAATTAAGATCCCCGGCCACAACTACGAACTTGTCCCTCCCTAAAGAACTAAGTAGTGAATCAAGCTCATTAATAATAACCACCGGGCTCCGCCCTCCAGGGAGACCACGGGCATTAACATTAACAATAAGAATTTCCTGGTCATTAGGCCTGGTGAGCTTTATCCCAACAATATCTGGGTTGAGCACAATCACCTCTGTGGGCCTATAATTAAGAGACTGCCTTACCCAAATGGCAGAGCCTCCTGATGCTCTGCCCATACTGGCCCTTATGGCGGGTTTATAAAATTTAAGATACCCTAGGCGATGTATAGGGTCTGAGGCCCAAGTCTCCTGGAATATTATAATATCTTGATTATCCACAAATAAGCAAGGTGCCAGCATTGGTACCTTGCTTTTCAACCCTGCAATATTCCACGAAACTATTTTAAGGGGAGCATCCTGACTGACCAGCTGGGATTGAACTAACACACTCAAGTTAGACCCTGGTGACCACTCATCCTCCGACGAGGTTTCTCTACCCGGGGACTCACTCACTAGAGAGACCGGGGGAAAGCTTCTAATGTCAGCACTAACCCCCTGGCCCACCTGATCCTTCACTGTAATAATACAAGATACAGTGCTACCCCCAACAGAAGCTTTCTCCCCATGGAAACACTCCTCTAATTGTAGTCTACTGGGTTGCTTGGACAAGCCATATCCACCAGATACGTTAGGGAGTCAGTCCACCCCCTCTAAATCTGTGGGAGGATCAAACCTATTGGACACGGGGAGATAATGCACCACCCAATTAGAAACATTTTCACCATAGGGTCCTCCCCGACGAGGTTTTAAGTGGGGATTGTAAGAACCACGGTTTGTGTGTGGATAAAAGTAATCAAGGCCCAATGATTGGATGTCACCCTCTCTTCCAAACCTAGGTGCTCTTAGGATGTAATCTACCACCCAGGGATCCCTGAAGTTCACAACAATACAGTCCCCCTCTAAATCCTTGGTACTTTGGCCCACCCAGCTCACCCTTCTAACTCCCAGTATCTCTGTGTTTGAAGAGGGAAGAAGAGTTCTATTCTTGTTTAGCCAGTAGATTACCTTGTTTTTCAGCTCCCTGTGTGATTCTAATTTCTCCACCCCTATTGCTCGTACACCCACCAATATGATTGTATATGGCGCGGACTCTGGGGGGAGATTTATGCAAGGGAGACATTCTTTAGAGGCCTCCTTCTCCAGCGAAGATTGCCCATTAAACTTTCTACTAGCTGCTGGTACACACGATGCAGTCTGCAACCTAGACACCGCCTCCGTCACCCTCCCCCCAATCCTGGTAATACCTGGAGGATTTTTATCTACAGGATGCTTCTTCAAGCACGATTGTTCCGGCTGGCTATTAGACTTGGCAACAGAGGCCTGTTGGGCCACCCTAGAACCATTACCAGATCCCGAACCCTCTGGAATAGTATCAGGAACCTTGGTACTATCCATACTTCTTGCCAGTTAATCCAATGTAAGTGAGTTTTTTACAACCTGTTTCTCGATCTGATCTAGTTTGGAGTTAATCATCCTAGTTCTCTCCAGGAGTGGTAACATCAGAGAATTCACCAACATTTAAATTTTTCCCAGAAACCCGCCATCACCAATAACACATAGGGGGGATTGATGAATAACTTCTATTGGAACCCTAGGCGGGCTAGGGGGCTGGACAACAGCTGATGGAGCCGAAGCATTACTATTTTTCTTTTGTACTTTAGTCGGACCACCCTTCAAACGACCACCCCCTCTTTTCTTTTATTATACGTATTAGGAAGCGGTGGCCCCTGGTACTGGGCTGGTGGGGATAGTCTATGTACTAAGGGAGAATTAGATACTCCTGTATTGCAATTACTAGAGACCGAACTGGTAGGAGATAAATTTACAATAGAACAACCCACATCATCAACAACTATGTCTACCGGTGGGGGACTAGCACCACGACCTGGTTGACTTGGTGATACGGGTGAGACCACGGTCCAAATAAGTCCTAAATCCAGGGACAAGCGCTTCTTGGTGAGGGCTATTTCCTTTTCAATGATTGTGGTGGCCCTTTTAAAAAATTGATCCAGGGTACCAGTGACCACCCCTCCCGAGGAAGAAAGAGTTACATTCCTATCCTTCCCAGACCGTAAAGACATGATAACTTATTCCTTAGCACCTAAACACACGTAAGAAAGTCACGCAATATAAATGGGATACTTAACTAGGGTGGGAGAATACAAAAGTTCAAAAGGGAAATGCCGGTGAAAGAGGGGGGGCCCAGCCCGGCCTTGGTCGACCTTGGACGGCCTAGACGGCCCATCCTTTGCCCGGGCTTAGCCCGGCTATTCCCGCGCTTGTCCCGCGTAACGCGACTACGGGCTTGACTATATGTGAAGTGTTGGGGTCAGAAAGAGGCCCTAGCTGCGGCTGATGTGATCCCACCGAGACTGCTGGTCCTCACAGTCCACAACTCACTACTGCCACTCCAATTGTCCGCCCAAAATCGGCAAAAGTCTTAAAAAATAAAAACTGTGGTCCCAGGGTTTAAATGAGCTGTGTTACAGTGTTTTCCTGCACCACGGCTGTGAGCGGCTCCCGCGAAGCGGGGGCCGCGAGCTGTTAAATGCTGCAAAGCGTTGGGGGCGGGAAGAGGCCCCAGCTGCAGCTGATGTGATCCAGCCAAAACTGCTGGTCCTCGCAGTCCACAACCCACTACTGCCACTCCAATTGTCCGCCCAAAATCGGCAAAAGTCTTAAAAACTGAAAACTGTGGTCCCAGGGTTTAAATGAGCAGGGTAACAGCGTTTTCCTGCACCACAGCTTCAGTTGAAGTGCAGCAGCAGCGAAATTGACATGTTTAACACATGGACAAGTGGATATGGTGTAAAAGTGTCATATTCTATTGGGGTCCTGGTTCCTAGGATACTATTTAATTCCAGCTGAATAACCTGTCATCCCTTCCGTCCAAAACAATCAATGACAACTAGACAAACGCACTTGACACTGTTAAGTGTTTTATTGTTTATGAACCAGGATACTAGTTCCATATAGATGTAAATATCTTGTTGCCTGCCGATTAAGATTATTCTTTCTCCACCAAGACTTTGATAATAAATTTGCCAAGCACAAAAGTGCATGTCACATGTAAGAGGCCGCACCCCAGTTATATAGGCCATGATTCCTTTGGAGGTTTCTAGATATGCTTCTTAGGCTGTAACTCTTTTAAAGTCCCCTCCCAACTCTTCATCTTACCTAAAACACTGCTCCTAATGTCCACAAGATGACTGATTTTGGAGCGCCAGCTACCAGGATTTTAGTGTGCAAGAGATCCTTTCTTATAGTCCAATGTATCATATATTATTATCTCTTGCAGTATATGTACCTCCAACTGGCATAGCATGGGTCCAGGAACTATTTTCAGATATAAAATAAAGTCTGGTGCTTAGGAGTCTTCGTACCATGCTCAGGCAGGTATTATATCAGTCTAACTAGAGATGACCCACAATCCCGAGCTCACTGTTTACAGGGGAATACTCAATAGTTACAAGTTTTACATTGGGAATTGCAGCCATCAAGATTACCCGGTCCCACAAATAGATCACAATCGAAGGGAAAAGCATGCACATTTCCGCATGCATCTGGCACCAGTGGCCTTCAGTCATACTCAGTTGAGGTCCTGGGACCAGAGCATTTCTTTCCAACAGGAGGGGCTGTCTATGGGCCTCTATTACCTTACCGTAGGTCCAAGGACAGTGAGCAGGGAGACTATGTCAAGTGAGAAATGTTAAGGTAAGACTGCCTCCTCCCCCTGTGAGGACACACTAATACCTAGGTAAGCCAAATTCATCAACTGGGGGGTGTGTGTTTAATCATCTCACTGTGTGTCATGGCCTATGCAACATCAATCAATTAAACAATCAGCATTTGTAAAGTGCAACACTGAAACTCCTAGGGGCATCTGGGTGCTGAGAATGCTGTGTCTCCATCCAAAAGTCAGGTCTTGAGTCTCTTTCTGAAGTCCGCCAGGGAGGGTGTTGTTAGGAGGTAAAGGGGCAGATCGTTCCAGGTCTTGAAAGTGATGTAGGAGAAGGAAAGGCCCTCACTACAGGTGCGAGTGATGCGGAGGGTGTGGGTGAGGGCGAGTGAGTAGGAATGCAGAAGTCTAGTGGGTTTATGGAACTTCAGTTGATGGTTGATGTAGGATTGTCCATGATCATGGAGGGCTTTGTAGGCGTGTGTGAGGATCTTGAACTGGCATATCTTCTGAATGGGGAACCAGTGGAGGTCTCTGAGGTGGGGGTGATGTGTGACCCTTTGGGAAGGTCCAGCATGAGTCTGTCTGCTGTGTTCTGTATGGTCTGGAGTCAACTGAGGTGCTGGGTGGAGATGCCAGCATAGAGAACATTGGCGTAAATGAAGCGGCTGGTGACAGACTTTCTGGTGTTGATTGCGATCCATCTGAATATTCTGCAGAGCATGCGAAGAGTGTGAAAGCAGGAGGAGGTGACTGCGTTGACTTGTCGTTTCATGATCAGTTGGCCATCGAGGATGATCCCTAGGTTGCATGCATGGTCCGTAGGTGGGTCCAAGTTCAGCCAGCCATAGACTGTGGTCTTAGACAGAGGGGTTGTCCTCAAAGACCAGTACTTCTGTCTTGTCTGAGTGGAGTCTGAGGCAATTGTTTCTCATCCAGTTGGATACGTTGGTCATGGAGCTGGAGAAGGTGGTTTTGGCAATGGTGGGGTCTTCAGAGAGTGAGAGGATAAGATGAGTGTTGTCTGCATGAGAGATTATGTTGACATCATGGGATCTGCTGACGTATGTAAGTGTTGAATAAGGTGGGGCTGAGTGTTGATCCTTGGGGTACACCGAATTAGATTTTTTTGGTTTGCAGAGGCAAAGGGAGGCAGCCGGATACTCTGAGTGTGTCCTGTAAGGAAGGAGGTGATCCACTTGAGGGCGTCTAGTGGTATGCCGATGTTGTAGAGTCTGTTAATGAGGGTGTTGTGGGAGACAGTGTTGAACGCCACAGAGAGATCGAGGAGGATCAGGGCCACAGGTTCTCTGCGGTCAAGGGAAGTTCTGATGCTGTCTGGGGTAACAATCATCGCAGTCTCAGTTCTGTGGCTGGCATGGTATCCTGATTGTGAGGTGTCCAGTACGTGGTTTTGTTCCAGGAATTCATTGAGTTGTTGGTTGATGGTTTTCTCGAGAACTTTGGCTGGGTAGGGGTGCAAGGAGATCGGTCAATAATTATTTAGATTGCTGTGCTTGGTGATGGGTTTCTTGAGGAGAGGTTTGACTTCTGCTTCTCTCCGTCTGTCTGTGAAGGTTGCTGTATTGATGGAGGTGTTGGATGCTGGTGTGGTGCGTGCTGATTGTGTTCTTTACAAGGTTGAAGAGGTAGCGGGGGCAGAGATTGGTGGAGGCCCAGGGGTGTATAGAAAACATAATGGCTGTGATGATCTGGGTGGTGAGTAGAGACCAGCTGGTGATTGCTTGGCTGGTGTTCGCTGGTTGGTTGAGGTTGTTGAGGTTGAGGGCAGCGGTTTGGGGCTCAAAATTGTTGTCGAAGGCAGCAATCATGCTGTGGAAGTAGTCTGAAAGGGAGTCGCAGAGTTCTTGGGAAGGGTGGATGGTTTTTTCTGTGGCTGTAGGGCAGGAGAATTCCTTAACTAATTTGAAGAGTTCTTTAGTGTGGTTGGGTGTAGTGTCGATCCGGGCACTGATGGCCGCTTGCTAGGCTTTCTTGAAGTGCTGGTCATAGCTGCTAAGGGATGTCTTGTGAGTGGCTCTGCTGGCAGCGATCTTTGCGATACTCCATCGTTTCTCCAATTGGTAGCACTTGTGCTTGGTGGTCCTGAGCTCTGGGGTGTAGCAGCTGATTTGTTTTGTGGTTTGGTTGGTTTCCCTGTGGATACTGAGTCTTTGTTCATCAACTTACAACATCTTAGGAAACCAGTGGACAAAGCTATGAGCAACTTTTGAATATAATCAAAAAAATTGTGTAGTGTGGGTGTTTATTAACAAGAGAGCTTGAAGTGAGTGTGTTATTGAGAGCTCAACACATGTAGATATCTGTTAATATCAGCATCAAGGCTCTGAGTGATTACTGGTACAATCAATATCAGATCTCTGTCAGATGGAAGCATGGCCTGGATGGCGACCAGGATGGCTGCACGTCCTTGAAGCTCCGGAGCAGCCTCTCCTCTCCACGATCCTTCGGAGCATGCCCAGGCCTCCTGTTGTGCCTGGGGTGGTGGGATGACTGCCAGCCCCCTGGCGTCCCATCAGGGCTGAAGACAGGCTGATCACAAGCCCCCCTGCCGCTGTGGTTTGCAGACCCGGCGACTTGGAGTGTCTCTAGGAGGCCACGCGGAGATAGGGGCAGCGAGCGAGCCTGAGGACAGGTTCGACGGTGCAAGCGGCTGCCACAGTGGCCAGAATTCACCCTGCTGAGACCTAAGCTGCCCCACTATGAGGCCCAACGATCTCGGCCCCGGACCCGCAGCCACAGCTGTGAGCTCCTTTAACGCTGTGCTGGGCCTGATGTTTGGGTGCAGCCTATGGTGCTATGTGAGGTGTGGCCTGACACGGGCCTCTCCTCTGTGCTAGATGACTTGAGGGTCTAGGAGTGGTTGCGGTTTCACCAGTCAATTATTGATAAGCTGTCTGCGGCGGTTAGTTACTCCTTCCCTCCCAGCTTTCTCACGCGAATGCTACACACAGCAACGGGCCCCTGGTGAGATGGGCCTTTCTACCAGTGCGGTCTTTGGCCTCCAGGCTGCTTCTTGGTCTGTTGGCCCCCCTGGGGCTGGGCCTCTTTTGATGGCGGGCTGCTGACTCCCCTGTGGTGACATGGCCAGCAGGCTCCAAATGAGGTAGCAGTGATGCCTCTTTGAATTATCCAGTCATCTGCTTGAGACTACTCGGGATTGATAAAAGAGTTGTGCCCCCGGCTCCAGCGTGTCGGTGCGCCCTGCGTGGACACCCGCTATTGGCGTGCCCATTTTAGGACCGGCAGCTGATCCACCCATCTCCCCTGTGACACACAGTACTTGGACAGCCCTACCTGAATGCAGCCACGACCTAAAGCTTTGAAATGTGGAGGGGAGATCTGAGGCTTTCCTTTGATGCCGCTAAGACCCCTTGGCACGAGGAAGAGACTAGCCCCCCCAGACAAGGACCTTTAGAGGAAGGCCGAATTGGGCCTCCTACTTCAGAAGGAATTGCCACAATCATGGCAGAGCTACAGACCGGTTTCAGAGCTATTGATATGCATCTAGACACTCATGAAAGCGGCGGAATAGCGTATTTCACAATAGCGTATTTCTTGTCATTGCTAACCGCTCGAAACGCACTGACCGCCTCCTCAAGACGGTTGCCACCAAGGACAAGGACTTGGAGTCGCGATCGTGCTGCAACAATATCCGCATAGTGGGAGTGGTGGAGTCTACCAATACCGGCCCCATGAACAAATATATCAAGCACGTGCTCGTGGATCTGTTTAGTAGCGGTGCATTTTCATCCTCATTCGCAGTTGAGCAGGCCCACCGCTCGTTGGCCCCTAGACCGGCTCCTCGTACCCCACCATGTTTCATAATAGCCCGGCTCCTTCAATATCATGACTGTGATGTCGCCCTATGCCTGGCTCGAGAAAAAGGTCCCGTTCAGTATCAAGGCATGATCCTCGCTTTTTATCCTGACTTCATCCCACTGGTTCAGGAAGCCCGTCGGAAATATTCAGACAACAAAAAATCCTTACAGAAGGCCGGAGTACGATATGCTATGGTTTATACATTGAAGAAACATAAACACATAGCGGGCACTACCCTGGGTTTCAGCCACGTTGTGACACAGACACCCATTTGACAAAAAATCGAGGAGCCTGAATCCATGGCTTGTCATTCATGAATATTCGAATTACAATCATCAACCTTGAGATATATTCTTAAAAATGACCATGAAATATCTGTAAATATTTGCTTTATGTGTTTCTGTTTCTTCAATGTGTAAACCTTGAGTGATGAGTATGAATGATGACATGGATGAGGTGTGTATGTAGACTGTTTTAAATTTGCTGTGTATATACATTTATTTCTAAGCTTTCAATAAAAATTACTTTTGTATTTTTGTTAAAATTAGGTAATGTGTTTGTCTCTCCTTATGCTAGAGATTTTACATTGTATTGCATTGTATTAATTTAGAGTTGCCTTAGGAAACTCACATTAAGTACATCTGCCAGAGCAATTTAACTTGTTACTGCTGCAGCTTGCTTCCTCCTCATTTTCTTCCTTTTGTTTCCCTATTTGTATAGCAGTGTTTGCCGCTTTGGGCTGATTTAGACGATGCATATTCGTGGGGTGGGCCGCAAGCTCCCTTGAGTGTTGCCTCCCCCCAAGGAGATCTCCTACTGTTTTGATGGGGAAGTGTTGGGTTTCACCGGATACAGGTTGGGTTGCTATCCAATGTGGGTGGGAGGGTGGGGGGTATAGGGAGTTTGTTGATATATGTTGGATGATAATTGTTTTATCGGGCTTTGATGGGCACTCAGGCCAATCGTTGTTCCTTTTAGACACCATCCGTAAATTGCATGTACCCATACAGTATATGTTTTTTATTTTATTTATTTATTTTATTTTATTTGCAGAGTTTTATATAGTGCTGGCTAGACCCAGAGGCACCCGAGCGCTTTACATGAAGATCAGAGAGTTACAGGTTACAAAGTTACATCAGTTACACAGAGCCAAGTATAAAAATAGGAGAAAAACAGTGATAACACAATAACAAGAGTTATTAGCGTATTACATATCCAGGACACAAATCGAATAGGGAATGGAAGGTAGAGGGGGAATGGTAAAAAGGGGAAAGGAATTCAGAAAGTGTCAGGCACCATCAAGGGGGAAATACTTTAGGGGACAAAACAGTCAAGTTAGGGACAGACAAACCGGCTGGGGACCAACGGTCCAAAACAACCCGAGAAAAGGTGAAAGTATATGAAGAGAGAGGTGTGGGAGACCTAAGGGGGAGTTAGACTAGTGAAAAGGTCATTCAGGCAACAAGGAGTAGTCCAGCAGCAATGAGGATCGGAATAAACCGCAGAGATGGAGGACACACGGGAGCCAATAGCATTATCACAAAATGGCAGGAGATACAAAAGTCAATCCAAATACCATAACGGTAGCTGACTCAACGGCTCCACGCTGGGCTGGAAAAGGAAGGCAGCCATAGGATCACGGAGGGAGGAGGCGGGGTAGGGAAGGAAGAACACAACTGGGAGACGATGAATAAATATGTTGTTAGATCTGGGGCTCTCTAGTTTGCAATGGTCTTCACCTTTGTCCAAATAGGGACCCTTACATCTAAGTCAGGATAAGGGGATTACACTTCTAAATAACCCCTGCTCACTCCCTTGGCATCTTGGCTCGAGCAGACAGGCTTATCTCAGAGGCAGTGTGTTAAGCATTTGTGAATATACACAGTAATACAGGGAGAACACTACAGATGGACACAACACAGGTTTTATAAAAATAAGTATTCTTTATATAGACTTAACACAAGACCACAAACGAAAAACAATCACAATACTATACTTAAAGATGGCTTAAAGATGATAAAAGTTGCTTAGTTCAAGTTGATGATAAATGTGACAAAGTTCTCAACAAAGTACCTGGATGCGTACCGCAAAGTGAACAAAAGGCTCACAAAAGGGGAAATGCGTTGGTTCTGTGATCTGGGGGAAAGGATGCGTCGTGCCTCAGTGCTTGCGGAGAGTAGGGGATGGGTTGTGATCCTTACCGGTGCGGGGTTGATGCATAGATTCTCGGCCTGCAGGCCCATTGCGATGCGCAAGATGGCGCCTTGATGCGATGCGATGATCTGGTTGTAATGCACGAAGATGGCGCCCTTGAAGCGACGATGCGATGAGGATGCGTAGATGCCCCGGCAGACTTACGAGCACTGTTCCCAGTAAGCCGCGCGGCCGCGCACTTCACTACCCCGAGCGCGCAGTGCCATGTGTGGCGCGCGCACAGAGGGCACATCCCGTGAAAGTATTTGCGCCGCCGCCGCTTTTAAAATGCGCGCGGCGCGAAAAACTGTAATTTCCAAGTTGCTGAGGTTAAGTATTTTGATGTGGTCACTTGCGTGTACTTTATCTATTGCCCTGAAACGCATTCAATGTTTGCTGCAATGTTTGCTTAGTAGCGCAAGGCTGCGGGGGAGATTGTCTGCCTTTATTTAGGTTTCCATGTTAATTGCAGCCCCTTCACGAGCTGCGATTCACATGGATATTTAAACAAAAGCACTCAATCTCCCCCCGCAGACTCGCTTTACTATCAGAACAATGAAGCAAGTTTTAAAACACAGCGTGTGTTTTGTAGGTTAATCTGCCTTGTTCGCAGACTTGCTGTATTGGTTTGGTAGTAAAGTGAGGCTGCGCGCAGATTGAGTGCTTTTATTTAAGAATACATGTTAAGCGCAGCTCGTGAAGGGGTTGCGATTAAAATGGATATTTAAAAACAAGCACATAATCTCCCCGCAGCCTCACTTTACTACCAAACCAATACAGCAAGTCTGCAGGTGGTTGGTGAAATAAATCTGTGCCCTTCTTCAAAGATAAAGGGGACAGCAACAGCTCTGCCGACGGGAAGGTACCTTTTCCCGTCTTTCCTCTATTAAACATATTTGGTTGCTGCAGTTTTAGTTCACTGCTTCCCATGTAGGTGCCCTTGCATATGTTCGTATTTATGTCAGGTTTTAATTGGATGGAGTTCCAATGAAAGCAGTGCAACTGGGAGTGGAGCGTGTAACCTGCGCTCCCCACATTTGTATGTTAAATGCAGTGCATTTGGGGCATAGCACTTCCTAGTCTGCACGCAATAGGACAAGACAAATATACTTGATTGAGTTTGGACAAACATGGTGTGCACACCACCCCTCTTGTGATATAAATTTAAATGCCCTTTGTTGGTGTTGCACCCGAATTAACAATATGAACAAAGAGTAAAAAAGATAGAAGATTCCACATTTGAAAAGATCGAGGTTCGAAGCAGCAACAGTTTTAATGTGTTCGAGAATGGGGTGTCTTTACATGCAAAGAAATGAAGAATGTTTCAGGACATTTAATTAATATGTTTCAGGACATTTTTTGAATATTTGTAAAAGGTTGACAGTCTGATTGTAAATAAATGAAGCGTTTCCGTCGTCCACAAGAGGACGATGGGTATTGTAGTTGACTGGGACGCAAAAGCAAGTGTTTTTAATTAGGAAACTGGAGGGCGGTGCATCACACATTTAAAGTGAGTTCGAATGCAGGCTACGGCACGAGTAATCTTTCAGATACGGATGGCGCATGCTGCGCGGTAGATTGTATATAGAGCAAGCAGGTAAGCGCCATAGAAAGTAATTTAGTATGGAAATGTTTGAGTGCATAGAGGAAGTATGATGTTTTAAACAGTCAGGCAAGGGGAATTAATTCCGCATTAGTAGAGAGTGGGATACGAAGATAAAGCATACACAAGATAAGGAAGTAGTTAACCTTTATGTGATTCGAACTGAATATGAGATAACCATTTTAAAACATAATTGCAAGAGGAGCCTAGAGTGCCTGCAGGACACAGAGAGATGGATTTTCTGATTTTAGGAAGAACCTGGGAAGTTTAAAGGGGTGGTGATTTGAGCACTAACAGTTAGGATGTTGCTTTGAAAGAGGGCAGTCACGGTGATTATGGGGATAGGCAACGAGGGTTTAAATACAGAAATGATTTATATAATGTCACTGCATACAAAAATTGTACATTTAGAGATAATTATGCGCAATTAATACTGATGTATTTTTAAAATTGTTGACTTTAGTGTGACCCCCGGCGAAGGGTTTAAAGCCTGAAATGCATTGGGTCTAAAATAAAAGAGATGCTGCTCTGAACCACCTGTTGTGTTTGGATTGTATTTCCGACGAAGTCCGGATGGGCACACGAAAATATGAAAAGTTTCCAAAACCCAAGATGTAACTAATGTGGAGAAGTTTATAATAGTAATGGCAAGATTTCTGAAGCAATGGAATTAACTTGGAATACTGTTGAACGTTGAGCAATTGGTTGGAGTTCCAATGAAAGCAGTGCAACTGGGAGTGGAGCGTGCAACCTGCGCTCCCCACATTTGTAGGTTTTAATTCGCAGCACATGTGACGGTCTGCTCTGACGACGGATTCCCTAACGTGTACGAGTTTACTTTCGTTTTAGAACGCACCCAAAAGTCTCCCACTGTACACAGAGTGCAAAATGTGACCAGTATTCTGCTCTTTCAAAAGGCCTAAAATTAGTATTTCGGAAGCATGCACGAGAGTCAGATGTGAGAGACTTCAGTGGGGCTAAAGGGACAGCAGGGCATAAGAGGCTGCATTAAGGAGCAAACGTTTAAAGGCAGCAGTGAGGGACAGGGGTTACAGTGAGTGGCATTGATGAGGGAGGGGCTGCAGTCAGAGACTAGTAGCTGGTGCCATAAAAGAGGCTTGCACTGCACTGCAGGGTATTATTGAAAACACCTGTCACACATGCACAGAAACAGATGGGATACTTTCATACCCCGCCACAAGGTTGGGTAATAACAAGTTGCCATCAATTGAACAGATGACACTAATATGCACACCGCAGTTCATACATCTGTTGACTCATTTTACTCCCTCATGTTTTGACCTCCATTCAAATTATTAAATCCAATAACCCATAACCTGCGGAATATGGAGGAGAGGGAGTACACAGAGAACAGAAATTAGAATGCCCAGTTTCTTTAAGAATACATGGTTAACACGGGTAACAAATCAGGACCAATGCCAGTCTAAGCAAACGATACCCCTGGTCTGGTTTTTGGTTCTCCCGGAGCTTCAGTTGTGGTCCCTATTCTCAGCAGAAACTAGAGTGTTCTCTGGTATGCCCAGTAAAATGTTCACCTTATGTGAGCGCTATTTGATTCAATGCCTATGCATATTCCCTATTTGACTAATGTACTGATCTGTTACCTTCATTTCCCTCAAACTGTAAAGCGCTCTGATATCCTTCGGGATCAAGTTTGTGCTATATAAAAGTTTATAAATACATAAAATAATTCCTGCATGCCCTCTCCTGGCTCTGTTAAAAGCTTGGTTTACTCCAGGTGTTTCCCTGACAGCAATGCTGGCGCCAGGGGAATACCCTAGGGATTGTGTGGATTGGAGTGAACTGAAGCGAAACCTTTTTGGTATGTGAGGTGACTTCACTACCTGCTGTTAGAAGGCTATAATGGACTTCTTTGGAAACGAGGTGAAATAGAGCAATTCTGTCCTTTGAATGTATAACCTTTGTAACAATGTAACCTGCAACTACGGCCTGATAACCCTGTAAAGCGCTCTGATACCTCCGGGTCTAGCTAGCGCTACATAAAACCTTTCAAATAAAAAAAATTAAAAACAAATATGGGGATAGTGGTCCTGGAGGCATTTATCACGGAGGGAGTGACTGGAACAAGGCAGAGGCTTGTGCACTGACTGTGAAATGTGTGCCAGCACTGCTGGGCCAGTTGCCTGCTAAGTTGGTTGCACATGGCTGGTGGTGGATAATGTAGGCACTCAGAGGGCTTAAGCCGTGACGCCATGATGATCCACGTCAGCGTGACGAGCTGGGAAGCCTTTCCATGGGCATGAATGATACTGCCCTTGGCAGAAAAGATGAGAAGCTATTTGCATCCCTACATTATCATAAACATGCACAGTTTTTTGGATAAAGTGTTGTATGCATAAATTATGACATGCAGCACAACGGGCTTGGAGTCCCAAAACAACTTCCTGTCTGGGACGAATATAGCCATGCTAATCTGCACAGTGCAAGAATGCTCTCCATTACTACACATGTGATGGCAGTGCCTAAAATCGCATGTGCATAATTGAATTAAAGCATGCATCTTCTTATCATGCGGCTGTGTGAGGTTTGCATACCATGGAATTCACACACACAAATAGTACACTATGTGTAAATTATAACAATAAGTGCATACGGTCAGCTATTCTTGCCTAATATCGAGACTAAGCATGGGCGAATTTTGCGGATCTCGCGTTCGCGAATTTTGCGGATTTGCGGATTCGCAATCCGCAAAATCCGCGAATTCCCGCGAATTTGCGGATTTTTTTTTTTTTTGTGTTTGCCCGTGTTTCTGCCAGTTCGCGAGGGTTTTTACAATTTCGCAATTTGCGAACTTACCTGTCGGGTCGCAAGTTTTGCGAACTTGTTGTTTCTACGTGTCCAGCCTGTTTAGGACACTCTTCTTCATCACTGCCACTCTCTGTCACCACTGCCACTCTCTGACTACTCATGCCACCCTCTGGCCCACCCATGCCACCCTCTGTTTCATCACCACACCCTCTGGTTGTCCAGTGTACATTATTTTCGGCAAAGCAAAGCACACCTTCCCTGCCTCAAGTGACCTGAATTAATTTGGGGCTGATTAATGTGTCACAGAATATTTTTTTTAGCTGGCACCTGCTTCCTTAGTGCGCCCTGATTAGTGATCTTTTGCACTTGCTAAGTGCTTTCATTGTTGCAAAATTAGTTACAACACCTGCCCTGCCCCAACTGACAATAATGAATTCGGGGCTGATTAATGGATTTTAACTTCCAGCCTGGCTCCTGCTTGTCTCCCTTAGCTGTAATTCAGGACCTTTGTGGCATATGTGTAACTATTCTGAGGTTCAGAGCAGGGTCACATAATAGTTTCAACTGGCAACTGAACTCTGGAGGGGCCCCTCAGGAAGCACTACAGGAAATGGCTACTAATGATGAGCCTGAACTTTTGAACCTGGTAAGTAGTTACTTTCAGTTTTGCTAAAATCGTATTTCTGCAATTTTGCACTTATTCGCGGGGCGCGAACTCACGCGAACTCACGCGAACAGTGCGAGCAAAATCCGCTGCTCACGGATTTGCGGATTTTGCGGGAGATTTGCGAATCTCGCGGATTGCGAATTTCCCGAAAATCCGCAAAATCCGCGAGCGGAACGGATTTTCCGCCCACACCTAATCGAGACCCAAGCCCAATAGTGTTTCCAGCTTTAATAATGCTTGTGCATGAATGGAGACATAGCTATGATCTTTTTATGTTACCTGGGATTGTGTTGTGTCTTTGTTCTCCTAAGGACTTGAATTACAACCACTGCAGACTACCATAATGTAGACAATCATCTTCGTTTTGGTCAATGACAGTTATATGCAAAGAGTGGGCCTGCAGCACTTATTGAGCCACCCAGTTATGTTGCCCTTTAAAATATGGCTCAGCTCCGCCATAGCTGCCTGTATGTGCAGTTTCAAACTGCCAATATAAACATTGTGCCAGGCCAAAATCACCCTCCTTGTTAATTCATATGTCACTCTAAGGTAGACCCTAAACATTCCAGAAGGCAGGAAGTGTTGTATTTAAAAATGTTGATATATACTTTTATGTTTTACATGCCCAGGTAGTGAAAAACTTCCAAATCCAATGTTCACTATTTCAAGGCCAACCTCTCCCTTAGGATAACATTGAATTATCTAATTATATTTAATAAGGGATTTATTTTGTTTTGGAGCAGGTAGGAATGCCTTGTTTGGTGTCTGCATAATTGTAATTTGAAATTTTCTTCAATGGTAAATTCATATTTTAGGTCACAACTCTCAATTTCAGTTTTAGAAAGTTTTCATATCAAGGGGGGTATGGCCCTAAGCGACAACTAGAAAGGGCCTAATATCCAGTCATCACATTCATGTTATGCAATTATCACATGGCAAACCAAGAAACAATCATATGGTTTGGAGTATTTATCTACTCAATTATTCATTATTTTTTAATTGAGCATAGTTATTCACATATGTTCAGAACAGGGGAGACGTCACAATTCAAACAGTGAATGTACATTAACACAATTGACAAAAAACAGTTGATGAGAAAACATTACAATGCACATGACCATACACAAACCTTTAAACCAGTCATGGTTTCAAAAAAGAAAGAAACAAAGCTTAAGACCCTTAACGTGGTGCTGTATGTGTGCAAATGCACCATCAAACTTTTTAAGTAAACGTTTGGAGTGACATTTGGCACTGCAAACGAGCGTGGTCTGGTTCGAGGCGCACATAGCCCTGGTTGCAGCGCACAGAGACCCTCCACTGCCGCACACGGAGGAAAAAATTAGAGGGAACATTGCTTACGAGGACTCTGTACTTTGGAGCTGCGACAGGCCCTGCGACACGCTTCTCTGGTGATGCGATGGGGACTCTCTCAATGGTGTCACGCTTCTCTGGTGATGCGACAGCAGGCAGCTTTGACAAAGACATGCTTCCAGGGAGATGCAGCGAAAAGGCTCGCTTCTCCGGCAATGCGACGATTTCAGCTGCGGCGGTAGCACGCTTCCTCTCGATGCATCGCGTTTCCAGCGACACGTAAATGTCTGTAAATAGAATTCCCAGCAAGGAAATTTAGAGGGGAGCTGGATATTAAGTCTTTTGTCGCTGAGACTTCAGCAGGAGGCAAGCACAGTTCAAGCCCTTGCAGAATATTCTGTAGATAATGAAAGTCCTTAAAAAGTTCCTTCTCCTTTCCTTGGCAATGAGGCAACCACTGCAGGCCAACCCAGCAAACAGCACACTGGCAGAGGGACAGTCAAACTCATGCAGCTTCCTTGGATCTTCGCCTTAGCAAAAGGTTTCTTGTTCCAGAAGTGATCTAAAGTTCTTGGGACTGGGTCCCAATATTGATACCCCAAAATCCTTTGTTCTCAGAAGGCAGAGAGGCCTCTGCCTAGTCCAAACCAGTTCCTGAGTACTCTGTTTACCTGACTCTTTTCTTCCTTTCACTGTGCAGGGCAGAGACATCAGCAGCCCCACGGAAGGTGGAGCCAGCACAGGGGAGGGAAGGCACAGCCGTGGAGCACTTTGTTGACATTATTCCTTCTCTCCTTTCACAGTGCAGGGCAGAGACATCAGACACACCACAGGAGGTGGAGCCAGCATTGTAGAGGGAAGGCCCAGCCCTATTCAGGTCTCAGGTGCAACTCTGACTTCCCATCTAGATGCAGATCTCTCTAGTCACCACTGAGCTGCCCCAGCCTGTCTCCTGGAATTCCCCAGCCCTGACACTCACAAACTCCAGACAAGGAATACACAACCTAGCAGAGGCAGGCCTGGACAGTTAGGCAAGAAAATACCTACTTTCTAAAAGTGGTATTTTCAAACACAGAATGTTAAAACCAACTTTACTAAATGATGCATTTTATCACTCTGAGTTCAGGCATACTAAATTCGAATTTCTACCATGTTCCCTGAGTCAGTTAGGATTATAAGAATATAATAATCTAACGGCCCATTCTGTCCTATGGAGAACAGTTAGCCTTGCAATAGTGAAAAACGAAAATGGCTGTAATTCACTATTAGGACATGCTACACACACCAGAGCATGTCCTGCCTTATACTTACAATGCACCCTGCCCTTGGGCCTACCATAGGGGTGTCTGATATGAAACAAAGGGAAGGTTTAGGGACTGGCAAGTGGGTGCACTTGGCCAAGTCGACATGGCAGTCACTGACTGCACACAGGTATTGCAATGGCAGGCCTGAGACACACTTTACAAGCTGCTTCTGTGGTTGGCACAACCAGGGCTGCAAGCCCACCAGCAGCATTTGATTTACAAGACCTGGGCACACATGGTGCACTGTACTAGGGTCTGACAAGTAAATCAAATAACCCAATCATGGAATCACTAATTAGTACATCAATTTAACATAGGGAGCACTTGCACTGTGGCACTGAATAGCAATGGTGCAGTGCCCAAAGCATATAACCAGCAAAAACATATCAAAACAGAGGAGGCAATCCGTCAAAATGGAAGGGAGACTCACGCCAATGATGCCAGGTCTAACATATGTCCAATGTCAGGCTGGGTAGGTGACGGCAAAGGGGGGTGAGCCAGAGCCAACTCCTCTATAGCTGACTAAACAGTTCCACCGGGCATCGGCCACTTTGCTCAGGCTCTACGGTAAGTACAACATTTATGGTTTCCTCTCGGGGGGCATCGTCATAGTTCCATTGGTGGAACCAGTCTTAGTGTTACTGGGAAAGCTCCGCCCGCTTCACCCTCCAGCTCACCCCTCAGGAGGGCCAAGCGCACCATCGCAGTTCATCAGATCCAGGCGGGGGAACTCCCCACAGCCAGCTAGACCCCAGCCATGGTTCTTGGGCCTCCTCGCCCGACTGGTTTGCGATCCCCCCAGTCCCAGTCTCAGCTTGCGTGTGCGGGGGAAGGACATATCGCTCCATTTTGCTCTCTTGGGGCTTTTCATCCCCTTTCTTGCCTCCTGCCATATTGAGAGAATGGGGCTATGACACTTCTAGGAACAGGATCCCTGGACCTTCTCTGCACCTGTGAACACCACACTATGGGAGGCTTTCATGGTCCTACCGGAGGACGACGGCGGGACAACAGGTACAAGGCAGGCTCTGACCAGAAAGACTGGTCATCCCCTTACCGCTTCCCTCCAGGAAGCCTTGGCTAATAACCCAAAGCGTATGCATGAGAAGGGAATCCCCCTCTCACATATAGAAAAACGCCTTAGTGTGTGTATCACATAGTCTGTACCACAACACTAGTCTGTTTTATTTCACCACACCTTTTTAAAAATCGGTTCTGAGGAAAGCCAGAATACTCTAAGGCACTGGCTGAAACATGTCAACCATCTGAAGGACGCAGGGGGCAGTAACTCGCCACCCTTACGCGTCCTGTAGCCTTACTTTTAACCGCTGGTGACGGCCCAGTTATTACAATTTAATTTACCCTCGGGTACTGGGACCACCACCAAGCCGTTTTAAATCACAACTCACCCAACCTCACTGCACTCTCAGCAATATACCAGCTCCGCTGTAATCAGGCGTCGTAGCACACCCAGGACATACTAGGGGTCACTGGGTGGGCCCGATGATGAAGCATGCCACCAACTAGGTTTGTGGGTGAGGGCTTCATGAATACACCAACAAGGTGCCCGTGACAGAACTAATTTGAGAACTGTAACACTTTGGTCAACTTAAGCTAGACCTTTTTGTTTAATCGCAGGCTTTCATGGTCAACATTCGAGGCACTTGTATCGCCAAACAATTTGGGGCCCTTCGCGCCGTTCACCGTGAGTTGGATGAAGTGGAGAATTTTTTTATTGATATTGACACACAGCACTAGCAGGGGCGTATACTAGCTGCACTGCACCAACGGGCAAAATTGATAACAGAGTTTCAGAAACTCACAGTTCAGGAGGGCAACCATTTGGGCAAATACGCCCGGGCTAGGATATATTGAGAGGGGGATAGACCGGGCGGACATTAGCTAGATTGCTACGTCCCCAATACCAATCCTCTTACATAACGTAGATCAGTATGCCAGATGGAAGCCTGATCAGTAACTGAGAAGCCATCATTGCAGCTTTCTACTCTTATTCACATCTTAATACTACCCGCTCCCCTCCGGCGGATAATTCACTCACTGATTATCTTGCTTGAAAACTGGCAACAGCAATTCTTAGCTTCCCCTTTCACAGCAGATGAAATATCTCAGGCCATCGACGATCTTAATGGAACCCACACTCCTGGTACATATGGGCTATCTGGCACATTCTATAAAACAGCATAAGCCCCTGCTTATTTCCCACTTGCTGGAAGTATGCACAGAGTCCTTCGAGAATATTATGCTTCCCCCTACAATGCAAAAGGTGGTTGTATCGTTATTATTGAACCCAGGAAAACCTCCATCGTGCTGCAATTCCTACAGACCCCTCTCTCTGTTAAAACAAGACTATAAGATCCTAGCCAAGGTTCTTGCCACTTGTATTTCCCTATTAATAGACCAAATTATTTCACCTTATCAAACAGGCTTTGTCCCAAACCGCCCCACGTCTGTCAATCTCCGAACGATCTTCGCGGTGATTATTCAGACTGCGCCTGAGCTTCCAGCAGCAGCGGTGCTGCTGGATGCCGAAAAGGCGTTTGACTCCTTAGAATGGTCCTTTCTCTATGCAACCTTACGGAAACTCGGTATCCACCAAAACTTTCTGAATCTTGTTAGTCTACTGTACACTAACCCTGTGGCACGGCTTCATATAAACGGCACCTTCTCGGACACATTTGAAGTGACACTGGGACCAGACAGGTTTGCCCTCTGTCACCTTTACAGTTCATTATTGCCTTGGACCCACTAGCTCGCCATCTGCAGAAGCTACATCTACAGCGCAGACTCTTTTTCCATCGGGAACCCTTTCTAACATCTCTGAACTTGGATGATGTTATATTGTTCGCTTGTGACCCGGCGACCAACCTCCCTCCGCTTCTTCGAGAGGTGGTCTGTTTTTTTTTCTGGACTCATTATTAACTGGACCAAATCTGGGATCTTACCGCTGACAGAAGCCACTGTCCCATTCACACTCGAGTTCCCTCTTAAATGGTGCGACGACCCCCCTAAATAGTAAGAAATGAATCTACATCGGGATACGGCGGAGGCGATCTGGCTCAATTAAGGTTCTGCAATTGGGAATCTATTGATGCAAATAGAGAGGTAGATCAACCTTCCCCTGTCTATGGGCAGAAGAATTGCCAGTATTAAAATTGTGGTTCTCCCACGGTTCCTCTATTACTTTCTAAATATTCCCATCTACCTCACCTTTAAATTCTTTCACACGCTGAGAGGTATGCTCATTAGACCGGTCTGGGTGGGAGGGCAGCCGCGCATCAGTTGGCAGATATTAACGATTGCGTATCAGAGTGGTGGACTTGGAGTCCCCAACCTTTATCTGTACTTTCTAGTTGCACAAGCACACTATGCCTATTACTGGTACCACCCTGATGCCCATCTGCAGTATTTAAAACAAGAATGGACCCAGGTTAGGCCCCATTTACTCTCCTACCTTATGCCGCATGGAGTGCCTAGAGTATCCTCTGAAATACAGACATTCCATTCCACATTCTGGGCCTGGACACAAATGTGCAGATACCTTTGTTTGGACCTCCTATACTCCCTGCACATACCACTGCAAGATAACCCACGGCTTACACCAACCATGGAAGCTCTGACTAAAAGAACGCTATCCCAGTGTACGCTACACAACGCTTGGACAATTTAAACAAAAATGCTCAAATACGATCTACCCATGACTTAAAATGGGAACGGGAAGTAACATATATGGACAGGTTTCTAATACACAGAACATGCAATGCATTGATGACTGCACTCCGTACAGTCACCACAGGGCCAATGGACTTCCCCCGCTCTCACTTGTTATTACTTCTCCCTCTAGCGCCTATCTGGTTTCCAGGCTCTACCATCTGCCTCTAATACACCGACCACAAGCAGACACTGGAGCTTAAACTGCTTGGGAAAACGACTTGGGCCACCTCTTGCCCGATAAAACATGGGTCTATTGTTGTGAACAGATCAGATACGTCTCACTTAACCATCGTCACAAGTTACTACATTTTAAGTATATACACAGAAGGTACATGACACCCAAACTATTGGCTAAAATCGACCCCACAAACCCTCACACTTGCCCTAGATGTGCTACAGAGGCCACCTACTTCTCCCATATTGCATGGAACTGCACACAAGTAATAGCGCACTGGACCGAAATCTTCCGCTCCCTCGCTGAGATGATTGAGACTGACTCAACACCATTCCCATTAATGGCGTTACTGGGTTACGTGAAGCTGCTTCAGCCCGGTATGCGTCGTTTTTCAGCTATCGCCCTCCTCCAAGCCAAATGACAGATCTCTAGGCACTGGTGCAGTCCTATATTCCCGGCTGTTAAAGCCTGGCTGAAGGACCTATCAGAACATTGGAATGTGGAGTGCTCCATGCTTCTATGGGCCGGTAAAGGCCCGCAAAGCAACATTCCAATGTTTCACAAAGGCCTCTCGGAGCTCAAGGGAATTTAAATCCTCTCTCGCTTCGAGAGACCTTTGTTTTATTTGTTAGAACGTTCTGCCCTCTAGTAGCAGAATGTTCTAATAGCCTTATAGCCCTTCCTAGCAGGGCTATACCGGCTATTAAAGTCCAGCTCCCTTGTTAAAGGCCTCGCTGAACGCTGGAGTAGGCCTTTAATAGCCGGTATAGCCCTGTACAGAGGGCTATAAGACTATATTATATTGTGACACTACTATAGACATATATGCCTCTATGCAACCGCTGACTTTTAGGTGCAAAAACATTTGGGAACCACTCCGTTCCAATCTGCTTTTACACCCTAAAGAGACGGCTTGAATGTTACTCTCAGTGTGTTACGGAGGATAGATCACATTTTGGGCCCCGCACTTTTATGCCATACCTTGATTCAATTTATCTTTGACTGTCATTTGCTCATCTGAAGGCTGCCTCCTACTCGAAAATATATCTCTGTATGTTTTATTAGTTCTGCAATTCACTTGTCTTTTTTTTCTTCTCGAAAATGCAATAAATTAAGCTTTAAAAAAATCTCTGTCAGTGCAGTAAACATTTGCTAGGGTCATACAATCAACACACAAAGCATGGATTTCCTACGCTCCACTTAACTTGTAAGCCGAGCTTCACTGCTGTTGGTGCAAGGTCAGGAAGTCATTCTTCGGTTCACTCTCGAATTAATTCAGAGTAGCAGCAAATCGAATGGGAACCTGTAGCGAATCCCTAGTTTTAGGAGCATGCGCCGAGAAAGAGCGCTTTAAGGTTAACTTTTTGCACTTTGGGATTTCACTGTATAAATGAAATAGAATAAATAAAATGAGTTGAAATGGAAGAAGAAAGTGTAGAAACAAAAACGTCCCATCAGACGGTAATGCTACATTGTAGACAAGGGCCAGTATGGATATTGTCCTAAAGCGTCCTACAACTCTGTCCACCAGAAAGGCTTTTTTTCAATTTCTTTTTGGGACACGGCTTCAAATTGCATCTCTTGAGATAAATGAGCGAGTGCCTTCTCTCTTAAGCAGACCCACACTTTAAAGAAAAGCCATTATGCACCTTTAATTATATTCACAATCTATGCAGCACTGAAAGAAAGTGGGGGGGGGGAGGACACGCACACACACATCTGCTATAACGTCGCTCCTTGAGACCTGTGTGTTTGTTTTAAAAATACCGATTGAAAAATATGGTATTTTCTTCCGAGAGAATTAGTTTGTAGCTCTATGGCGCTGACGTTCACGCTGGAGCTCTGTAAATCTTCACTTTGTACTGCAATCGCTTTCCGAAAAATGACATTTACACATTTCCATCTGGACCATAAGAAAAGAAATAAACCGTACTCTAAAGGAGAAGTTGTATAAATCATAAAAAATATGTTTTTGTTACTGTGTGAGTCATTCCTGTACCCAAAGTAAATCAACTTCAAGGGAGAGCTAATGAACCGGCTAGGAGCTAGATTCCGGAGCAGGAGTAATACAAATGCCCCTTTTCCTACAAAATATGACTCATGCCACAGTTGGGAAAAAAGGAAAAGTCCTTCATAGTAATTTCATTGATGTGTTGAAGCCCGTTGACAACTTTTTGCAATTTTTTTCACCCTTTTTCAGATTGTAGAAGAAGACATCTGTGCAACAGTAAGACACCTTTAAAGAGTCCAATAATTATATCCGCAAAAATGCAAAATTAGGACAAGGGATGGAAGCTGTTAAATAACGGAACAGTAAAATTGTATCCTAAAGAGGATGCTATTTCAATCAGAGGTTGGCACAGTAAGAGAAAAAACAAGATAGATGAATGTGCATTGTGTGATGATGTGTAAAAAAAGAAAACTCTTCTTAAGTCTTTCTTTTCTGAAGATCAGGCTCCACACACACCCTGCATCCATCTGAACTCTTTCCACCATGATCATTTCTATGGCTCGTGTACACTCTTGTGCTTTGTAGTGAAATGCAGTGCTTTGTTAGACACATACTCAAATGAACACAAAAGTGGTAAATCAGAACAAAGTGAATCATTCTCCGCAAACTGATGTGGGAGAGATATGGGAGGTAGTGGAACTGTTGCTTGGGGTAGACTTAACGCAACATTTGTACCTTTAGTGCCCCGAGTAGGGTCTGGGTCTGCTCGAGGTTGGTCTTTGCGGACTGAGCTCCATAAGGAGAGCCTTCCATCCTCTCTTGAAACTTCGAAGGGAGAGCAACCAGGATGAGCAGCAAAAGATAAGAAAACTCAGAGTGAAACATGCATTGGCAAAGCCAACAGGTTTCATATTCAGGACCTACTGGCTTTGCCACAGGTTCAAGCTATGTACTACATGTACCACATCCCCAATGCTGTGCAACATGACTTGGGAACATTTTTTAAAAAGCAATATGCGAACAGCTGTGTCATTTTGTAGGTACACACAGCAAGCATGATTGCGCCTACAAAATGAGGCAAATCCTGTATTAATTCTGTTTGCCAATCCGAGTTGGGCAGTCAAAAAGAAAAACAAAGTAGCGCGGGTGGTTGAATGAACCATTTGAGGTGAGGATGAAGCAGTGAAAGGTGGAAACACCAAGAGTGGGGGAAAGCAATATGAAGGGGGGGAATAAAAGAAGGAGAAGGGTGAAGCAACATGGAGGGATAGGGGATTAATGTGGGGCAAGGCTAAGGGGAGGAGGAAGCCGCACTGAGGGAGAGCAAACAGAGAGGGAATAATGCAGGTGGAGGGATTGGAAAAGAGAGAGGGTGCAATACGTAGGTGGGGTGAGAATCACCTGGGTGAAAAAGCAATGCAGGGCATAAGATAAACATGAGGTCAGGGGGAAGCACACGGGCAGTGAGCATGGTGGAGGGAGAGATATGCACAAGGGAGTCAGGAGGAAAACAACACACTCTTGTGAAGAAGTTAAACAAAAAAAAAGAAACACTGATAACAGAACAGTCTAAGTGCACAAAAAGGGTCAGTGGTCCAGGCGAGAGAAAATGCAAAGAGGAGGAAATGAAGCACACACACACTAACAAATTCAAAGCAAACAAATAAGAGCAACAATAAAGCCAGCCAATGGTAAGTAATGGGTGGGCTCTGAGCCCACTGTAAGGCAACCAAATGTCCTGCAACAGAGAGGACCTATATTTTCTGAGGCAAGTTAAAAAATGGCACATGGAGGGTAGGTGCTGGCTATGTATTGCTTGTTGGCATGGTATATATTCTGGTATTGCTAGCAAGACTGGTTTGTCTCAAGTTGTGAACTGCTTTGGAGACTGGTGATATTTTATGACTGATAGAGTAAGTTGTGGAGATACACTGTTAGATAGGGGTGATCTTTGTTGTGTTAACGATGTGCACATGGCAAAGCTTGATGGCTTTCTTAAAATGGGTGTCATGTATTTATTTATTAATTTAATTTATTTAAAAAGTTTTGTATAGCGAGAACATGACCCTAGAGGGTATCAGAGCGCTTTACAGAGGTATGCAACACTTATGGGAAGGGGCAATCATGGCAGTATCACAGCAATAGACACGTGACAGCAGGATAGGCAAAAATAGCAATATTTACATAATGATGTAATAGTGGGCAAAATAATTAGTCGTAGGATAAGGCAAGAAAGTCATTCATGTGTTAGTAAATGATGAGGTTACTCAGTACCCCTACTGGACTTTGGGGCAGGTAGGTTATCATCAGTAGCGCTTTCATTTCCTTTTTGAAGGACACTGTTGATGGAATCAGTCTCATTTCCGTTGGAAGGGCGTTCTAGATTCTTGGTGCGATTCCTGAGAAGGAACGGTTATAGGTTTTTGTTTTTTTGAATTTCTTTGGTTTAAGTAGGAGGGTGCTAGAGCTCCTGGAGGTACGGGCACCACCCAACAGCTCAAGTTTATTTGCGAGGTAGAGAGGTGTGTTGAAGTGATGGGCTCGGTGGGTAATGCAGGCAAGTTTAAGGTGTATCCTTGCTTCGAAAGGTAGCCATGTTTTCAGGTCCGGGGAGATGTGATTGTACTGCTTGGAGCCTGTGACGAACCTGGCAGCCACATTTAATGAAACTCTGAGGGGGGCCAATCTGTACTTAGGCAGACTGCAGAGTGTTGCACTGCCATATTCCAATCCTGGGATGACTAATGCTTGTACTGCAGACTTGAAGTCATCAGGGGGAAGGAAAGGTTTAGTTTCCTTAGGATGCTCAGTTTGAAGTTCGCTCCTTTGGTAGAAGCACTAATGTGGTCCTGCATGCCCAAGTACCTATCCAGCACTATACCCAAGGATTTTGTAGAGTCTATGATATGTGGTGTGCAGTTGACAGCAGACAGATTTTTCATGTATTCCTCAATGATGGGTGTTTGCTTGGGTGGGGAAATAAGGCAAAATTCAGTTTTGAGAACGTTTCGTTTGAGATGGTTGACGGTAAGCCAGTTAGGGGTTTTGTGTAAGGTTCCATTGAGTTACTTGATGTCGTCAGGCGAGGAGATTTTCATGTACAGCTCGATGTTGTCTGCATACATGTGGTATTGGATGTTAGATGCTTTGGGGATTTTGGTGAGGGGTTCAATGAATAGGTAAAAAAAAGCCTTTGAAGGATTAGGTGGCCAAACATTTCTTAAAATTGTACCCTTAATTGATAGTTGATATATATATTAGAGACATCGGGTATCAGAGTGCTTTCCATGAGCACCAGTTTTGTTATAACCAGATGCTTTCCTGGCTTCTTTCGTGAGAATTGGTTAAATGTGGAAGCCTATTTCATAAACTTGGTCAAAAAACAACAACAAAAAAGAGTGGGTGATAGCGAGGAGCCTTCGGGCACCCCCAGGGTGTAGGGACTGGGATGAGAAAGGGATTGGTTGGATTTAATTATCTGTGTTCTATTGTGGAGAAAGGAGGCTAACCATTTTAGTACTGCACCAGACAGCCCCATTCTATGTTCCAGAGGGCTCAGGAGGTTGTCATGTTTGACCGTATCGAAGGCTGATGAGAGGTTGAGTAGGATTAATAGGCAGGATTTGTTTCGGTCAAGTAGGGTAAGTGCGTCATCAACTATGTGAGTGATGGCTGTTTCGGCGCTGTGACCTTGATGGAATCCTGATTGAAATTGATCTAGTAGCTGAAATTCTTCAATGTGGTTACATAGTTGTACCTGTACACATTTTTCAATGAGCTTTGCCAGAGTAGGGGTGCTAGTGATTGGTCGGAAGATTTAGATCCTCAGGGTCCACCATAGGTTTCTTGAGGATGGGGAGAACTAGCCAGGACTTTAGGCAGTCAGGGACCTCACCTTGAAGTAGGTAAGCATTAACGATCTTGGTCCAGAGCGGAATTAGAGGCCTTATCATTTCTTTAAAGAAATATGAGGGAAGAGGATCGTTGAAGTGATTCGAGGGTTTCAGGGTAGAGAGAATGTTGAGAATGGAAGTGTCATTGAAGGCTGAGAATTGCTTCCAATGCGCATTATTTTTAGGGGAGTGGTAGGTAAGAAGAGGGGACTGGGGAGTTAGGTGAGAGACTGTTAGAAGAGGATTAGTGCAGTGCATGATCCTTATCGCAGCACAGTACAAAGAAGCCAATTAATTAATATTGTATAACCCGCTCAACATAGTTTTTGTTCCATTAAAGAATGTTTGGTCTAGGATGAGTGAAAGATGTTTTCAATAGTGAAACAGATTAAATCTACTCATTTTTCAAATTACCTGTGGAGCGAAATTGAGATATAAACAAATGTCCACATTTTCCCTTCAGGCAATCCTAAGAAACAGGCAGATTTTGGGTGCTCCAAGTAGTTTCTGGTGGTTGGGTGGTTCTTCAATTCAAATCAAGGTCCAGAGAGGCCCACACAAACTGCCTGAACTCCCCAGAAACTGGACACTTTGTGGTTCTTGGCAAGATGAATGAACAGCTGTTGTACACCTTTTTTCTCTTCTGTTTCATTAGTATAAATCGGTTACATTTAGGTACACATAAAAAAAGACAAATATATGACATATACATTCAATATGTATCTTACCCTATTGCATGCTGCTTAAGACCAGGAGACAAACGTCCCCTACATCAGTGGAGAGAGTATAAATATATTAAAGGTATGGGTATCTGTGAAGTTGTGAGCTACACTGCAACGCTAAATGCTCTGAAGTGGACCACTGCACACATGTAAGAAAGTGCTATCATACCCGATGCACATTTGCATGTTAATAGTAGTCAGTAGAGTCTTACCCTAAATACTGTATACAAGCACCAAATAGGGGTTGGTGGAGGAAAGTTCATCTGTCACACTCTAAACCTTGAAAAACGGGGGCAAGAATTCCTATTTTAAAAAACTAATATCCTCCTCCTGCTGTCATGTTCATACAATGCTAAGTAGATCAGTTGAGAACCACGCCAAAGGTACCACACCACCATCTTACCTATTAGGCCACTGAATCACCTGAGCCTATAGGGGGAAGCCAAAGCACACACTGGCTTTATGCTATTGTTTCCCAGCATTGTGTGTTCTGGGCCGCGGGTGTAGTTATGTGGTCATGCACACATCTTGACATGACGCAAGCGTGTCACGTGACTCAATGAAATCATGGGATATCTAGTTGCCGAATGGTGTGATGACAGACTAGCTGTTTCTAATGCTTTTTGCATGGTAATTTTACTTTTCTCCAATGTGGCGGCATATCAAGATGCACATTGCTATGCTTCCGATGTGTTCTTTAAAACAGAGGGGAGAGCGCCCCACCTGAGTAGCAGCCTGTTCATAGTACAGGATTGACCTCTCATAATTCTGTCAGCAATGGCTGCGTTGATTTTGTAGGGAAGTAATTAGATTCCACAGGATCTCATCGTTTAGTCCATTGATAAAGGTCCTAAGTCTATTCTTGGTTACATTAATTGTCACTATCAATTTCTCAATTGTTGTCTATGTCGTCATTTTCATAAAGACCTCTGAAGAAAAAATGATTTGCCGCTTTTGTCATTCTACAATGGCATCTGAGAGACTGCGGTGTTCACTAATTCATAGTCTTATCTTCCTATTCATCATGCCTACGTACAGTAGGTCACAGGGACATTGGATTGTTTGAATTGCAATTAGTGTGTTTCTGTTCCCAAGGGTAGTGAAGATCTAGATCTATGGTGTTGGTATGGATTGTGTATGCACAGACTGAGCAGTAGTCACACAGGATATGGCCCTTGACTGGAGGGAGACCCAAAAGAGTATTCTCCTCTTTCCTTTCCACCTTTATTAGTTATGTGTGAACTAACATGTTCCTCAAACTAGTATTTCTTTTGAACGAGAACATAGGTTTTTCCAATTTCAGAGTATTGCTGTTAAGTATCCTCCAGTGTTTGTTGTTTATTTTTTTCACTTGGTTTGAGTTAATACTGTACTTACTAACACAAAGGAGCTGTTAGTTTATCTTTATCCGTTAGCAGATGTTCCCATTTGCTACATCTAACCATTTTCTCTGCTTTTTTTGTAGCTGGTGCTCTGGGTACTTCCTATTTTTTAATTTGTCAAAAAGTATTATTGCCTCAATTTTATGTTCATCTAGGTTGAAATAATTATGTCTTAAACGTAAAAACTGGCCTTTTTGTAAATGATCCCTCAGTGTTCTTGGATGTGCACTGTCAACTTATAAGAAACTTTTTCTATCTGTTGGTTTGATGTACACTTTTGTTGTCAAGACCCCATCAGATGATCTTATTTGTAGGTCTAGAAACACTCAGGTTGATCTTCACCAGTCATTACACAGTATATCAAGTAGAGAAGCTCACTATAACTTTCTCCTAGATTGGTATCCTTATCCAGCTACTCTTCATTAATTCTACCCCACTACCAGTCCTAAATGCTGGAGAGGCTCCAATGAGATAGGGGAGGGTAGACACATCTGCTGGGACTGTCACATATTCCCCAATTTTAATGTGAAATAGTTGAGGTTCGCAAAACTATTTTTCGATGCTCCATTACCCAGGACATGTCAACAGTTTTGTTAGGAGTCAGCCCACCCACCCTGCAATACAAAACCAGTTCTGACTGGATAGTTCTATGGAACCGTTTATTGCAAACATCACGGTGGTTCAAGCTCCCATCCTTGACGCACTGGCATTCACGACTGTGGAATCTCGTATCAATGGATAAATTACCGATATTATAACAGATAGGAAAGTAGATTTTGAGACAGTCTGGGATGCAGTACTTGCATATCGGGCATCCCATTCTTGTCCTTGCCATCAGAGCTCAAGGCCTTAAATGTATTGACTATATAGGGGAATAAATAGAGGAGTTGAAAACTTGAAATGTTTTAATATTGAGATTTCCTGAGATGTGATAATTCTGGGAACATTAGATCCATTCCTGTTGTTTTATTTTGTGGAGGGCTATTGAGAGGTCATTGTGGGGATGAGTGGAATTTGCTGTTTTGTGGAGTGGGGTAATATATGAGGCGTGGGTTGGGAGTTTAGTTATCAATGAGGAATAGTGATAGTCTATATGTTTTCCCTTTTCCATGACCGGATCTTGAGATCCCTTATGGACTGCTGCAGGGACTGTCACATTCTGTTACCCAAAGTTGCTGTATATTAATTATGCCCCAGTGACTATGGGCTCTTGCATAATTGTGCATCCGGTCTTTGCTACTACACCGACCCCTTTTTACTTTAAAAAAAAAAGAAATCAGATATTAGAATTGTAAATCTATATTTACCTAAGTATTGTTAGCTTCACGTGAATGTGGTAGTCAATATTCTGGACCCATTTGCTTTGTAGGATGGTATGTATTACTTGAGGTTCTGGTACTATGCCTCCACAGATCGAAGGCCTTCATTCTGTCACTCAATAACGTGCTCTCTTACTCATTCGTTTATTTGTTATGGTAAATACGTTCAATCTCACCACACTTGACATTAAGAACAGGTCTCCCAGTGTATTAACCAAAGGACTCTGTGAGTACTGCATACTGTCCTAGACCAGAACCCTTACATGAACATAGCCCTCTTAGACGGTTCAGCAGGGTCTACACAACACCCAACATGAATACGTAGATTTCTACACAGCATCATCTTACCTCTTGCTTGCAACAAGTTTGGAATAGAGATACTGTGTTGAATTCACTTTGCCATTTGCCTGTGATGATGCCAGAAACACTAGAAAACCCCCAAATGTGCCATGAACAGTTTCTGCAATTATGTTATTAGTCTGATCGGGTTTGGGTACAAATTAGAGGTACAAAGGGTGAGAACACGCCTGGCAATACTTGGAACAACCGCTCAGTAAAGGAGCAAGGATGCCGTTGTCCCTGGTGCAATCAAATAAAATGGGCCCCTCTTCTTAGATGAGCAGTAAAAGGCAATATATTTATGATCACTGATTCTAGTGTCGATATGCCTTGTTGTAATATACAGGATACCCAGTCAGTAACTTAGGAAGTATTGTATTAGCAACATTTATTTAATTCATATACAATTTTATGTGTATAGGTTGTGTTTTTTATAAACAAAAAGAAGGGTGTATTTAGAATATATTTTTATAATAAATGTGCAATACAACTTGAGGTGTAGGGTGATTATTTGTATGCTAAATTAGAGCATTGCTAATTTGTAACATTAAAAGTGTGATATTTTCATTTTGCTGAAAGTAAACATGAAAAGTATAGCCTGTGAGCCACGGGATTACCGGGGATTCAGCGTTGAAGATTTTAATAATACAAGTTGTAGATGTGGTTAGTTTCACAGCAAGGGGCCCATGTGATTTGAATGACAGTTTTTCAGCCATGTCCCGTTGTCTGTGAGGGTTTGCTTTGTGGATAGTGTGGGTAGTAAAATACAGCCACAAATGAGTTCAGTAAACCCTGAACCCTGTGGGCTCCACTGATATTACATCAGCTGCGCTAATAATAATATCACAAGAAACATGATAATTTGCTACACTATTCATGAATAATATTGTGGATGAATACTGCTAGTTCCTTCTACGGTAATACAGTCCAATCAAAAGGAAGACATTAAGGGTCTCATTACAAGCTGGATGGTAAAATGGGGTGATAATACCAAGTCTGCTATTACAGGTGAAATCACAGTTAGATTTACCGCCACTGCGAGTGTGAGGCCTAGAATATGGGCTAACATGCCAGACATGGTTTATTCTGGGCCCTTTTCTATTTACTTATTCCACCTGCTCACGGCAGATGGAATACGTGACTGAAACATAATGTTAATGCCAAGTGCAGTAACACCTGGTAATGCCGCACACAATAATACAGCAATACTTAATCTTTAACTCATGGTTGGCAATCCGTGCTAAATTCATTTACGTGCCACACATCCTTGTAGTGGTATGTAATTACTAGTTAATAACAAAATATAATTACAGCTTAATGTGTGCAACCTATGCCATACTTATTTTATTACATAGTTCAATTAGGTTTATAAGAAATCCTCGCACAGCTTTGACATGGCCAAAAATAATATCTTGCACTCCTAAAAAGAACACTGCTCTTCATTTCGTTGATTCCGAACTTAAACCCCTGACAATGTCATAAAGGCACTTATCAAGAGCTCTGTAAAAGCGTTGCAAGGCTGAGGCCTTAGGGGCATCTTAGATTGTGGGTTGAAGCAGCTTTTTAGGTCTTGCCTGCCAATGTGCTTGCGCATTGCTGGCGAGAGATATAGATGGCAAACCAAGGTCTGAAACCATCGCGGATTGTGCCGAGAGCATGTGCCCGTGCACGCGCTTGCCATTTGCTCCCCAACCGCCTGCCTCGCATAATTGCATCAGACCCGCCCCCTGCTTCACACTTCAAAGGAATGCGCCCCCAGCCCCCGCAATGCCGAGAGCATTTCCCGGCCACTTTTAATTTCATTTCTCGGCCGTTTTTCATTTCATTTCGCGGTCGCTTTTAAGTATCCTGGATGTCTTTTGTGCTTGTTTCATTTTGCTTCCCAGCAGTTTCTTTCCAGCATTCATCGTAGTACAGCACACCACATTTTACGCTGCACTTCTGCATTCCATTCATAGCTAGTTTTCCAAGGTCACCAGATCGCCCCTTTCCATCAAGCACAATTCTTAGTTTTTATGCACACCAATATTTTCATGTGTGTTAATTGGATCAACTGAGTACATTTGGAATACAACTCCCAGAATGCACTAAGTTATATGAAAAACTAGGACTGGAGCACTATACCCTTCCTGACATGGAGCCCCAGCTAACGTTATGCATGTGGCACTGAAGTCGGGTTGGCCCTTTTGTGTTCCGTGAACCGGGCCCACTCGCCTGTGACTACCACATGACATAAATATTATCAGCATAGACGTTTCCCTCACGTTGCTCCGCACTGGTGTCCTTGAGTGACCATTTCACATTAGACACGCTTGGCAGCTTCATCAGAATGCAAACCGATCTAGTATGGAGCCTTGATAGCATCGGCATGTCTAAACTGAACATTCTCAAGGAAACGCTTATTTACTAAAATGTTTTCACTGAAATGATATGTTCTTTAAGAAAAAATGTCCTGGGCAGCTGCCACCCACTCATTCCTTGCACTCATGCTGTAACTTTTTCACTTGCATAGATGGAAGATGCTGTATTCACAGAGATGGATAACACACAGTAACAAGAGCTGCAGACCAGTAAGTTAATTAAGAGGATTTGATAGTGTTGACATAATAACCATTAATTGGTGGCATATACATTTCCTTTTAAGAAGGTGCTGGCAGAATCTCCGGACTCACTGGTGAGGCCTGTATACAGAATTACTTTTTGGGCGCTGTGAAAATCGAAATACCTCGAATTTTCTATATTTTTTCTTTCCCACACTTCCCCTGACAATCTCTTACTCTGTCTCCTCTCCCTCGTCACTGTCACTTCACTACATGTTTCTCTTTCCTCTTCTCCTTTCTCTCGCCTTCTGTCTCACGCTCTCCGTTTGCCTCTCGATTTCCTCTCTTCCGGCCCTCCTACCTTTCTCTTGTTCTTTCACTCACTCTCTCCCCCTTCACTGCCTTCCTCTCGCATCCACCTCTTCTCGGCTCTCTAGGTCTGCCTGTCATTGTCTCCCCCCCCCCCGCCCCCCTCGTTCGATGTCTCGCCTCCATTTTATCCCTCTTTCTCCCTTTATCTCACTGGCCCTCCAGTGAGCTCCGTCTCGCTCCTCCACCTTTTACTGAATGAGTTTGACTGTCATTTGACACAAGTTTGTAATGGGAGCGAGGAAGGGAGAAGAAGCCGACACGTGCGCACCCACACAGTGCACTGGTTTCCATGGCAGCAGATCAGGACACATGTGCCTGTCCTCTGGGAAGTCTGAATACTGGAGGTGCAGTGCACTGTAATTAGCCATATTCACATTCCAGAATGAGGCCCTTGGTACTTGTTATTTATTTAAAATCTTTATTTCGGCAAAAATAGCCATAAAAGACACATGAATATACATACACGAATTTAAAAAAAATTGAATTCCAATTAACAATTCATAAAGAACATGCATAAGCTTTTTCCTAAAAAAGGGTCACCAAAAATATTTCATTTAGCACGATTCAATTTAGCAGCAGAAATGCACACAGAGTATACCTCTTTGGACAATCTATCATAATTTTCAAAGCATTTGACCCAATTTTTTTCGAATAAAGAAAACTGAAGTTAAAAACCTGCTAATACTGAACACAATGAACTGATCAGAATTTGTTTTGACAATCCTATATGCAATATGACAACTTCTAGTTCCTAGGAGAGCACACATGGGTTTTAACCATTTTTTCCGTGCTTTTGTGTAAGCGTTGCATACAAAAAGCATGTGAATTTCATTCTCCAAACAGGAAGCAGAGCACATAGGACATATTCTGTTATAGACAGTTGTACAGTCAGCATTTTTCTTTGACCATCGTTCAAGGTTAGAAGTTAACATAAGAGTCCCGTATCTGAATTTCAGGTAAAGGGTCTTAGCCACAGGAGGCTCAATTTCGTCCAGAAATGTTTCAAAACAAGGTTCAGCTTTAAACAATAAAAATTCGTTGATTAAAGTACCAGTTCTACTCTCGTATACAACCATTGGTACTTGTGCTTTTGATTCCTGCGTGGGACTCAAAGTGGCCCGACCGCTTGCACATCTGCTGCATTTTCTTTCTTGATTGCTATAAATAGGGCTCCCGGTTTTATGGCATTTTTTTTATAATTTCCCAATGTATTTATCCATATTTATTTTCTGGCCAGCTTACTGGTATTTATCCATATTTATTATGTGTTTTGTGAAACAATGAAGGTGTGAAATGTTATATTTCAGCATTTAACTGATAAAGATGCACACTTACTTTTGTGCCTGTTGTGTTTTACCAAAATAAGCAGCCAAATATAACATTACATAAAACCCACAGGTACATTTTTTACCACCAGCTGTCAGTGCACGCTTCCACCAGGCACACACACCACCAGCCGTCAGTGCACGCTTCTACTAGGCACACACACCACCAGCCTTCAGTGCACGCTTCCAGACACACACACCACCAGCCGTCAGTGCACGCTTTCAACAGGCACACACACACACCACCAGCCATCAGTGCACGCTTTCACCAGGCATACACACCACTGGCCGTCAGTGCACACTTTCACCAGGCCCTGACACCATCAGTCGTCAGTGCACCCTTTCACTGGGCACAAACACCACCAGTCATCAGTGCACGCTTTTACCGGGCACAAACACCACCAGCCGTCAGTGCACGCTTCCACCAGGCACACACCACCAGACGTCAGCACCACCACATTATCACTCAGCACCACCAAAGCACCACTCAGCACCACCAAAGCACCACTCAGCACCACAACAACATCACTCAGCACCACCACAGCACCACTCAGCACCGCCACAGCACCACTCAGCACCACCACATTATCACTCCGCACCACCACAGCACCACTCAGCACCACCACAGCATCACTTAGCACCACCACAGCACCTCTCACTACCACCCCAGCATCACTCTGCGCCACCCCAGCATCACTCATCACCACCACAGCAACACTCAGCACCACCCCAGCATCACTCAGCACCACTCAGCATCACCACATCATCACTCAGCGCTACCTCAGCATCACTCAGCACCACCACATTATCACTCAGCACCACTCAGCACCACCACAGCATCACTCAGCACCACCACAGCACCACTCACCACAGCATCACTCAGCACCACAACAGCATCCCTCAGCACCACAACAGCATCCCTCAGCACCACCCCAGCATCCCTAAGCACCACCCCAGCATCCCTCAGCACCACCACAGCACCACTCAGCACCACCACAGCACCACTCAGCACCACCAAAGCATCACTTGGCGCCACTCCAGAATCACTCAGCACCACCACAGCACCACTCAGCATCACCACATCATCACTCAGCGCTACCCCAGCATCCCTCAGCACCACCACATTATCACTCAGCACCACCACATTATCATTCAGCACCACCACAGCACCACTTAGCACCACGACAGCATCACCCAACAGCACAACAGCATCACTCGTCGCCACCACATCACTCCGCGCCATCACAGCATCAATCTGTGCAACCATTCAACAACAACTGGTTCAAATATGTTCTCTCAATGTTTCAAGCTTTATTAAAAATGTCACAAAAAGATGTTAATATTTCACTTCTGTTCTTGGATTTTCGTCACAATAAAATACACTGACATAATCTTCACAAAAGTTATTTACAAACGTTTAAGCTATTGCCATTATAAATTACAATCACTTTTATTTAAGTACTAATTATTTAAAACAATTAAAAGCCATTTTTATTTGTAATATCAATACATCTTAGTCAAGTAAATACAAAACATGTTGCATTACAAATGCTATAGGTGTCACATTTGCGAAAGTTATAACTATTGGCATTGTAAATGGCAAAGCTATTAATTTAGCTATTTTCAAAACCGACACATAAATAAAAAAATTGTCATTTACAAGACCAATAGCTCAAACTTTCCTAATGCGAGACCTATTGCATTGCAAATGCTTGTTAGTCTTGGCATTGCCACACGAGTCACGCCTCATTCTCTGGATTGCACACGCTCATTACGTACATTTCCAGATTGAGCACAAACATAAGGGTAATACCTATAGGAATACGGGTATGCAAACTGAAACCTACAAAATGGTGTGGGTATATGCCTGAGGCATATTGCTTGGCAAAAATCATTAAATCAAATCAGCCATAGAGTATATTTAACTGAAGAAATGCTAAACAAAGAAGTTTTCAAAACTGAAAACGAATAGGAAAATGCAGCTTCTGTAGTCTAAGGTAAACAGAGTGAGGAGTGGCACTGCCACTTTAAAAATCTCAGAAGCTGCAATGTCCTTCAGCACCCTGCAGGGCCAGCATTGAGCACTGCGTCATTGAGAAGGATCCGGCCTGAACACATCAGCAATATGTTCCTCTCTGGTTACAGGCCTCATGGAACCCTGCGCCATCTGTCCAGGCAAGGCTCTTTTATCCGTATCAGTTGCGGCTGGCAAGGAATGGGGGTGGCGGGGAGGGGGGTGTTGAAAAAAAAAATACTTTAAAAAAAACCTTACCTATTAAATGGCTGCTGTCTCTCCCTCGCGGTGCTGCTCTTCTTGGCGAGGTCGAACCTGGAAGCACCCAGGCTCCCCATAGTCAATCACAACTCTGCAATGCAGTGTTGTGATTGGTCTGAGCACCGTGGTTCGGTGCTCAAATGGGGACAGGGAGCCTGTTGATGTTCCTCCCCAGGATGTGCATTACAGCCTGGTGGGGAAGATGCAAAGTGTGCGTGACTCTTGGGCCGGTCCTGACGGCCGGCCAAACTGTCATGTGCATTTGGAGTGTGCAAACCACTCCTCCCCCGGTAACCCCAGGACCGCCCGCCCTAACCAAGCCCCGTAGCAAAAAAAAAAATGAAATGATAATAATGAGGTTATTATTATTATTTTTTCTGCTCTAGAAGCAGTGGGGCTACGCTCCCCTGCCTTAGCAGCGGAGATGCCCCTGATAGAAGAAGAATATGTCACAGGAATATAATCCATTCCTCCATTGGGGAATACCTCCACCAAGCCTACCAGTGGGTTCTGCTGCCTGAACGCACTACAACAGTTTCACCTCTACAAGTTTTTGAGGTAAAAAACAGAATATTGCATACTACAAAACTTATAAAATACCACAGTAAAATTCGACACACCACATTAATAAATAGATAAATAAATACATAACACACACATTATTAAAATGAACAGTACGATGACAAAAAGTTTTAAAAAATGGCATTAATGTAATGTGTTATTACACTGTTGTACCGATGGCGGCCCTCCAAACAGAACAAAAAAAAATCAGCAATGCAAAATTACTCCAATAAACCATGCTTTTGGATTTATGTAACTGATGTTTACAATGAGCATGGCTGTTCTATTGTACTTATTGCCATATTCGGGGCTTTACATTGCCTGCTACCCTGGTGAAGTACCGCAGGAAGATGGATTCTGGGGTGAGAACGTTTTGCGGGACATCATTCTGTGCTTTGAGTGCATCTATCTCTGCTCTCTTGAGGAATTACAGCAGAGCCTGCAGGGATTTGCTGCAAGGATTTGCTGAGTTTACTCCTAGAGAAATCAGAGAAGATTTCCAAGAGATCCTAGGAAGACATATTTTGCCAATCAATCCAACAGTGTAGTGAAGGGTTCAGCTGATCTGGAAGCCCAAGGGTATTCAGGGTAATTCTTTAAATAGATAGTCCTGGTTATGCCTGGCATCCTTGAATCTGCAAACACAGTGGATGATGAGATCCAATGGATGAAGAATGGATGAAGAACAAGGTGAGGACACTGAAGCCTGTGGGTCTTAATATATACAAGATGTTCCCTAAAGTATAGTTTTAAAGTCTACATTGGAAGATTTGGAACAGGCCAACAACATTCCCATGTACCATATTGGAAAAAGCATTAACAACAGCAATGTTCTCAACAGCAAAACCACTGATACCAGAAGGTGCTTTGTGGTAAATGTATATTACCGTATCGTTTTTGCCATATAATTACAAGTCATAAGGATAGCTCAATCAAATGAGAGGCAGAGTCCGTGGTATCTGAGTCATACGGGCTTTAATAGAATGCTTCGAAGCATGGGACATCGGGTTCCATCACCACTCAGGTTCAGGAAGGGACATTCAACATTTTATTAACATCACACATTATATATAGTAAAACAGTATACATGGAAGTGAATACAGTAGGCGTAACAGGTGAAAAGAGAGAGATAAGAACACATGTGCGTAACAGGAGGCGTGTAAGAAGGCGTACACATGGGCGTGCACTGGACATGTCAGAGAATCGTCACATGAAACGTCACAAGTGGGTGGATGCATAGAGAAAGTTTGCAGAATCAGCAGAAACTTATGACCTATATGCGCACGCAGCGGAGCATGACGTGTAACTGGGGAGAGTTGGGGGCTTTGACTTTTGCACGAGTAGAGGAGACTAATGTCTGGAGTGTCAAAACGACCTGTACCTATAGCATATCTGATATCGTATGTTTTGAGGATGTAGTGTCTGGAGTAAAAGGTCTCTCGGGCAGAGGCCGTTCAACACTGGATGCTAGTGCGTGCATATGGATCTTCATGTAGAGTGCGGGGGCCATGGGCCTACCATGGTAACAGGAGCAGTAAATGACTTGCATGGAGACAGGAAGGCAGGGCCCTTTGCTCTGTAGCCGGGAATATGTTTACCTATTTCACTAGACTGGAATGTGTTTTCGAGGAGGCTGAGCAGATAACTTGTAGGTAAAACATCATCTTGGCAAGCGGACCAGGCCGAGCCGGGCACCGCTCGTCTGCGGCAGGAAGTAAGGCAGAGGTCAGGGATGCATACCTAAACGGCAGCTGTCAGAGGGAGAAAAGAACTCGGAGCCTCGTTTAAGGGCCTAGCTCGACTGGGCCAGAAAACGTGGAGGAAAACGTGAAAGTGCACTATGTAAAGACGTTGGCACCATAGGCCTAGAAGCCTAATTAACGGGATTTTTATGCATGACTGGATAGCTGACATGTTAACGTTGGACGCAAATGTATTTGCGTCTTTCTAGCATGAACAGAAAAAAAGTTACACGACATACAAGGAACATGGGTGCATGGATAGGGTGCGAGTGGGGGACACATTGGCTACCTGAAATTTTCTATTACCTCAGCTTTTTATGAAGCAAAAATGCCCCTGGAATGGGCTACTTAGTTGCTATCTGCTGCCACAGGAAAGGCATCGTCACCTAAGCAGTCACCTTGACCCAGCCATTCTGCACTATGGCAGAAAGGATTATTACCGACCATTTGCCTTCCAGACAGAGAATAACAAGAGATAAACGGGTGGTTGATATTGAGTAGAATGGATGAATACGCTATTAGACGACCACTAGAAGGCATCGACCCAAAAGGCTACTCATGTATTTTTAAGGCACCACCCTAGTCCATGGTTGGCCATGATGTGAACATTCTGAGCACCACTGGAAGATGTCAAGTCAAGAGCAGAAATGTTAATTCCATTCCAATATTTCACAGGACCTATGATACTACCCATCTGCTCTTTTCCTGGTTATTAGCAACAGTAATGCTGTCAACCAGCCCTCCTTGAACTCCCGTCACTGCTGAATGGTTAGCTGTCTCATGTAGCGCTACTTCAGAGCACTTAATGGTCTGTTTGCAACACTCTTCACATAAATCCAACACTTCACAGTTATGTCACATGGTTATCCATGAATATGCCCACAACAGCATTCATCTCTAACTAAGCATCAAGGATGTACTCTGAGCTCATACTAAACACAGCACACATACACCACATAGAATCAACACGTACAACATACTATTCTTTGGAACACACCTCACACCTTGCTACAACAGAGTACATAAACAGAAACCTGAACATAACTCACAGCACTTCTAAAAGATACAAATAACTGGCTATTAGGGCACCCACCACAACTGGTGCATTTATCTGGCTTGACCCTTCCAATCCCAAACTCATTAAGGCTGACGCACTCTCCTAACAAGGGCACCCTCCTTCATGTCACCCATTGCAGAGCTCCTCAAACTCTATCAAACTCCTATATGCAATGGAAACATCAGAACTACTTAGAAAATAAACCCTGAAGTTCTATTGAATATGCTTCAATGCCATAACAATGGCAGATGGCGAGCTATGCAAATGACAAAAAACAACTTTCTTTGGCTCTATCGTATGTAAGATGTTATATTAAATGAGGGGTCAGTCGAGCTCTCAGTAGCTTTAATTTGTCCTATCTGAAATACCACCTGTTTACTTGCCAATACGCCAGATCTGAATTCGTATTTGTCTGATCCTACCTGCCTCATTCTCTGTTTTTTGTTTACATATTAATTTGTATCAGTGCCCATACTCATTATCACTCTGTAAATTGTGCGAACAGTTTGCTTTGTGACTTCAATTTCTTACAGAATACAAAATGTAACCCTATTCAGAAAAAAGCAGGGATTTAGCAGTATTAGAAAAACAACTGTTCTTATTAGAAATATATATTTATACTTGATAAAAAATAAACACCATTTCAGAAGGAGAACTGCAGTAGGATGTAGATAGAGTGAGTCACACTATGTGCTCCACCACAAACAATAATATAAGACAAAGGTTTGTTTTTGATATTCTTAAATATATATTCACATATAAATGTACAAAGTGCATAGTGTCTCATAAATAGATTTTAGGTATTGTTGAAACAATTAAGCATATGTAATTATATCCTAAATATAGAAGAGAGTATTTATATGCTTCTGATTACATTAATTAAAATGATTCTCTGCAGCAGCAACTACTTTCAATTTCAGGTTTCCAAGAGAACAAAACCTAGAAATTGATGGCATAGCTATGACCTTGAATATAACCCCAAATGCCTAAACCTTCATTCATAATTCATTGAAAACATTTTGTTAAAGGTAAGTGATCATTACCTTTGCCCATAACCGATGAATACTTCAGTATAAACATCTCGGGACTTCCTATAATAGCCCATAAAAAGACAGCAAATTGACATTATTGTTACATAGCAAATTGTAATAAAAACGACAGAAATTACCCAATTATGATTAGCAATTCAAACCATAACTCGTGTACGCTCCATATGTTGCTTATGACTGCACACTTGTCATTACTGATGACATTTTAAATGACACTATTGAATACATCACTGATGACATCCCAAATGGTGCAATTCATCACATAACTGATGAAATCTATAAAATCAGTTTATGAACAAGCAACTGATCGTGACCCAAAGCTTTGTGCAGTTTATGATGGAGGAAGGCTGAATCCACAGATATGACACCCGAAAAAAACGCATGTCTACAGATCCCACGGCTTGTAGCCTTCAGCCATGTGCACTGGGTACTGACCACAAGATATTGCCATTGGCTGTACCCTACATGCACTTCACATATTGTGCATAGTGAATGCATGTATGAGAGGAAAGAAGATATTGTTGAACCACATGCTTTACCTCCAAGTAACTGAACATGACTAAATGCTATGTGCAGTTGGTGATAGGTAGAAAGAGTGTAACCACAGATGTGACACAACTAAAATTGGAACTAAAAGTGTAAGTTCATGGAGCCCACAGGACAAGGCCTTTCTGCAGTGGGATTTGTGTGCTGGTTTAACACATCACCCATCCCTTATTCCTCCCAAACCTGACGTGGTAGCAGCTCTCTCTTAGCAGCGGTGACCCAGGACCGAGGGTGTTGCAAAGTTAACAAAGGGGCGGGCACTCAGCGGCGGTAGCTCTCTCTTAGCTGCAGCAGCCCACAGGATGATGGGTGATGCAAAGTTGGCAAAGGTATGGGCACTCAGCGGCGGCAGCTCTCCCTTATCTGCAGCGGCCCACACAGATTCAGCGATGGTTCCGAAGGTTCAAATTCAGGCGGGCTCTCAGCGACGGCAGCTCTCTCCTAGCTGCAGCGGCCCACACAGATCCAGCGACGGTTTCAAAGGTTCAAATTCAGGCGGGCCTGTAGGAGTGGCAGCGCTCTCTTAGCTGCAGCGGCCCACACAGATTCAGCAACAGTTTCGAAGGTCCAAATTCTGGTGGGCTCTCAGCGGCACCAGCTCTCTCTTAGATGCAGCAACCCACACAGATTCAGTGTAGCTGCATAGGTTCAAATTCGGGCGGGCTCTCAATGGTGGCAGCTCTCATTTAGCTGCAGCTGCCCACACAGATTCAGTGAAGTTGCAAAGGTTCAAATTCAGGCGGGCTCTCAGCGGCGGCAGCTCTCTTAGCTGCAGCAACCCACACAGATTAAGCAGAGTTGTAAAGGTCCAAATTCAGCGTTACTCACAGTAGAACCAGAGGCTCTGGATTACTCGATGGAGGCCTCACCTGCAAGCAGAATTCCTCCCACAGGAATTCCAACGGCTGGCGGGGTGAAGTCTACTGTCCCTAAGACTTCAGCAGGAGGCGCTCTCGATTCAGGCCCTCCGGGTAGTTTCTTCTGCAAGCTTGGTGAAAGTTTCAAAGTCTTTTCCTCTGTTCACTCAGACAGAGTTTCGTCTTGACATCCAGAAGGAACACACTTGAACAAAATTCTAGCGCAGCGTTTTTATACCAAAAAAGTCTTTGTTCTTTAAAGTCACAAATCACTCAGTCCAGTCAGAACCAGTTCGGTGGGGTCGGGGAGCGCTTGGTTTACGAGGCAACATCCTGCCCTTTCAGAATGAGGGAGCCTGCTATCAGACACCCAGTGGGAGGTGGAGCCATCATTCACCTTGCCAGGCACGGCCTTGCTCAGATCAAAGAGTCACCCCTTCCCATGCTCTGAATACCACTCTTTCTCTCCAGCCAGGTCTGACCCAGCTGGCCCTGCGGTTCCCAAAACCAAACGGCTAATACACATACCAGCGAAGCCTACAGTAAAGCTTAGGAAAGAAACTACTGTGTTTTCAGAAGAGGCATTTCCAAACATGGGATCTATAAATGGTCCTTACTAAAAGGTTATAACGAGGTCCTGAGCATAAACATATCAAACTTGAAGTTCCTATCAGGTTCCTGGGGTCAGATAGGATTATAGAAGGTAATCCTCAACCCGCCCATTCTGGCCGATAAGAGCAGGTCGTTTCACAGTAGTAACAGTGAAATGGAGGGTAACTCGCGATTAGAGCATGCTACACAGATCTAGGCATTATGGTTAACCTATTTCATACAGTCATCTTTACACAGGGAACAATCACACTGTGGCACTGATTAGCAGTGGCACGGCACCCAGAGCATCTAAATCCAGCCAACATAAAACATAGGAAGAGGAGAGAGGAAGGGAGACCCATGCCAATGATGCCAGGTCTAACAGCTCCCATTATAGTGAACTACTGTGTTAAACTTTGTGCACCAGCAGGGTCTAAACAGTTGCAATGGGCCTATATGGACATATTAGAAAACACAAGATTTTTCACAATCAAAATGTTTAAGTTTACAGATTTTGTTGTGTAAAATGAGATACCTGCTGCAGTTTTCACCATATTTAAAAATCATAAAAGTAAGCCTATTTGACTTTAACATAAACATATCAATGTGGTCTCTGGCTAGAGACCCATAAAACAATTTAGATAGACCGAAAGTGTACATTGACATGAATACATAATGCTCCTCTCAAGACCCCAGTCATTTACTGTGGCCAGAACTAAAAATAAACCACTGTACTAAACCCATTCCTATTGCATAGAGAGTTCACAATGCAAAACACCATTTTATTGTATGGTATGCGTCAAGTTCAAAATGTGAAGCTCCTTTCTATTTTGTTTATCATGGTATTCACAATATAAAACTCTGTCCTCTTATATTTGACAGAGGGTTCACAATGTAATACATTTTGTTATTGTACTTGTCAGAGTTCACTATGTAAAACTCTTTCATATTGTGTTTATTACAGGGTTCTCAATGTAAAGGCCCTTCCTAAGGTGTTTGGCAAGCTGTTTACAAATAAAAAATCCTTCCTGTTGTTTTTGCCAGAGAATTCACAGTATAAAATGCTTTCATATTCTATTTGAGACAAACGGTTTCAGAGGTGTCAGGGCAATCGTATGTTACTAGTCACGTTCATGTCAATAAGGGTCTTTCACCTCTGGTGTCATGGGGCCTTCGTACCCCTCAAACTGTGAAACACATTCTGCTTTCAGCACTTGTTCCAATGGTCACTAGGCAGGGCAGGCCAAGGCTGACTCAGGGAGATGCTGTTGGCTAGAAACTCTGAAAATAACCACACACATTAATACAAAATAAATCAATGTCTAGCTAATGTCTTTTCTTTAAAAAGTAAAATACATTTATGAACACACAACTACATTCTAGTGGTGTAATACATAATGGTGGGGTCCCATGTAGAATGTGAAGAGGGGCCCCTCAGTCTCCCATATTTCACAGATATTCATTAGTTGTAGGCTGAATACATCCTGAAGGGTTGTGGGGTCCCTGAAGGCTTGAGCCCACCTGCAGTGCAGGACCTGAAGGGGCTTGTATTACCCTCCTACTATATAAAATAAGAACATAAGTTATTACCTGTAAACTGTGGTTCTCCAGTATTGGTGTCTTTCATAGATTCACATGCTTGAATATCCCCCGTCGTCGAAGTGGGAGTCCCACGGTACATAAATAGCAGTAATAAATATGCATGTATACATGAGAAATATCATAAATAAAAAATACATACATATTGTGTAAAAGAAATGTAAGCTTGAAAAAAGTATCATAGAACAGAATAGGCCCATAGAAAAGGCCCAAGGGAGAATTGACTTTAGTAACTTATAGGAGTCATTATGTATTGGTCCACATTCCAGCCAATCAGGCTGTAGCCTCCTCTAGAACCTTCTCCTCAGAAGCCCAAGTCCTCAGATTTTCGTAGCACAAGTAAGTATAAGTGCTTGAGGAGAAGAGAGCCTCTGAGGGGAGGATGGGAGGGTCGCATGTGAATCTATGAAAGACACCAATACTGGAGAACCACAGTTTACAGGTAAGTAACTTATGTTCTTCTCCAGTATTAGGGGTGTCTTTCATAGATTCACATGCTTGAATAAGAATAGAAAGCAGTAAACAGTATATTAGTCATAAAGGAAGACACAAATCAAGTTTAGGCATAACATATCACTTAATAAGCAATAAAAACCAAAACAAGACAATACCTTTATGACTGGAGGCGGGTAGCAACAGAGGCTCACCTTTATCGGAAAAGATTCCGCAGCACCGCTTGACCTACTGCCGCATCCGCGGCATCTGTTGATTGCAGGCAGTAGTGCTTCGTAAAAGTATGGCTGCTTGACCAAGTAGCAGCTCTGCAGATTTGTCTTAGAGGCACCCCCGCAAAGAGGGCAGCAGAAGTCGATACAGCTCTCGTGGAATGAGCTCGAGCCGGAGCAGGAAGGGGCTTCCCAGCCCGTTGATGACAATAGGATATCGCAGACGATATCCATCTGGTGATAGTCTGTTTAGTTACGGATTGTCCTTTGCACACTGGGCCATATGCCACAAACAATTGATCAGTCTTTCTAAAGGCAGCTGTGCGTTGAATGTAAATTTAAGGCAGCGTTTTACATCCAGAGTGTGCAAGGAGCGCTCCGCTGCAGATTGAGGTGCAGGGAAGAAAGTCTTAAGAACAATAGGTTCATTGAGATGGAAGTCACTGGGAACCTTAGGAATAAAACTGGGATTTGTTCTCAAGGTAACAGCTTCGTTGGAGAATTGTAAAAACGGTGGCTGTATAGTAAAGGCTTGAATGTCGCTGACGCGTCTGGAAGAGGTCAGGGCAAGCAACAGAGCCACTTTCCAAGTGAGGAATTTCAGATTGGAAGAATGGATGGGCTCGAATGGAGGCAATTGCAGCTGAGACAAAACCAGGTTGAGTCGCCAATAAGGTGGGGGCCGACGGATTGGAGGGAACATCCGAAAAAGGCCCCTGAAGAACTGTTTTATGATCCTGGAGGAGTACAAAGATGTTACGCCGTCATGGCGGAAACGAGAAATAGCAGCTAGAAAAACCTTAAGAGTGGAGTGTGATAGCCCTGATTTTGCTAGAGACAAAAAGAATGGCAAGATTTGTTCTGGCTGAGCACACATGGGATTTAGTGATCTAGTGGAGCACCAAGCGCAGAAACGCTTCCACTTCAGCTGGTAAGTTTTGACAGTAGATTGCGCTCGAGCATTCGCTAGTACTGTCCTACAATCTTTGTCGATATTCATGTGTGCAAATTCATTGTACTCAGGTTCCAGGCATGAAGTTGAAGGTATGCTGGATCCGGATGGCATATTTGACCTTGATGCATTGTGAGAAGGTGCGGCAGAGGATGCAACTGTATCGGTTGTGTCAGAGAGAATAGAAGGAGATCTGAGAACCAAGGACGTCTCGGCCATTTGGGTGCGATCAGGATTATCCGACATGGCTGGAATCTCATTCTGTGCAACAGACGAGGAATGAGCGGCAGTGGAGGGAATGCATAGCTGAAGGCGTTCGACCAGTCTATTGAAAAGGCATTCCCGCTCGACTCCTTGTGTGGATGCCGGCTCGCAAACCCTTGACATTTTCTGTTGAGAGCAGTTGCAAAGATATCCAATTGTGGTCGGCCCCACTGTCGGAAGATGTAATCCAACGTTGGTTGGTTGAGTTCCCATTCGTGGTTGTCCGAGAGGGCTCTGCTGAGCGAGTCCGCCAGCACATTGGCCACACCTGGGACATGGACAGCTTGAAGATGTATTTGATGTTGAAGACGGCCCAGTCCCATATCTCCTGTGCCAGTTGTGATAACACGAGAGATCTTGTGCCGCCCTGTTTGTTGATGTAGTGCATGCTGGTGGTATTGTCTGTCCTCACCAGCAATGTCTGTCCCTGCACTACTCTTTGAAATGACTTCAAGGCCAAGAAAATCGCCAGAAGTTCTAAGCGATTTATGTGCCACGTGCGCTGAGACGCCGTCCATTTGCCTCTTACGGACATTCCGTCGAGATGAGCCCCCCAACCCTCTAGGGAGGCGTCTGTCGTCAATGTCAGTGTTGGTTGTTCGTCCTTGAATGAGCGACCTGTTGCTATGTTTGGAGGATGAGCCCACCATTCCAAAGCTCTTAGTAAGCGGGGCGTTAGATGGATTTTGTCGTCGAACGACCCTGATACCTGCCTCCACTGGTTGTCTAGTTCTTCTTGAAGGACTCTCATGTGCAGTCTGCAGTTGGGAATCAGTTGAATGCACGAGGAAGCCATGCCGAGGAATGATTTGTACATCCGGACAGAAACATACTGCCTTGATTGCAGGAACTGAACTTTCTGTAACATTCGGCTTTGACGTTCCTGTGAAACGAACACTTGCCCTAGTCGAGAATCGAGCGAGGCTCCTAGAAAATCTCGTTGTTGAGAAGGGTGAAAGTGTGACTTTAGGAACAGGGATATGCAGACTTGTGTGTGTTCTTGTGTCAGTTGGAAAGTTCTGGCTTTTATTAGGCAGTCGTCCAGATACGGATAAAACTGGATGCTCTGTAAGCGCAGGTAGGCGGCCACCGGGGCAAGGATCTTTGTAAACACTCTCGGTGCTGATCGAAGGCCGAATGGAAGGACCTTGAATTGATAATGAAATTGGCCGACTGTAAAACGAAGGTATTTCCTGTGCCTGGGGTGAATGGGCACATGAAAATATGCATCTTGAAGGTCTATAGTCGAAAAGAACTCTCCTGGAATGAGGAAATTCAAGGTCTGAAGCAGGGTAAGCATCTGAAAAGTCTTTGATGCGATGAACTTGTTCAGAGCTCTCAGATCTAAGATAATGGGGCGCCACTCTCCTGATTTTTTCTTTACTAGAAAGAAACAGGAGTAAAACCCCCTGCCGCGTTGACATTGCGGTACCATCTCTACGGCTCCTTTTCTGATCAGAAGCTGCACCTGGGCCAACAGTTCCTTGAAATGGGGAGAAGGTGGGCCCGAAGGCGGGCGGGCGGGCGGGTGGAAATTTTGTAAATTCCAGGGTGTGTCCTTTTGAAACCACGTCCAAGACCCATTGGTCGTTGGTGATGTTCGACCAATTGGAGAAGAATTTGGAGATTCGACCTCCAAGATGCATAGTCCCCCCACTGTTTTTTGTTGGTGTTTGCGCCACCTCTGTAGTTGGACTTCCGTTGGTAAGGTCTGGAGGTGGATGAACGATTTTGGGACTGATAGGATCCTCTTTGTCTGTTGTCATAAGAGTATCCTGGATATTGGCCTGTGCTTCGAAAAGTAGAGGTACCTCCTCCTCCTCTACCTCGTGCCCCACGAAATGGCTTCTTTCTATATTGAAGAGTTGCCAAGGACTTCGCTGTATCCGTGTCCTTTTTGATCAGTTCCAAAGCGTCATCAACGTGCTTACCGAACAGAGACTCGCCATCGTAGGGCAAATCTAGCACTCTGGATTGAACTTCCGGACGGAAGGTTGTTGACTTCAGCCAGCCTTGGCGACGCAAAACTGCAGCACCCGCCAGTTGTCGGAAACCAATAGAGGCTATATCGACGGCACAGTCGATTATTTCTGTTGAAATCTTCTCTCCCTCGAGAATGATGGCCTGCGCTTCATCCCGGATGGAGTCGGGCATTTGAGGGAGTAGACCAGCGATCTCGGACCACATTTGACGGTCGTATCGACCCAGTATGGCTAAAGCGTTGGAAGCTCTTACCGTTGTCGCTGCCATTGTGGTAAATTTCTTTCCAATTGAGTCCAATTTACGGCCATCTTGATCCGGCGGGGATGTCAAGGGTATGGCTGGGTTTCAAGACCTTTTTTGTGCCGCCTGAGTGATAACTGAGTCTGCCTTAGGTTGTGAAACTAAGCAGGCCGGGGAAGTAGGCGGAGCTTTATATTTTTTGTCTAGTCTAGGTAGAACGGCTGGAATGGAATTAGGACGTTCCATTAACTTTAGACCCTCATCCCATATGTGGTCAATGATAGGAATGGTATGAGTTTGGCGTTGCGGTAAGTCCTTAAAATCATACAAAAAACATTCCGTTTGTTGTGTTTCCAATGTTAAGTGGAACCTCTTTGCTGCACGAACCATAAGGTTATGGAAACTCGCGATATCCACTGGTGGCGAAGTTCTTGGAGATGTTGGTGGAGTAGAGGGCGTCTGTGCCCTATAATTGTCCCATTCCTGCATTTCCTCATCATCAGTGTCATTATCTCCAGTGTTATGAGGAGTTTGAGTCTCATTATCTGTATCATGAGCAGCACCCAAAGGAGACGTTGGTGCAACAATCGCCTGAGTTTGAAGCCTAGGTGCTGGAGACTGTGGTCGAGGCACTGGAGATGGAGGGTGTGGAGCTGAAGACTGAGGTCGCTGCACTTGAGGTGCTGGGGAAGGAGGCAGTGATGGTGGAAACCTACGATTGTAGTCATCCAGCATATGTTGGAGGTTTTTCACCATAGACAGAGGAATCTGTGTAAAGTGTTCGTAATTTGGTTGTTGTGAGTCATCTACTGGAAAAAGGACATTCCCATCTTCGACGGTATTATCCGCCTCCTCATCCTCGTCACTGTAGTCCTGACACTTAATGTGTAATTCCGATGGACTTGTTGCAGGTTGATAACTGTGATCCACGTCCGAATCATTACCAGATTCCTCTGCTCCAGATTGAAACAATTTTTCTGGAGGTTGAGATCCACTCCTAATAGGACTTAACTGTATAAGTGGTACAGTTTTGAGAGACGAAGTAGAAACCACTTTGAAGGTGGTAGTAGATTGCAGAGGTTGTTGCGTCGTCAACGAGCCCGTCGACGACAGTTATACAGCTTTAGGTCCCTCTAGCTGTTTTCTGGTTGGCGCCGCTGAATCCGGCGTAAGAACTTTAGGTTTGGTAGACGATGATTTTTTGGTCGTCGACGAGGTCGTCGACGAGGCCGTCGACGAGGCCGTCGACTGAGTTGCAGTCTTCGTCGTCAACAAGGAGGTCGTCGACGGTGCAGCCGTGGACGGGGGGTTCATCGTCGGCGTCGACGTTATTGTCGTTGACGAGGAGGATCCGGTCGTCGACGACGATGCCTTGGTCTTCGTCGACGGAGGAGCCGTCGCCGGTGGGAGCGTCGACGACGATTTCTTCGTCGACGGTTTGATCGACGAGATCATAATAATGGACGAGAGGGGTCTCACCTCTTGGCTGCTCGTCGACGAGATGATCGTCGTGGTGGTAGAGCTGGTCGACATGGAAGAAGTAGTCGTCGACATTGCCAAAACGGACTTCGTAGACGCTGAAGACGTCGACGGACGCCTCGACGAGCCCGTCGACGAGCCAATGCCCGTTTTAGATACGGAGGGCATGGTCTTGGGTCGAGACGCCAGAGAGCTAGGTCCCGTAGGCGCGCCCTGAAGCAAGTCTTGTGAGGAGACATCCTTGAAAGATCCCAACTTCTTGCTCTTCTTAAGAAAAGGAGAGGGAAGTTCAGTCTCAGACACACGCTTCTGAGAGGCTTTCGAAAAACCAGAAGACATACTTTCGACATCGGAAATCACATTATCAGATGATTTCAACTTCTGTAGCCACAGAAGGAGACGAGCCTCTCTGTCCCTCAAAGTCTTAGGAGGAAATTTGCGACAGAGCCTGCAGGTAGCGACAACATGGTCCGGATAAAGACAGTAAATACACTTACTGTGTGGGTCCTCATGAAAAAGGCGCAATTTTCCACAGGATGGACAAGCCTTGAACAAGGTTTTCTTTGAAGAAGACATTTTTGAAGAAAAAATATGAAGAAACTGGAAAAAACTGAGCAGAGCTCAGGGAGACTCCCTTCACACGACGTGCGGTAGAAAATCTGAGGACTTGGGCTTCTGAGGAGAAGGTTCTAGAGGAGGCTACAGCCTGATTGGCTGGAATGTGGACCAATACATAATGACTCCTATAAGTTACTAAAGTGAATTCTCCCTTGGGCCTTTTCTATGGGCCTATTCTGTTCTATGGTACTTTTTTCAAGCTTACATTTCTTTTACACAATATGTATGTATTTTTTATTTATGATATTTCTCATGTATACATGCATATTTATTACTGCTATTTATGTACCGTGGGACTCCCACTTCGACGACGGGGGATATTCAAGCATGTGAATCTATGAAAGACACCCCTAATACTGGAGAATCAAAATTACAAATATTTACAAAGGTTCAGGTGGAATAACTGTTTGAAACACCTTTCAGCGAGGTAACCATAGTGCAAATCGCATACCCAAAAGAAACATCACAGGAAACAAGCAAATGTAGTCTGCGCCCATTATCTCTGAGGTGCCATATGGCAATTTGCACACCAGCTGCATTTAATTGTAAAACCAACGATATATAATATAGCATATTGAAAAACATGAGGCTTCTCACAATCAAAAGGTTAAGTATGCACGATTTGTCAAGTAATTCATAATGTAACATAAGAGACCTTCAACCTTTGCCACCACATGTAATATAGCCTTATAGCCCGCTGTAACGGGTTATACCAGCTATTAAAGGCCCGCTGCAGCGTTACCGGCCCGAGCCAAAGGCGAGGGACTTTAACAAGTCAGCTGGACTTTAATAGCCGTGTAGCCCTGCTACGAAGGGCTTTAAGGCTATTAGAACATTCTGCGACTAGACAGCAGAATGTTCTAACAAATTAAACAAAGGTCTCACGGAGCTCGGGAGGGTTTAAATCCCCTCAAGCTCAGAAAGGCCTTTGTAAAACATTGGAATGTTGCTCTGCGGGCCTTTACCGGCCCGTAGAAGCATTGAGCACCTCATTGTCTACAATGGAGCTCCCAACATTCCAATGTTCTAAAAATCAATAAAACAAGCATATTAGCTTTAATTTGAACATGTACATGACCATATACTCTCTGCCTCAAGACTATCACACAATTTAGTCAGACCCAATGTATAGAAAGACCTGAACATTAACTGTCATGTTAAGCCACCAATTATTTACAGTGGCAAGACCTAAAAAGAGATAAATATATACTAAACCCCTTCCTATTGCATTTGCCAGAGAGTTGACAATGTTTCATCAGAAGTGTATAACCATTGCCCAATTAAATCCCGTAAAGGGTGAAATCAACATGTGGACAGAGTCAAATCCCCTCAATCAAAAGTACTTCTTAAGGCTATTTTACTATTGAATATATAAGGTGCAATATTAGCTATGCTGTCAAAGCAGACCAAGCCCCCCCACCGACCCACATCCTGCCTGGCAAGAGTATCTGTGTTCCTGTCCCCAGTTAGGTTACAAATAACTAAGCACGGGCAAAATTTGCGAATTGCCGATCCGCGAATTGGTGCAAAAGCGAACTCGCAATTCGCAAAATTCATGAATTCGTGCCAATTCGCAAATTTGCTGTTTTTGCCAGTTCGCAAGGGTTTTGTACAAGTTCAGGAACGCGAACTTACTTGTGTGGTCGCAACGGTCACGACCATGTTGTTTCTACGTGTCCAGCCTGTTTGTGACCCTGTGGTTCATCGCGGCCACCCTCCGGTTCATCACTGTCACCCTCTGGTTCACCAATGCCACCCTCTGGATCATCACTGTCCCCCTCTGGTTTATCACAGCACCCTCTTGTTCATAACTGCCACCCTCTGGTTCATCACTGCCACCCTCTGGTTTGCCACTGCCACCCTCTGGTTCATTACTGCCACCCTCTGGTTTGCCACTGCCACCCTTTGGATCATCACTGCCACCCTCTGGTTGATCACTGCCATCCTCTGGTTCATCCCTGCCACCCTCTGGTTCATCACTGCCACCCTCTGGTTTGCCACTGCCACCCTCTGGATCATCACTGTCCCCCTCTGGTTTATCACAGTACCCTCTGGTCCATCACTGCCACCCTCTGGTTGATCACTGCCATCCTCTGGTTCATCCCTGCCACCCTCTGGATCATCACTGCCACCCCCTGCTTCACCAGTGCCACCCTCTGCTTCATCACTGCCACCATCTGGTTGATCACTGCCACCCTCTGGTTCAAGGCTGTGGATTGGGGCAGGGAGGGCTGAATGAAACTAGACACTGCCTGGGGCACACAAGGTGTCCCATGTAAAGCCCAGTTCAAACCGGTGCTGGGGCTCTCCAGCCCCAGCTCTGGCGCGAACCTGGACCAAGGAAAATGGGTGTAACCACCCCTTCCTGGGTCCCACCCATAAAAGGACCTAGCAGGAGATCCAGCCCCTAGATTTGGAATAAAGGTAGGAGCTGTGCCAATGCAAACCAGATCATCCTGACTGAAACTTTGAAATGAAACTCTGGACCCTTCGACATCCCACTCGACGTGGAAGACTGAAGAATCTCCTTTGTGGTCATGGAGTGGCTACCCAGTGCAAGCAGGCACCATCAGCGCATCAAGACTTTCTTTGCCGTTGCTCCAGCCGGAGCTCAACCGACAGAGATCAACAAGACCCAGACTTCCAGACATCCAACAGCCCGATCCACAGTCCTGGCAAAGCTGAGACCCGTGGAGGCGACGAGAGACGTGGGACAGGCCATCTTGAAGAGTCAATGAAGTGCTTCCTGTGCAGCTCCCGAGGCACCCTCGATGCTGTGCTTTGGGGTTTGAGAAGCCCCAGCCCCAAGCAGCCTGTGCTCCAAAGATCACCCCTCCACACTCACCGAGTGCTGCGTGGGGCCCTTTTGCACTTTTCCTGCTTGCTGCGTTGTCCGGTTACTTGCCCGTTGGCTAGTGGGCTCTGTGACAATGATCCATCAAAACTACACTGCTGGTCTGGTTGCTCCAGACTGGCCCTAGCTCCCCTGAAAAGGAGCCATCGATCTGACCTTCCCGGTCTGATCCAGAAGACATCTTCGAGTCCTGCTAGGGTTGCATTTGTCAAGATTTGGTGACTCCAATTCGAGAACCGACACCGCCGACAGCAAGAGCCTTTGTGGGACACCTCGTGTCCACCAGCTGGTCATCTTCGATCCTTCCTGGTTCACGTGGCAGCGGAGACAAACTACTCGACAGCACCTGATCGCAACCCCACACTGCGTGGTTCCGACCTGGTTCCATCCTGGTCACTGGCTAGTGACCTAGACTCTGTCCCCTCTGCTTTCAGGTACTCTACATCTTCGATCCTCTCTTGGATCCAACCGGACTCTTCTCTCCTGGCCGCCTGCAGCATCTTTACCTCCAGGCTCAATAGAACTCCATGAAGATACCCGACGCACTTTGGCACCTGTGCACCCGCTTCCTGTGGGGTGAGGTAACAAGATTACAACGGTGCTCCTACAGTGGTTTACTCCTCTAGTGTCCTACTTTTTAGTGGCTAAGTTCTAGTCCAGTCGGAAGACTCCTAAACCTATAACTTTCTGATTTTTACGCACCATTGACTTGTATGGTTAACGCGGTTGCCTATAGACACTGCACCCTCATCCTGTGGGCCTCCTATGTCCTAACCTTTGTTAGTCCAGTGTAGGCCCAGCGATTCCCTAGGCCCTAGGCCTGTTCATTGTTCATGACCTGGTACTTATACCACTTTCTTAATATATGGTTTGAGGGGCCACCCTGCCTATCCATAATTGTGCATCTTATTGTATGTTATACTGTGTTCTTTGTTTAACGCATGTGCTCCTGTGCTGATAAAGAGTCAAGGGGATAATTCTAGAAATAAATACATATATTTTATAATATATAATTTGTGTGGTGTCCTTTCATTTGGTATTTAAAGGATTGCATATGGTAAAACAGCTGGCTTCACATGCCCTCTTGAGTTCAGCATAAGACTGCTTTTGTCCATACCACCACTAGGATAGCTGGTCTATAAGGTTGACTTACAACCAATCACCATAAGGGTCGTTTGGACTGGTGCAAGGTGCTCACTAGAATAGTGATCATCATATAGCTTCTGTCAGTGCAGGTGCTCGCCTGGGTATTGGCGTTGCTACTGTGCTTACTTGTTTGCAACTCTTTAGTCATTTGAGAGCATTACTACGTAATGCTAGAGACAGTAGACTCAAGTCTAGTCCTTCTTTGTACTCCTGCTGCTGCCACTTTGAAGAGATAGTGGTGGATTGATACGTTGAGTATATTATTTATTACTTATTATAGGACATTTGTTAGTGGTCTGCAATCATGATGACGGACTGTCTGTCACGCGACGTCTCGTGCTGCTGAGTGATGGCAGTCATAGTAGAACCTTTTTGTTGTTGATGTAGTTAGTGAATTACATGACTTTCCTATTAGACGGTCTGTGAATCCTGGAATACTGTACTACTATCCTCCTAGTTGACCAGATCAGATGCAATTGATGTTAATTTGTTTCTCCGACATAATTTTAGATTGAGTACAAAGAAATCAAATATTTCCCAAAAAACAATCATCCATGTTGTGTTTCTTTATTTCATGATCACCAGAAACTCCCAGGGGCAAGGCGCAGGGGGCGACAGAGACTCCGGTGCAGAAGGTGGACAGGAGCAGTCCCTTGCAGGCTCTTCTGCTGGCCCCAGTAAATTGTTTTAATGGTATATTAATACTTATACTTCCCTAACTTTTACAGCTCCTAATAATTACAAACTGGTTCCTAATAATTCTATGTTTTACAAAATAGTCTTTGATCTTCTTCTAATGTAGACTACTTTCTACATTCTTATCCTGCCTCTACCATCACTCTCTGTGCTACTACTATTTACAATTATGAGTCGGTCTGTGTAGGTAGCTAAGCTTGCCCATTCGGCAAACGGTGTGAAACAAAACTCTGATGCAGCAATAGCTCTAAGCACTGAGTGCAGTCCTCTGGGTTGCCCTTGCTGTCTATTCCAGTCTTCTTAATGTAAGTGCTTTGACAATTTCCAACAACAAAATGTCATTGTTTACACCAAGTAAAAGGTAGCAGTTGCCTTTTTGATTTGAGAGGAGCACATCCCATACCGCTAGTGTTTCAGGGACTATTCTGCACACAAAGAAGTATGGACAAGATAAATAGGACATTGTTGATGATAGGTGCAGTTCGACTTTCAACATACCTCGGTCCGAACAGAAGTTGAACCCCCCAATCCCCTGACCGACTATCTAGAATGTCTGACCAATGATTTTACGACCCAGAAGAACAGAAGAAGACTACCTCCGAGTCCCGGCCTATCTGAGTCACTGAAACATGTCTGCCAAGTGCAGTAGTTCAAACCTTTCCGCTCACTCAACCACACTGTGTTTGTTAGTTTTAAAGTTTTATTTTCAATTAAGAAATGAAAACATTATTTCTTTATTTTTAATAGCGTAGTATTCTGATGGATGAAGATGACGTTAAAGTTTAAACAACATTCCCATGAATGAAATTAGTATGACTCAAACTTAATAATAGCTAACAGACACATGAAATTATTAGAATACCTGTGTGGTGATGACTTAGTAGTAGTTGGTGAATCGTCTGGCAGAAGGGCAATGGAATCTTCTTTCTGTAATGAGAAAAATGGTGCACGTTAAGCAAGCATTCATCAGTTGTCATAAGAAAAAGTGTAGCATTTAATGGAATAAGCATATAAAAGGTTAACACCCTCCCCAAAACCGTTACTTTTTTTCAATCCCAGTAATGAAAAATGTGTTATGTAACATTTTCTTCCATTACGAGACAAAATAGGGGGTTGTGTATGGTATCTGAAAATATGACATGTTTTTCTTAGACGTCACAACATCTGATGCAGCACAGATGACCACCAGTGCTGGGGCCAGCAGTGCGGAGGGATCCACTCTGGATGCGCCGGTGCCAACAGGAGGAGCTGGGGGGGAAGACTCAGCAGCGGCGGACGGTGGTAAGTTATTATACTCCTTACTTATTGAATTTTTTTTGAGTAGGCTCGCAAAGGAGTGTATGATGTACTGTACAGTAGTACACAGTACACTAGTATAAGTACACTGTACTGTCAAGAACATTTATTAATTTAGAACTACTTTTTGGGCTATCACGGAGAAGACAGTCAACCTTGACTTAAGCATTAGCGGCGGTACTTCTCTGGTAACCAATGGCCCCCTCTATTTCACTTCAACTCAGCTGGCAAATTTTTATTGTGAAGCCAAGTCATATCAGATGTAGTTTAGGGATGTGAAGAAAAGTTAAAGAAGGGTGAAACGAAGGACGAGGGAGTCTTAATATTTATGACTGTAAAGAATGGTTTTGTTGAATGCAATTCAACATAAGAAATAAGACGGCGGGTTCCAAAATATAATGAAAAGGGTGTGAGTTGGTTGTTGACAAAAAGAAATTTTGGTACATTTGAGACATTAAGAAGAATCATAGACGTACTTTGGGAGCCTGGATGTTATCTTCTTATCCTCCTCGTCGATAGCAGAGGTGTATGATGTAGTAGAGCAGACGCTGAGTGGATGAAGTATGGCCAGTGGCAGTGCCACCCCTATAGAAAAGTAAGACATTCCTATCCCCACCTGCATGTACTGCTTAAAGTACTGCAAGTCTGCATCATCTTGGCCTGCGTCTGTATTTCTTGGGTGAAAGCTGAGTGAGCTGCCATTATGGCGGCTACCACAAGTTCACGTACCAGTAATTTATTTTGCAAAACAAGAGAAAAAAAGTAAAAAAGGCCTTTTTTTAGTACTCTCTGACTATGTATGTAGTAGTGAGTCCACCTATAGTGCTGCTAGTGGAATTCCTGAAACTCACAGCGTCACAGGCTTACAAAGATGGCAGAAAGATACATGCCAAAATGTTATACTGTGTTTGCTACTTGCTGGTGTTACTGAGTGTCAACCTTCCGTTGAATTATTTGGACTTTATGTTAAAGACTATTGGCTACAGTATTTTTCTTTCTTTATTCATAGATGCTACTCCCAAAAAGCTCACCCGTAAGGAGATGGCTGTCTGGGCCAGGGCCCGTAAGCTGGAGGCTATTTGTGCCGAGTATCGGCGGTTGTGGGCTCGGGAGCATGAGGAGACATCAACATCTACATCCTCCTCCACTGCCCCCGGGTCCACCAGCCCGAAGCCTCCAGCGAAACGGAGCCGTGGCCCAACAGCCTCCCGCCGCACAGCAGCAACAACATCAGCGCCCCCCCCCAGATCCTGGATGGTTTGTGTGCGCCGGCTACGCAGAAGAGTGGACTACCTGGAGCGGTTGGACGAAAAACATCAGCGCCAGCTCCGGGACCTCCGCAAAGAGCAGCGGGACATGCAGCAACAGCTTGCCAAACTACTCCACCGGAGGAAGTGACTGTCCCTTGCCCCTTTTTTAAAGACTGTTGGGAGGGCGGGTATTGGGTGTTTGGGAAAGGGGACTTTTGGACTTTTTGACATTGGTTGGGTTTGGGGGGGTGAGTTCGGGTAATTTATTTTATTATTGTTGTGCTGAAAACAACATGAATATATATTTTTTAATAATTACTTTTCTTTCAAAAGCACAGTATACGAGTTCATATACTATACATATATTTTGTGTGGGGGTTGGCGGTGGTTACTGGACGTTTGTTTTCTTCAAACTTACCAGCATGAATGAAACATCTAGTCCTGAAATCTACCAAAATGCAAGTAACCGAGTTAGTAAATTTAGTAGTCCTACTACTGTACTACTGTACTTTACTAGTAGTACTGTCAGTCTCTGCTCTCCTCCCAACTTAGTCCTCCTAGCCCATTATTCTACTACCTCTCCAATATGCTTATCTTACCTGTGATTTGTGTTTGAGAATCGGGGTAGTCCCAGGGCTGGCTGCATTGCAAATGGTGATTAAGGTTGGTTGTTGACTTGAATCCTTGACGGATGCAATATCATTGTTGTGCTGGTAGCAGTAGTGGTACACACTGGCAGTATCACCATATGAAAAAAAGAGGAAATTAAACATTGAGTGGCCTGAGCGTAGCATTAGAAACAGTACAATAGATAGTACGGTACAGAACAGTGCCCTAAATTGTAGCCTAAGCAGTGCCAACGTTAGGTAAGCATTAAGCATTTGATTGTTCACGTTGTGTAGGAGGAGGATGTTCTTATCAATCCACGATGGCGCACATGAACGTTTGGTTGCTTTGACCTTATCCTCCCCAGCAAGTGTGTGGAATTTATTGTTGTTGTCAGTCACACCTCAATGAAATACCACACAGCCCGGGGGAAGAGGGTTAGGGTTTGAAAATTGGATGGGAATGGGGGTTTTTGGGAAAGTTTGGTAGAGAGGAAAAAAAACACAGCATGGACAGTCAAACAACAAATGAAGAGAAACAAATCTTTGGATTTGAAGATATTGATAAATCTTTAAAGGGACATAAAGGAAGTGCACTACTGCATGCCAGAAGTTGTTTACTAAATGTATGGTTAGCTTACTGAAAAGTAGTACTACTACTTACTGCAACTTACTAGTAACTACGAAGAAACAAGTTGACAGTACAGGGCTGCAGTCATTAAGCAATTTCACTTGCCTCTCTGCCCTCAGAGAGAATAAACAATTAGAACATTAAATTAGTGTTAAACATAGCAAAGACGTATCAAACAGCTGGAGGGATGAATTTGAAGCAGGGAGCAAACAAACACACAGAGTCACACTCGTAGAAGTAAGTTCAAGTTCACAAGAATATCATTTAAAAGATAAGGAGAATTTTGGATACTGTTACTGTTTTTTGTAGTTGTCCCGTTCAATTTGTGAAGTTGATGCATCCAGCCATTCCTCTTATTCGCGGTACTCCTTCATTCTATCGGATGCTCCGTCGATCAATCTTGGTGACCAGACACACTGTCCACTGCCTGCCTGATGCGGATTTGCGGATCGCTAATTGTAAGCCTGAGTAGTACATCGATGGCACAGGGTAAAAGCCTGCCTGTAATTCATGATGGAAAAACACAACAGTTAGTGTTAAAGACACCTCGGAGAAAAAAATATATAAGGCACGCTGTGCAGTGCAAAAATTATACTGTCACTTTCAGAGATGACAATCTGCAAAATCTAGAACACCCCACATTACCCTCCCAAAAACGTGCAGAATACTGCTGCTACCTCGCAGAGGCCTAATTTCAAATCCTGCCAAATCGCACTCAGAAAGTATGCCCAAAACCCCCCTTTCCCGCCATGGATTATCTTCAAACCACTTGCAATAAAAATTAGACATTCCAACAAGTGTTCCAAGACCCCACCAAGTCGTAAAAATCTATAAACCCCGCCCAAACACATACAATACAATACTGCTAACCCTAACAAGCCCTAAGTTAAGAATAGTGGCAAACGCTTTCTTTAACTAGGCCAAATCCCCCCTTTCCCACCATGGATTTTCTTTAAACCACTTGCAACCAAAATTACACATTCCCATGAGTGCCCTAAGACCCCAGAACCCAGTTGCAAAAATCTAGAACACCCCCAAACACATGCAATCCTGCTGCTAGTGCTAACCCTAACGAGCCCTAAGTTAAAAAAGTGCCAAAACGCTTTTCAGCATGGATTTTCTCCAAACTTTTATCCCGTATTAGACCTTCCCAGCAATGCCCCAAGACCTGCCAACCAACCCACAAAAAAGCAGAACACCCCCAAGAAGGCAAAAACCAAAAATGTAAAATCTCATACTTAGAATATTTTCGGCCTTCTTTCAATTCTGTCCAAACATGCTGTGCAGCTAGGTCATAACTCCACTTTTCCACCATGGATATCCTGAAAAACAAATGCCATCAACATTAGACTGTGCCAGCAGTGCTCCCAGACCCCAAAACCCACCCCAAACACCCGGAACCCCCCCAAACAGCACTCCAAAGACAAGCAAGTGAGCAAAAACGCAAAAACTTTTTCACCTCCGATTTTCTCCAAAACACTTTTATCCGGTATTAGACCTTCCCAGCAATGGCCCCAGACCCGTCAACCCAGGCGGAAACAAGTAGAAGACCCCCAAAAAGCCAAAAAACAAAAATACAAAAATGGGGCAAATTTCAAAAATCACTTGGCGCGCGCTCTGCAGCTAGGCCCTAACTCCCCTTTGCCACCATGGATTTGCTTCAAACCTCTTGCAATCAAAAGTATCCATACCCAGCATTGCTCCAAGACTCCAAAACCCATCCCCAAACACCAGGAATCCCCCCAAACAGGCCCCCAAAAACACAAAAGTGAGCGAAAACTCTAAAAAGTGAAAAACTTTTTCACCATGTATTTTATCCAAAGCACTTTTATCCGGTATTAGACCTTCCCAGCAATGGCCCCAGACACGTCAACCCAGGCGGAAAAAAGTAGAAGACCCCCAAACAGCCAAAAAGCAAAAATACAAAAATGGGGACTTAAAAATTTTGAGGTAAATTTCCAAAATCACTCCGCGCGCGCTCTTCAGCTAGGCAATAACTCCCCTTTTCTACCATGGATTTGCTTCAAACCTCTTGCAATCAAAAGTATCCATACCCAACATTGCTCCAAGACCCCAAAACCCACCCCCAAACACCAGGAACCCCCCCAAACAGGCCCCCAAAAGCACAAAAGTGAGCGAAAACTCTAAAAAGTGAAAAACTTTTTCACCATGTATTTTATCCAAACACTTTTATCGGGTATTAGACCTTCCCAGCAATGGCCCCAGATCCGTCAACCCAGGCGGAAACAAGTAGAAGACCCCCAAACAGCCAAAAAGCAAAAATACAAAAATGGGGACATTTTGAGGCAAATTTCCAAAATCGCTCCGCGCGCTCTCTGCAGCTAGGCCCTAACTCCCCTTTGCCACCATGGATTTGCTTCAAACCTCTTGCAATCAAAAGTATCCATACCCAGTAGTGCTCCCAGACCCCAAAACCCACCCACAAAAACCTGGAAGCCCCCCAAACAGCACCCCAAACACAGGCAAGTTAGCAAAAATGCAAAAAACATTTCAACATGGATTTGGTCCAAAACACTAGATTCCGATATTAGACCTTCCGAGCTATGCCCCCAGACCCCTGCAGCCACCCGCAAAAAAGCAGAACACCCCCAAACAGGCAAAAAGCAAAAATGGGCCTACTACCTTCAATTCAGTCCAAATACGCTGTGCAGCTAGGCCCTAACTCCCCTTTTCCACCATGGATTTCTTGAAAAACAAATGCAATCAACATTAGACTGTGCCAGCAGTGCTCCAGACCCCAAAACCCACCCACAAAAACCTGGAAGCCCCCCAAACAGCACCCCAAACACAGGCAAGTGAGCAAAAATGCAAAAAACATTTCACCATGGATTTGGTCCAAAACACTTGATTCCGATATTAGACCTTCCGAGCTATGCCCCCAGACCCCTGCAGCCAGCCGCAAAAAAGCAGAACACCCCCAAACAGGCAAAAAGCAAAAATGGGCCTACTACCTTCAATTCAGTCCCAAGACGCTGTGCAGCTAGGCCCTATCTCCCCTTTTCCACCATGGATTTCCTGAAAAACAAATGCAATCAACATTAGACTGTGCCAGCAGTGATCCCAGACCCCCTGACCCAGCACCGCAAATATAGAACATCCCCAAAGAAACCCCCAAAAACCTGCAATACTGGTATATACAAAACATGGCAAATTGCGCTGTTCACAAAAAACAAACAGCAATTGGTTTCAACAGAGACGGCACAGCCATTGCTGTCCAGTGCATGCCATCATCTCATTATTCATTACCTGTTCTACTTTTTGTCCGCATCTTCTTTGGAAAGTGAGGGCCCACAGGGCAGCCTCTCCTTTAAATTTCAGAAGTAGGTCTGTCAACAATCAGCAAGCATGTAGTCAGTCAGTTAATTCAGTCCCACTTGAGGGGACTCGTCTACGAAGACAAAGTTTGTTTTTTCTCCATAATCCATCCATCTGCCTTGAGGGAAATGGATAGGGGGAGTCTGGAGGAGGAGGATAGAAGAGCATGATTGAGTTGTGAACTTGTGAACATCTGAATGCAGACTGCTGCACCTTAAAATCAATAAGGAAAATAAGATGAAGACAGTGCTGATGATGGACCTATTGTGATTAGGTGATTAGAGTTTTGTTGTGGTAAAAATAGCAGAACAAAGAAAGACATACAGGAATAAAAGTGAATAAGTACGGAATAAAAGGAAGTAATTTTCAGGCCTCTGTGTCAGGCAAAAAGAAAAAATGGGCCTACTACCTTCAATTCAGTCCAAATACGCTGTGCAGCTAGGCCCTAACTCCCCTTTTCCACCATGGACTTCCTGAAAAACAAATGCAATCAACATTAGACTGTGCCAGCAGTGCTCCCATACCCCAAAACCCACCCACAAAAACATGGAAGCCCCCAAACAGCACCCCAAACACAGGCAAGTTAGCAAAAACGCAAAAAACATTTCAACATGGATTTGGTCCAAAACACTTGATTCCGATATTAGACCTTCCGAGCTATGCCCCCAGACCCCTGCAGCCACCCGCAAAAAAGCAGAACACCCCCAAACAGGCAAAAAGCAAAAATGGGCCTACTACCTTCAATTCAGTCCAAATACGCTGTGCAGCTAGGCCCTAACTCCCCTTTTCCACCATGGATTTCTTGAAAAACAAATGCAATCAACATTAGACTGTGCCAGCAGTGCTCCAGACCCCAAAACCCACCCACAAAAACCTGGAAGCCCCCCAAACAGCACCCCAAACACAGGCAAGTGAGCAAAAATGCAAAAAACATTTCACCATGGATTTGGTCCAAAACACTTGATTCCGATATTAGACCTTCCGAGCTATGCCCCCAGACCCCTGCAGCCACCCTCAAAAAAGCAGAACACCCCCAAACAGGCAAAAAGCCAAAATGGGCCTACTACCTTCAATTCAGTCCCAATACGCTGTGCAGCTAGGCCCTAACTCCCCTTTTCCACCATGGATTTCCTGAAAAACAAATGCAATCAACATTAGACTGTGCCAGCAGTGATCCCAGACCCCGCGACCCTGCACCGCAAATATAGAACACCCCCAAAGAAACCCCCAAAAACCTGCAATACTGGTATATTCAAAACATGGCAAATTGCGCTGTTCACAAAAAACAAACAGCAATTGGTTTCAACAGAGGCGGCACAGCCATTGCTGTCCAGTGCATGCCATCATCTCATTATTCATTACCTGTTCTACTTTTTGTCCGCATCTTCTTCGGAAAGTGAGGGCCCACAGGGCAGCCTCTCCTTTAAATTTCAGAAGTAGGTCTGTCAACAATCAGCAAGCATGTAGTCAGTCAGTTATTTCAGTCCCACTTGAGGGGACTCGTCTACGAAGACAAAGTTTGTTTTTTCTCCATAATTCATCCATCTGCCTTGAGGGAAATGGATAGGGGGAGTCTGGAGGAGGAGGATAGAGGAGCATGATTGAGTTGTGAACTTGTGAACATCTGAATGCAGACTGCTGCACCTTCAAATCAATAAGGAAAATAAGATGAAGACAGTGCTGATGGTGGACTTATTGTGATTAGGTGATTAGAGTTTTGTTGTGGTAAAAGTAGCAAAACAAAGAAAGACATACAGGAATAAAAGTGAATAAGTACGGAAAAAAAGGAAGTAATTTTCAGGCCTCGGTGTCAGGGAAGCAGAGCTCATCCTCCAAGTCCACGAATTGAGACGGGAGTAGGTCTGGTGACCGAGAAGAACTTCCGTCGGCGTCACCTAAGTCGGTGTCCTCTTCTTCCTGCGTGCATTCACGTATTTTGTAATCGGGTGGTATGAAGTGCTGATTCATCTTGATTATTGTTAACTTCTCCACATTTTTGGGCAAAAGGCGGGTCCTTTTTGAAGTAACAATGGCACCAGCAGCACTGAAAACACGTTCAGAAGACACACTTGCGAGTGGGCAAGACAAATAATTTAGAGCCAGGTTGGTGATCAGTCGCCATACAGAGCTTTTCGTATACCAATATCCCAATGGGTTCTCATTATGACAGACCGCTGTTGGGTCATCCAAATAGGCCTGCACCACCGACTCAAGGTTCTCCAGGGTTGATCCACTTTGCGTACCATCTGCGACCTTTTCATCAGTGGACCGAGCTAACCCTTGCTGAGTTAGCCAATCCCCTTCCGACAATATTTGTTTGTGGCCTGGTGCAGATGAGGATGATGATATGGTTGCTGGTGTCGTTAACGGCTGTGAGGGAAAGTGACTCCCTTCGGCCACGGATTGAGAAGTGGAACTTGATGCCGGATAGTCTGCTGATTCAGTTGTACTTGTGCTGCCTCCTTGAAGGTTCTGCGGCTCTCTTTCGAACCGAGTGGCTGACACAGCTAGCCAATGTTTGTAATTTGAAACATCTGCTTCATCAAAAGGAATGAATGCTTTGCTAGCCACTGCCTTTTTGTACCGTGGATCAAGAATAGTGGCACAAATGTAATGTTGATCGGTATGTATCTTTTTAAGCCTTTCATTGTCAAGTAGGCGCCTTAATAACTTCTCCGCCAAATCATATGCTTCTCGCTTTTCACCATCATCTCGGAACGTTGAACACACCTGCTTCAGTTGGTGCTCTAGCATGCACAACAATGGGATAGCTTTGCTCAAAGAACAGTCCTCCCTGCTGACTACACGCGTGAAGAGCTCAAAAGGACGAAGCATGTCTGTTCGGCTTGCAATTAGCTTCAATTCCTCCAACTCTAGCCTCATGTCTTTATGAGTAGAACCCAGTTTAAAGACAAACTCATGTATTACCTCCCACTGCTCAGACTGACGCTCAAGCATGTAAAAGGTTGAGTTCCAACGTGTTGCCACCTCCTGGATTAGTCCTTTGACTGGCAGTTTACTTTCATATTGAAGGCTCCTCAGCTGCTTCCGGGCCTTAAAAGAATTGCTGAAATGTGTGCAGATTCTTCGGCAGATGGTCAGTAATTTGACGACTTTTAAGAAGGCTTGCACCACGATGTTAATACTGTGCGCCAAACACGGCACTCTGAAATAGCCGCCATGCTCCATGGCCTTAACTATATTACTGCCTTTATCCGTGGAAACATAACCAACTGTGCGATTTCTTGGATGCAGCCATTCATTGACCTTCCTGTTAAACTCCTCCAAAAGGTTAGGTGCAGTGTGAGATTTTTCCATGCCAAACATGCCTACTGTTGCATGAGGATAGTGTGAACAGCACTCTTCAGAATAGCTGCGCCAATCACCTCCAGCACATCTTGATGTAGTGCTGGAACAGCAACCCTTGCAAAATAGGACCTGCTAGGAACCTTCCATTTAGGGCAGACTGTTGCCACCAATTCACGAAAACCCACCCCTTCCACGAAAGAGAAAGGGAAAAGGTCCAGCGCTAGCATTTTAGCCAGCTTGGCGTTATACAGACGCACCGTTGGGTGGTTGCGTTCAAATGGCGGTTCCGACCAAAACATGCTGGTAATGGTGGGCTGGACCATTTTACGTGATGATGATGATGATGATGATGCAGACTTCAAACCAGTTAGACTCAGTGATTTAGTTTTTGGCATTGGTGTCTGTCCCAGACTCTTAGTGTGCCTCATACATGTTGCAGGGGTAGAGGGTGTGGGCGCTACCACTACAGTGCTGCTGCCAGGAGTCCTGGGTGTACCAGAAAAAATGGCTGTCGCTTCTTCACTTCCCCCCTACACGATCAGCCTCTCATCATCATCAGATGCAATATCAAGGGATACATTTGGATTTGTTTTGGCTTCCTCGATGTCACTTAGGTGTTTATACCACTGGATAGGGTGGTGTTGTTTGAGATGACCTCTCTGGCCTCCGGTACCATAGTTGGTACCAAGCTTCCCCCGACTAACTAATACTTTACAAATTGAACAAACAACCATGTTTTCCGCCTTTTTGCTAACAGTAAAGAAGTCCCAAACTGGGGACTGGAGATGTCTGCTGGTGGTGGAGGAGCTACTTTGACTTTCAATGCCAGATGAAGTGGAGGATGGGCGTGGCTGAATTTGTTTCTGCAGTTGACTTACAGCACCACTACTTGAGGTAATGGAGGTCGAGCTGGATGGAGGTCCATGCCGGCCCTTCTGATGAAAAAATATGGAAGCTGTAGGTCATTTTTTGGTTTTGTAGTTAACTGCGTTGGTGGTGGTACCAGTGCCACGCCGCCCACATGATCATCCCGCTCAGCAGCCATTCGGGATAGGGTGAAAATGTTAGTCTGCTGCATGCCCACTGGGGCTGGAGTGACATCTGTGATGACTGGGTCGTCTTCAGACTGTTTATCAGCAGCACAAGACACCACTTCTTATTCGTCGTCATCACCCATAAGTCGAAGCTTTGCGGGAACCTTCCTTTTAGGCTTAGCTACCTTTGTCGGCTCATGGCGTGCCTCACTCTAAGACTGCATTTGTGGGTTCCAATCAAGATCAAGGTCATCAGAATGAAGGGGGCTTGAAGAAGAACTTGTAGTAGTAGTAGCCCTCCTTGACCTTTTTCTTGCTGGGGATCTGTTAGCCAATGGTGGATCATCATCAGGAGGAGTGCCTTCCTCGGATGATACGTCCGCTTCAATATCAATTTCATGATGTGCCCCTACTTCTGGAGGAACAAGCGTTGTAGGCAGTTGTGCCGCTCCATGAACCTCTACTTGCACCTCTCCATGCACCTCTACTTGCGCCTCTCCTTGTGCATGTACTTGCGCCTCTCCTTGCCCATGTACTTGCGCCTCTCCTTGCCCATGTACTTGCGCCTCTCCTTGCCCATGTACTTGCGCTTGTACTAGTTGCACTTGTGGTTGTCGTTGCGGCTGTGGTTGTTGAACACTTGCCAGCTGAGTTACACCCGGCGTTGATTGGATGGTACTTTCTTGTGATGAGCCAACATCACTGGTCGATGGTGATTGTGAAAGTAAAGTGGCTGCCTCAGCAGCACTCATGGTCTTGGACCTAAGTTGGCGTGGTGGCACTGAGCCCAATGATGCGGAGGTGCTGCTTCCAGCTTGGTCCCCGGCAGGCACCGCTGCTGCTGCAGGCGTAGTTTTATTTCCCAAAAAAGGTGTCGGTGGGCACACCAGTCTCCTTGGTAGGTGGTGCCACTTGCTTCTTCTGCTCCTTCTTACTGGCAGAGGCACTGGCAAGTTTTTTCGCTGAGGCGCTATGGCCAACTTTCTTTGGGGCCATCTTCTTGAGATGTCAGAACAGCAGGCTGCAGTTGCACGAGTTGCAGAGTTGTCTTGTCTGTGGCCACACGTGACGTCACGTGACGTTGTGCTGCACACACCACTGCAGGACTTCTTCCTGGCACTGGTGGTTCTCTTGTGCACCTAAAAGCAATGGAAGCCAGAGGAACATCCGTTATACACCCCAAAAAGTCGAAAAACACTCAAAAATCACCACAATCCCATGCCATCCAGGCCCTCAATGATGTTTAAATTCAAAACACCCTGCAGAAAGACTAGGCCCATGCACCACTGAGTACCCCTGGGCATAATGGTTAAAAGCAAGGCAAACTGGGTGCAGGCCTGAGCACCCTGCCTGGCTTCAAAATGGGCTCTTGACCCCCACCACATGGCCAGGCCCTGCCTGTACCAGGTCTCAAAATGGCCCCCACCCACATGGCCAGGCCCCAACAACACCCCAAAAAGTCGAAAAACACTCAAAAATCATCACAATCCCATGCCATCCATGCCCTCAATGATGTTTAAATTCAAGACACCCCACAGAAAGATTAGGCCCATGCACCACTGAGTACCCCTGGGCATAATGGTTGAAAGCAAGGCAAACTGGGTGATGGCCTGAACACACTGCCTGGCTTCAAAATGGCCCCTTGACCCCCACCACATGGCCAGGCCCTGCCTGTACCGGGCCTCAAAATGGCCCCACCCACATGGCCAGGCCCCAACAACACCCCAAAAAGTAAAAAAACACTCAAAAATCACCACAATCCAATGCCATCCATGCCCTCAATGATGTTTAAATTCAAGACACCCCACAGAAAGACTAGGCCCATGCACCACTGAGTACCCCTGGGCATAATGGATGAAAGCTAGGCAAACTGGGTGCAGGCCTGAGCACACTGCCTGCCTTCAAAATGGACCCTTGACCCCCAGCACATGGCCAGGCCCTGCCTGTACCAACCCTCAAAAATGGCCCCCACCCACATGGTCAGTCCCCAACAACACTCCAAAAAGTAGAAAAACACTCAAAAATCACCACAATCCCATGCCATCCATGCCCTAAATGATGTTTAAATTCAAGACACCCCACATAAAGACTAGGCCCATGCACCACTCACTACACCTGGGCCTACTGGCTAGTGAGGCTTTACAGGCAACCCACATTTTTTAAAAAAAAATCAACATATAACAGTGAGCTAAAATTCCATGACATAAATGAGAATTAAGTTTTAAAAAAATCACAGAAACAGTTGTATCATGCACCCATGACTAACCCTGGGCCTACTGGATGCTGTGGCTACCCACCACAATATATATTTTGTTAAAGTTGTGAAAAAAAGTTTTAGAACTGCAGTTGCCTCAACTTCAATGCTCCAAACAAACAACACCAACTTACTTGTAAAATCTCAAGTCCAAAAGTGATCCGTGATCCAAAGTCCAAAAAGCCCTCAAATACAAATCCAGCAGCAGTCATAGAAAGTAATCCTTCCAGCTCAACAGCCAAATGAAAAGTGACCAGTACATGCACAAAGCACTGGGAGGAGCCTGCTGGACAGGAACAGGAAGTTGGAGACTCTGAGGCACTTCCTTTCTCCCACCCCACCCCAAAAAATGGACTCCTGCACCAAAAAGTGCAGTCAAATGTCAATCTGAGGAGTTATTCTGATCAAAATCATCATTTTCACAAGGTTTATGCTTCCTGCGGTGGATTTCTTGTTCAGAATGCAATTTTTGCAATTTCGGGAACGCAAGCTGTTCGAACCTCCCGCCGGAAGTCAGCTGCGCGCCGTCGCGGGCATTTATGACGTACTCTCGTTTGCCGTGCAAGATGGCAAGCCGCGATGACGTAATTGCGTTCGAAAAACTCTCGCGCGATCAGACAGCAAGATCAAAAATGGCGCAGCACACGCAAAACTGGGAGAAAAACAACTCGGCAGGCTCAGAGTCAACGCCGCACGCGTGATATTGTATTTTTCAAGTGCGACCAAGCAAAATAATTCGTAGCTTGCGAATTTGCGGATTATTGGGTACATTTGCGTGATTCGCGGTTGGCGAAATCATCAAAAATCCGCAAATTCATCCGCGAAACGGATTTTACACCCACGCTTACAAATAACTGACTACTAAGAGGGGTCACATTGAAAGGGTGTCAGAGCCTGGCTGAAAAGGCATTCAACAGTGGTTCCACGTACCTCAACCATCGCATAAACTTCCACAAACCTATCGAATACTTCTGCTCAGTCGTAATACTACTTGTACACACCCTCTATTAAGGTAGAACCAGATTTGGTGATCATGCCTTCCCCTGCCTCACCCCTATAGCCTGGAAGGACCTGGTCTGCACATTAGCATTGCCTTGTCAGTTTTTTAATTCTGCAAGAAACTGAAGACCCTCCTGAGTGAGTTGTGCGTTATACAAATAACATAACATAATTTTCAAGCACCAACATAGCCAACTTTATTCACCTGGACCAATGGAATAAAGCTACAAATCAACACTGTATTGTTGTGGCCACACAACAACCCAGATTGCATGATATATTTGAAGCTTTAATTGTCTCACTTAGTTGTTGGCAGCTATCCAGAGCCTGAAACCTGGCTTGGCCAAAACTGGTTCAGCAAGTCAAAGTATTATCCTTCTTATAAAAGGTAGCTAGCAGGGCAAGGCCCATATACTGTAAAGCATCAAGCATCACTAGCAGAGTCCACCCTGTTTATTAGCAAGTATGACACTCTTCTCCCTCTAATGTGGAAATTGAGGGATGGCTGAGCCTTCTGTAAGATCTGAAAAGAATACCTTACAAAGGTCTGGAGCACCTCCATGCTGCCTATCATTGGACAGAGACGGCAACATAGAGATGTGTATATGTGATTCAATGTGTTGCATCAATCCATTCAAACACACAAGACTTAGGTTTCACAGCACACTTTCTCACCCTATGCAAAACCACTGGTTTATGCCACTTGACCTGCGATCCCATAATTAAGAAATTTCAGTCATAATTTGACATATATAACTTTCGGGAATTTAAGTTTGTGCAACTTGTGCATGGGAAGAATGTTTAGTCATCTAACAGTTGTGGAAGACCTTGATGTGTTTTCTATGTATGGAAGTTCATTTGGACTTAGGCAGTGGCGGTTGGTGAAAGACGAAAACAGATATAGATAAAATGAAACAAAATACAAATAAACATTTACTTTTTAAAATGAAAAAAAATCTTCACTTACCTTCTTAGCCTGTAGCACATCCTAGGTGGTCTCCAGCTGGCTCCCAACTCCTTCATCCGGCTCCAGACTCCTCCAGCGCCAGGTCTCACAGATCCTTATCCAATCCTGACACTGCTCTCATGCTGAGTGAGAGAAGTGTCTGGATAGGCTGGAGCATGCTGCTTCAGCGCTCCAAAGAGCACATAAGGCCTATGCCTGCTCTCTAACCCGACTGTCTAAGGCAGCCAGGTTGGAAAGGTTGAATTGCAAATGTCTGTTTGCCACTAATAATGTAGCCGGCGAAACCGACATGCCTAATTCGGACTGAAAGGGCTACTCGTCATTGCTGCCAATCAGTAGCATTGACTCACTGGCCCTTTCCTTTCCCTCTCAAGTTTCATAGAAAGCCGGAAAACTGGAAAGGTAATAAAATCCTTTCATTACCGTTTTATTTTTCCAGCTTTCTGCAGCTCTGTGGGGAGGGGGCAGCGCACCTCCGCTCCTTTTGGAGAAACCGCCACTGGTTTTACAGACAACTGAGGCATACCGGACAGAATGCCTTTGCTTACTAAAAGACCATAGGAATTATGAACCACTGATGTAAGACCAAACCATGTCACTCAGGGTGAGCATGACAGAGGAACCTCTAGCACACAGTTGAATATCTTGGAAAGAAATTGATTTCTTAGTCAATAAGTCACCCCTTATTTCGACACCATCTCCAAGAAGCACAAGATTCTGACAAACCCACTAGGGCGACCAATTTTGACTGGGATAAGATCCATTTTGTAAACTCTATCCATGTTTGCTCATGCCTTTTTAAGACCAATCATCAAAACACAGACACCTATCTGAAAGACACCAAAGATGTATTGAGTCTACTAAAACACATAACCCTTGACCCTAATAAACAACTTCTGATGGGTTTAGACACTGAAAATCTGTACACTATTCTCCCACACAACGAGACCTTCAACATCACTGAGGATGTATTATTCGAGGTGGATTGGGAATTTCTGAAATGTAGTTATAAAATGCTGAAAATGGGCCCTAATCGCCAATGTTTTTTAAGATTTGAAGAAACCTGTACTTACAAAAACACTGGATCAGTATGGGCAGTACTTTTGTGCCGAGCATAGCTGGCCTCCATGTACACCGCTTGGAGAAATACAAAACCCTATGCTCAAACAACCCGTACCTAACTCACATAAATATGTGGAAACGATACTTTGATGATGTATTGGCAATATGGCTGGCAGATGAAACCAGAGCTCTGGATTTCTTAAAATGGCTAAACAGTCAGAATGCCTTTTTGAAATTCCCACACACACTGTCCAAAATAGATCTAGTTTTCCTAGACTTGAACATCATCCCCGATGAGGGGACCCTCAGAACAACCACCCACATCAAACCTACAGCGAAGAATTGTCTTCTTCATTTTGACAGTTTCCATCCTAGACACCTTAAAGAAAATGTACAGTTTCGCCAATTTCTGAGACTAAGATGGAATTGTTCCAAACAGAGTAATTACAAAATACAGTCTGAGGACCAGGCTTCATAATTATAAGCAAGAATTTATCCAACGAGAATCCTATCCCAAGCCATGAAACGGGCTAAGAACAATCACAGGGAGGCATTCTAGAGGTCCACCTCCAAAAACGAAAGAAGAACGGCCTATTTGCATCACAACCTACTGTATAGCATCCAATCAAGTGTGCAAAATCATCAATAAATACTGGCGCACATTAAACAGTGGGATTCTACAAATTCCCAAACCTATGTTGTCACACAAAAAGGTGTACGTGACATGTTATTCCACACAGGCTCAAAAAGAACTAACAACACAAAAGAGAACCAAGCTTGAATTACTCATATAAAAGGACATCACCCCTGTGGAAGCTGTAGTGTTTGCCATTTCACTCAACCAACGCAGAGGATCACATTTAATAATAACACAACCTGGGAATTGTGACAGTTCACAAATTGTAACTCCTGATGTGTAGTCTATAGGATCACTTGCCCGTGCAACCTACATTACATAGAGATGAACACCAGAAAAATAAAGATCAGGATTAGCGAACACTGCAGCAATCGCAGATGTGGGAGAGCGGCCACAAAAATGTCAAACCATTACATGGAACCTAAACACACTGTAAGTGATTATCATTCGGTCATCTTGAACGAGTGAGTCAAGAATCACACTTGTTTAAAAAGGAACAATGATGGGTGCTCCGTTTGCAAACACACATTGATGGACTGCTTGAAAATATACACTGGGGCCAATTTCTAAAACAATTTGCAGCACATATGTAAACATCCACTTTCATAGGGAATTAGTTTAGCATGGTGTATACAACAATACCTTTCCAACTGAGTGGATTAAAATAAGGCTGAAACTGCCATCCTCTTTGTTTTAATGAAAACCCTTATTTTTTTACTTTCAGTTCTTCCCTTTTTATCCTCATCTGATTTGCAATTCACAATAGACTTTTTTGAGAAAAAAAAACCTTTATCTGCGGTTCTGCACAGCACTGTCTGAACCAAGGACACAGGAACCATGAAGTGGTTCCGATTATGGAGACCATTTTGGGAGGTCGGCGTCCGAGTCTTCCTTAGACACGAGAACTCTGATGCCTCTCCCTGCCGCACCGCGATCAAATAGAGTGTGATATGAACCGTCGGCAGCTACATAGCCACGGGCGGGCATTTCTCCACAAGTGAGGGAGTAGCTTTGACGGAGTAAGTACGGCACAGCTGTCCTTTTGACAACAAAGGTTTTCCTTCTGATTATAGAGGATGGCTAAACTCTCTAAAATGACTTGTGTTTCATTTACTATAATAAACAGAGTGTGACTAAGGTTGTCCCTTCCTCACTTATGGTCTCATGAAGCCTAATGGAGGCAATTACCATGTATGTATCTATGTCAATTTTAACCTTTGATATTTTTGTGTGTATGTCTATGTTTCTGCCATTTTAATACAATTGCTTCATTTGTTAGCACTAGAAGTGCAGTATATATGAGACATGGCCAATAGCCATGTAAAACTAATTTTTCTTTCCATTCATTTATTTTCACAGATTTTCAAGTATCAGGCACCAATCGGTGCTGTATGTATATATCTCTATATAAGTTTTTTACTACAACAAACAGCGGTATACCTATTTTGAGGAATAACATAAGGGGTCTTAAGGCATACTAACCCTTGGTCCTGACGAATAGCCTTGGGGTAGGGCATGAAACATGTTGACCAGCTAAACTCAGGAACATTATTTCCATTTTCCCAATGTTTAATCAGACTTGATAGAGGTACAAATAATCCTACTAGCCTGGTATTTTACAATTTGCCACAAACCCCCCACTCCTATCTTTTCCTTAATATAGTATATAGAACACCAAGTAAGTGCTCCCATGTAACACGTAGGACGTAGCACGCACCGTTCTGCAGCTGAACGGGAATAACCCAATGATGAAGCATGCAACCAAGGGGAAACCCTGGTGGGTGCCTTCCATTTTCCAAACACACCCAGAGTGGAAAGAAAAATCCAAAGTGACAGATGGGCTCTTTTTGATTATAGTACATTTGTTAGTACTACAAGCCCTTTTCACATTCTTCCTCTACCTCCCCTTTGTTTTTTTTACATGTCCTGGTAGTGACTTGCAGCCTATTTCATCTTTTACTGCAGTGAGGCCTACTCCTCTCATGGGCTAGCATTGGGAATTCCCTTATAGACTGAAGTGGTAATTCCTGATCTGAAAGGAGTAGTGTTGCCATGTTTAGAGTGATAGTGATAAATCCTCCTTACTTGTGTATTTGGATTTTACATTACTGTTTTAGAAATGCCACTTTTAGAAAGTGGGCATTTCTCTATGCTTATGACTCTTTGTGTTTTGCAGCCTGGCTTCAATACATGTCTGAGCTTGGGTGACAGCTACACTTACATACTTTCTAGACAGCCACAACACAGGAAGTGATGGGTGTGATTGGGATACATCTGCATGCATTTGCATACTGATGGTCTTTCTGGGTTAGGAGAGGGAGAGGTCATTCACACTTTACATTTGTATAGGTTGTGTCCTGCCCTCACACAAAGGGCTCATTTACCCCCTACTGATGCCTGGAGCCTGGGCTCAGTTGAAAGGGATTGTTGTGCACTTAAAATGATTCCTTTTGAGGTCACCACCTACATCAAGGACATTCTTTTAAGTATAAGTACTGGGGCTCTGACCCCATGTGGGGTGAAGCAATTTTTTGGATCTGGAAGTGAACTTCTGCTGCTTAAAGGATTCAACTGGACTGCTTTTCTGCTTGTTGCCCTGCTGCCCCCTGACTCTTGTCTAACCAGACACTGCATGGAAGTAGTAGTAGACAGATGCTGCTGGCTCTACAAACTTGCACGTTGCCAGAGGACTGCTGTGCTGCCAGGAGAAACCGCCACTCTGCTACCTGCCTTATGTGGTGGCCTGCTGCCAGCTATCTTCCCTTGTGCCTTGCATCAAGTATTCTCCAAGGGATGGTTGGCTTGCCCCTTGTCTGGAAATCTCAGGGTCATCAAAGATTTCCCTTACACACCACTGCCATAGGAATCCATGTCTTGTGAGTCTGGCAGCAGTGCATTTCAACAAGGAGCCATGTGTTTGCCAGCTCCATGTGTTCTACATTCTCTATCTGGCCAGCACGTGTTTAGCTCTTGTTTGGTCCCAGTCCAGCGTGTGTTGAGCATTTCCCAGTTACAAGCATCAGGTGTTGAGGGCTTCACCTACCCTGAAGGTCAGACCGTGCTGAGCACTCCATTTTTAGGTCGAAGCCTAGCGTAAAACTGCACACATGTGCAGTCTCGGTGGCGAGATTTAGTGTTAGTAGGGAGATTTCACTAGTGGGCTTTAAGCCCCGCCCCTCTTTCCTATTGGCCAGCGTCAGCGTTTATGCTAAACGGTGGCCAGCCATTGGGAAAGAGCATCCTCTGACGTACTCTTTTCTCTTTTTTGCCCATCCCACTTGGACGGGCTGCCCTGCCTTACTGCTGGCGTAAAAGGTTGTTATTTTCTTTATGGGTCCAAACAGATGTCCCCATAAAGAAGATAATAAACCTTTTAGGCCAGCACGAAGTCCGGCCGGGTTTTTCCAAGTGGGAGGGCAGAAAAACAGAAAACTCAGCTTTGTGGTGCGCTTGTTTATGCCCGTGACTAATGGCACAGCTTTAATCTCTATTCCCAACCTTCGTCGTCCTTGACCTTCTGTAACCTTTATACGTCAATTACTCACGTGCTCAAAGGCTGTTCTTTCAAAAGAATAAACAAGCCATCGCTTTAGGCTTCCTTTTCATTTTAAGTGTGCACAAACACGTTTTAAGACAGTTTTCTAAGCCGAAAGCATTACTGGGTCAGGCGGTAGAACAAGGACAGCGCGTAGTACTCTTCCTCGGCAGGCTCACGCTCACTAGAGTTTTAAGCCCCACCTCCCAAATGAGCGAGGCCCGTGGATTCACTCAGAAGGTTTTCGCCCCCTTTCAGCTTCTGCCACCAGAGAAGCGAAGGAGAGTCTTTATTTGTGCCGGGGGGTAGGGCGCCCCCACGCCGGGAAGCAGCATGGACGAGCAGGGCCGGTTGATGCAGGGCCGGGGGGTGGGCCTGCAAGGGCACCCCTGCACCAGGGGCCCCCGGGCCTGCAAGGCATGAACCTCCACCAGGATAACGGGGAGCCTCCCCGGAAACAAGACATCGGTGATATTCTGTAACAGATCATGATTATCACGGACCAGAGCCTGGACGAGAGGTAAGCCAAGTGAGTGATATCCCCGGGGTGACTCCCTGGTGCCCTCTTCAACCCTGATCCCCCCCTCCCACCCTCAAGTCCCGTACTGCACCTTCCTGCCCTCAGCAGACTCTCCTTACTATACTCTCCAGTCCTCATTTGGTTCCTTCAACTGTCACCCCCAACCGCATCCTCTAATCTTCACCCTGAACTATCACCCTGGTCCTCACTCCATTGAGCAACCCTCTCTCTGTGGCACCTTCCAATCCCAGGCTCCTTACTGAGTCATCCAACCTCGCTCTCCTTCCTCCGATGCCCCAGTTGCACCTTGCCTAGAGAACCTCCCTGCCGAACGTCCCCCTAAATCTATCGGGTGACACCCATGTCAAATAAGTGCTTATTCCTCTAGGCAAGTCCCCTACCATACTACTGTCCTCAACAGTGAAAAGAGTAGCGGAATCGCAGGCCTGCAGAGTGCTGGCTCCCCCACCCATACTACATCTCAACATCAACCAGACCACGAAGCAGCAGGTCTATTGGCATGCTTATTACCGCCATGACCAGCCCCAACCACACCATGGAGCCCTACTGAACCTCCCCTGCTAAGTTCAGAGCCTGGACGAGGCTCAGGCCAAGACAGGACCGCTCCTACACATCGATCACAAAGTGGAAGAGGCTCGGGCATTGGGAATGCTACAGCCCCCTCCGCGGACCCCCACATCAATAACCAGAGAATGGACCTTGCTTACATCAAGTCATACTGAGCCTACATGGGCCAAAGTTGGAAGAAACCACCCTCTTTCCCAATGCCCTCCTGCCGCGTTCTACGACCCCAACATCGAACATAGACTGGTTGAAGCGAAGCCCCCTTCAGAAGTACCCGTATCTAGATCCAGACCACAAGGGACTTAAGAGGCGAGTGCCTGCCTCTTCGCCAATTACCCAACTTCTACTAAAACACCCCGCATCCTATGGATTGCATACCTCCACCCAACTGTAAATCGGACTAGCCCCGTACCACTGCACAGCGCTGAAACTACTGCATCTTGCCCCCTTCGAGTTATAGTTCTTACTCTCCATCACACTCATTTAAATTACATTTTGCTGATCCAGGTACCATTCTACAGTTTCAACTTGTTCACTTTGTGCCTCGCGTTTCCTTTGCCCTCGTACATTGTTTTCTTTTTCTCCTAACTCCGTCTTATTTACCTTTCATACTTTTCTCTCCAATTTATCTACTCTCTTTAACTAGTCTCCTCTTCAAATTCTCTGTCCTCCTTTATTGGTTTCTCTCGTGGGCGCCTGCAACTCGATCTTCCTGATACGTCACTTGCCTCTTTCTCTTAATTGATCCTCATTATCTCACTCCAGATTATTTGATTTCCCATAACTTATCTCTCAGGTCCCCCTTCTCTCTCCAGTTCTCCTTTACCCATTTGTTCTTTTTACATTTTTTGTCTTCTGTTGTTGCTTCCACTCTATTGCTAACTCGCTCTGTAAATGGCTCCCGATGTTTTACCCACTCTCTTTCCTAATGTTCACTGTATGGCTCTGTCCCTGGCATACTCCCACTGTATGGCTCTGTCCCTGGCGTGCTCCCACTGTGCGGCTCTGTCCCATGGCGTGATCCCACTGTATGGCTCTGTTCCTGGCGTACTCCCACTGTATGGCTCTGTCCCTGCGTGTTCCCACTGTATGACTCTGTCTCTGGCATGCTCCCACTGTGGCGCTCTGTCCCTGGTGTGCTCCCACTGTGGCACTCTGTCCCTGGCATGCTCCCACTGTGGCACTCTGTCCCTGGTGTGCTCCCACCACTATATGGCTCTGTCCCTGGCGTGCTCCCACCACTGTATCGCTCTGTCCCTGGTGTTCTCCCACCACTGTATCCCTCTGTCCCTGGCGCGCTCCCACCACTGTATCGCTCTGTCCCTGGCGCACTCCCTCCACTGTATCGCTCTGTCCCTTGCGCTCTCGCACCACTGTATCTATCTCTCCCTGGCACGTTCCCACCACTGTATCGCTCTGTCTCTGGCGCACTCCCACCACTGTTTTGCTCTGTCCCTGGCGCGCTCCCACCACTGTATCGCTCTGTACCTGGCGCGCTCCCACCACTGTATCGATCTGTCCCTGGCGCGCTCCCACCACTGTATCGCTCTGTCCGTGGCGTGCTCCCACCACTGCATCGCTCTGTCCCTGGCACGCTCCCATCATTTATCGATAGCTGTCTCGTGCGCTCCCACCACTGTATCGCTTGCTGTCTCGTGTGCTCCCACCACTGTATCGCTTGCTGTCTCGTGCGCTCCCACCACTGTATCACTTGCTGTCTCCTGCACTCCCACCACTCTATCGCTTGCTTTCTCGTACGCTCCCACCACTGTATCGCTAGCTGCCTTATCCCACTCTTTCGTCAGATCGTGCTTTACCCCCCACTCTTTCTTCGGCTCGTGTTTTTTTTCCTCCACTCTTTCGTCGACTAGTGCCTTTTTCCCCACTCTTTTGTTGGATCGTGCTTCCCCCACCCACTCTTTCATTGGCTCGAGCTCCCCCCCCACTCTTTAGTCGGCTCAAGCTTCCCCCCCACTCTCTCGTTGGCTTGAGCTTTTTACCACCCACTCTTTCGTCGGCTTTTGCTTCCCCCACCCCACTCTTTTGTCGGTTCGAGTTTTCCCCCCCACTCTTTCGTCGTGCATTTTTCTCCCCGCTCAGGCAACGTGACTCCCACCGCCCTGCCGTACATCGACGACAACCTCCGAGGTAAGGCTGCCCTCTTTCTCCAGCCTGCGTTGGGACAAGAGGAACCTCCCCTACTACAATAGCCTACTTCCCGGACTCCCAACTTGGGATCCGGGTGGAGATCTTGCCCCGGTACATCTGGCAACACTGCCTTAATGGGGCGACGTTCCTGTAATCTTGCACTCAGCTGTCAAGCCTACAGATAGGGATGTTGGGCAGCCCTTGCGAAAGCATTAGTTATTAGTGTAGGTTCAAAGGTATTGAAATTCATGTACCATGCACGATGCGCTATAGTTACTGTAGTCAGGCATCTACAGCCACTCCTTTGTAAAGCGTGGAATACCACCCTTGTACCCTATTGTTTATATTATTACCCCACCACCACCACTCATCTCATTGTGCTCATTTGCACAACTATTCGGGAACACATCCCTATAACAAAGTAGCCCAGTTTTGAGGCTGTAACGAACAGCACCGTTTACTTGTTCTTGAAGATCCCGTACAATATAATGTACAGGTAGTAGATTGTACGTGTCAGTAGGTAAAACAAAGCAAATGCTTTGATCGACACAGGCAAACCCATTTGCATTGCTATTCAATACCATTAGCAAAGCAAATGGCTTTAACTTAATCAAAGGCGAGACCTATTGCATTTTGAATGCTTGTTCCTGAAGTAGCCAGGGCCTTAAACGCTTTTTGTCCTCCCCAGCACCACACACTCCAAGGGGAGAGAAATGCTTCTGCACTGAGGGAAGTCCTGGCTTTGGGATTCGAGACACGATGCCCAGCAATGATGGGCGTGCCAAGCCTTCAAGGCTCATTCCGGTCAAACCCACCCCACCAGCTGGATCAGCGGTGGGTGTGCAGAGAAGGCTGGAATTTACAGATGCGGGCCCCTTTTCCCAGGACGCCTTCAAGGTTCCCAATCCCTGCAGTACCGTGCAAGGGTGCCCTAGAGGTCCGTAGCCACACAGCTTTACAGCGGAAGGGCCCCAGAAAGAGACGGGCCCCACTGAAAAGAAGAAGTACGATCCCTCTGCAGCATCATCACACGTTCGCAGGCAGCTGGACTTGGGGAGTCGGGAGCGAGGGACCGAGCAAGGTCTCTTGCATGCTTCTGAATATTATGCCCATTCTTCTGTGGATTAACCTTGGGGTATTGTCAGTGGTTGAAGTGGGTGCGATCGCCATGGAGCGGCATCCCCCTACTTCTTCATTTCCAAGGATTCCGTTCCCCTACTTTTTTATTTTGAAAATGCGTCCCAGGACGCAAGAAATCAAAATCGCCAATAAATGAAGCTTGGCATTCCTGGCATTCGAAGACGGGTGGCAGAGAAGTAACAGGACTCTGTCTTTTCCTTCATGCCCAGTGTCCGCTTCTGCTCTGCCTTTTAAGCTGCCCCTCCACCTCCATCCCTCACTCTTTCCCTCTTCCCTCTCTTTCAGTCTAGCACTCTTAGTGACGAAGGGGTTCACACTCTCACTCTCATTCCTCTCCTTTCTTTTATCCGCTCCCCTGTGAAATGGATCCAAAAAAGAAAAACATTTTTTCTGGAAATTTCCTATTTTTCTGACATTTTAATTCCAAAGTGCAGAATCTGGAATTTAAGGTTAAAAATATGAAAAATAACTAAATAAAGTAAGACAGAGTGGTAGCAAACTGGCCAGATTGATTTTATTCACATCCAAACACATTAGCGCCACTTTTACGGAGTTTGCCAGTGAAGCGCTATTTTTGTTTTCTTGTCTTTGTTTTCCCTGGGCTTGCTACTAGTGCACCAATCCTGGAGGTACTGCAATGTGTGGATTGGAAAACAAAATGAGTACTGCGACTCTGCGTCCAGGGATGTGGTCTTTTTACCAGACTGCTTACGTTTTGTAAGGATATAAGCAATGGACATTGAAATGGGTCGGTGCAGGGCCTTGTAGTCATATCCTTAACTTTTCAGGCAAAAGCACTCACTGGTTTCTGAATAGTGAGTGTAAAAGCGTTAACGTAAGGATGTTGTTCCTGCTTACATTTCATATGGTCTGCAAAATTTTGCATTCCCTATGAGTGTTTGCTTTTTCCAGGATGTTGTTACTTTTTTCTGTAGGGTGCATATTGCTCTTGTCTAGTGTGTCATTTAAATTGGGCAGCATCCAGGTGTTTATAGCTGGCAGCAATTGGGTTGTAGTTGAAGGCAGTGTGAGTTTTTCTCAGTGGGGCAGTATGGTGTTCAGTAGAGGAGAGGATGTGGCACTATGGCCAGAGCTGCTGAATTTGGAACTGGGGAACCAGGTTCAGATAGAGTCAGCAGGGGCAAGATGGCGGACGCAGCAGCGTCCGAGTGAGCAGCACTGAACTCGGGTCTCTAGTTCGGCTCACTTCTTTAGAAAACAACGGCCCGTATATGCTACATGTATTGATATAAAAGAAAAAAGAACCCAGAGAATCCAAAAGATAAGAAAACTTACTGCTACTTGTTGAAAACGGACCGGTATGCGGTTAGATCTGTGGACCAGCTACCGAAGGACGCTCCGTTTGGCGTGGGCGCGATCGAGTCTGTCTCCAGCGAGCCATCTCCATCGTTAGCGGGCTCACCTGCAGAGAATCAAAGTTTGGTTTCCAGCGAACAGCGAGAACAGCGAGAACAGCGAGAACAGCCAGTGGGGCGTAATCGAGCGGGCTATCAGGACTATCAGGAGACAACAAGAACTGAACGCGAAACGAGGGAAAGACACCGGAGGCGGAGGACCCGAATACCGGAGCGGTTTCCAAACAGCAAAAGCCAAAGACGAGAGCAGCAACAGCGGCAGCGCAGGACTCAGGTCAGAAAAAAGCAGGGGGGGCGTCTGATAATGGGAATGTATTGAATACTAATGCAGATGCTCCTGAGATGCCGATTTCAGAACCCCCCCAGCGTCTGCTGTCCTGTCTGGTGTCCCGAGTACTTCGTATTCAGACGATACAACCCAAGTGAATTCTGGGACATGTAGGCTGGGAGCCATCCCCAAGATTACAGGGATGTTTACAAAAAAGATTCCTGTCTCTGAAAAAATACTTTCAGTACAAACAAAAAACTTAAATAATCAAAATAACATGCAAGATAAACAACCTCAGAAAACTACCGGCGTTAATAATGGTTTAACTGCACTGTTATCACCTTCTTTAACTGACATAGCTCCAGGCTCTAACAGCACAAATGAAGTGTCAGAAGAACTAATCTCTTCAATCCCTATCGAAGACACAGAGTCTATTGATTCCGCTGGAAATTTCTATTCTATGACAGACTTGTCTCAAGCGTTAGACTCTGATAGTGTAGAGGGAGAAAGAGAACTGAGTGACACTGAAAAATCGCTATCTGATTCCGGGAACGACTTAAGAAACGCTATTGTCAGTGATGATGAATCTGAGAATGAAGACTCATTGAGCAGACCAGAGTGGGGGACGGATGAGAATTCAACGCTTACTATGCAAGCTAGTAACGGTCACCCCTCTTTGTCAACATCAACGTTTACATCACCAGGAAGATCAAAACAACCCTTAGATGAATCAGAGACACCAGAAATTACTTTAGATGTTCTATATCAAGTTATGCTCCAGCATAGGGAAGAAACCAGAACGGAGAATCTTCGGCTACAAGGAGCAGTTAGAAAAGTGCAAAACAATTTAAGGAAAGTAATCAAGGCATCCAATGAAACTATTGCTAGAGTAACAGAAACAGAAAACAGGATATCAGTAATTGAAGACTCTGTGGCTGAGCAAAAAACTCAGATAACGGCAATGGAAGGATTAAAGGAAGAGATCAATTGGAAGCTCGTGGATTTAGAAAATAGGTCACGTCGAAATAATCTCCGAATTTTAAATATACCAGAGGGGAATGAGGAGACGAATGTTCGTCAGTATGTGACAGAGTTATTTACAGAGGCCTTTCCTGAGCTAAGTCAGTGGAAATGGGAAACTGAGCTTCAGAGAGCCCATAGATTCCCATTTCAAAGGAATGATCGACAAAATGCAAATCGTAATCCACGAGCGATCCTAATCTCTCTAAATAATTTTTTGGCAAGGGAAGCCCTTTATGATTTAGCAAGACCTAACAGGAAGCGTAAGGGGAAGGGCGTGGAATTTTTTGTACGGCCTGATTATTGCCATGCCACTGTCCAAATGCGCTGGAAACTTCGTCAGCTTATACCTCTTTGCCAAGCTAAAGGTGCCCAAGCTTTTCTTTTGAATCCTGCTAAACTCAAAATAATATACAAAGAACGTTCTTTTTTAACCTCTGAAAAAGCAGCAAAAGAGCTTTTGGCTTCTTTTTGAGAGGATTATATTTGAAAAGTTATTGAAACGATCTTAGGGGCCTCGATTGGTTAAGCCTTGTGAGCTAGGTTACTTTTTCACTCTTTTGTCTCTTCTTCTTTGCTCTATCACTTTTAGACCAACCAGTGTTTTATGTTTTGTTTGATGAATTACAATCATATCTTTTTTTTTTTTTGCATTGGTTGGTACATAATGAATAATAAGGATAGAGGTGATTCGAGAGACCCGAGTTATTCAGCGCAACTCATGTCATCACTTTTAGGGACTAGTGAGTCCCTATGTCCCGTTTGGGTGGGGGTAAGGGTGGGGGAGGGTCGGCTAAGCCAGAGCCTGGGGTGGTCTTGGGGGGGTCGGAGGGTGCAAACATAGTCAGAAAATCTAATAATTTGCTTGATTTGTTCAACTTTCTTACTTTTTTCCTTCGATTCCTTCTTAAACTAAACCTCTTCTTGCATAAATTGGATCTGTCTAAACTCAGGGATTGTAATAAGGAGATGGAGGTTGATGGTGATGTGAATGAAGATAAATGGTTAGAGAAATATGTAGACTATGAAGATAATCGATATAACTTTCAAATAAGATTGAGAAATTACGAATATGCTCCTGGAATATATGTGGTTTAAATAACAAAAAAAAGAGGGATTGCTGCACATATTATTCAAACTATGAAGATCGATATCCTTTGTATCCAAGAATCACATATTATGTGGAGTGATAGACAGCTGTACAATGAACTGGGAATGAACTTATTAACCTGTACACGGCAGGGAACAATTACAAAAGGAGTGGCAATCTTAATAAGGAGAGGTCTAGGATATTCTAAACGCTGTAAGGTTGACCAATATGGCAGGTGGGCAATAGTGGAGTTAAGTATTAATAATAGACTATGGACAATTTGCTCAATATATGCTCCAAATGTAGACGATCCAAAGTTACAACATTTTTTACATTTAGAGCTTGCCTCCTGGTCACCTTCTTTAATCATATGTGGAGATTTAAATCTCCATATTGAGGCTAATATGAATATATGTGGTATATCTCCTTATCAAGGTGGCAAAAAAAAAACTTATAAAGCAATTCGGTCTTTGCTACTGGATCATGGTTTACTTGATGTAGCTTATGAAAAAAATCCTACAATCCCGGGGTTTACATTTTTTTCATTCCCTCACAAAAAATGTGTGCGTTTGGATTATTTCTTTATTAAATCCGCATTAATTAAAGATACTTCATTTGAGTTATATCCACGTATTATCTCGGATCACAATCCAATAATGATTGAACTTAAAAAAGATATGCTCTCCACATCTCAACTTAGAACCTGGACATACGACAGGAAATTATTAGTAGACTCTGAATATGTGGAATTTATGTGAAAATGGATAAAATAATTTTTCGAAATTAATAGAGGAACTGCGCAAGTCAAGAATGTCTGGGATGCTTTTAAGGCAGGGATACGCGGTGAAACATTATCTTATGTTATCAAGAAACAAAAGATCAATCGGCGAAAAATTGAAGTAAATTATAAGAACGTTATGGATTGGGAGAAGAAACTAGTAGTAGCAATAGCTCTGTCACAAGATACAAGGGATATCGAAAATAATCTAGCTATTCATAAGGCACGATTATATGAAATGTTTGCAACCAAATTAGCGGAACAGAGGGCAATCTTTCGCTCTCAAATATATGAATTGGGTGAGAATTCAGGTAGGATTCTGGCGAGAAAAATTAGACAAAGAGAGGTTTATAACTCGATAAATTCTTTACGCGACGAGACAGGACAGCTACATAATAAATCTGAGTCAATTCTGGAAATTTTTGGTCGATTTTATGCCAAACTATATCAATTTGACTCTGTATCCTACTCAACAGACCTCTTTATGAATTTTGGGAGAACACTTCACTTTGCTTGTCTTTCATATGCTCAAAAATTGGCTTTGGAATCTGACATCACATGGGAGGAAATAGAAAAAGCATTACTGTCACTGGCGATAGGGAAAGCTGTGGGTCCTGATAGCATTCCGTTGGAATTCTATAAAATATTCAGGAATGTCATAAAACAAGATATGCTGTTTACTTTCCTTGAGGCACAGAGAGGGAAACCACCATCTTCTTGGAGTGAATCCACAATTATGACATTTCCTAAAAAGGATAAAGATCCTCTGAATCCGGCATCATATGGGCCAATTTCCCTAATAAATGCCGACAGCAAAGTATACTCAAAAATTCTAGCTTACAGAATATCACAAATTATACCTACAATGGTTTCACGCTGGCAGCATGGTTTTATTCCGAATAGAGATACACCAGATCATATTCGGAGAATCATTGTTCTGATGGATTGGGCAGAAGGTACTAATACACCAATCGGAATCGCCCTATTGGATGCTGAAAAAGCATTCAATAGGGTGGCCTGGCCCTATCTTTGGGACCTACTCTATATGAAGGGATTTGGCCCAGGTATAATTGTAGCTTTGAAGGCTCTTTATCAAAATCTGTCATCTCGCTTTAAACTGGGCTCTAATAAATCTCCTTTTTTCCTATCCAGCGTGGAACACGTCAGGGCTGCCCATCCTCTCCACTTCTTTTTGCCATCTACATTGACACTTTTCTTAATAAATTAAACCAGGATGACGAGATAAATCCAGCAGTGGTAGCAGGTGTTAGTTACAGAGCATTGGCATATGCAGACGACGTGGTAGTTGTTACTAAAGACATCCTGAAGGCTTTTACTAGGATTGAGGAATTGGCAGTAGAATTTGGGTCCTTCTCAGGATATAAATTAAAACTCTCCAAAACACAAATACTTTTCGTTGGCCAAAATCCTCCACCCCGAATCAACATAGTCACGGAAGCAGCAACATATTTAGGTATCAAGTTAACCACTCCAATTATTAATATTCCTAAAATTAACTATAACCCAGTTTAAAAAAAAGCCAACTCTACGTTAGAACGTATTGACCATTTACATTTGTCATTATACTGGAGGAACAACATCTTAAAAATGCTAATCTTGCCAAAATTCATATATTTATTTAGAACAGTGCCACTTGAATTTCCGATAGACTTCTTCAAACAAACCGAAAAAATTACAGGGAGATTTTTTTGGGGCTATAAGGGTAATCGAAGAGCCTATAAAAAAATGATCCTACCAAAGACAAGAGGAGGATGGGCTACCTCACATATTTTGTTTTATTACTTGGCGGCTGTACTACAATACATATCCCCTTTAATTATCAGTATTAAAGCCCCGATCTCATTTGCACATACCCCATCGATTTATGAATTTGCATAAGGAATCAAAGCTAGAGGGCACCTTCTAAGAATAATAGAACCTAGTTACTACAAAAAGACAAAATGTAAGATTGTAATTGCAGCATATAAAACATGGAAAATTATCAGAAAACTTGTTGGATCCCAAAATTATTGAGGTACACTCCATTAAGTTCATCACAATGTTTTCCTTCCATATTTAGAGATGCTACTATGAATAAATGGCGCAATTATGGTATTACTTATCTGGGTGATTTATGGGCAGAGAATCGCATATCTTCATTTTCTGAACTTCAAGCTAAATTTAATCTCACGAGATATGACTATTTCAAATATATGCAGATTTATAGTTTTTTTAAATCAACATTATATCGAGATCGACAAGATCTACAAAAGATTCCACTGATTGAGAGTCTTTTCTCTAAAAGGAAGATAGGCTATTTTTATGATATACTTATGATTTTTCTTCCGGATGATTTACCTATGATTCAACAAAAATGGGCAGTGAAATTGGGGAAAAATGTATTGTTAGAAGAATCAATTGAGCTAGCTAATTCTATTTTATTTACTGGTAGATCACGTACACAACATTATATGATATTGTTTGATTTGTACTACACTCCAGCTAAGGTAATGAAATGGGGTGCTACAGCTGGTATTTCTTGTAATCGGTGTTCCTTGATTGGAGCAGACACTATTCACATGTTTTTTTCTTGCCCCAAACTCACAATATTACTTTCAGAAATGCAGAAATTTATCCAGATTATTTTAGGTTATACATTAAATTTAACTCCGGAACTGTTATTATTTGGACTCTCACTAGACACTTTAGGAAAAGAACATCAGTTTTTGATTTTTATTATGATGTCTGTATTTCGAGCATGCATTACACAAGAATGGATCAGTGCAGACCCACCTTCCTTTTCTATCTGGAGATCTCGGTTGCTGGCTAAATTTAATCTTGAATTTGCTATCTATGCAACAAAAGGAAGGAAAAAAAACAAATGGGGAGAAAAATTTGGGCGCCCATGCAACAATGGACTCAAGGAGAAATGAATGGACAAATTTAAGACATTACTTATCTGTTTAATGCAAACCGTATTTCTTATAATGTAAAAAGGTCTCAATTCTGTTGTTCGCTCTTTTTTTTTATTCCGGAATTACCCTACAAATGAATCCGATCTATAATGTAAATTGGTTATAACGAACATCTCATAGCAAAAATAGTTAAATCTTATGTTTCTTTAATGTTGTTAATCTGACTTGTTTGCAGTAAAAATTAAATCTATTTAAAAAAAAAAAAAAAAAAAAAAGGGGGGGGGAACCAGGTTCAGCCTTAATAACCAGTCCACCAGACCACTCTCCTGAGCGAGCACTATCCCATGCTAGACCTTAGAAGGCTTCGTAGGACCTTAGAAGCCCTGATGTCTTAGCACCAGCAGGTGGACCTTAGCAGTGGCAAGTGTGGGTTAACCTTCAAGGTTTGTCCACCACAATCCATACTGAAGTTGGATGTATGACATTACAACGCGGTTTTTACACTGCAATACGTTTAAACATGGTCATTACAATGCAAGTCGTTACAACGACTTGAGCTAGAGGCACTGGACTTAAGAATAGTATGATTTACTATTCCAACTCCAGCCTACGTAACAGTAGGGAAGGTGTTGGAATAGTAAATCATACTATTCCTTAGTATATAGCGCCATCCAGCGCAAGTCGTTGTAACGTATAGTGGTGTAAAGGCTGCGTTGTAATGGTTGTCTCCCACTGAAGTTCACCTCCAGTCTTGCGGGCAGGTCTACGAAGCAGCACAGCCTAGAATAACAGTGACTCTGTCACTGTGGTCACAGGACCTTTGAGAAGGGCCAGCTCTAGGGCAGTGCAACTGGTGTGACCGCAAAAAGTGCTGACTTTGGGTGGAGGCATTATGTTTTCAAGTATATTAGGGTTTTAAAAGTGCTTGGTGCCTTCTTTCTGACCTCCAGCAATTTTCGGCAACAGTAACAATGCCATGATGACTCATGTTTAATGTTATTCCTAGAGAGAGATAATTTTGTCTAGTGGAAGTTTTGACTCATGGACAGGTAGCTCACAGGGTTAATGTCCCTGCTGCAAAGAACATGTACCATGCAGATCACAAAGTGCACATAATGTAAATAGGTCAGTGGGTTGCTGCTTTTATCAGAGAGATCATTTTGTTACTTGCAGTTTATAAGTTAAAATCCTAACATAGAACAGTGAGCTATTAACTTTCTTCTAAGAGCTGCATACAAACTGCAAGGTAAAAATTAGAGCCTTATGTCCCACCCCCCCATCCCCAGTATTGGATTATCCTAATGTTGCAAAAAGTGTTCTTTTGGACAGAAATCAATTCTGATTACTAACGAGTACCCTCAACCATGGTATTACGTTTTGTGTTTCTCCAGACCAATCACCATTAAACTATATGGCATACTAGTATGGTTTTCATGTGACTCCTACGCCTTGTAGTTCTTAGTCTTATGTAATATTTTCTATGCAGTGATTTACACACATATTGATTGTCTCTGAGTAATGTGTGTGATGTAAAGTGCTCTGACACCCTACACTGGTATGAGTAGCGCTGTAAGTCAAATTAAATGCATCTGAGAGAGAGTGTGGTTATGGAGACCTAAGGGGCACTGTTAAAGGGTGATAGTGAGGGAATCCATGGCAGAGGTGGTCATTGGAGGGCACTAACAAACATTAATGCACAGGGCACCACCAGTGCTAAGGCTGACTCTGCCCTTGAGGCCACTCTGCCTTACCCATAGGTACCTCCATTGGCCTTGTTTCAGAAGTAGGAGCTGCAACTCACCTGGGATTGGTAATGCAGGATTTGCACTGCACACCAAACTAAGGTTGCAAACTTCAAAGTCTCTCTGCTTCATTCACAAGCACTTTTAACATGTGCTGCTTTCTGTGGGGCCACTGGAATTAATTATGCAGCAAAAAAGGCTGCAGCGTAATGTAGTATGTTTTCTGATATTTTATTATTTTGACATGTGTACACATAATAACAGTCTTTGGAAAGATGCTGCCTTATTAGTACCAGTGTAACATACAAATGCAACAGTGAGAAAGGTGATCAGTCAACCTTTGCAATAAGCCATCCACACCGCAGCAAAACAAGTCACACTTTTGATTAACTTTTGATACGTTTGAGCTATAACAATGTATTAGTTTAAATGGTCAGATCATGCAGCAGATCTTGCATTATGAGGAAAATATGGCAGGGCCATAATTATATGGAAAACATTTGCAAACTAGGATATTTTAACATTCATGTTTGAACTGCTGTTGTGGAAAAAGGGAGAAGTGCTGATGACTAACTCCATGGCTCGACGACAAATGACTTGTGCTTTCACATTTTATCGTATTTGGGACATTCTGTGATTAGAAGCATATCCCACTTTGTGAATGTGTTTTAATGTCAATAACTCATTATAACCTTAAATCATCATGTGTATGCATTGGTTGATTAAACTGGGCAGTAAAATGCCACACCTCTGGCTCCGCCCACTGATCCAATCCTTGGGTTATTCCCGCCCTCTGATTCTCCGCCCACACTTCCCCTACTTTTTTTCCCCCGACTTCGACCACTGGGTATTGTCCTGTCCTGCATGTGAGCAGGGAGACACTCTGTGGGGTTATACAGTCCTGGCTGCCGATCGGAGTATCGTGGGTGGCCAGGAGGACCTCTGAAACCCCGTTTCACCCTGCCACAATCTACTAACTTCCAGTAATGTGGGAGCCTTGTTCTTCATCCTATGGTGCTTGGACAGCCTTGGTTATGATCTCCCGAAGGAGACTGGAATACTGGGACTAAAATTACCATCTAATGTGTAATAAGAGTGCAAGTTCACTGCAGTCTAGGTGATTTACCCTGACATTCTGCATTATTTACAAAGTACTTTTTGGGGAATGTCATTTTTGCTTTGCATTTTCCAAGATGACAAGTACTGTCTCTCAAGTAATTACCTTATCTGTACAGTATTTATGAAAAATGATGCTTTGGTCTATGTTATGTACAATATACTATATTGGTATATAATCCTGTGTGGAGTCTCTTTTGTGGTGTATCCATTGTGTTTTTGTGTGTGTTGCGCAAACTCTTTAGACATTCCCTCTGATGATAAACCTGCCTGCTCTGCGCCAAGCTAGCAGAGGGTGCGCACAGGTTATCTTTGATGTGTCACTTACTTGCACTAACTAGAGTGGTGGGTTCTGAGTGGTTTAGGTGCAAAACCTAGCCAACCAGAAACCCAATTTCTAACACTGATCTATCTCAGATTTCAAAATAGAAAGAAGCAATCCTTTTTTTCAGCTACGTGCATGAGTGTGATGAATGCACTCGCTTGCAAAACGACACGGCCGCAGCATCATCATAAAGCCTTTTTTTCTCTCCCTTCTAAGCAGCACAACATCTCCAATGCTGAACAGCATCGCTAAAACCCACTGACAAAGACAGTAGGTCCAAAAGGCGAGAGCTGTTGGCTTTGCCAATGCTTGTTTGGTATACAGGTACATGGGTCGACGGATTAGTCAAAGATTTCATTAGTCATGGAGGGCTGCCTTCTGAAGCCCTACCCTCTCTCTAAGCCACTGTTGACGTTCATAGATAATGTGCATTTTCAGTTTATCTACCACATCCCTAGTCTAGATAGCTCCCTGATAAGGGCAGTTGGCAAGCCCACCAATTGTCCTTCAGGTTCTATCATTCTATTTGCTGTTAAAGGGCGTTACGCATGTTATAACAGCCCAACTAAAGAAAAATATAAGGCGTGTAGGTCCCTGATAAAAAAGTAATATGGCAAGTTTAGTAAATACCACAATAAAACCGAGACTGGCGAAAGTGTTACACTTTGTCATATTAATCACAAACTAACGTCGTTCTGAAGCAAAGACCTATACCCACTTTTCTTTTATTATTCAGTGCTGTGCGTTAGCGAAAGTCGAATTAATTCGATTTTTCTTTGCCTAAATCTAAGGTAGTTGAGGTTATACAATACAGTGCGTGAGTAGCTGTTCCAGTTAAGTTTTTTATACTTTGATTTCTTATACTTGTCGACCTGAAGTAATAACCTAAAAATCAAATCTAAAAAGTGCACGAAAAAAAAGCATACTAAATAAACTCCTCCCACCTGGCATGTAGCACCTGAGATTTAGGGCGGTTTCAACGGTTTTTGGGTCCTGTATAAAAAATATATGCAGTGGACCCTCGTTCTGAATGTGTCCGTAAGTTGCTCTACTACTGCAAATCAGTAACTGCCTTAATAATATTAGTAATAATTGTATTAATGCAAGTGTAACCTTAGAAGAGGAATGACTCATGGAAACGCTGGTTCCGCCAGTTGTTCTACAAAGAATGGAAAGGGGCGACCAATCGGTCCCCCCGAACGTATGGTGGAGTACCACGATCCCCCCGGGAAGCCATCTTGGGCGGGAGGCGAGTCTCGGCTGGTATGCCCGAAGCGGCGTAGCCGGGGCGCGCCTTTTTCCCGCCCTAGAGTGGGCTGGCCTAGACACCAACGCGGCCGGCCACGCCCTCGGAGGCAGGCGGGGGCGGGTTCACGCCCACCCTGAAGACGGATAAAAGGAGCGGAAGCCAAGAAAGCATCCTCTTGTTCCTGTGCTCTGAAGCTGCACCTCCCCGCTGCACGTGAGCTCGAGACGGAACGAAGAGCAATTTTGAGCGTTGTAATCTCTCTTTTTGTCTTATAGATATCCCGTCTGAGAATGCCCAAGAAGGTCGGAAAGCGGGTCGGTACCGAGGAGATGCTCCGCATACTCATGAAGGAGATAGCCGATCTGAAGAGAAAGGTGGAGGCTAAGGACGGGGAGGGAGGACCGAAACGGCCTTTACAGGGAACAAGCCCCGGTGGAAAAAGCAAGAGGCCCAGAAGGGGAGCACTTGGGGGGGAGACCCCGGTTCCCGAGGCCCTACGAGAGGAGCCAACCCCGGTGCCGAAAGAGGGGAATCCAATCCCTGTGGTGGTCACCCCTGCGAACAGGGAGGATATGCCCCCCGAGTTAGCGGCACAATTGGCAGCGTGGTTGGGAAACGATAGCGAGGGCGCCACGGCTGACGACGCCCGGGCAGTGATGAGGCAACTGCGGGAATCTAGGGAGGCTGCGAAGACGCCATCTCCTGTTCCCCCACAGGTCGGAAGTACAGCAGGCCCAAGTTCGGCGACAAGCGTGGGGTCTACTTCAGGTAAGCGGCCATTGCCGATTGCGGGGGAGGAGTCTGCACCTTCTCGAAAGGAGAAGATTGCCCAGCACGTTCCACTAGAAGTCAAGGAATTGATCTGGGCGGATAAATATATAAACATGTTTTCATTGCTTACCGACCATTACGAGATCGAGCATGTAAAGAGTCAAAAGGAGCTCATGCATCCGAGTGTTTGGCGCGCAAAAATGGCCGCCTTTAAGGTTGACGAGACCATTGGTACTTGGGGCAGAGCGTGGGGAATTTTTACTTCCATCATGGGAGAGCGCAGGCCTGAGTTGTTGACCGAGTTACCCATTTATCAGTCACGTATTATGGAGTATTCTGTGGCATATGGGGGCAATCAGTGGTTCTGCTATGATAATCTGTTTAGAAAAGCTAAAGAACACAACCCGTTGTTGTCTTGGGACTGTTACGACTCTGTGTCCTGGCAAAAAATGGAGAGTACAGGGATGTTGAGGGTGCCATTAGTAGGGAGTAACGGGGGGAATCCTCCCGCCAAAACTCTGGGACGCCCTTTCGGACGGGTGCAGGTTCCGAGTCCCACACGAAGCCGAGTGGCAACACAGGTAAAAGGGGGATCTGTTGGAATTTTAACAGGGGCAAATGTACCAGACCCCAGGGGACATGCAAATTCAGACATGAATGTGGGGGGTGCGGGCAGCCATCCCATCCTGAGTCCATGTGCAGAGCCAAAACGGGTGATAACGGTGGTAAGGGAGGCGCCAAACAGGTCTAATATAGTCCGAGGGGCGCCTTTACCGACCCCGATTGATACCATGGCAATGATTCCTTGGCTCAGCGATTACCCGGATCATGCTTCCGCTGGGGTGTTACGGAACGGGTTTTCATATGGTTTCCGCATCCCAGTGGGGGATTTTCAGGGGGTACCGGACTGTAAGAATCAAATGTCGGTCTTACAGCACACGGCAGTAGTGCAGGTAAAGATTGGGAAAGAGGTGACTCGAGGTCGTGTCGCCGGTCCATTCGATTTGCCACCAGTTGCTGATTTTGTGTGTTCTCCTCTAGGGGTGGTTCCCAAGAAGGACCCGGGTGAGTTTCGGCTGATACATAATTTGTCAGCCCCACGTGGTCTTTCCGTGAATGACGCGATAGACCCAGAAGTATGTTCGGTACGGTACGCATCGTTCGATGAGGCCGTTGCCATGTTGAATCGCCTGGGGCCCAGGACGCTGATGGCCAAATCGGACATCGAGTCGGCGTTCCGGTTGCTCCCGGTACACCCAGACGATCAGCGTCTCCTTGGTTTTCAGTTTCAGGGTCGCTATTACATGGATAAATGTATGCCAATGGGATGCTCGATTTCATGTGCCTATTTCGAGAAATTCAGTTGTTTTCTGCAGTGGGTAATCACGAGGAAGACAGGTTTTCAACATGTTATGCACTATCTCGATGACTTTCTGTTTCTGGGGGCAGCCGGGGATTCTGAGTGTGGACAGGCCTTACATGAATTTTGTGTCCTAATGAATCAATTCGGTGTGCCATTGGCGCCAGGTAAGACGGTGGGTCCCTCGACCTTGATCGAGTTTCTGGGGATCGAGCTCGACTCGGTGGAAGGTTGTTTTCGATTACCTAATGAAAAAGTGTTAAAATTCAGGTTATCCCTTGAGACATGTATTCGTGCAACCAAAGTGAACCTGCATCAATTGCAACAGGTGGTGGGTCAGTTGAATTTTGCCCTAAGAGTAATGCCGATGGCGCGCCCCTTTTCCCGCTCGATTGCACAGTCCATGGTTGGCTTGAAGGAAGGACATCATCGTACGAGACTCTCGGCAGAGGTTCACCAGGACATGCGCATTTGGATTGCATTCCTGGCGGATTTCAACGGTCGAATTGTCTGGAATAAACCAGCAGTGTCTTCCGAGGAATTGGGGCTATGGACAGATTCGGCGGGGAGTATGGGTTTTGGCGCCATATTGGGTACACAATGGTCGGCTCAAAAATGGCCGTCATGGTGGCATGAGTGCGGGTTGACGAGTAACATTGCTTTTCTCGAACTGTTCCCTATTCTGGTGGCCTTGAAAACATGGCCTGAAGGGTTTAGGGATCACTCTGTGGTGTTCTGGTCTGATAACATGACCGTGGTTGAGTGTATCAATAGTCAGGCAGCTCGTTGCAAATTGATTCTGAGACTGCTCAAGGAAATTGTGTTGTTGTGCATGCAACTAAATGTACTGTTTAGGGCGCGGCACGTGCCGGGGGTGATGAACCAAGCGGCTGATGCGCTCTCTCGTTTCCGTATGCAGGCCTTCTGGGGTTTTCTGCCCACAGCGGACCCGGTGGCGGCACCCTTTCCCGAAGCTCTCTGGTCTCTCGGTGCCCCGAACTACAAGACCTCGTGGGAGAGAGTTTAGCACCCAGGACGAGGAAGGCATATGAAGGGGCGTTCCGTTCCTATTGGGCCTTTTTGGGTACTGCCGGGAGGGAGCTTTGGGGTCTGGAAGAGTGTGTAGTGAGGTTCCTGCTCTCTTTACGTCACGCAGGCAAGTCAGTAGCTACGGCCCAGAGGCATCGGGCCGCCATTTCCTTCATGGCAAGGGCTCATGGGATCCAGGACCCGACAGCGTCTTTCGTTGTGCAGAAAGCGCTACGAGGGTGGCAACGCCTTGAGGGTCGCAAAGTAGACGATAGGCACCCGATAGGTCTGGATAGGTTGGCCCTGTTATTATCCGTGCTACCGGTAACATGTTCATCCCAGTACGAAGCAGTATTGTTCCGAGCCGCATTTGCATTAGCATTCCATGGGGCTATGCGGGTAAGCGAATTAGTGGCAAAGAACAAGCAGGATACGATGGGGGGACTGTGCCGGGAACACATTCAGGTCAGGAAGGAGACGATGACGGTCTCGTTTGTCAGGTCCAAATCCGATCAGGATGCAATCGGGGACTGCGTAATCATCCAGAGGATCCCCGGGTCTGCCATGTGCCCTGTGGGGTGCGTAGAGGAATATTTAGCGCAAAGGGTGGCAGCATGGGGGGGGGCCTTGTTAAGACACGCTGACGCCACCCCACTGACGAGGTTTCAGTTTCAGCGGGTGCTTGCGTTGTCGATCTCTGCCGCGGGCTTGAACCCCGGCGACTTTGGGACCCATTCCTTTCGGATAGGGGCTGCTACGGAAGCTACAGCCAGGGGTCTGAATGTTGAACAAGTAAAACGTGTGGGGCGTTGGTCCTCGAACTGTTATAAGAGGTATGTGCGGTTGCACATGTTGTGAAGCTGTAATGATGTACTCACGCTTCTTGTTTTGTTTGGTTTTCAGTTGCGCAAGCCTACGAGGCGGGGCGGACTGTCCAGTCGACCCGATACCGGGGGACCAGCGGTCAGACATTGCCGGCTGTGAAAAAGGAGGTGTGGGTCGTGGCCCACTCATACGTGAGGCGTGCCGCGGACGTATTCAAAGCAGGTGACATGAATCACGTGGCTGGGGAATACGGGTACAGTGTGTCCTTCTACGGAAAGGGCGGGCTCTGTATTGACCAGTTTCAATCATTTTTCGAGGGTTTGTTAGGGCGGACAAGGTCACCGCCGTCTGTAGTCATAGTACATCTTGGGGGCAATGATTTGGTGACCACTGGTAGACGACTTCTTCTTGAGGCGATGCTTTCCACAGTAAGTTGGTTGGCGAGAAGAGTTCCAGGGTGCACAATTGCATGGTCCCATATGATCCCACGGAAAGTGTGGCGGGGGGCTATTTCTGTTTCTGCGCTGAATCATTCAGTAAGGAAAATTAATAATAAAATGAGTAGATTGTTTCGTTCAAGTACACTGCATTCTGTTTCGCATGGTTGTATTAAAGGGGACAGTATGTATCTGGGGGACGGTGTTCATTTGTCCCGGGTGGGGAACGAATTACTCATAGGAGACTTCATAGCATGGTTAAGGAGTTTACAGCATGACCTTTAGGTAGGAGTCTTTTGTGGGGGGTCCGGATAGCCGGTCAACTATCCGGCCTGTGGCGGTAAGGTCATGATCGGTGAGCAGTAATTGGAAGATCCCTATGAGGGGGCGTCACCCATTACGGATGGGAGCGCGCGGGGGAGGTGGCCAATTGGCCCCTCAACGGGGAGGCGGTCCTGTCTAAGGAGAGGCCGCCGGAAGGAAAGGAAAGGTGGTCAAGGCCCCTTCCTGGATAGGAGGGGCTACGGCCCCTCCTGGGGAATTTCCCGGGGCCAGGACATCTGCGACGGCAGATGGGTAAGTTGTGTGGGGTGCGGGAGGGGGTTTACGCTACCTTTTAGACACCTCACACGAGTCCTCGAACGACCGTTAAATGGCGTCGAGTTTATTGGGGCCCCCGTCAAGTACAAAGGGAAATTGGTAGATGCACTTGAGGTACGCCTCTGTGCGGTCGCCCCTCTCACAAGTGAGGGGGGTATGTCTGGTTTAGGGATCTGACACCGGTTACGACCTTGCCGTTGGCCCTTAACGTTAGGATGTACAATTTCAAGTCAAATGTTTTGTAAGATGTTAGTTCGGCTAGGAGAACCTTTGTATTAGAGATCTGTTAAGCTTAGCCAACATCGTAATGTGGAAATGAAATTGTACATTATATGAAACTGTTATTTTAATGTTTTCTTTTGTTTCATATTTTAATAAATACGGCCGGGAAGGGTGACTCCCTTCCCGCCTTCCAAAAGCTCAAGAACTGTTTCCGGTTTCCCAATTCTTGGGGATTGTGTTGAGAGGGGGTGACGGGTATCTCGGCCATATGGAAAGGGGTGACCAATCGGTCCCCCCGAACGTATGGTGGAGTACCACGATCCCCCCGGGAAGCCATCTTGGGCGGGAGGCGAGTCTCGGCTGGTATGCCCGAAGCGGCGTAGCCGGGGCGCGCCTTTTTCCCGCCCTAGAGTGGGCTGGCCTAGACACCAACGCGGCCGGCCACACCCTCGGAGGCAGGCGGGGGCGGGTTCACGCCCACCCTGAAGACGGATAAAAGGAGCGGAAGCCAAGAAAGCATCCTCTTGTTCCTGTGCTCTGAAGCTGCACCTCCCCGCTGCACGTGAGCTCGAGACGGAACGAAGAGCAATTTTGACCCACCCACCAGCCCCTGAGGACAGCGATTCGTTGTAAATACAGTTGATATAGTATCTTTTGTTTTCTCTGTTTTCTTACAGGTTGTGATGATTGTCGTGAAATTTCTTAACGATGCAATAAAGATTGGTTATTTTCAGTATGTTTTGCAAATAAAGTAATTTCGAACAAGGATTGATCAGTATTTTCGCTTGATAATAAATGTTGTTTTGCTTTGTAAATCTTAGTAACTTAGGTAGAACTGTCGTATTTATTTTGGTCGGGCGGTAAGGTCATGATCGGTGAGCAGTAATTGGAAGATCCCTATGAGGGGGCGTCACCCATTACGGATGGGAGCGCGCGGGGGAGGTGGCCAATTGGCCCCTCAACGGGGAGGCGGTCCTGTCTAAGGAGAGGCCGCCGGAAGGAAAGGAAAGGTGGTCAAGGCCCCTTCCTGGATAGGAGGGGCTACGGCCCCTCCTGGGGAATTTCCCGGGGCCAGGACATCTGCGACGGCAGATGGGTAAGTTGTGTGGGGTGCGGGAGGGGGTTTACGCTACCTTTTGGACACCTCACACGAGTCCTCGAACGACCGTTAAATGGCGTCGAGTTTATTGGGGCCCCCGTCAAGTACAAAGGGAAATTGGTAGATGCACTTGAGGTACGCCTCTGTGCGGTCGCCCCTCTCACAAGTGAGGGGGGTATGTCTGGTTTAGGGATCTGACACCGGTTACGACCTTGCCGTTGGCCCTTAACGTTAGGATGTACAATTTCAAGTCAAATGTTTTGTAGGATGTTAGTTCGGCTAGGAGAACCTTTGTATTAGAGATCTGTTAAGCTTAGCCAACATCGTAATGTGGAAATGAAATTGTACATTATATGAAACTGTTATTTTAATGTTTTCTTTTGTTTCATATTTTAATAAATACGGCCGGGAAGGGTGACTCCCTTCCCGCCTTCCAAAAGCTCAAGAACTGTTTCCGGTTTCCCAATTCTTGGGGATTGTGTTGAGAGGGGGTGGCGGGTATCTCCGCCATATTGGTGTTCGCTTTTTGCTGGTACTCTACCGATGGCGGCTGCTGCCACGACACTAAACGGCAAATGTCTTAAGTTACACTAACCCCCTTGATGTTGATTGAATGAACACTACTTCTGATCGAATTTGACCTTTCTAAATGTGAACCTTCGTAGAGATAACTAATATTATTAGGCCAGAGCTGAGAAATCTATTTCTAAGCTTTCAGATACTCATGGGACCTTTCTTCAAATGGGAAATTAAATAAATCAGGAAAATAATACACAATCGGGAAAGGACCCTGAGTTAGGGCCACAACATAAAACCACTAAGGGGTGGCAATGCCCATGGATGGTGTCCAGTGCTAGGTGAAAAGCCCCGTGATGATGCAAGCCACACCGGTTAGATCTGAGCTCTGCATCCAAAGGCAAAACATGAAAGTAGGGAACGGCTGTTGTAATAGGTTCAGGCACATGGAAACGTCACACCATTTTGTATGGTGACGTTGAAATAGGAAAGACGTGAAAGCATTGTTAATGTATTTCTCTGTCTCTCTGATAGTTATAAAGATACACATTTTTGTAAGGTGAAATGGAGATGTACACATGTATAATGCCTTGTATCTAGGTAATAACTAAGCACATGGCACTACCTGGTAAAGAATGATGCAAATCTGGGCACGTGAAGCCTTTAACGTCCGTATAAGGACAATAACCAGTTCAAAGATGGCAATGGCTGGCATGTACAGAATATCTTTGCACACACGTATGCATTGAATGATGAGCTATGATGCATCCTGGGCACTTGATGGCATTACCTGGCATATTGGTGATACCCACACATATGGCATTGACTGGCGAATAATGAGGCCTTCATGAGGATGGATCTGGCAGAATGGCTGACATGATGGTATTGATGGAATAGGGGGGTTACCTCAGCAGATGACACTAACTGGAAGAGGATGATGCAGATCTTGGTCCATGGAGGCTTTAGCTGGCATATGTAGGGAATAACTGGGTGCAAGAAGCAGTAACTGGCACCTGGAGATAGGGTGACCAACCGTCCGTAAATTTCACGGACAGTCCGTAATTTGGACCTCATGTCCGTTGTCCTTGAGGATCCTTTTTACGAACGCCTTTTGTCCGTAATTATGGCTATTGCAGGGAGCGGCGCTGCTTCCTTGCAAGAAGCCTTAGCACCCTGAGGGGGCCACCTCGCACTCCTCTGAGCACATCGAAGCCTCACCCCGCACATTGTCATTCTGTCTGCGGCTGAGTGCCACATTACAGAATAACAATGGGGCAGTGATACCTAGAATAGTTTTGTATGTTTTTTGCACCATACTCAAACTACCTACCATGGCGGCCTTACAGTGATATTTGACTACTTGGTAATATATGTTTTGTTTGTCCCTGTAACTACATTTTGATACTGCGCCATGGGCTTAACATATTTTCATTTATGGCTAAATGTTTGTTTGTCCTGTTTTGTCGCTATATTTCTATAGCCCACTATAGATTCACTTACTGTACCTTACCAGTAGATGACAATGTACCACAAGCACCTAGTTCACCAATGGGGGACCCAGGCCCCTTTTTAAAGGCACCCTAACATTAGGGCTCATATGTATTGACTATGCCTATCTCTGTTTTTGCCATTCTAGAACACTACTTCGGTAAAATACCGTCACTCCGCATTTTTTACTCCGCATACTTTCACTCCTCATACCATTATAACGCAGGTACCTTTACTCCGCATTTTTTTTTAACGCATGCCTTTATATATTATATGCTTTTATCTCGCATGCTTTTACGACGAAAATCATTGTAAAAGCATGATTGGTAAAAGTATATGTTTTAAGGTAAGTTGTAAGGTAAGTGTTAGACCTGTCTGCATCTGGGGGTGTTCTAACCATCATTATTTATTTTTGTCACCCTTAGCCTCCCAGTGTTTCTATTTTTATTTTTTATGTCCACCAGGATTTTTTAGTGCTGTCAGGGGGCTAGGTGTTCCTTGACTGTGAGGCCATTTTCCCCTTCATACTCTGTGAGGCCTAGTTACGCTTCTGGAAAATCTAGGGACACTCAGGAACCTAAAATGGTGGCCACCAACTGCCATAACGGACATCCCAGGAAGGCAGACCCATAGGCTAACATGAGGAAGGTTCCAGAATCATCTAGTGGCTTCCAGGGGTCTGTGGCCAGTCTATAAAAGGCCAGTGACCAGCAGCCATTTTGTGCAGTCTCAGGAGTGACCAGTGAGGAGAGAGGCGACTTGAGGAGGAGGATTGCGCACCAGTGGTGACAAGATCGACCTGTGGGGCCGGCTGTCGCTCTATTGGGAAGTGCCCCCTTTCAGGCTGACCAAACCCCACTGTCACGGCGTTGCTAAACCGTGACCAGAGACTCTGTGACAAGTTTATAAATCATCGTGACTCTCTGTAGAGTGACCCTCGAGTGTCCTGACCGCCCGCCCTGAAGGCTGTGAGCAGAGCAGGTGAACTTCGACCCAGAGACGTGCTGCCTAGCCAGGAATCCGGGGACGAGGAGAAAGGACAGCTGCAACTAAAGCACTTGAGACCGGGACACACTCTGAGGAGAAAGGCAGTAGAATCGGCTGTGACTCCTACCTGAGAGAGACGCCGTCACCAAGCCGATCCCTGACGCGAGTCCGGAGGCGAGTGAGGTGCCCAGCTGACCCGTGTGTTGACGGGAGGAGCCGTCGCTGAGGGAGAGGCGGAGTCCGGAGACGGGAGGAAGCCGGCGGCGTCAGAGGAGGCGCGCCTGAAGGAGCCAGCTGGTCGGAAGAGGCGGAGCTTTGGCCTGAGGGAGTGCGGAAGAAGGTGGAAGCGCCGTCGATCTCGCCGGTGGAGCAGCCTTGGCCGGATCAACTCCTATTATTCCCCCGTCGCCCGCCCCCACGGAGCCCTCACCTTCGGCGCCGGAACCAGACACCAGAGCGTGAGGCGGCAGAGCTGACTAACAGTGACCCCTGATTTGGTGATAGTGAGAAAGTAACTGTACACTGTCGTCCCGCTTGGACAAAAACTTGAGAAACTTGGCTTCCAACCCGCCCAGTATAACATTGATATATTAGGGGGGGAGTGAGAAGGGAAACGAAGCACCGGGTTCATGCGCCTTGCGCAAGAGTATTAGAAGCTGGGCTACAGGGTGCCAGTAGCGATCAGAGCTCACCTTGGAATCCCCTTCAGGCAGTGTACCCCTTTGAGTCGGAATAACTTCAAGAGGGGTTAGAGTAAGAATAGACAAAAAGGAAGCATACTTGATTCATCTTGTCTTCTTTTAGCCATCTAGCTGGTTACAAGCTCTGGGAGGAACGCTGCTGGGGGTAGAATTCTGTTGAGCTGTTCTGGATCCTGAGAGCAGATGGGTAATGTACATGCCAGGTTTATGTAAAGTGGCGCATTGAACCTATACAGTGAATTTTCCCTTCTGTAATAGCTAATTGAGAAGGCAATACTGATGAAACTGATGGTGATTTACCTCAAATGTAATGTACCTTTGATTAATCTTCACTGAATTGAGAAAAGTATTGAAGATTGTGAATTGTATATGAAAACTTATGCTGAACTAAATGTAGACTGCTTTTGACTAAGAAAAGAACAAAGAGAATTTTTATAAAAGGTACTGGTATTTTTCTAAACTGGTGTAGCGTCCTTTATTTTTAGTGGTAAGTCATTGGGATACTGTGAGTGGGTTCTGTAAGCACTTAACCAACGCCTTGGAGTTTAGCTGTTCCCCCTGCTGTGCCAGGCTACCCATTGTAGTCTAGGATACCCTAGGTCTAACAGTAAGTATATGGGTTTTTTTGGGTTCAGGGGTATTTTAAGGGTGGGTTTGCGTTTTGGGGTACAGGGGTATTTTTAGGGTTCAGGGGTTGTTTTGAGTTTTGGGGTACAGGGGTATTTTTAGGGTTCAGGGGTTGTTTTGGGGTACAGGGGTATTTTTAGGGTTCAGGGGTTGTTTTGGGTTTTGGGGTACAGGGGTATTTTTAGGGTTCAGGGGTTGTTTTGGGTTTTGGGGTACAGGGGTATTTTTAGGGTTCAGGGGTTGTTTTGGGTTTTGGGGTACAGGGGTATTTTTAGAGTTCAGGGGTTGTTTTGGGTTTTGGGGTACAGGGGTATTTTTAGGGTTCAGGGGTAGGTTTTGGTTTTGGGGTGCAGGGGTATTTTTAGAGTTCAGGGGTTGTTTTGGGTTTTGGGGTACAGGGGTATTTTTAGGGTTCAGGGGTAGGTTTGGGTTTTGGGGTACAGGGGTATTTTTAGGGTTCAGGGATTGTTTTGGGTTTTGGGGTACAGGGGTATTTGTGGGGTTCAGGGGTTGTTTTGGGGTACAGGGGTATTTTTAGGGTTCAGGGGTATGTTTGGGTTTTGGGGTACAGGGGTATTTTTAGGGTTCAGGGGTTGTTTTGGGTTTTGGGGTACAGGGGCATTTTTAGGGTCAGGATGGGTTAGTGTTTAAGGGTGCTGGGGTATTTCAAGGGACTAGGGTGGAATTCGTTTTTAGGGTGTTATATATATATATATATATATATATATATATATATATATGTGTGTATTATTAATATAGTTCAAAATATAATGTAATTTTAAAGAAATAATGCTTCATTTTATTTAAAAATATATATATGTTGGTATATATATATATATATATATATATATATATATATATATATATATATATATATATATATATATATATAAACACCCTAAAAAGTGCTAAATGCGGCGCCCCCCCATGCGTGTAATTTGCCAGCTGGCGAGGAATATCGCAAGGGGAGAGAGGAGGCGGCATTGTGCTGCCTGACTAAGGGGACGACAAAGGGTACGACGGAATCAACTTACCGAGGTGCTGTGTGGCGGCAGAGTTGTTCAACGCCAACAAAGGGGGCATCCTAGAGGTGCTTGGTAACCAGTCACTGTACAGTCACTGTACTAGGCACCACGTGGGACTACGTCGACCATCATGCAGTTCACCTACAGGAATCAGCAATTAGCACACACCTGCAGCCGGGAGGAGGAGCTTGGGAACTACTTCATAGGAAGCGGTGACCGATCCAAATCCAGGGATGTACGGCGTTCTGTGAGACCGGCACTGAAGACGGCCCACTGAGGCCAGAAACGCGTCTGCCTGCATTCTACAGCGTTTCACAGACTTGAAGGACAAACTAATTGTGCTTGCCACGTCGAATAAAATCCCTTTGTCTAACCCGGAGCATGTGTCCCGCTCATTTGTCAAAGAGGTGAGCATTGGATTTGGATATATATATATATATATATATATTTATATATAAATATTTATATATAAATATTTATATGTATATTTTTAAAAATAAAGTACTTTTACAAAGTAGATGACTTCACCACACATGCATTTGCGTTATAATTGCATGCGGAGTGAAGTCATATGCGTTGTGAAAATTTGCGGAATTATGGCTTGAGGAGTAATGGTTTTTGCGGACTTAAAAATGCGGAGTGATGGTATGCGGGATTTTTTTTTGCGGAATGGAAAGATATATTCCACTACTTCATCATCTTGGTGGCACTAGATTAATTCTTACAGGCCACTAACCTTTTCTACCACTCACTGCACTTTCTCTGGTCCTGAATAAGTGCACGGGATATCCTTCTGAGACCATCAAATTGTGCGAAACATGTCGATCTCTAAAAATCGCCATTACGGGTATGCTGTATCTTTAGCTTCAGAGGGCCATAATCTTCCACAAAGCAGTGCAACCTTTTGGCTTTTTATCAATGGCAGAGTGACTCTTTCTTCAATAAACTTACTAGTTACCCCTCCTTTCATCTTTTAAACTCCACATTAGGCCACCACTGCCACTCATACCACCACGCACCCTTACAGCTTTTTTCTTGAAAAGATCTCAGGTAAAGTGACCCTTTGGGGGACCCATAGGGCATTGCAGCGCCGGGCCGTTGAGGAGCATTGCCCAATGATGAAGCATGACATCCTTTGGGGTGTGTGAGGGCACCAAGATTAGGACACACTGTCCCCAGCAATCATAGTATTAGAACAACTACAGTTTTCCTCTCTAACTCTCCTTCATAGGAACAGTGACTCTCTGGGATATAAGTGTAACGTCAAAAGCACCAGTCGCTGGACCTTTATTTAACTCCCTGTCACCCCCTCCCTTTTGTTTTGTGAATACCTTTTACTAGTCAAGCACCTAACAAATTCACAATATAGAGGGAGGTCCTGTATGAACTGAGGTAGGAAACCAATATTGCAATGGACGATTCCACTATTAATGATATTAAAATCTTGTGTGTGTCATTCAAGATTACTCAAAGAACCCTCCACAAGGTTGCCACTGATATGTATTTCCATAAAAAATACGTCCCTGGATTTGGTTTTCTAGACCCTCTGGCAAAATATCAGGGTCCATGCCAGCTTTCCAACTAGAGATAGAAAAGCTGGCGGACTGCAACCAACAAATCACTGGTGCATTACATGAGGATAGTGTGTTCTGGACAACAATCAGTCCTGTAAAATTCAAGGTAGTATTTGTTGCTAATGGGTGCCAAATCTCTTTTCTCCATGAATAGACATACTCAAGAATACACACTAGAAAAGTGATCTTATTCTAGTGTAAATATGTATTCGAAACTAGAAAAGTAAACAAAATAGTGTCAATGAAAGTGATTACTAAACAAAACATTAAAAATAATTTATATCATTGTAATGTTGTTTCAGAGCTGCCTTGCTTGAAAAGTGGCCTCTTGCCTGCATACCTTAGCAGAAGAGGCATATTTGTTCTGTATTAAGAGGGTGGCTCTCAGTCTTTTTGCTCAGCAGTTATAGCATACCCAGCAAGTCGATAAGGCCAGGTTGGCTTTGTGATGCCTACCTGTGGCTTTCACTAAGGATGTTTACAACTCCTGCTTGCTGGAACCAAGTCACAAAGGATGTCAAAGATATTTCCCCTGCCTTATACTTGTCTGTATCCAGCTTAAATACACGTTTGTGATTGGTTTTGAAAAGTGCAGGCCTTACATCGAGTGGTGTCTAGTGTGACTCTTAGAGTATATCCATTCGTATCCCTTCCCTATGTTTATAGAGATATCTCTAATCACTAATATATGCAGTAGACTTGTGTACTCTCTACCATTACTATGTGACTCTTAGAGTATATCCTTTTGTATCCCTTCCCTATGTATATAGAGATAGCTCTAATCACTAATATATGCAGTAGATCTTTGTACTCTCTAACAGTCCTATGTGACTCTTAGAGTATATCCATCCGTATCCCTTCCCTATGTATATAGAGATAACTCTAATCACTAGTATATGCAGTAGACTTGTGTACTCCCTACCATTCCTATGTGACTCTTAGAGTATATCAATTCGTATCCCTTCCCTATGTATATAGAGATAACTCTAATCACCAGTCTCTTCTTTGTGTGACTTTACCTTAGTCCTTATGTTTTGCAACTGGTTCTTATGTAAAGCGCTCTGACTCCTTCGGGTAAAGTTAGCGCTATATAAAATCGCAGTAAATAAATAAAAAAGAAATAAAAAAGAACATAGTAACTCTGTTGCACCTTCACGTAATTCTATAAAACATTAGATAGAACATGTGCATAAATATATGAATAACTGATGGACTATCAAACTATAGTAAAGCAAATAATATATAGTATACATATGCAAATAATATTAAATGCAGCATGCGTTTATAAATAAGAAATGTTGACTCAAATATATGAAATGCATTAGGTTTATAGAAGCAAATATGAAGATTATCTCGACCTCATACTGTAATTTCTGCTACAGGTACTCCACACCTTTGACATTTTTGTAGACTTGAAGAATCTCCTGTATCTGGTTATCACTCCTTCCCCCTCAGTCAAATCAACAGAGAAAACTAATCAAAGTTTAGCACAATAGCTACAATGCAACTGTCATGCTTCCTATTTATCCTTTGCAGAATTTTCTTAAAATACCAACCTTTCACCCTTCTTCTTCTTCTCATTTTAAACCTTTGATCCTGGCAGTTACTGATTATTTGAATCAGTTGCAAAAGCATAGGAAACTTATTGCTCAATGTCTACACCATTCTAAAGTCAAGATGAAGAAATAGGCTGATAAATCAAGATCAAATTCTTCCTCTTTTACTCCTGGAAAGAATGTTTGGCTGCCTTCTCATGTATTTCCTGTTTATACACCGCCCGTTAAATTCTTTTGCACTATTCTTGTTACATATCAGTTCTATCCTGTGGAATTTTGGTTGAAGTTCCTTTGTACTTGGCAGTTATGGTACAAGAGGAACCAGAATATGAGATTCAAGAAATACGTGATTCTCAGAAGCGTAATGGTCGACTTCAATTTCTGATCAACTGGAAAGATTATTTTTCTAGTGAACAGTGGTGGAACATATATATTCGTTCTGTTCATTGTTCTTTGTTAATCTAATATTTCTTTCAAAGGAACCCCAACAAGCCCAGAGTCTGTCATATATATGCCAATAGCAATGGTGTGTTCTTAGCTCAGTCAGACAGCATGTTACTTAACACGGTGCACTGTATGTTATTACGCTTCCTTACTGTCTAGAATGACCTTGCTTTTACATGTCCCTGGTCACCCACAGGAGTATACTGCGAGCTGTGTAGAGCATCACGCAAAAGGGTAGCCATCGGACAGTGATTGGACGGTTGGCCAACTTGGATGACTTCTTTCTATGTCAAACCTATGCAAGGAGTTTCAAGAAAGGTGTGGACAATTCTTATAAACTGTGTTTTTCCAACATGGTGGTGTGTCCAGAGAATTCTATCTGTGATTCTCAATCCGAGATGAAGTAGAATGATTTCCTATGATGTCAGTTTCTGTATATTCTTATAGGAGGGCATTTATATGGGCTGGAAGCGCCACAATGTATTTATTTCTCTAATTTAATTTCCATTGAATTTTTCACCCTATTGCTCTTTTTCTGGATATCCTTGCATGGTTTCCTTGGCTTTCCCTTTTCCTGATGTCAGGGGGAGTTTGTTTGGTGCCTTGATATTAACTTCGGTATTAATCTTCATCTTCAATGAAGATCTATAAGATTACCATGGAGGGATTTTAAACCCTTTGTGTTTTCCCTCCTAACTGGGACCCTCTTAAGGAGACAGATAACACTTTTCATGTGTAATATTAAGTGCAAGATAGAACTACAGCTACTGGGAGGAGTTGCCTTTTTCATAGGCAATTAAGAACGGACCCTCTAAGCAGTTAGTCTTTGGCACAATTATGTATGCATATTATACCATGAGCACTACATCAAACCCACTATATAGCCTGTACATCTACATTGACTCAAACCCTAAATTTATTTCCAACACTTACCATAGGTCCCACAAGTACATTCATGTTTATCCTAGCTATTTTCTTAAACTTATCCTTTACCCTTAAAAATTCCTAAATGTATCAATAAATAGGCCTTACTCCACATCCACCTTTGACCCTTTCAGTTAACCCTAAAATCTTACAATTGTAAAGGGGGTTCATTTGCAGACAATTTATGTACCTTATATGGCTCCAAATTGTCCAATATAATAAAAGATGTTGGGACATTTGTCTCAGACTGTATGATCCAGTGGCTGACTATAAAGCAAAACACTTACTGTGATTCATTAGTATGAGTTCAGGACTTGGGTTACAAAAATTAAGGATGGATTCAGGCTTAGATTGAATTTCGTTTTATTTCAGATTAGGAGTTTCAAGAACAAAGGTATGCCACTTTAATTATACTCTGAAGCCTGTCCAGTTTGTCCCTCGGCCTCTTTCCAATCTCTGATTTCTTTCACAGATTCTGTCGCCGTCAGCCCTGATACCCTTGGAAAAAGAGAATGGAATACAGGGTACCCAAGTTATTGATAACTCAATTGTTTTGCAGCTAAGGCTTTCCTATTATATCTGTCTTTATGCTCTTCTTCTTTTCGGGTCCCCTTCTACTTGTTCCTGGTACTGTTCTTTTCCCCAGTCTTCTCCATTTCTCCTGTTAAACGTACGTTAGCATTTTCAAAAAGACTTCATTTAAGTAATTAGATCAAAACAAAAATTGAACCTGGGTAATCTTGATTGAAGGAAAGAAAAAAAACGAATACCCAGAAAAAAAATCTGTCTCACTTTCTCTTTCCTTTGTCCCACACTAATACTTTAAATATTTTCTCTTAAGTAGAGCACTCCCAAACAAAAACTCTCTCATTTCGTCTATATTAGAGTTTTAATATAGGTCTTTAGTGTCTCAAGTGTAGCCTCTTCCTTTCCCCTTCCCGTTTCCTCTCTGCATCCGTCAGCCCCACAACTGTGCACCCAACTAAGTGAGCCACACTCCTCAGGGTGCGTAATGGGCACCTCTCCATTCTGTGTCAAGGGGAAAAGGCGCGACGGCTCTGTTTGAGGCTTGCTCTAGTCTGGATGTGTCCCTCACCCATCAGTCCTTAGTGGGATATGGACTCCTGGGACTCCTCTTGTCCTGGGATGGGCACATTTCCCGTTCACCTGCCTCAAAGCTGTCTTCTTCCTGTTCCTCCTCCTCCTCTCTCTCGTTTCAGGTTCGTTCCCTGCTGCTGAATAGGACCTCCTTCTGCTGTATCTCACTTCCTTGTCTGACTTTAGTCCTTCTTTTAACCTAATGTTTGTTTTTTCTTTTCCAGGTCACGCCCGGAGAGGAACCACGACTGGAATGTCAGGTAAGTCTTCCTCCTGGTCTCCCCCTTTGTCACACTGACATAGGAAGGGAGCAGGGCCGTTTCTGCCATTAGGCAGAACTAGGCAGCCGCCTAGGGCGGCAAAATGGGGAGGGCGGCAAATTGGCAGCAGCACCGAGTGGACTGCATTGTGCAAGCGCACCTAAGAAATGTTTGGGAGGTGCAAATGCCGTTTTCCCCGTAACACTGCAACATAAACAAAACAGTGCACTGGACGATTCTATGTTGAAGACCGTTAACATAAACTTCTTTTATTTGACTTTTCTCCAATAAACGTCCTTGAGAAAAAAGAACACTACATCTTTAAAAAGAACACTACATCTTTGATAAGGGAAAGAGTTGCGAGGTAAAGAGACCACCTTCCCAGTCCCCAGTAAATTTGGCTAGCCGGAGTTTAGAAGCGTTGTTAGTGTTTCTAATCTCTGTGAAAATACCAAAGGTTGCTATTTACGATGGGGTCATGAAAAAAACGGCGGTTACATTTTCAAGTAGTGCACGCCTTTGTTTACCTGTGTTAGTACAGATCATTTATTTATTATTCCTGCCTCTCTTTGTTGTCACAGTTTCATTATATTTAGCTTGCTGCATGGCAAGGGTTTGTGTGGATACCATTAGTGAATATCTTGTAATGTTGGCATGTGCATATTATATTGTCTTGTGGTAACTGAATTTATTTAATATTTCATTGATACAAATATACCAACAGTATCATAATAGGAAACTTGCAATATGGGTTTAAAAAATATTATTAGCTGGTATGAGCTGCAGAATGCAGGCTTTTTGTCTGTTTTTTATTAGAAAAATTAAGTTTTCCTTACACAATGTTTTAGACATTTTCTATCCTTAAAAGATGGTGTTATAGGTGGTTTCATCCCCAGCTCATTTTGAAAAGTCTTATAGAATTCACTAGGTAAACCATCTTGCCCTAGAGTTTTAGATAACTATGTTAATATCACTTCAAAAACAGATTTTTCTGGGATGGATTAACCATTATGACACACTTTTCGTGATGTATTTTCACTGATTTGGCTGTCTGCAAAATTATTTTAACCTAATTGCTGTTGAGGTGAAATGCTTCTCAATTTCAACTGCGTCTTCAACTATGTGACCCCTTATATTGTAATCGCTCTTGTTCTGAGTCCAATTTGATTTGTGTTCTGTCTTTTATTCCTATTTGACACATGTACATCAACTGTTACCTCTCCTCTCCCTCCAATTGTAAAGAGCTCTGATATCACTCGGGATCATGTTCGAACTATATAAAACTTTATAAATAAATAAATAAAAAATAAAGCTCAGTAGTTTTGGATTAATAGCAAATACCTGTCAACAAATCAGACACTGATACAGTAATCTAGGATCAGAGGTACTGTTCCATTCAGCAGAGTAGTGGGCCTGTGGTCTTCTTAAATTAGTATGTGTGTACTTGTACATCAGGTATGACCAGGTGCAGGGCCGTTAAATAATGCATTTATTCTTCTAGCCTGGATGACGGGGGAAGAGAGTGATGGTAGAAAAAAGGAGGGGGCGGCATTTTTTAATTCTCGCCTAGGGTGGCAAAACACCTAGAAACGGCCCTGCCTCTCGTTTCAGGTTCGTTCCCTGCTGCTGAATAGGACCTCCTTCTGCTGTATCTCACTTCCTTGTCTGACTTTAGTCCTTCTTTTAACCTAATGTTTGTTTTTTCTTTTCCAGGTCACGCCCGGAGAGGAACCACGACTGGAATGTCAGGTAAGTCTTCCTCCTGGTCTCCCCCTTTGTCACACTGACATAGGAAGGGAGCAGGGCCGTTTCTGCCATTAGGCAGAACTAGGCAGCCGCCTAGGGCGGCAAAATGGGGAGGGCGGCAAATTGGCAGCAGCACCGAGTGGACTGCATTGTGCAAGCGCACCTAAGAAATGTTTGGGAGGTGCAAATGCCGTTTTCCCCGTAACACTGCAACATAAACAAAACAGTGCACTGGACGATTCTATGTTGAAGACCGTTAACATAAACTTCTTTTATTTGACTTTTCTCCAATAAACGTCCTTGAGAAAAAAGAACACTACATCTTTAAAAAGAACACTACATCTTTGATAAGGGAAAGAGTTGCGAGGTAAAGAGACCACCTTCCCAGTCCCCAGTAATTTTGGCTAGCCGAAGTTTAGAAGCGTTGTTAGTGTTTCTAATCTCTGTGAAAATACCAAAGGTTGCTATTTACGATGGGGTCATGAAAAAAAACGGCGGTTACATTTTCAAGTAGTGCACGCCTTTGTTTACTTGTGTTAGTACAGATCATTTATTTATTATTCCTGCCTCTCTTTGTTGTCACAGTTTCATTATATTTAGCTTGCTGCATGGCAAGGGTTTGTGTGGATACCATTAGTGAATATCTTGTAATGTTGGCATGTGCATATTATATTGTCTTGTGGTAACTGAATTTATTTAATATTTCATTGATACAAATATACCAACAGTATCATAATAGGAAACTTGCAATATGGGTTTAAAAAATATTATTAGCTGGTATGAGCTGCAGAATGCAGCCTTTTTGTCTGTTTTTTTTTAGAAAAATTAAGTTTTCCTTACACAATGTTTTAGACATTTTCTATCCTTAAAAGATGGTGTTATAGGTGGTTTCATCCCCAGCTCATTTTGAAAAGTCTTATAGAATTCACTAGGTAAACCATCTTGCCCTAGAGTTTTAGATAACTATGTTAATATCACTTCAAAAACAGATTTTTCTGGGATGGATTAACCATTATGACACACTTTTCGTGATGTATTTTCACTGATTTGGCTGGCTGCAAAATTATTTTAACCTAATTGCTATTGAGGTGAAATGCTTCTCAATTTCAACTGCGTCTTCAACTATGTGACCCCTTATATTGTAATCGCTCTTGTTCTGAGTCCAATTTGATTTGTGTTCTGTCTGTTATTCCTATTTGACACATGTACATCAACTGTTACCTCTCCTCTCCCTCCAATTGTAAAGAGCTCTGATATCACTCGGGATCATGTTCGAACTATATAAAACTTTATAAATAAATAAATAAAAAATAAAGCTCAGTAGTTTTGGATTAATAGCAAATACCTGTCAACAAATCAGACACTGATACAGTAATCTAGGATCAGAGGTACTGTTCCATTCAGCAGAGTAGTGGGCCTGTGGTCTTCTTAAATTAGTATGTGTGTACTTTTACATCAGGTATGACCAGGTGCAGGGCCGTTAAATAATGCATTTATTCTTCTAGCCTGGATGACGGGGGAAGAGAGTGATGGTAGAAAAAAGGAGGGGGCGGCATTTTTTAATTCTCGCCTAGGGTGGCAAAACACCTAGAAATGGCCCTGCCTCTCGTTTCAGGTTCGTTCCCTGCTGCTGAATAGGACCTCCTTCGGCTGTATCTCACTTCCTTGTCTGACTTTAGTCCTTCTTTTAACCTAATGTTTGTTTTTTCTTTTCCAGGTCACGCCCGGAGAGGAACCACGACTGGAATGTCAGGTAAGTCTTCCTCCTGGTCTCCCCCTTTGTCACACTGACATAGGAAGGGAGCAGGGCCGTTTCTGCCATTAGGCAGAACTAGGCAGCCGCCTAGGGCGGCAAAATGGGGAGGGCGGCAAATTGGCAGCAGCACCGAGTGGACTGCATTGTGCAAGCGCACCTAAGAAATGTTTGGGAGGTGCAAATGCCGTTTTCCCTGTAACACTGCAACATAAACAAAACAGTGCACTGGACGATTCTATGTTGAAGACCGTTAACATAAACTTCTTATATTTGACTTTTCTCCAATAAACGTCCTTGAGAAAAAAGAACACTACATCTTTAAAAAGAACACTACATCTTTGATAAGGGAAAGAGTTGCGAGGTAAAGAGACCACCTTCCCAGTCCCAAGTAATTTTGGCTAGCCGAAGTTTAGAAGCGTTGTTAGTGTTTCTAATCTCTGTGAAAATACCAAAGGTTGCTATTTACGATGGGGTCATGAAAAAAAACGGCGGTTACATTTTCAAGTAGTGCACGCCTTTGTTTACTTGTGTTAGTACAGATCATTTATTTATTATTCCTGCCTCTCTTTGTTGTCACAGTTTCATTATATTTAGCTTGCTGCATGGCAAGGGTTTGTGTGGATACCATTAGTGAATATCTTGTAATGTTGGCATGTGCATATTATATTGTCTTGTGGTAACTGAATTTATTTAATATTTCATTGATACAAATATACCAACAGTATCATAATAGGAAACTTGCAATATGGGTTTAAAAAATATTATTAGCTGGTATGAGCTGCAGAATGCAGGCTTTTTGTCTGTTTTTTTTTTTAGAAAAATTACGTTTTCCTTACACAATGTTTTAGACATTTTCTATCCTTAAAAGATGGTGTTATATGTGGTTTCATCCCCAGCTCATTTTGAAAAGTCTTATAGAATTCACTAGGTAAACCATCTTGCCCTAGAGTTTTAGATAACTATGTTAATATCACTTCAAAAACAGATTTTTCTGGGATGGATTAACCATTATGACACACTTTTCGTGATGTATTTTCACTGATTTGGCTGGCTGCAAAATTATTTTAACCTAATTGCTATTGAGGTGAAATGCTTCTCAATTTCAACTGCGTCTTCAACTATGTGACCCCTTATATTGTAATCGCTCTTGTTCTGAGTCCAATTTGATTTGTGTTCTGTCTGTTATTCCTATTTGACACATGTACATCAACTGTTACCTCTCTTCTCCCTCCAAATGTAAAGAGCTCCGATATCACTCGGGATCATGTTCGAACTATAAAAAACTTTATAAATAAATAAATAAAAAATAAAGCTTAGTAGTTTTGGATTAATAGCAAATACCTGTCAACAAATCAGACACTGATACAGTAATCTAGGATCAGAGGTCCTGTTCCATTCAGCAGAGTAGTGGGCCTGTGGTCTTCTTAAATTAGTATGTGTGTACTTGTACATCAGGTATGACCAGGTGCAGGGCCGTTAAATAATGCATTTATTCTTCTAGCCTGGATGACGGGGGAAGAGAGTGATGGTAGAAAAAAGGAGGGGGCGGCATTTTTTAATTCTCGTCTAGGGTGGCAAAACACCTAGAAACGGCCCTGGAAGGGAGATCACTGCTAACAAAGTAGAATCAAACATTATGCAGCTAGATCAGTGCGAGATCACTGGATCTAACGATCTGTTGATGAAATTCCACACCATGATCCCTGGTCCAATTGGAAATATGTTCATTGGCGATAGGGAAGATGACACTACCCACAAACCTACAGACATTGACAATGGTGCTGATACATAAAGATGGTAGGACTCGGGTAGACTTTCTGTCCTACCACCACATATCATATCTACACCCTAGTTTATATAATTACAAATATAATCAGTCAGGCTCCGTTTACGCAGACTCCATACCAATCTCTCCTACTCTGAAAGGGTCGCTGAGCCAACTGCGAATCTGTTGTAGGGCGCCAACAAAGCCTGCAACTCAATCAAATGGCCCTTCATGTTTGCACTGCAAAAGGGAAGACGGTTTTTGGGCCAGCATGATTTCTTTAGATAAAGTGTGAGTTAACACACCGCAGTTAAGAATATTTGAAATAGACAGTGGTACCAGAAACGGATACCTTTTATCTCTGTTATATTTGCACTCATATTAGATCCATTAACAGAATGGATCTGCAGAGAAGTCCTCATTCAAGGGTAGGCAAGCTGTGACGCCTGGGATGAGGTAATTTAATATATGCACATGACATTTTGGTATACTTGAATTGATTTATCTGAACAAGTCACTGGCTAGATTAAAATACATATGTGATGCCTACGTAAGGGGCTCTGGGTGCCATATAAATTTAATGAAGTCAGTGAACAAAAAGTTCTAAGATGGAGAACTGCATTTGCATCTTGGGTTCGAAAGTAGCATTTAAAATATCTAGGTATATGGATTTCAATAAACCCTAAGAGGTTTTGCACAGATAATCCGTTCTGGATAAACTTAATGTGTAGATCTCCCATTGATGAAAAGTCCCCTTTGTCACTTATGGGACGGGTCGTGATTTACAAACATGTTGGCCCCACCAGGATACGTATATACGCTACAGCGCTCACCATATATTATCTAAACAGCTTCTTCCAAGAACGAAATTCCCTAGTTATATCACAGCTCTGTAACAATGGCACACCATGAATAGCACTAACAGCATTGATTCGCCGACTGGACAACACTTCCCCACTTGAAGTAGATAACAAATGGGCCTTCTCAACACAAAACAAGCTGGAATTGCAGACTGGTCAGCATACATGGTGGGTAAAGGACTACTTACACACACTATATGGCAGCAATTTGAGGACCAGAATGCCACTAGTTTGACATAGCACATGGGGTAAGGCGGAGGGGGCTGAACTGCAAAGAGAGGAGTATAGAGGCCTACGGAAAACACCAATATCGATGAGCTGGAATGCAATGATGGAGGAATATGCAGCGATAGATATATCATCCTACTAAGGAGTTGCAACATCATCTGTTGAGGTCTTGAACCATTGATATGGAACATATAGGCTCCTTACAGCGTCAGTGGGTTCTATTACTTAATATAGCAGGAATGCACAGTACACCTAGGACAGACTGTGGAACCGAGATACACACAAATTTCAGATCTAGACATGTGAAAGTGCTACTATAGACACTTGTTGCCGAGCTTGCGGGGAGAGGGAGGGTTGGGTAAGTTTTGTTAGGATGGTACAGATGTGATAGGCCATAATAGATTTGATTAACCATGATATGTTATGTTGGACTTTTGATGTAGGCGAGAATGCTGTGAACTATCCATAATGGCCTGCTGTTAGAGACTCATTCAATGATTTAAGACTTTTATGCAATGACATATAAGGACACTCATAGACCTTCTGCAATTTGAATGTGTACTCTTCTAATTTGGATGTAACCATATGTAACTATACCATGTATCAATATGTTCATGTATCGCTTTTCAGTGTCTGGATAATTGCTGTGAAAATCAATAAAAACAAATAAAAAATAGTTTGACATAGCACAATACCACCAAAAATATGCAATGGAAAGGATGAGCAAGCTCCTTCGGTCTAGATTGTCTAAAAAAGTTGATCCAATCGATATATGACACCGTAATGTACAATACCCACAACAGAGATAACTAATCTAAATTCTCACTGGGAGACAAACCTGTAGCACATTGAAGCAGGAGATTGGGAAGAGCCATGTATTCATCCCACAGAGTTGCCGATGAGAACAGGCTTTTGCCTGGTCCAACTAAAATGTTTTATTAGAATATTATTAGGGTACCTCAAACACATCAGTGTGGACACACGCATGAGGGAGGGGCTGTGGGCAGAGAGACACATTTATACACACACCAAGGAGTTCACCTTCGCTGAATATTTATTGGGCTCAAGTTCTTAAACAATAGACAAAGCAATAGGAGAAATAAACAACCTAGGGGGTATAAGGAAACCAGTGTATGTGTCAATACCAGAAGATATTTGTGAATCTGAGTCTAATAATGGCAAAACTAGATGTAGCACAGACGTGGGGTTGCCTACTTCATTAACATACATAGTTTGAACATGAAACTTGAATGATGCCTGGCTGCAGAAAGGGTGGCTTACACCAGGATGGACTGTGCTAAAAGGTTTGAAAAGGTATGGGGTCATACAGACCAGAGAAATCCCTCAGAGGAAAACTTGTATGGCTTCATAATATTTGAGGCTGGTAGTATTGCTCTCTACAGGAGATGTTTGGTGAATGAACAATCTCATGGTGATCAGTTCAAGGCCGTTGGTCTATTCACAAACAAGTTGTGCATTTGCACTGAATGCCATGAATCAATTTGCACCTTTGTTAATCACGTGTTTTTATTCTGTACTTTTTCATTAGCTCAGAAAACTTTAATAAAGTAAGTAAAAAAAGACTCTTAAAGTTAATTCGTCATCCTGGACCTAATCTTGCCATAAAGCTAAGCCCTGAAACGAAACATAAATGTAAACATTAATTTAACCTTAACACTTACCCTAGTACATTAATACAAACAGTGTTAATGTAGCACGTTCTGTCTAGTGGTACGTAAATGCACTGGATTCAATGCACTAATAGGGGACAGTAGCTTCTATGTAATGGTACGTTAATGTAGTATTTTGTACGTAGTGGGATGTACTAGCCTTAATAAGACTTCAGAAGGTTACATTGTTATCAAATTCGGTCACAAGATGTATTATGGACCGCACAAAGGGTGTGATGTTGAAAATGATATAAAACTTTTTGGTGCAAACTGTGGATTAGGTTAGAATTGCAATGTCTCCCAGAAAAAATACATAAAAGGAGGATTAGATAGTTAAATAACTCTTTCGGCAATGATCCCTAGATAGCTTGATCAAGCAGATCATGAGATGACATTAAGCTGCGGCAGCTACTTTTATCCACTTTATTAAATGTGAAGTAATATTTGATACTAATCCATCCACCTTTTAAAATCTGCTCACGTGTCCATTATTCTTTGGCACTTTGGGCAGACAGTGATATGTATGATGTGGTCTGCGCGGCACGGCTGTATGCTCCAGTGGAAGGGCCTTTTCCAATTCAAATATTGTAAACCCTAAATGCGGGGCTTGGCTTAAAAGGAAGTACACTTCATGCTCTGGTCCAGTGAGGGACCACCCCTCCCAGAAGCCACAGTTAGTCCTGAAGAATATATATGTATCAAATATACAAAAGGTGATGGTAGAAAGGCGTGCAATAGGTCTAACCTCTGGCAATCGCTCGGTGTAGCATTCCAACCTATTGTTCTTTTGCACACCATGCCACCTCAGTTTGGAGGAGCCATTTGCAAATCAGGCTTGATTCTGCTCCATTAGGAATGGTTCAGCCTGATCTGTCAGACCATGTCCTCCCTGAACAGGAACCATAGCAAACTAAGACCAGTTTCACCCTGATTGGGGCTCTTAACCCCTTCTCTGCGGCGGCAATTCTGCCGCAGCGCTAGGTGGAGGGGGGCCAAGCGGCGCTCGCATGCTCGTGACGGAGCGGCTCCGTCACGAGCCGCGGTTGCGCTGTGCTCATGACGGAGCGGTTCCGCCATGGCCCGCCCGCTCAATAGAACGCGCCGCGCAGGCGCAGCGGCAGGGCCATGACGGAACCGCTCCGTCATGAGCACAGCGCAACCGCGGCTCATGACGGAGCGGCTCCGTCATGAGCATGGAACCGGTTAAGTCAGGTGTGGCTTGGTTGGCACAGTGAGCATGGTGTTACAACAAACACACAAAAGGTGAAGGAAGAAATGCTGAATCCTGATTGCACAAAAGATCCTGAAAAACTTAATGATCAGTCGAAATTTTCTTGAGGGGAAACAACAGCTTACAGCACTGGATAGTGGAGATTGATTCAGAAACTGCAGGATCTGGAGCATGAAGGAGTGACAGTTGCAAGGTTAGGACTTGCAGAACTTGAAGTGTGTAAGACTGGAGCTTTTAGGTTATGTTTTTGAAGTATTGAAGTGACGAATCCGTCAGCTATTCAAGTGAAGAATCCACCAGCTAAAAGGTTTAAATGGAGCCGTGAAAGTTTGCCCAGAGCCCAAGGTCAGGGATAGACTGAAAATTAATAAATAATTTAATGTCTTCAGTGTAGATGTATTACAGGTAAAAAGTGCTATCATATGTGGTACGCCCATTGATGGAGCAAGGACTCATAGAAAATAGACTTGCTTGAAAGCAATCCTCTCATTTAACTCCTTAACATGTTATTAGTTACGTATTGTGTACAACTAATATGCACCACATAAAACGAGGGATAGAAAAGCTTGAGTATGTGTTTGCTAACATGAATAACTCAAGTGGCTTTCTAAAATGGCTGCAAATGGGAATGGCAATTGCATCTATGCAGTATGATGAGCTGGTGCTTTGAGGGAAATTTTTGCGCATGAGCAAAGGGTACTAATATGGCGTCTTGAAGACTCACGTGCTTTGCATCCGCTTGCTTGAAACTAAATGGAGTGAATTTACTAATGCTAATGTGGGGAACGTATTAATGAGTAAAGGGAATTAGAGTAGAGATGGGTGGTATACAGTGGAACCATTTATTCTTGAAAGTAACATCTGTCTTTCTGACTTTATTACAAGTGCACATTTGGGCCTCTTGGGTATGTCTGGAGTGAGCCGTGTCACATGATTTTAGTACATGGCAAGTAGAAGTCAGCCTGGAAGGATGATGTGTGGTTCAAGAAGAGTGCAAGGCCACAGCTTTTCTGAAGCCTGGGAACTGGCAGTACAAGACCCGAATGAATAAAACCACATATTAAAGTTAAACATTTGTATCGGATGTAATGTGAATGTGGGAAGGAAAATAAAAACATGAATACAAATTAAGGGGATGGGTTTATTAACAAAGGGCTAACTGAAAAGAATGATATGTAAACATGGTGTGATGATCTTTTCCCCCTTGCCTGACCAATCAGAGTTAGTATTTTTACGATATTGAGACATTAATGGGTGGTACATGAGTAACGAAAAGGTATAATTGAGGTAGTTTTTGTTAGTTAGAGAGACATCTATGCTGAATGCTGCAGAGCTCGGGATGCTGTCGGAGTAGTGAGAGATGCTGATGAAGAACTGAATGCAGAGCTTAATATCCTAAATTATTATGATTAGAAAGAAGATCGCGGAAGAATCTCGAGGAGGAAGAGAGTGTCAGAGAGGGGTGCAACGTGTCAGTCAGTGCTAGAGAGGTCATTTATCCTGTCATGAATACTGTCCTTAAGTCTTTGTTTTCTAATCTATTCCGGGGGACCATTACCAGCCCTTTGGCCAGGGGGTTGGTCTACACACCATCCTAGGTAAATATGAATTTCGGGAATGTGCAGGTGCTCTTTCTCTCTGTCCTTTCCTTTCTGAGCATAAGTCATTGCAAGTTTGAAGTATGTGTTGTTAACATGATTAATTGAACTCTCTCTCTCTCCTATGAGTATTGGTGAATGTGCTGCACTTTGAAGTGGTTTACATGCAAATAGTTTAGATAAAGACTTAAAACTTTCCTGAGTCTGTCATTATTTAATTTAAAGTATAAAGGTAAGAATGAAGTTATCCTTTTCACCATCAACTAGTTCAACTAATGGTCCATCTACCAGAGGAAATAACTTTTTGATCAGTGAAAGGTTGGTTAGGAAAAGGCATAATCAATCTTGTGGTATGAAATTTAATAAACTTTGACTCCAGTGGTTTACTCAAAGTGTGTGTGTTTATGGGCCCAGGTGAGTATATGGTATTGGAGTATCTGTTGCTGGTATGCCGCTGGATCAGTTTTCTGGTAGCAGAGCTATGGTTATTATTGACTAATTTGGAGATAAATATTAATTTTTGATTATTGATTTATGTTTAACAAAAAGAGTTAGCATCTTGTTTTATGTTGTCTGGAAATTTCCCAGGGAATGAATAACTGGTGGTGATAGAAGCCACACTGCAGTGAGGTTACTCGTCTGTTGGAATAGTACTGAGAAGCTACACAGGGCTGGCAGTGTTAAAATTAGGGACTATTTGGTATAAGAGTTGAGTTTGAGAGATAGCAGAAGGTTCGCTGGTGAAACTTTGGTCTTATATCACCTAGGATTTTTGTCTATATATATTCTTATCTATGCGCAATTCTTGAGCTCACTGCATTCACGACTCTAATGAAGACACAAAGACCTGTCTGAAATTGTAAATTACAAATGTTCGCATGTCTCTATTTATTAACTTGGAATTTATATCAAATTATTGAACTAAAAGAACTTAGAAATGTTGCTATAATGTTGTGATTTCATGATTTATATTGTAAAAATATGTGTTTTTGTGTACCACAGATTGCCGCTGGTTTAAGTGTTGTGTTCTGCCCCACTCCCCCGACGTGAAAGCCCTGATGAAGGTGCGGCCATAAGACTGGGCCAAGAACCGAAACGCGTGTCGGCATTGTTATTTCGATCCTGCTAGTACTACCTTGAGTCTCCGGCTTCTTGCTGAGAAGACTCTTCAGGGTCCCCTTAATGTATCACTCTGGGAATTGATGATGAGGTGGTGTATGAACTGTGTTTTGTGTAACTAGCTGTTTGAATGTGTGAGGAGTTGTAAGTGAAGAGAGGAGATGATGTTGGATGAATGCTGAGAGGGTGATGTGGGGCAAATATGGAGTTTTGTTAAATGTGATTTGTTACCAATTTTATTGGTATGTAATTGCTGATGCACTACCGAAATATACACAAAAATGAAAATAAAAATTTGTATTTATCTACATGTGGTCTGATTAATCATGTGGTGTGACCGTGCTTTGTGGTGAGGTCAATGTTGCGAATCTAAAACCATTGGACTCCTTGTGAGCCGTTAATATGTATCACTGAGAGCAGATCGTTTCTAGTTTGGTTGTTCACTTCTTCCCCTGCTGTCTACTCTGCATCTTGTTCAGGGGGCCTCGTTTTTCATTGGGCAGTTTATCCTGAAACCTGACAGTACAAAATGAGTTCAGAGGTGAAAGCAGGAGTTACTTTAGAAATTAACTGAATGATTAGACAAGGCATTTTAAAGGAAATAATGAGTAGTCCTTGTAATGGGATTTAAAAAGCCTAGTGGAAAATACAGGATAGTGCAGGATTTGAGAAAGATCAATAAAATTGTAGTGCCTTGTTGTCACGTAGTGCCAAATCCAGCAGTGATTCATTATCAGGTATCCTGGAATGCAGGCTGGCTTACAGCAATTGATTTATGCCAAGTATTTCTCTCTATTCCTTTACACCCAGATAGTCAGTACCTTTTTGCCTTTAAGTTTGAAAATTGTATTTTGGCATGGTGCCGAGTTCCTCAAGAGTAGACAGAGAGTCCCTCAATTTTCAATCAGATTTTGAAAAAGTGTCAGGAAACATTAGTCATGCCCAGACATTCAGTCCTAGTACAATATATTGATGATTGTAATGAATGTGACTTTTAACTAATAAGCCACACCTAACCCCTGCACCCCCCTAAAGAGAGGCAAATGTATCACTGCTCCTTTAAATCATACACGTTTGCACAGCACTCCCAAAGTTGAGGCGAAAACCCACCACTCCCAAAGGCGAGGCAAGAAGACAAATTCTGGTGCATTTAAAATGACACACAAATTTATTAATGCAATATTTTAAAAAGACATGCCAAATATATCAGTACATTTAGATTCCCAAATGTCAAATATCTCAAATATACAATTAGAATAAAATGCAGTATATACACAAGTAGCAAAGAATAGAAAATATATACAAGAGAGAGAGAGAAAGTGGTTAGGAACACCTCACCAACTGATTTTGCAACATCCTTGCCAACTCTTTAGAAGGGAAAGTCCTTTTCAACAGCCCAGGAAGGAGTTTGGTCGGGACGCAAGTTCCGTCACCAATCCAAAGCAATACGCCTATCCTGTGGTGAACTTCCATTTGGCCCATGAAAGCTCCCAGCTTTAATACCATTATTCAACACGTAGCTGTCAGGATCTCACCTATATTTCTGCAGGAACGTCATGGATATGAAGAAAACTCTACAACGTCGCCAAATCACCTATTGTATCAAACAATGTCAAAGTAACAATAGTAACACGGGGAAGAAGAGAAACAAACAAGGAAGGACAAGGTTACGCATTGAACCACAGGCTGCGAAAGGACAAGGCAAAAACAAGAAACAACATCTGTTGAAAAATCAAAAATAAAAGGTTAGTATATTGTAGGGTAATTTTATCTCTAAATCTCTCTAATGATGTGTGTAATACATTAAAGTTGCCCTCCTTCATAGAATATGAAATGACTATAGTTCTCAAGCAAATGTCTGGTTCTGGTAAAAGAAAACATAGATAACTATTAGTTGAAGGGAGACTACATAAGGAAAATAATAAGCAAGGCTTTAAGCTAAACCCACCTTAATCACCAAACTCTTGCAGAGATTTATTTTTGAGGAAACAATAATGTCTAATGGCAACTTAGAAATATTCTTAAAATCCAGGCGAATAACTACTGTCCTTCTCTTTTATTCTGCTCGGGCTACGAAAGTCCAATGAGGGGGAGAAGGAACGAATGTCCACAGCACAAGAGACAGCAAATTAGATAAGTATGCTGGAGTGAGATAACTTGAAATAAATAATAGTGTAAGCACTGATACCTTTATGGTAGTAATGCAGCTTTCTGTCTGTTTTTCTATTTCTAAGTTTAGGGGTAGAGGCAACGAGCCGTAGTCAGGAATACCGAGGAGGCGGAGAGACCCAGAAACCATGAACTGCACCACACAGCAGCCCGACGCCGAGAATCTTGAGGAAGCAGGAACAGAACGCCGGGGAGGAGATAGCTGAGATAAAGAGCTTCACTGGACAATAGTAGGATGCTGAGAGCTTCGCCGGACAGCAGCAGGATGCTGAGAGTTTTGCTGGACAATAGCAGGACGCCAAGAGAGTTCCCGACGCCACGGAAGTGATGAGGATTCAGACGGTAGGTCCAAACCAACAACTAGAATGCAAAGCATTGCCGCTTGGGGATCGCTGCACTTTAACCCGTCTGGTCAACATCTGCGCATGCATCCCCCGTACGGCGGCCGTCCCTGATGTTCACGCGCTTCCAATCTGGCAGCCGTGACAGGGACGAAGCTTCTAGATAACCCCACCCCTTTCTCATTGTAAAGAACAAAGCTGGCTAATCCCAGTCTGCGTCAAGGCCAAGTCAAAGGCTGGCCAAGCTCCTGTATTTTGGCTCTGAGGCAGAGTTGTATATTCCTCTCTACTGTTTCTACGTAATGGTGTCTTTGGGCGGCCGACATGGAAGCGTTATTCAGAGAATGGTAAGGTATAAAGACGTCGAAGTGTCGGTGTCGAAGACTGAGAATCTTATTTGAATAAATGGAAACAAAATCGCGATTATTCCCTCTCACATGAGATTGTTTACCAGTACATCTACTCGCCATGGACTATTTGTGAAGCAGCTTTCTTCTTAGAAAAACGAGATTTTGTCTTCTTAGAACCTTTTTGGTATATTGAGAGATTTCTGACTGGAGATCCGGATGGACTCCGCTTTTGGAACCCAAGTTGATGTGCTTTCTTACATTTCAAACTAATGCTGCTTTACTGTTCTTGTGTTCTCTGGGAAGTGAAAACTAGTTAATCTGGAAAGGTCCTGGGGAAGGTGGTTCTAAAATCTTGATCCGACTGAAACGCGCGTTGACCTTGTGTTGAGCCTTTTACCCGGCACTGTGTTTCCGTTCGTGCAAAGGCTTTCTTTTGTCACAGATTACTCGACTGTGTACAGATACTGTATGTTGGTAGTGAGTGTGAAAGTGGATGAGTTGGTGTGATTGAAGTGTGATTGTATTCATTGATTCTTCTCCAGGGTTGTTTATTTTTGCTTGTGCATAATTTTTTCTTATTCCAAAGATTTTTTTTTCATGCATTATACATGTTAAAGAGTCATTGCTCAAAAGAAATGTATTTGTGAGTCTATGAACCAAGATGAACAATGTATAAATGTGTTTTAACAGAAACATATAGAACAATTATTCTTAAAAAAAGAAGAGTTCTTTGACAAAAGAAAAACAATAAGGAATTTATGTCTGAAAAAATATAAAAAAGATATTGCTTTTGATAAAATAAAATAACAATGTGATTATTGGAGTTGTCACTGTTGTGTTCTGATATCTACTGAAATGTATAGGAACAATGTCCAATGAGAAGGTATAACGGTCTGTGAGGGAAATATAGAGTACTGTGTATTCCACAGACACTTCTCACAACATGTTCCAGTTCACTCTGGTCAGTGAGGAGAGAAAAACAAGTGAGGAGCAGAAAGACCTTGAATATGAATCGCTGTGCATGCAGAAGTAAGGCAAAGTCAGAAAGCAAGAAGACATGAGGCCATGTCAAAGCCAATAGTAAGCACTCATAATTCTCACAATCCAAAAAACTTTCAAGCACTGCTGGGCACACAGAAAAAGCTTGAAGCAAGGTAAAGTCAGAAACCAAGATGACATGAGGCCATGTCAAAGCCAATAGTAAGAACTTATAGTATAAATGTACTGTTCCACTTCTAGGCTGCTCTCAATAAAAGACAGCAAGATTACAAGATAGAAGAAGAGCAGGTATATGCAGGACCGTCCTACATTAAGGCTAGGATAAAAGAACATGCTAAAGTCAGTTAAAATGGTGGTAGTTGAAGGTCATTTAAGGGTGCCAAACCACAAGAGTGTCTCTTTTTTCTACATTCCACCCCATGACCTTTGCTTATCACCATTTACATATTTCAAAAACTGAACCTCTCAACTAAAGACACCAGTACTAGTGAAAAGTTGCATTTCTAAAATGCACTTGGAAGCAACAACTCGTGCTGAACTGAAGGCACAAAAACTGCATTTCTTAAATGAAAAACATAAAAACTGCTGAAAAACTATATTTCTTAATTGAAAACACATCTACAAGTGAAAAACCACATTTCATAACTTAAAGACACAAATATAACACTATGAAATCATAAAAGCATGTGATAATCACTTCAAAGCAAGTTTTAACAGAAAACATAGCCATGATTGTAAGACTGCATTTCTTAACTGAAAAACACAATTATGATTGAAGCACTGCATTTCTTAACTAAAAAACATAAACTACAAAACACTGAAATCATAAAAGCATGTAATAATCTTCCAAAGCAAGTAATAACTCAAGCATTTCTAGATATTCAGTAAGAATGACATAAGATAAATGATGCAAGCATATGAACTCAGTAATGCTCCTAATGTCTCAAATGGCTATTACTGGAACTTCTACTGGTGAAGCCGCCAAACTCATATATATGTTGTGCAACAAAAAAAAATCTTTAACTCAAAAAACAAAAATTCTCCAAATGCAGAACATTTTTGTTGTTCATTTTCATTTTAAACAAACAGTCCTTCTGTGTGAAAGATACACAGCCCTCGCATTTTGTCCTAACTTCATGTTTATAAAACAGTCTCAATTGCACCACATTTTTGTTGTTCTGTTTTCTCTTAAAACTAACCCTGGGCGAAGGACTTTGCTACGCCCATGAAGTGGGCGTAGTGTTGCCTACTTCGCCCTTTGCAAAGTAGGCGAAGCAGGCAACACTAGGCCCACTCCTTAGGCGTAGCGAAGTTGCCCGCCACCCGCCTCCCTCCCGCCCTCCCGAACATACCTAATTTTATTTAATGGGCACATAGAAATAAATAAAAATCACTTACCTTGTCCGCGGCATCCCGAGGCTCCCTCTGCTCGTTCACGCCGCCGTCTGCTAAACAATGCGCATGCGCGGGCGGCCGCGCATGCCGATTACTCACGAGAAATGCTTATGCACCTTGTACGGGATGCCCCGGACAAGGTAAGTGACTTTTATTTATTTCTATGTGCCCATTTAATAAAATTAGGTATGTAGGGGAGGGGGGCATGCAGCGCGTAGTGGGCCTACGCGAAGTGCGCAGGTGGGCGTAGTTTCTCGCCCACTTTGTGTAGCTTCGCGTAGCCCCACTACGCACACTACGCCCAGGGTTACTTAAAACACACAGGCAGTTTATCGGTCAGTTTATCAGTTTTGGCAAAGTAGGTCCCCATCTGGTTCGTTGAGACACAGGATGTCAGCTTCCACTGTCCGTTGATCACTCCAGGCTTTAGAGGAGAGAAAGGGGGTGGGGAAGGAAGGGCAGGGGAGGGGTCCCATCCATAGGGGGACACAGGCAAAGACATCAGGCACACCAACACGTTGCAGTATGATGACCTGGAAAAGAAACAAGCATCACTCTTCTTGCAAGAAACGTTTTTCAAAAAGCGCACATTTTTCCTGTTCCAGTTTTGCATTTCTAAAGGCACAATATTTTCATTCCTGTCTGCACGGTTCACTGCTGGCTCTGGGAAATTGTCTAAGAATTCTAACCACGCTGTAGCCTCTGAACTCTTGGTATTGGAGTGAAACTCTCTTTTTCCCTGCACAGTAAGAAGGGCTGGGGCAGACTCCTTCCTGGATATTTCTCCACTCACCGCTGGATACGTGCTCCCTTTATAAATTGGCAGAAGCCCAAGACAATCCATCTGCTCTGGTAATTTTCCTCTACCTAGCTGACCTCTTGTCAGGCATGATGACAAACAGGATATTGCAACATCACAGTTTTAATCAAATCTAGGGGAATGTGTATCCCTCTACTCTCTGCCCATCTTCTAGTAATCTGTTCTCCAAAGTGTCCGCACTTCTGATGTGCCCACTTCGAAATCTCAACCAGGTCAGAATCCTGCGTTGCCACTTCGGCCTCTGAAATCTTAGCTTTTTCATCTGTGAGGGAATTGAAGCAGCGGTCAAGTAAGTTAGTGGAGCAATGAGCATCTACATGATACATGGTAACTGTACTTTGTGTCAACATGGTCCAAATCTCTTTCCACAATTCTTTGCCCCACACTTCCTCTGCATTTATCATCCAATTATGAGCATGCCACGTGGAAAGCCAAGTTGCTAACCCATTTGCAGTGGACCATGAATCAGTGTATGTATGACATGTTCTTGGCAATTCTTGTTTCAAAGCTTGATACATAGCATATAATTCTGCCAACTGATAACTTATTCCTTCTCCAGTAGAGGTCAACAATTTCTGAGTCACAGGATTGTATTACACTGCCTTCCAGTGCCTCTTAGCCCCTACATACCTGGCTGCACCATCAGTATACCACACATGTTTCTTGTCCTCCACAGACAATTCACTAAATGGCTTACCCCACTTTACAGGAGACTCCTGTATTTCAGGTACATCCTGCAACACCTCTGTCTCTCCCATTGGTGCCTGCGCCACCGGCTCATGCAACACCGCAGTGCCTTTGGGACCTACTTGAGGTCTAGCCTGTATATACCACTTCCAGATTATGCTAGCTTCCTGCGCATGTCAATTTTTGTGATTCTCGGGTGAACTCATCACCCACTGTATTATTTGAATTTCAGGTCTCAAAATTACATCATGCTCTAGGGTCAATTGCTCAGCATCCACCAGAGCCCAATAGCATGCAAGCAACTGTTTTTCAAATAGGGTGTACCTCTCTCCAGCATCTGGCAATCTCTGTCCAAAACCCTAAAGGTACTTTCGTTCTTCCCAGTTTCTGCCACTAACTCCAATTAGCATATGGTCCTTGTACTGTCACATTCAGCTCAACATCCCACTCCCGTACTGGCCACACATCCAAAGCATGCTGTATAGCCTCTTTTGCTAATTCAAATGCAATCTGTTGTTGTTCTCCCCACTCAAATGTATTTTTCTTTCGCATAAATTTGTACAAAGGGGCCAACATCTGACTCAAGTGAGGGATGTGCTGTCTCCAAAAATCAAATAAACCAATGAACCTCTAGGCTTTCTTTCTGTGTTGGGGCACTGCAAATTCTCTGATCTTTTGTTTCACTTAGGGCACCACTTCTCTGTGCCCCTGATGCCACTGAATACCCAAAAACTTTACACTTTGAGAGGTTCCTTGTAATTTGGCGGGATTTATCTCCCATCGCTGGCTCTACAAATGCTCCACAATCCTGTCTAACTGGGTCTGCACTTGTGCATCCTGTCACTTAGAAATCGTAGTTATGAGTGAATCCAGGGGGATATGGATCCCTTCATTTTCTGGCCACCTGTTTGTATAGTCTTTATCTCCTAGGTGCTCGTATTTAGTTATGCACACCAAATCTGAATCATTTGTCACCACCTCTGTCTCCAAGATTTTAGCCTTTTCACCTGTTAGGAAATTAAATGTTCTGTCATGCACAGTAGCTGCGCTTTGCAGTACAATCTGCCACTTCATGTATCAAACTCCACCCCTGGACTTTCTCTTGAGACTTGCCCAAACTGTTTATGCAAAACTGCAGTCTCTGTCTGTATACACCATTTTATTACGTTGGCTTTCTCCACTGATAAATCACATTGTGTCTAACTATCATCTGCCCAGTGTCTTTCAATGCGCAAAAACACAAAAGCATCTGTATTTGTTCAGCGTTAAGAAATGTTACAGTCCACAACTTTAAAAGCATACTTTTTTTCCCCTGTTTTTCAAAATAATTAAAATCTTAGACTGCTCCTGAACTGGCACATCAAATTCACTGTCTCTTTGCTGAACTGACCACATTTTAAAAACATTCTGCACAGTCTGCTGTGCAGAGTCAAAAGCACATTGCTGCATTTCTTTTTTCAAAATAGTGTTTTACCATGTACAGCAAAATTCATCCTTCACTGCCATGTCTGATTTATACCTGGAAACAGCGATCGTTAAGTCTAAAAAACTGGTCTGTTCATTTTCCTGCACATTCCTTTCTGGCTGAGTTACATTCTAAAAAGAATTAATTAAGACCATCTGGTAGGCCGGGAGATTAACTGGCATGTTCTCTAACTTCACATTTTTCACATATGACTCATCACTGGTCAAAGCAAACGGCGTCGGAGCCTGGCACATGCTTAATTCTGTTTTCAAAAACTTATTTTCAAGTTGAACATCAGCCAACTCTCTTCTCAGCTCACTACATTCTTGTTCTAAATGCTCAAATTTGTGATACATGCTAAACAAAGTATTTAATATGACACCACTGTTACTGTCTGAAATACCAAATTGTTTTCCTTCATTGAGAGCTCCCTCTGAAATACCTCAATTGACATCTGGGACTCTGAAAACAATTTAGAAAGCATTTTCCCCTTTAAAATTCAAAGTTCGAATCCTGTGAAAGTGACGCCAAGAAGTAATGAGACTTCTCACCAATAAGCCACACCCAACCCCTGCACTCCCCTAAAGAGAGGCAAATGTATCACTGCTCCTTTAAATCATACACGTTTGCACAGCACTCCCAAAGGTGAGGTGAAAACCCAGCACTCTCAAAGGCGAGGCAAGAAGACAAATTCTGGCACATTTAAAATGACACAAAAATGTAATAATGCAATATTTTAAAAAGACAGGCCAAATCTATCAGTAAATGCAGATTCCCAAATGTCAAATGACTCAAATATACAATTAAAATAAAATGCAGTATGTACACAAGTACAAAGAATAGAAAATATATACAAGAGAGAGAGTGGTTAGGAACACCTCACCAACTGATTCTGCAACATCCTTAGCAACTCTTTAGCTGGGGACGTAATTTTCAACAGCCCAGGAAGGAGTTCGATGTGACCCAAGTTTCATCACCAATCCACAGCAATACGTCTATTCTGTGGTGTCCCACGAAAGCACCCAGCTTCCGCCCCTTTCTCATTGGAAAGAACCGCGCTGGCTGGTACCAGTCTGCATCAAGGCCAAGACGGAGGCTGGCCAAGCTCCCGTATTTTGGCTCTAAGGCAGAGATTTACATGCCACAGACCCTTCTCACAACATGTTCCAGTGCACTCTGGTCAGTGAGGAGCAACAAACAAGTGAGGAGTAGAAAAACCTAGAATATGAATTGCTGTGCATGCAAAGTAAGGCAAAGTCAGAAAGCAAAAAGACATATGGCCACGTCAAAGCCAATAGTAAGTACTCATAATTCTCACAACCCAAACAACTTGCAAGCACTGATGGGCACACAGAAAAGTTTGAAGCAAGGTAAAGTCAGAAAGCAAGATGACATGAGGCCATGTCAAAGCCAATAGTAAGCACTTATAGAATAAATGTACTGTTCTACTCCGTGGCAGCTCTCACTAAAAGACAGCAAGATTACAGGACAGAAGAAGAGCAGGCATATGCAGGACCATCCTACATTAAAGCTAGGATAAAATAACACGCTAAAGTCAGTTAAAATGGGGAAACCTTTCAGCAGAGAAAATCGAGCAGAGAGGCAGAACGGCTAATACGGGAGAAACCTAAATCACTGCCTGGGTGTAACAGAGCCGCCGGGACATCCCGCCCGCCTCCCGCCGCCCACTCGCTGTTTCCAGCTTGCGAGTGGTGCCACTGAGTGGAGCGCAAGGGCGGGAAACTACATTTCCCAGCAGCCCATGCGGGCATTGACAACGGGAAAGGCACCAGGAGGCGCACATAAACGGCGACAGCACCGCCTCACGGGACGCCCGGCGAAGGCCGGGCAAAGGGCGGGCCCTCTGTAGCCCTCAGGAGCCGAAGGAGGCCGGGCTGGGCCTACCCATTGACATTTCCACACTCAAAGGTACCAAGACATTTTCATTCTCTTCCCTCGTTATGTTCTTCCCTTTGTCAGTTTACTAGTTACATCTAATTATTTCGGAACCATATCCTAATATTATCCTGCTTATCCTTGCCTTGGTCACACGCACTTCTGCATTATGGTTTTAACCAGCACAAAAGACCTCAGCTCTGCCAAAAAGGGACTCTGGACAACTTCGTGTATAGGATTCCCTCGGATACTGTAAGGGAGACCAAGCTTGCCGAACGCCGAGCTGAGCGAAGGTGCTCAATCGAACAGAATAAACACAAGCGCACCTCGCCAGTGAAGCCTCAGATAGAAATCACATTACACAGCAGTGGTCTTGCTGAAAATGAGGACGCGGATACAACTATTAACAGTATTAATAGTATCCCTATACCTATTCTCCTACGAGATGTCACTTCCACTCCTGACATAGACAGTATACCACATAGTTCAGTCCCATTATATCATTCCAACCCACTATCAGAGATTGAACTTATTCCTGACACACCTTTACCTGTAGTAAAGACCACACGTAAAAATCTGAAAAGCTCTAAAAAGTCCAGAGCACAAGGCTCACCTCCGAGGAAACGTAGGAAAAAAGGGAACAACTCGTATAAGAAAAAACCTACCCATACAGATCTCGGTAAACCTGATAAATCCCACACACCGAGTATCGCGGCGAAACATGACCTAGGAACTACCCCACCACGCTTAACACCAGAAACCCCCTCTAAGGATCTAATAGGATCAATAGAACATCTAATTAGAGCATCCACACTCCCAATAATAGAAAGACTTAAAAGAATAGAAGCTAGGCTCCGTTCCTTAGAGTAAAAACAAGCGGCATGCACAGAGTTACATACCCGTACTTCTACGTCGGTAACAGATAACCCACCCATGGTATTGTCTGTAAATCGCACACACCTAAACGACCCAGTTAACAAAGGGATAGACAAAGCGAATCCACCTAGACCAGATACTGGCAAAATAACACACCAGGCCAAACAACATGCAGCCAGAGAGGCTTCAAAGGTAAAAGCAACTCTTAATCAGGGAAAGACACAAAATAAGCATGACAAAAATACCTCAGAAGGTCCATCAAAGCCACAGGGGCGTCAAGTCGAACTGCTACCGGAAGCAGTTCCACTAGTAGTGGTTTTAACAGGAGTACCAATGCTAGAAGAAGGAAAGAGGGAAAATCACTCTCAATTAAAAAATAAAACTACATACTGGCTTAGACAGAACCGCCCTCTCCCTCCAAACTTAAATGGTGAGATACTGCATGTCCGGCGCCTCTCATGGCTAGGTGCCAGGAAAAAGGATAAAATGGGAGACAAAATTGTCATTAACTTCAGAGACCATAGAACAGTAAGTCACATCCTAAACTGGCTCCCTGAAAAGGAGAAAACGTCCATCTTACCGTGTGACCTGACCTATTTCTACCCAAGGTCTTTATTGGTGCCTCCGCCCAACTCTAGAAAATATAATCTTAGAACTAGTAAGTACTTTCAGGTTAATCATCCCATTCTCCTTCAAAATCGCTATGCGACTTTTTCTGGACTTGAAGGAGTCGATTGACTCCATCACAGTCCAACATCACATGTAAGACCAAATAGCACTACAACTCCCTTTTTCAAACATACTGGGACCAATCCCGGATCATTCCCCCAATAGAGCCAGACAAAACAAAATGAGCCCCAGGCTACCATCAAAGACTCTGCCACTAGCATTACTCCCACCAGTCAAGCCTCTCCCACAACTAGTCCCTCTCAAGACCTAAAAACTATTCAAACAAACATGGGAAAGAGGAAACCTAAAGAGAGAGAATCCAGGTCTTCCCTCCTGGTTTCATTTTGGAACATAGCAGGGCAACGCACACAAATTCTACTCGAAGAATGGATGACATTTATCTCCAACTTCGACATCATCGCACTACAAGAAACATGGTTACTTGACCCCATACATGTAACGGGTTTCAAGACCAATTTCTCATCAGCAACACCCTTGTTCTCTGGACGAGCAAAGGGAGGTTTAACCATCTACATTTCCAACATTCTTGCAGCGATGGAAATAGAAATTATAAAACTCGAGTGTAGCTACCAGATCCTCGCCCTTACCCTAAACAACAGAGATAAGTTCCTGATAGTGAACTATTATAATAATCTCCCAGAGAAAGAGGCAATGATCCTGGTATCCTCGATCTGTTCCACTATTCAAACCCTCACAGAGAAGACCAAAACGGAAATAGTGGTAATCTGGGGAGGGGACTTTAATTTGGGCCCATGTACAGCTGGCAATAACAACACATGTGGCATTCTTGATGAATGGGAAAATCCCATATCCCACTTTAGGCACAGCACACTTGGAAGCCAACTTAACGAAATCATGTTTGGGTTAAACCTTGTCCAAGCAAATAATCTCAGCAACGATAGGGCAACATTGGCCCCTACTTTTCATGGTCAGGGCTATTTAACAACAATAGACTACATTTTGGTCTCAAACGGGACGAGGATAAGGGACACATCATTTATAAGACACTTCAGTGCACTCAGTGATCACTATCCCTTAAGTATTTCATGCCCATTAGTCTGTCATTCCAAAATTGACCCTGGTACCATCCTAGATCAAAATACTTTAACGCTGAATAGATTAAACGGCTATGCCCTGAAGTGGGGGAAAGTAGACCCGCAGGAGATAACCACTCAAGTGGTCAAAAATGCCCTTCCTCATATATTGAAATGCCTCAATCCTGATACGACAGATGAGGTAACCATCTTAAATTTTGACAGGATCATCAAAATTATTAATGTGGCTTTATGGAGGGAACTTAAACATAAACCCAAACCAAAAAAAGGTTGGTTTAACCAGGAATGTGCTATGACATACCAAGACCTAAAAACCGCATTAAGGAAAGAGGTGAGAAGCTTATCAGAAATAAGAGATCTTAGGCACAAATATAATACTGCTGTAAAGAACAGGAAAAAGGAGCTAAAGTCACTTCTTTGGGCACAACTACACGAAAGCTGCGCCCTTAAAAACTCAGCGGCTTTCTGGCAAGTCATCAAGTTCCCCTTCCTAGTAAATAACACAGATCACCCCAAAATAGACGTGGTAATAGATGAAAAGGAGTGGGTCCATCATTTTTCCAAGATATTCACGATAAACCCAAATGATCACACGTGCCACGATCACTTCACCCAGAACACTCTACTGACTGATAAATCTGATAATCCGTACCTGATTGATTTAAAGTGCTCAATGAAACAAGTTGATCTGGCCCTACGTGCAAGTAAAAACGGTAAAGCACCGGGTCCAGACGGTGTCCCCATTGACCTCTTTAAAGCTCGGACGGACATTTGGACCCCACTTTTAACCAGAGTACTCAACGCAACATGTACTATAGGTCTCCCCCCTTCATGGTCCAAATCCATATTAGTACCCATCTTCAAAAAAGGAGATAGGGAGTCGGTAACCTGCTACCGTCCCATCTCACTCCTGGATTCGTTGGGAAAGGTGGCAGGACGACTAATACTTGAACGACTACAGGATTGGGTGGACAATGGCAGTATCATCTCGGACCTGCAGTATGGTTTCCGCCAAGGTATGGGGACCATAGAGCAGGCTCTGAATTTGACACTATTAATAGATAAATATGTACACATCAAAAGGGGAGACATGTATATGGTCTATGTGGACTTATCGTCCGCGTTCGACTGCGTGTCCCACTCGAAACTCTGGACTTTATTGAGTGATATGGGTGTCCCTCAAAACCTGCTCAAGATTCTAAGGGAACTCTATTTTAATGCCACAGCTAGAGTTCGTTATGGGGTGAATGGGGAACTAACAAGGGAATTCGCCGTAGAAAAGGGAGTTAGGCAAGGATGTGTCCTGGCTCCCCTTCTCTTCACTCTTTATGCTAACGGCCTGGAGGAGGCGATGATTAGGGGAGCCCATGACCTTCCTATGGTGAATGGCCGGCCAATACCAGCGCTCCTCTATGCGGATGACGCTGTCATCCTAGCCCGCACCCCCCTAGAATTACAGAAGAGCGTGGACAGATATTCGGCCTTCATGGCAGGGCTCGACATGAAAATCAACACTAGTAAAACTTTCGTCATGAGGGCAGGCACAGGCCTCAAACAAAAAATGAAGGACATCCATTTATATGTGCAAAAACTAGAGACAACACAAAGCTACTCGTACCTGGGCGTAGCGATAGACAACAAATTGGCATGGAACATAGCCGTAGAAACTAGAAAATTACTTTTTCTAAGAACCACAGCAGCTCTAGTTAATTTCTCTAGAAAGCTAGGCAAGAGACCTCCCTGTGAATTACTCAAGATTTACAAAGCCAAATGTCTATCCGTGGCCCTCTATGGAGCCGGGCTCTGGGGGTATGTGCCGCTATTTGAAATCCAGAAAGTGGAAAACTCCTTTCTGAAGTACCTTCTGGCGGTCCCGAGGAGCACGGGAGCCATGGCTTGCCACATAGAGTTGGGTTTGCCACATGTCAATGACTTAGCAAAAGTCGAACCAATACTGCTATGGCATAGAATTTGGAGGTCCGACAAAGCGACATTCACCCAGTCTACTCTTACAGACTGCCTTGCACTGGAAAAGGCCCATAACTCTAGGTGGCTGTCCTATATCAAGAAGTCTTTGTACGACCTAGGATGGGCAAAGTACTATCATGACCCTCTCTCAATGTCTGAAGTTCCCAGAAAGGCACTAAAAATGAAATGCTTATCCCATCTAGAGGAACTGAGACTAGCGAAGGAGGCAACGAAACCTTCAGTCGCACATATCCTACAAATACAAATGACTGCCTCCATTCAGCCATTCCTTACATTTAACACCTCAGGCTACGAGAGATATCTTCTGGTAAGGTTCAGGCTGAATTTATTTCACCGATTGGTTTCATTCCCAAACAGAAATAACTGGGCCAAAGTCCTCCAGCCGTGTCCGTGTAATGATACCTCCATACAATCAACGATGCACACAATTCTCTTCTGCAAATATTTCCATGACATCAGAAAAAAGTGGTTGGTCCCACTATTAAAACAAACTGGACATAGACAATGCTGCTTAGCATTTCTATACCTGCAGCAGATGGAAGGAGAGAGGACAACTTATCTTGTCGCAAACTTTTTGAAATGCACGGTTAGACACAGAGCGTTTTTAGTCTAATCATCTGTTAATTAACAACGAGTCAACTATTGAACTTTTAGCGAACTTTTAAAAGTATTAATCAAGTTTTAAAATTTAAAAGTGAGAAGCCACATGAGTAGGCTCGTATTTTTAACATAGATTAATAGTACTATTTTTTAACCGAGTTTTATACTGACAAGAACTTATATGTTTGTTCTTTTTATTTGTACATATTGAATTCATTGTAAATGAAATGTACTGTTTTATGATTGCTGTTCGCTTTTTATGATTTATATTCTAAATCGAAATAAAGCTCAATTGACTTGACTTGACAGTTAAAATTGTGGTAGTTGAAGGTGGTGCCAAACCACAAGAGTGGCTCTTTTACTACAATGACCTACTTTTGTATGGCGTTTTAGGATCCAAACGAAATTTACCGATTCATGCCCTTATATAGGTACATTTCGTGTTGCCCTTATATAGGCATAGAAATCATAACCATATTTAGACATAGCCCATGCAGTCCAAATACAGGCATGGCTACTTCCACTCGTTCCAAAAAGCCAAAACGATTTCTTGGAAAACTCGGCATAAGCAGCCAGGGACATCCCCTTGCTTGCATAGTGATTTGTCCAAGAATTCATGGAGTTTTCAAAGAGCTTTCATTCCCTTGGGGTTCTTTGATGACGTTAGTATGCCAGACTTTACTTCAAACTAGGCACCTTCCAGGGTATTAATATGCCTACACTTGCCCTAGCAAACATATGGTGGTTCGGAGCAGCTCCACTATCTAATTGCCTGACGCAGCTCACTACAGTTAACTGCTGAAGGAAGCAGACCCTCCAGCTGACGCACTGATCGAGAAGCTGTCCTTTCTCTCGCTGAGAATCCAGCTCCAGTGTTTCCAAGCTCCCCTCACGGTGTGTTGGGAAATCGAGTCCTGAGACAGAGATACAAGACCTCCTTCATTCTAAAACCAAGGTACGGAGCTGTTTAGACCTAAAGAAAAATCTTGGATAGATTCTTGGCAAAGAACTAAACCTATGCTACACCACACTTACTTCTTCTCTCGTACTAGGCTTAGGTTTGGTACATCGGATTAGGCATATTTTAGAAACTCCAGTTTTTGTATGTATTTATCTATGGTTTAGAAACCATACAATGCTTTTACAGTATTATTTTATAATACTCTTTTTGTGGTACGCATTATACTTTACAGCCAGTATTACGATTGTAGCAGTTCACTTTACTCGCATGAGAAAGAAGACTGTTCAATAAATCCCTTTTATTGAAAACGCCCGCCTCTCTATTTTCTCTGCACCTCTGATGAAACGAGGCATGCACGATTGACTGGGGTAAAATATCTATCTATTGTTTCCACGACTCTGAAGATACGTATTCTCGGGGAAACAAAGTTGTCATGTTTATGAGGTTGTCAGAAACGAATCCCTTCTTGTTTATTCGAGAAAGTTTCTAGTGACCTCTGAGTTAGCTGGCACTCACAATTAACTCTAATATATTCGATAGAGACCTAGTGGACCTAAGTCTTACATCAAATCTATTCAATATATTATTCTAATGCGCAGAGCCTATTTGGAATATAGGAACTACACTACAGTACTAGTGGCATCAAAATCATGAGAAGATTGTGTTACAGATTTTATTGCATTACTGTGTCACCAGAAAAGTTAAAAAAATTTCGAACAGAAGTTAGATATTTAGGCCATAAAATTAAAAGAGGAGTGAGAAAAGTGACCCCAGAAAGAATTAAAATGATCAAGCAAATGCAGTTCCGTAAACGCAAAGAGAGAAAGAATGTTTCTCTGAGGGGTTGGATATTGTCGAGTTTACACTATTTTTCTGTGAGAGAGAGTTGTGAACTATCAGTCCTGATTCAAAGGCATGGATTAAGCCGACATCCAGTGCCATACTTTTCTGCTACTTTGAATCCTGTGGCTTCAGCCTTACCTGGCTGCTTAAAAGCAGTAGCTGCTACTTGGATGTAGCAGAGTGAGTCAATTCTGATGGGACATCCAGTTAAAGTCTATGTCCCACATTCAGTCAAGATCCTTTTAACAAGAACTCAAACACAGCACCTTACCCCTAGTCGGATGACTAAGTATGAAAGCAGAGAATGGAGCAGGGAATGTTACAGTAATCAGGTGTCCAATGGTAAATCCAGCCACACTATTACCAGACCCATGCTGTGAAGAAGTGAAAGATGAAGTGGATCATGATTGGTTGGATGTGACTGAGATGTGCACCAAGCCCGTCCTGATATAAAAGAAGAAACTCTGAAAGACCCAGATAAATGAATTATTTGTAGATTGCTCATGTTAAAGATGGGAGGGAGGAGGACTCAGTGCAGCGTATGCTGCATGCAAAGTATCTGGGGTTGTTGACGCATCCTGTTTACCGAGAGTCAAGTCTGCACAAGTAGCCCGATGGTGGCCTTAACAAAGGCATGGAAAATTGGGAAAAATTGGAAAATAACCATATTCACAGTCAGTCAAAATCAGCTTTATTCGGTGCAATTAGAATCACCATAAAAGCATGTACATACAAGACAAACTAAGGTATTGAGCATCATAATAATACTACATCGATAAAATGGCATATACAATTACTTCTGCGTCTAAGATACATAAAATACATAGTACCAATAATGAAACATCCATAAGGGGTTAGGGCCCTAACGAGATAATTCAAATCAGTTAATGTAACTTGTGATCATAAATACAAATTGATGTATATAAAAATATTTAAGATTGAAAATATTTCTAAAAATCATCTTCCAAATTTTTGTATAACAATGCATCAAGCTGTGTATCTTTTTCTAATTGCAGACCGCACATATCTGGTGACAAAACTTACAATTTTCATACTTTTCAAGTTACAAATAAAGTTAAAAGCTTGTTTATAATTTAAAATCCTGTTTGATACAAAAAGTGGCTTTAAAAATGCTTCCCTGATATCCTTGTAAAAACTACAAAATAACATAAAATGCAGCGTAGATTGGTGAGTTTTTCCATCACCAGGTCAATTCGGTAATTTGTGATACCATTTTTCCGTATTTGGGAATGATACTAAAAAGTGCAATGTGCCCACCCTTAGGCTAGTTAAATAAAATCTATTTTGGATGTTGCCTACCAACACTAAATAGGATTGTGGACCCTTCATTATTGGACATTCGCAGTAGGCAACAACGCTATTTTTTAGGATAGTGACCCTGTACCTTTCTGTTTCTATAACGTTTAAATATCAAAGCTTTAGGTCTCTTTTACTAAGCTCCGTTATTGATGTTGGGTCCATTTTATTAACGTCTACATTGCAACATTTTAATAAATTAAAAATATGTTCCAGCCATGGTATTTTCTTGCTGCGATCCAGGGTTAAACAGTGCATTATTAGATCTTTAGTAAATTTAGTTTCTTCTTTAGCCCATAACCCTCACCAGAGGGTCAACCCAGCTAAGTTTATCCAATCACTTAATTTCCTTATGTACAATGAAATTCGCAGTAGATCTAGGTACTACCAATAATCTTTTAAGGAAATTGTTTTCCAGAGTTTGTAGGGAGGTTATATTCGCTCGTCCCCATATTGCTGCCCCTGAACAAACCCCTGAAACACATTTAATTCGATATAATGCTAAGATTACTCATATTGGGTTATTTCCTAGCTTTGCCGAAATTCAAAAAATACTCTCTGTGCTTCTTAAAAATTTCATATTACACAGTTCAATATGAGTATTCCATAAGCCTTTCCTGTTAAAAAGCATTCCCAGATATGAAAAAGTTAAAACCCTGTCAACATGGGACCTGCCTACATGATGCCATCTAGACTTTAGTCTGGTACTCCCGCATGTGATGACAAATGTTTTCTTTAGGTTTAGCTGTAAATCTGTATTAGTCATGTATGATGCAAAATTTTCTATAAGGAGTTGCAATCCATTTTCTGTTCTAGACATTAACACTGCATCGTCTGCATATATTAAAACAGGCGTAGGACATATTCCTATTTTTGGGGCATCTGCATTTACTTTTTTTTTTAAAGAGTCGATATTATTGATATAAAGGGAAAATAAAAGTGGCGCTAACACACACCCTAATCTTATACCACGCATTACTCTAAAGAACAATGTACATTCTCCCATTTTCCCAAAAAGAAATTTGGAAGTTAAAAGGATATAAATCTGGGAGAGGTATACTATTATGTCTATCAGTGCCCCTAGATCTTTCAATATTTGCCATAAGTTGTGGTGATTGACTAAATCAAAAGAGCTTGTAAGATCAACAAAACCCCTTCCTTTCCTGATGTATAAATCCCTATTAATAAATCTAAGTTCAAACATTGCTCTACTGTCTCTATACCCCTTCTGAACCCAATACGGGCCTCTGTTAGGATATTTTGCTCACTAACCCAAGTTTCAAGCTTTTCTAAAATTATGCGGCCCATCACTTTCGAGGAGGAATCCAGAAGGGATATCGGGTGATAGCAACTTCCTTTCCCTTTGTCGCCTTTTTTAAAAATCAGTCCATGTAACAGGTATGGTTCCCCCTACAAATTGCATTAAAAACGTTCAATAAAATGGGTATCCAGAAATCCATATTATTTCTATAAACATCAATTGGTACTCAATCTGTACCCGCTGCTTTACCATTTGCACTTTTATATAGTGCTAATTTAATTTCGTCTTGACTTATTGGTGCAATACCTGTTGGCTTAGCTTGTATAAAGTCACCAGTTTTTGTATCAGCTATACTTATGGCTTCAGGATTAAAAATACTTTCAAAATGGGATACCCATTCTTCAGGGGCTATTACAGTATCAATTTGAACTGCATTGTTCTTTTTGAAAAAAGGGTGGGCAATTGTTTTCCAAAAAAGAGCTTGGTCATTTACCTCAGCGGCTTTAATTAACTTCTCCCAGGCCTTCTCACGTATCTCCCTTTTCCTTTTAATCAAGGAGTTTTTATAGCCTTTCCTCACCATTCTGATTCTAGCACTATTCCTAGGTATTTTTTCAATGCCAATTTTAGTTCTCCATTCAGCCTTGAACATTCATAACTGAACCATCTTGGGTTATGATCATATGTTTTCTTCCTACTCTTAACTGTGAAATCGGCTGCAATTATAGATGTAATATTTCAAAAAACTGTTATTATTGCCGAATCAGGGGAGGAACTGTTGGAGGGAGGTTTGGAAACAGAAGCGAGGAGGCCATATCGGATTTATACGGTGAGGTTTATTGAGGTTAGGGAGCAAATTAACGATAATATGGAGGTAGAACGGAAAAGAAAGTCTATTGCGTCAGCACTGAAATTTAGAAATAAGTGGTCGTTGTGGCAGGTTCCAGTGGGAGTAGTAGTCTTTTCAAGTGATGGGGTCTGCTTTAGTCCGGTGAGGTTGGTCGGGTCCCGAAGTCTCGACGCACACTCTGCCGCAACCCTCCTAGGTTGCGGCCACTCTTCAGCCTCCTCCGGGATCTACCAGTCCTCGGACCACTCTTCGGGGTCTTCCGGGGCTCTGTCCCCTCCGTCACCACCTCTGTTCTCCGCTTGGATCTCTGGATTCTCTTCCGTGTCTTCCTCCGATTCGCCAGCGCTTCCTCTGCTTTGCCGCGTTCTCCGGTCAGCAGCTGACAAACTTGACGCACTTCCTTCTTCCTTTTTTAGCCACTCTTGTGCAGCGTCCGTCCTTCCTGATTAGACATCCTGAATTTACATTCCGCCCTTCCCGGGTTGGACCGCTTCCGGGTTATCCTCGCCGAGCTGTGTTTTGGAGGAAAAGCCTTTGGTTACTGGGGAAGTCCGATCAATGCTTTCATGGTTCTCATCCTGATGTAAACGGTAAGGCATCCAGGTTTTTTTTAGACCGGTCGTCTCTTTAGCGGGGAAAGTATTCGCGGGGGCTTCCTCACATCCCCCTTCCCTAGCATTCTTGTTCTCAAGAAAGGGGTCTGAAGAGTATCGGGATAAATAGTCCACATTGGCCTGGTCTTTCCCTTTTCGGTGATGCACCGTATATCAGAAGTGATGAGAACCAATGCAAGTTGTGTCCTTTGTTGCTGGACAACCATTCTAGGGGAATGGGTGAATTTAGCGAATTAGCGATCCGCGAATTTGCAGATTTGCGAATTTGCAATCTGCAAAATTCGCGAATTCACGCGAATTTGCGGATTCTTTATTTTTGCGTGTTCGCGGGGAACTTTGGGTATTCGCGGGGCGCTTTCCGTGTTCACGGGGTTATTTTTTTGCCTGGTTCATCACTGCTACCCTCTCGTTTTCTATGCCCTTCTGCCCTCTGTACCACTTGTTTTTGTGCCTTTCTGCCCTCTGCCCCACTCTTGTTTGTGCACTTTTGCCCTCTGCCCCACTGGTTTCTGTGCCCTTCTGCCCTCTGCCTAACTCATGCCCTCTGTCCCACTTTGTGCCCTTCTGCCCTCAGCCATAAATCAGCTTTAACAGGAAGAACTAATAGATAAAGTATAGCAGGTGCTTGAGTTGAAGGTCAAATTAAGTTACACAGTCATTAATCACCCCAAGTTTGGGGTGAATAATTATTGTGTAACTGAATTTGAGATTCAACTCTAGCACCTGCTTTACTTTATCTATTAGTGCTTCCTGTTGAAGCAGACTTTTTGTAACTATTTTAGAGGCTCTGGCAGCTTGCCGGCGCCATTCTAAAATAGTTACAAAAAGTCAGCTTGAACTTTTGACCCAATGCGTTCCGCTCGCGGATTTTGCAGGAAATTCGCGAATCTCGCGGGTTGCGGATTTACCGAAAATCCGCGAGCGTAACGGATTTTCCGCCCATGCTTAGTGGTCAGTAAAAAGATGGAATTCCCGACTGTCCAGATAATAACGGAGATAATCAACAGCCCACTTGATGGCCAGGGCTTCCTTTTCAATAGCCGCGTATCTGGATTCTCTAGGAAACAGTCTGCAGCTTATAAAAAGGAAGGGTTGTTCCATTTGATTGTCATCTAGTTGTGATACTGCGGCTTCGAGGCCTCTGTCAGAGGCGTCGGTCTGGAGTAGGAAGGGCTTTTCATAATTAGGGCTCAATAAAAAGGTTCGGAGGTGATGTAATGTTTTAGATGTCGAAAGGACTGGAGGGCACTTGGGGGGGGATTCTTGAGTTGTTTTTCTGTTTGTTCGGATTTTTTTAATAAATCAGAGGTGAAGCAATTTTGGAAAAACAAGGAATAAATCTCCTGTAATATCCAAGCAGACCGAAAAGGGCCCGGAGGTCTTTCTTTGTTCGAGGAAACGGGATTTGGGTAATTGCTTCCACTTTCTCGTCTTGTGGTCGGATACCCTCATCTCCCAAAAGGTACCCTAAATACTTAACGGTGTTGGCGGTCAAGTGACTCTTGGTGGTGTTGATGATGAGTCCTGCCTTGCCTAGTGTGTGAATAACCTGTCTTAAGTGCAGGAGGTGTTCCTTCCATGTGTTACTGTAGATGATTATGTCATCCAGATATGCTGCTGAGTATTCTCTGTGGGGTTGTAACACCAAGTTCATGAGGCGCTGAAAGGTAGCGGGTGCCCCATGGAGCCCAAAGGGTAATACCTTGAAGTGGAACGGACCTTTAGGTGAACAAAAGTCTGTCTTCTCTCTGTCCTAATTTCTCATGGGCACCTGCCAGTAGCCTTTACAAAGATATAATGTACTGATGTATCGGGGTTTACCCAGGCTTTCGATCATTTCATCGACTCTAGGGAGGGGATACGCATCAAACTGGGATATCTTGTTTACCTCCCTAAAGTCGATGCAGAAGCGGATAGATCCGTTGGGTTTTGGTACGATTACTATAGGGGAGCACCACTCGCTTTTAGAGGGCTCTATTACCCCTAACTGAAGCATCTGGAGGACCTCGTTATCAATGGCTTCTCAACCAGCCTCAGGGATGTTATGGATCTCATGTTCTGCCAGGGATGTTTTACCCGGTATCAGAGAGAAAACCTCATGAACTGGAAGTAGGACCTCCATTAGTTCTTGTCTTAGAGAATTTGGCAAGGCAGGGTCTATACTTTGTTCTGCCATAGTTTCTGTCTTTACGGTTGTTAGGACGGGGCTGGGCTTTCCCATTTTTTTAGCAAGTTTATGTGGCCGGATCCATCTCAATCTTGTACGTGACAGGGGTTACCCTTTCTAACACCAATAAGGGGCCTTGCCACTGGCTCATTAGTTTATGTTCAGAGGTGGGTCAAAGTAGTAATACCCGGTCACCCACCTGCCGGGACTTCTCTTAGCTTTCTTGTCATATTGCCTCTTTTGACTTGTCTGAGCTTGCTCTAGATTGTTCTTTACAATGGCGCGTACATGGTTAAGGTGAGACCTAAGGCTGGCTATGTATTCTAACAAAGGCTTTATTGTGTCTGTCTCCTCCTCCCATTCTTCTCTTGCCATGTTCATAAGTGTATGCGGGGGTTGCCCATAGAGAAGCTCAAAAGGAGAATAGCATAGGCTTTTTGTTGACTACATCGAATCGCAAACAAAGCCAAGGGAAGCATGCCTTCCCATTTCCGGGTTTCCAGATGTAATAGTTCATTTAAGGTGGTCTTCAAAGTGGAATTGTATCGTTCCACCAGACCATCCTTCTGGAGGTGATAGGCGATGGTGCGAATCTGCTTAATTTTTAACTGTTTACATACTTGTTTCATGAGTTCTGAGATAAGGGGCGTACCCTGAACTGTAAGAATTTCTTTAGGAAATCCTACAAGTGAAAAGATAGTGATCATAGCTTTAGCCAGTGCAGTGTTGGGCTGTCTCAGTGCAACGACTTCAGGAAACCGTGTAGCATAATTGACTACAACTAACACTTAGCGACAACTCCGCTACAGGAGGGCAAGAGAGGGCCAAGGATGTCCATTCCCGCTTTAGAGAAGAGAACGTTGATTACTGGTAAGGGTTTAAGGGGTACCCGGGGAGGAGTGTAGAGACAGTTTTTTTGGCAAATTGCACATTTGCAACAATATTTCCTTACTTGTTGGAAGATACCCAGCCAGTAAAATCTTTTTAATATAGCATCCTCAGTTTTTTCACCACCGAAGTGTCCACCCAATAGATGGCTGTGTGCCAGGTACAGGACCTTCTCCGGCAAAGGGAGAGGTTGAACGGGTAGATCTCTCCTCCCTTTCCTGTATAAGAACCCCTTTTTTGTAAAAAACTTGGGGACCTACTTGTAATGGGTCTTCATGCTCGGTGGTTTGTCTCCAGACCTCCTATTGGGTATTATCTTCTTGTTGGGCTGCACAGAAACTCCTATCGTGTCCCCAGAGAGGGGGAGTGGAGTTGGTTAAAACAACAGGGTTCCAGTTCTTTTTTTCTCTTCTCTTTTGTTGTCTACTCTTTCTATCCTTCCCTCTAGGCCACCCTGGATCAGCGTTTCCATGTCTCGTTGTGTAAAGAGTATATGTGAGGATAGTCTGTTACCAGGATTATGGGTTTGGGTAAGTGAGAGAGAGACCTACTTCCATCATTATAGGGGTCTGGGTAGGTTGATGCTGGATTACCACGTTGGTTAAGGGATAGGCCTTGGTGTCCCCTTGAATACATTGAATGTTGACGATCCCTGAGGTGATTAGTGGGCCCCCAGAGACAACTTGTGGCTGCATAACGGTTTGGCGGCGGGGGGCGTGGCTAAGCACGCAGCGAGACTGGCTGCACTTTAGCAGAGCTCCGGCGTGATCCCGAACACAGGGGTTAAATTATCCGGCAAAATATCCGCCTGGCCGGCCGAAACTTGCAGCGGGTGACCATGAGGCGGTAACCCAGCATCGGACCGAGTCTGGAGGTTCGGCTAGCCCCGGAACCGCACCGACACCTGTGCCTCCGCCAAAGCCGAGGGAGTGACCACAGACTCGGCGGGTCCCACCAAGCAAGTCCGGGGTCGGAACCGGAAGTGAAGGCCGCACGGACGGGGCGCCCTGGGAGGCTGGACGGAGGTAGCTGCGCTGGGACGCACTAGCAGTGACCAGTCCTCGGTGGACACGGAGAGGTGGCGGCGACCAGACTAACACCTCCCAGGCAACGGGTGAGTGGCACGCCAGCAGCGGATTGGGGTAGTCATCCGGGCTGCCAAGAACAAATCGGACGCGGGGAGGAGCCCCTCCCCCCCCCTAGGCCAGTGCAAGCAGAGCGGATCGGCATTGAGGAGAGCGGACCCTGTGGAAATCTGGACGCCCAGAGCGCTGACTGCCCGCCCGGAACCCACAGAGCTGCACCCGGAGGACTCGGGGGAAGATCGGCCCCCCGGCGCCGCCCGCAGCGGCCCAGAACAGTGAGTGAAGCGACGCGGGGCATATCCAGAGGGCCTTCCGCCCCCCCCTCCCCACCCCCCTGACACAGAGGAACTAACAGGCCCCCGGCTCTCGCAGCACCACACGACGGATATTACTGCTGACATTATAAGGCAGCAGCAGAGGAGCACCGGGGGGCACCATCGACCGGCTGGTAGGCTGGGGAGTTGACTGGCCGCGCCTGCCACCACTGCTGAGGCTTGTTGGGGGGTCCCACTGCTGCCCACGTCCCCCGAGCCACATGGACTACACAATGGGGAAAGCGCTGGAGGGGGACATTGCCTTTTGATTCAGCCAAGAGCCACTCCCAGGGCGCCCAGCAGGCCACATCCAGAGACACGGGGTGGCAGAGGGGCAGCGCCGGTGGGAGCCACTGCCCAGCCAAAGCTCCGCTGCTGACCACGTGCGCAGGCCTGAGGTGATTGCCGGTTGGGGAGAGCGCCAGGGGGAGACACTGCCTGATACTCACGCCACCAATGCCCGCTGCTGGATACTGACGGACCCCGGCACCCAAGAGACCACGGCTTAGCCGGAAACCCGACTCACCAGGGACTACGAAACCCCGATTAAATCCGACTGCTCGGGTCGCCCGCCGCAGCCACGGAGAGCCGGGCACACAGAACCATAGAGACTGCTGGGAGAGTAGGACATCGTGGGGTGACACTGCCACCCGCACGCAGCCCATAACTCCGGAGCCCTTGGAAACACGGCGCTACTGGACACCCGCAGAAACAGGGGGTAGGCGAGGAGCTCAGAACACAACCAACAGCGGGAGGGGTACACCATAGCCCACTACCAGAGTCCTGGACGACTGCCACCGACGCAAGCGGCGCTTGGGACGGGGCGACCGCACAGGAGGCTCAGAGGTGACAGTCATCTGCCCTGGAAACGCCACGAGAACACGGACCACCACCCCACCCGGATGTCTGGAGGTGCCGGGAAGCGCACAGGAACGGGGAGCACGTCCCAAAAGGGCAAAATGGACAAGCCGCAGAAACAAACGGACGCAGATCCGGTAACGGCCAGACTGGACTCGGTACTGGCGGCCATGGAGCGCCTGGAAAGTTCCATCCAGTCCACCCGGACATCCCTGGAGGCGAAAATAGACGGAGTCGCAATAGATCTCACACACCTGAAAGAGGACCATAAGAAACTGGCCGAGCGCACCAAAACCCTGGAAACCGCAGTGACGGACATAGACCCTCGAGTCGCCCACTCGGACAAACATATTAAGGACCTCCTCAACAGAGTGGAATTCCTAGAGGACAGGGCAGAGGATGCAGAAGGGAGGGCGAGACGCAACAACGTCCGCATAGTAGGTTTGCCAGAAAAATGGGAAGGCAAGGATCCGACCGCCCACGTGGAGGACTGGCTACGCACCCTGTTACCCGAAGGCACCCTCTCGCCATATTTCGTGGTGGAACGGGCGCACAGAGTCCCGACCAGGCCGCTCCACACAGGCTCAAACACACGCCCTTTTCTGATCCGAATCCTGAACTATAGGGACCGGGACACAGTACTAAGAGAAACCCGAAAACTGGGCACCATCCAAGTTGAAAACGCGAACATAATGTTTTTCCCAGACTATACAATCCAGGTGCAGCGCCAGAGGCAATCGTTCCTGATGGTGAAGCGGAGGCTACGTCAACTGGGGCTTACATATTCCCTCCTTTTCCCAGCGAAGCTCAGGGTGATAGCGAACGAGAAGACACACTTCTTTGACTCCTCGGAAGACGTGGAGGCCTGGCTGGACAACGGGACGGACAAGAGCACGGGGAGGTCCGGAAATCCGGACAGGCCCAGGAGACACAGAAGACCCAAGAGGAGACGTGGCGCCAGGTCACCCTCCCCCGCGGCCAGCGGCACCCAACATAGCGCGAGCCCACCGGAAGAGGACATACGCAGAGAACAACAGGAGGCCCTGCGGATGGTCTCGGAGCTCAGCGGCTCCCCGATACGGCGTTCCCCGCCTGCCACTAGTCCTAGAACATCACCGAGTGAAGATGAGGCGATATATGGTCTCCCGGACTCGCAACTCTCAGGTGGGCTGCCAGACATCACCCCACAAACGTCGGATCTGTACGGCTGAAGTAGTGCCGTAACACGGGGCTATCGGCGAGGGAAGCATCGGCAAGGCGCTGCCCGATGGCGACGGACACCGAACCCGCAGTAAATCATGACGATGTCACACTGGCAATTATCAACTGTGGGGCAGACGCCCCAAGGAACCCTCACCTCGGGGGCCACCACCACTTTGCAGGCTCCCCATGGGAGGGCGAAGGTTACCGACTACAAGCTTGACCAGAGCAGTGGCCCCGTGTCTCTACAAATGTTCTGTTTGATAACCGATGGACCGGCCGGTTGGCCACTCAGACTAACGAACACAACCCCCTGGGAGGGCGCTCACGCCTTCATGCTCAACAGATTCACACGGGCTGCTTGGACTGCGTGATGTATAGCAACCCCCCGGAATGGTTTGTTCGCACTTTTCGTAGAATGTTTGGACGGCTGCCCGTTTGGCAACCGACCCGATGGAGTTACCCCCAGTTAATGTTCACCCCCCTTCTCCCTATTGTGAAACGCTGCATACATGGCTCGCAGGGGTGCTCGCTGAACTATTCCAAGGGCTGCTCGGACATGGGAGGTGATACTCTGACACTGGAAACCGGAGGGCCTAATGGGAGGGTGCCCGGACCGAGGGAGGGTACGGGTGTGACTGCCTTGTTGAATGCTGATGGCTGAAGTCAAAATGTGTACCTGGAATGTGCGCGGAATACACACACCCGCGCGCAGGTACATGATATATTCGTACCTGAAGAGACACAAGGTACAGATAGCGCTCCTACAGGAGACTCACCTGACAACACCAGAGGTACACACCCTGCGCAGGCGATGGCGAGGTCAGATCTATGCAACTGGGTTCTCCTCTTACGCCAGGGGGGCACTGATATGGGTGCGACCGGGGCTCCCGTTTGAAGTAGAGGACTCACACATAGACAAGGAAGGGAGGCTGGTGGCAGTGAAGGGGCGCCTGGACGGACGCCCGCTGGTGGTGGCGTCACTATATGCCCCTAACACAGACCAACAGAGGTTCCTGGAACTGGTGTCCACAACCCTGGCGCACTGGCACGGGATCCCCTGGATATTGGGGGGGGATTACAATAGCATATTAGATACCACACTGGACCGCTCATTCCCACCTCTACCCGGCGCACCAGTGGTGGGTGCCATGAAAGCTCTTATAGCCTGGGCCTCACACTGGAACCTGCATGATGTGTGGCGCCACCGGAACCCAACGACCAGGATATACTCGTACTACTCAGGAGCTCATACCCTACACACCCGGTTAGACAGATTCATGCTCACAGATGATCTACTCCCACTGGCGACGGAGGCGCTATACATGGGTAGGACACACTCCGACCATAACCCACATATGCTGACGATCTCCTGGGCACACACACGCCCCCCAGTCCCCAACTGGAGGCTGCAGCCGGACCTCCTGCTAGACGCACCTTTCCGGGACTCACTGTTCGCACACATAGTACACTACTTCGAGGATAATGCAGGCACAGCCACCTCTCTGCAGATGGAATGGGAGGCGTTCAAGGTGGTCATAAGGGGACAATGCTTGGGCACGCAGGGGAACCTCAAACGCCAGGTGGAGAGGGACTTACACAGGGTGGAGGAGGAACTGAGTAGACATGAGCGGGACTCGGTGGGAGGACACATCACTGGGCTTCACAAAGCGCAGGCGGCCCACGAAAAACTACTGGAGAGGCTCAGATGTCTGAACTTCGCGGCTCACGCGGCGCGCACACACGACAGGGGGGACAAGCCCGGCAGGCTGCTGTCGTGGCTCATCGCCAGAGAAGATCGGACACAGCCAGTCACAAAAGTACTAGGCACGAATGGAGTGCCCTTACACACACAGTCAGAGATACACGGAGCGTTCACCGCACACTACAAAGCACTATATCGCTCTTGCCTACCCACGCCCGCCCCAGACACAGAGGAGTATCTTAATCAGATACTGCTGCCGACACTCACCGATGCCCAACGTACTGTCCTGACGGCACCCATAACCCCTGAGGAGCTCCGGGAAGCCATAGCGGCGCTCTCCAACGGAAAGTCCCCCGGCCCAGACGGACTCCCAGCGGAGTTTTATAAAGCATACCAAGACCTCCTGGTCCCTGAACTCGTAAAACTGTATGAGACGGCACTGGACGACTCCTCCCTGCCCCCATCTCTGAGTGAGGCTACACTGGTCTCCCTACTGAAACCGGGTAAGGACGGGGCACTCATGGGCTCATATAGGCCCCTTGCCCTCTTAAACACGGACTACAAAATACTAGCTTCTATGCTAGCGAGGAGACTGGCCCAATACACACCTACCCTGGTCCACCCTGACCAGAACGGGTTCGTACCCACACGCAGCACATCACATAACATCCGCCGGCTATTCAGAGTGCAGGAGTACGCGAGAGGCCCTTGGCCACTATCAGGTTGCTTAGTATTGGACCTGGAAAAAGCATTCGACTCGGTGGAGTGGCCGTTTCTTAGGGCGGTTATGCAAAAGTTTGACCTGGGAGACACTTTTCTAGACATGGTGGGTCTCCTATATCAAACGCCAACAGTTCGGGTCCGGATGGGGGGCCTGCTATCGGAGGCCATACAGGTGAGGCGGGGCACACGGCAAGGCTGCCCGTTATCACCTCTACTCTTCTCGTTGGCCATGGAACCACTGGCGGAGATACTGCGGATGCAAGGCGCCGAGTGGGGCATTCCGTTGATAGATGGGGTACACGCAGTTTCCCTGTATGCCGACGACCTACTCCTCTACGTCAGGGACCTAACACGGATACCGCCGGGACTAACCGGCGCCCTCCGCGAATTCACAACACACTCGGGACTGAGGGTCAACTGGGGTAAATCTGGGGTCTTCCCCTTTCACCCGGATATGCAGGAATGCGCAGTGCAACTAGGGGACACGACACTGACATGGTATGCCGGCACTTTTAAGTATCTGGGCATCCACATATATAGAAATACAGCAGACATACTGGATGGCAACCTGATTAGAGCCATAAATTCCTTGCGGGCCCAGATCCAATTTTGGGGCACGCTCCCGCTCAATGTTCCGGCCAGGATCACCCTGACTAAAATGATAGTCCTGCCTAGACTACTGTACTATTTTTCGAATATACCGGTGTATGTCCCGGCTCGGGTCTTTAGAGACTTGGAGACGCTTACACGAACCCTGATCTGGAATGTGGGGAGACCGAGGGTGGCCCTGAAGAAACTGTATGCCCCGACGGCCTCGGGGGGACTCGCGGTCCCGAATCAAGAGCATTACTACCTTGCCGCGCAACTCCAGTGGGTGGTGGCCTGGCTTGCGGGTAGGAACCTGAATGACACGGCCTCGACAGTCCCAGCCCTGACCCATGCAGAAGCCCTCGCACTATTCCACCCACTCAGAGGCGCGACACGCGAGACGCAGCTACACCTAGCAGTGGCACTGAGATGCTACAGGCGTGCACTGCGATTGACCAGGGAAACTGCCCCCTACGCACCAGCCCTGCCGCTAGAGGGACTGCCAAGGCCTGGGGGAGTGGTGACAGCAGCACACCTACATGACTGGGCGCAAGTGGGGCTTGAGACACTGGCGGACTTGTATGACGATGGGGCCATGGTACGGTTCGAGGGGCTGGTGGAGAATTCGGGACTGCCAGCGGGGCAATTCCTGATGCATGCATCAATGATGCGAGTCCTCACGGAACACTGGGGCGATATGTCCGTGGAACCCGAGACCCACCTCCTGTTACAATACCTGCACGTAATGGGGGCAGGGTCACACGTTGTGCACTGGCTAACGCAGGCTCTGCGGTCCCACACAACGGCCTCCCTTCAGTCGCTCAGGGATAGATGGGCCACTGACAGGGGGAGGGACTGGTCGGATAAAGAATGGGAAAGGATACTAGAGGGGCCGCAACACGTCCCCCGCAACTCGAGATTCAAAATCATACAGTTCTATATCATGCATAGAGCATACTTGTCCCCGGACAAGGTTAACCGCTACTTTGGTTTGAACACCTCCAAATGCCCGCGATGCGCGCTCCTGGACGCGGATCTCCTGCATATGCTGTGGGCATGTCCCAAGCTCCGGACGTACTGGCACGCTGTTACCGCGCTGTTGACAAAAGGGACAGCGCTGGGCCAACGACACGACTGGGACACCTGTGTACTGGGCCTTCTAACCAGGACCAAACATAACAAAGCACATATGAGGTTCTGGGATCTGGGGCTGATAACAGCCAAGAGACTCATAACCCGCCACTGGAAGGCCGTGGAACCGCCCCTGCCGAAACATTGGTGCGCCTCTCTCATCTATTGGGCGACCGCAGAAGGCACGGTGCTATGTAGGGAGGAAACAGCGGGGCGGAGGGCCATACCGATAGCTCAGGTATGGGAGGGCTTCCTGAGAACATTCACCAGAGCTTGCCATGATAAAGGGATATTGTAAGGAGATAGCTCCTCCCCAGTGGACAAGGGGGGGTCAGGCCCAAATCACAGACTGAGTGCGAGGGCGGGGAGTATCGGGAGCCACACATATATGGACATGAAATACCACCCCAGCGACCCACCGCCCACCCACACGACCTACCCACCCCCCACCCCCCCCCACTGATCAGCGAAGCCCACATATACCCTCGACCCCACAGGTGCGCCCACACCCGGGACCCAGAGCCACTACACACCGCCGATGCCTCCTCCCCCGAGCACACTCAGGGCCAGCACCCCGCAAGTCTACCACACCCGAAGATGCCTAGGTAGAACCAATACTGCAGCACCCCCCCCCCCCCCTTACTCCGAGATCGGACTCTTCACACCCTCACCTACTCTCCTGTTTTCCCCAGTTTGAATTGGTGGCGTTAACGGCACAGGACACCCCCCAGTTGTCCACGCCGGATCTACCTTTCCCGCCTACACCTCTCACTTTCGACACACGGCGACGACACACAGGAGTGCGGCTCACATGCAAACCACGACTGCAAACTTCTGCCTCACGGAGGCGGACTACTAAACCTCCTAGCCGGCCACGGTACATGTGCAGGTTGCTTGGAGCCGGGCCCGGCTGGTTATTCACACTACTGAGAGACAACTTGCTACGTCACCAACCAGTGGGTCGCGAGCACCGGGGGCGCGGCTGGCCATCAAGCTGCCCGCCCTGACGGGTGAGGTCTGGCACCATAGTAAGGCGAGCAGAGCGCATTACACTGTATAGAAGCAATGGAGCGAATGATTTGGTGAATGTAGGGACCGCCCCAAGATAACGGATGGTATTTATTAACAGTGAGTGCAATTCTTGGTTTTCTAAAGTCGCCAACGTTCACATTGATGATGTAAGAACTATTCCAATTGTTGTTTCCCCTTTGAATTAAGTGCACAAGAAAAGTAATTGTATGCCACGTGTACCAATAAAACAGATTTAAAAAAAAAAAAAATAACGGTTTGGCGGCATCCCGTATCCACCAAAGCACTTTGTTTTTCTCCATTAATCGCTATTTGCCTGTGGAAAGGGTGTGTGACCCCCCCCCCCCCCCCGGGACAGTACAAGGCTCGGGTGTAACCCACCTCCATTGGTTCATCTTTCTGGGGGCAAACTCGGGCTATGTGGCAAACGCGCCACAAACATTGAGGCCCTAAAAGAACGAAGGGTCTGGGTAGGGGGGTTATAGGGTTTGGCATTATTGTCACAGTCTCTGTTTTTCGGGCGTAATGAGGGTGTTTGGTTTTTCAGGGCATTATTCCCGGTCTGTCTCCAGTGTCCATCATCCTTTCTTTTCTGCCATTCATGTGCCCTGAAGTAAGCTGCTGCAACCTCTACAGCTTTCTCTAAAGATATGTCTGCGTGTTGGCGACCCCACCTCTGTATTGGTGGGTGTGGGGACGTAAGGAACTGCTCAAGATATATTTTTTCTAGGATATATTCTTTGGAGGGGATGAGGGGCTTGAGCCATCGGTCAACTACGTACTTTATATGGTAGGAGAGAGCTCAATGGTTTTCCTGTGGTCCCTCCTTGATTTGCCGCAATCTCATCAGGTATGTTTCATCGTCAATGCCCATTCTCTCCAGAATGCATTGCTTGATGTCGGGATATGGGGTGTTTCCCAGAGGATTTGCAGCCTGGTAGGCTGACTGTAGGTCCCCTGTGAGAAGGGGTCCCAGATACTGTCCCCACCTGTCTTCTGGCCATTGAACAGCTCTGGCCATTCTCTCGAAGTTTGAGAGTAAGAGTCAGGGTCTTCACCTTGTACATATTTCTGGATTACCACAGAGGGAGGAGAGGTGAGTCTGCGGGGTTGCCCTAATACCTCTGAAATCCCGCTATGGAGGTTTCTTGGGTCTGTCCCTGCCCGGTAAGGGTTCTGTGCAGTGCCTCCCTCTCGGTCTCAGCTGTTTCCAGGAAACGGGCCATCATTATTTTTTCCATCTTTTCCTGTCCCTCCGCCATTTTCCTCACTACAGCTGCCATTTCCTCCGATCCCACTTCTGACACCACCTGTCGGAGGGAGGGTCAGAAACAGAAGCAAGGAGGCCATATGGGATTTATACGGTGAGGTTTATTGAGGTTAGGGAGCAAATTAATGATAAAAGGGAGGTAAAACGGAAAAGAAAATCTGTTGAGTCAGCACAGAAATGCAGAAATGAGTGGTCGTTGTGGTAGGTTCCAGTGGAAGTCGTAGTCCTTTCAAGCCAGGGGGTCTGCTTTAGTCCGGTGAGGTTGGTCGGGTCCCAATGTCTCAACATGCACTCAGGTTGCGGCCGCTCTTCAGCCTCCTCTGGAATCCACCTGTCCTCGAACCACTCTTCAGGGTCTTCCGTCTCCTCCGTCACCACCTCTGTTCTTGGCATGGATCTTGGGATTCTCTTCCGCGTCTTCCTCCGATTTGCCAGTGCTTCCTCTGCTTTCCCGCGTTCTCGGATCAGCAGCTGGCAAATTTGATACCCTTCCGTCTTCCTTTTTCAGCCACTCTTGTGCAGCGTTCATCCTTCCTGATTGGACATCCTGAATTTCTGGTCCCGACCTTCCCGGGTTTGACCGCTTCCGGATTATCCTTGCCAAGCTGTGTTTTGGAGGAAAAGCCCTTGGTTACTTGGGAAGTCCGGACAATGCTTTCATAGTCCTCATCCTGATGTAAACTGTAAGGCACCCAGGGTTTTTTTAAAGCGGTCGTCTCTTTAGCAGGGAAGGTGTTCGCGGGGGTTCCTCACAGGAACCATCCGAACAGATATCAAAATATTTTTGTGTCTTACCTAAAAGGTTATCCATGAAGATTGTTGGGTTCACTCCCGACCACTTTATTGAAAAACCATTATTCCCTTGGGTACTAATATTCATATCCATTATTTCCCCTGTGCTTTTGAAGTCATAGTTAATCCTAGTGACATAATTAAAGGATGATGGTCACTGTAAAGACTAGCATTATTTATGTATTTATTTAAAGAGTTTTATATAGCGCTGGCTAGACCCGTAGGTATCAGAGCGCTTTACATAAGGTCATCAAAGTTACAACAATAATAACAATTACACGTTACATCAAATATATGAGACACATTAACAGGAGATAAGGAGAGACCAGTAGAGATGGAAGGGGGAGAGAGGGAGTGAGAAGGGAGACGGCGAGGGGGAACACGGAATAAGAGACAGAGGTAAAGTCAGCCCAAAGACCAAATGGGTAGGTGACGGCCAGGGAGGTAGTCCGAGGTCAGTCTACCCTACAGTTCTCAAGGAAGCTCCAATGGGTCAGACAGGTGGATAGAAAGGAGACAAGGCAAAAGCAGAGTGGCAGAAATACAATGAGGGGGAGCGAGACAGGGAGAAGGGGAGAAACTATGCCCAAGGTCCAGCTCGGCAGGTGACGGTCAGGGTGTGAACCAAGTCTGATCTCCTCATTAGCTGAACATAGCAGCTCCACCGGGCGTCTGACATAAGACTCTGCTGTCAGGAAAGAGGTCATGTGTACTCAGGGATTGTCAGAATAGTGTGGGGGGGCAGCTATGGTCCGAAAGAATTCTAGAAGTCCTCTTAAGGTCAGGCACAGTCCTGAAAGGGTTAAATAAGTAAAAGTTCAGCAAGGGGGAGGAAGTCACCACTGTCGGCCATGTTTGGGTCAGGCATCCTGGGACCCTTTATCAAACCGAGAGTGTGCCGAGTACGACAGAGCTTTGTAGGGAGGGAAGGGTCAAATTCCCATTCGTTCTTAAAAGGAATCTTACACTAGAGTGGGCTCGGTAGCGGGCCGCAAGAGTGTATCAGATCCCAGGGCATCAGTCTCAGACCCGATGAGGATGAGATGTCACCTCAGATTTAGCAATGTACGTGATTAGATCTTCCCAATAGATTATGAGAGTGCAGGCATCTGCATGTTTGGCGACTGGGTGACGGACCACGGCTCAGCAGAGCTCCTCAAGGGTGGTGTGGCAGATCATTTGTGTATTTACCACCAAGTAATAACAGTTTGATGATACTATAATATGATTTATATCAGAAGAGGAATGACTACCTACAAAGGTTTGTAATTTGGTTTTCCCATCTTGGCTCAAGGGTTCTAGAAGTACTAGATCATATTTATGTATGGCATTATTTAAAACCTTCCCATACACATTATGAACAAAATAAGGGATCCTATCTCCAACGTGATCACAATACCCACAGAGCTCTCCCACTTCATATTCACAGCTAGCACAGTTAAAATCTCCTGACCAAACTAAAATATAGTCCCTGTCAAAACCCTTTAGAAAGTTATCTAAATTTATTTTTAGTGCTTCAATTAGCCTGCTTTTAGTATTATCAAAAATATTATTATAAAAGTTGATCACAACTATGGCCTCTTTCCCTTCTAAAAGAAAGTACAGGAACTGATAATATTGTGATGAAACAAACTTTTTCTTTAAAATCAAGGGTGTATTTACTGCAATTAAGGCAGCTAAACCCCTTTTGCTCTTTCCATCCCTAAAGGACTAGCATTGGTACAAATAGATTGATATCCATTAATAAAAAAGGGATTAGTACACCAAGTTTCTTGGATTAAAACAAACCGACACCCATCTAAGGTTTTCAGCCATTCTTCATCACTAATCTTGTTTCTAATTCCAGCGGCATTCCATGTCATGATATTTAGAAATTCGCTGTAATACATAAAGGAACCATCAGTTATGAGATTGTCCATTGTTTGAGATTCATTTATGCCCAGACTAGACTCCGGCAATGGGTCTTCGTTAATTAGTGCGGATCTTGCAACATTTTCCTGATCAATATTTACATTATTAGGATTCTCAATGTCCCTATTTATATGCGACTCATCTTCAATCTGTTTTTCCTCTGTTTGATTTAGTATTGTTGGAGCAATTTCTGAGGAGATGTGTAGTATGTTTTGGTCATTGACCAGACCATAAGTTGCCATTTCCATTCTAAGACAGTCCGATTCCCTACATCGTCTCAAAGGCAAGTACCTATTAGTCAAGGGTACATTGAACAAATTGTAATTTCACTTATTAGTCTTACTATAATCATTTTCTGTCCCACAGTGGAAACCCAAAGGTATGGCAAATATATGGTCAGGATCATTTCTACAAGGGCATTTATCCTCATTCAAAAGTAGTTTCAGCAACTCACCCACCAATATATTATTTCTAAAGTTTACCACCACACAATCTCCTTTGCATGCCTTTCTGGATGTATCCACCCAGTCTACCCTCCTCAACATTATAATGTTCCGATATAGGGTATGCACACCAACATTTGTCTTCCCAGAGATCCAGTCGACTACTTTGTTCTTCAGCGTTTCATACATCTCCCTCTGGTTTTTGGCTAATTTCAGGACGTTATTCAGGATAATGACTTACGAGGTTGCCTGTGGTGAGAGATTTAAAGTCACTTGACCTCGATGTCTCCTATCATTCTATTCATCAGCAGCATGTTTTATGCACCTGTTTGATGTGACACATAATCTTTGTGTGTTCTTACACTTTGTTGCATTGCCATGTTCTCTTTTATTGACTATCCATTATTAGAATCAACTCTCTGCTTACCACTGTCAGTATTAACAGCATTGTTAATATGACCTTCAATGTTTCCATTGAGTTTCCAATTGGGATATCTATACAGGGGGTCTTATTTATTATATTCTGGGGATTTAAAGATTGTGCTTTGGTAACCATCTCTATTAAAGAAGCCATATCATTCCTCAATAATTTTATTTCGGACATTAAGCGACTTTCTACACAGTCCATTTTACCGTGAATTCTCTTAAATAGAGTCTCAATATCTTGTGTCTTGCTCTCCCCTTTATTTATCCCCGGTTTGTTTCGTCCATTTTTGATTTGATTTTTAGTTTAGTTCTTAGTAGTCAAAAAAAAAAAAAGCTTTATTTCAATAAAATTTCATTATCATAAAAGCAAGTTTAAAAAGAATTGATACATAATAAAATTAGTTAGACATATCCAGTTAATACAACATTTGCTAAAGTTAATATGGTTTTAAAAAGGGATTAAACAAGGTTTTTAAGCTTTCTGGCTCGAATAGCCCAAGCCCAGAATAGAAATTTGGCTAAGGCACAGACATAGGGTACATGACTGTCCGAAACAAGTATCCTGATTGCCGCATCGTGGCTCCTAGTTCCCAGTTGCCGGCACAAGTTCTTCAACCAAACCCTTCTTGGATTGGCATATTCGCTACAGACAAATAGGAAGTGAGCCAGTGTCTCTGGATGGACTAGACAAGAAGGGCACAGGTCAGTTTTGTAGGGACAGGAGTTCCAAGTTTTAGTAAAAGTGTTCAATGGCAAGGTACCCGTTCTGAATTTAAAATACAAAGATCTTGCAAACGGTTTCCCAATTATATCTAAATAGGGTTCTCGCATGGGAATGTCTTTAAACTTCAGGAAGTCCTCAGTAAGCCTGCCAATTGATGTGCTAGAATGCCTTTGGGAGCAGATCCAATCCCGATAAAGATTTTTAAGTACTTGTTTTGGTGGAGAAGTTCTGCTTGACCAACAGTCCAAAAGGCCCAAGTTCGACAGTAAAGATTTCATATCTGTTAACCATTTGACTCTGGCCCAATGTGGTGACGCCATTATTTCTTCCAGGCCTCTGGCGTAGGCACTAAGTTCCTCTACCCGCCAAATACGGGCCCATAACAAGAGAGGGCGAAATTTCGCAATTTCGCCAATCTGGGTACAGCCAAAGTCCATAAATAAGGGTAAAAGTGGGGTGCTTTGAGGAAGGGACATTATTTGTCTGCAGAAATTATTCTCGGATTTTTGGAGAGCTGATGAAGATGCAAAGCCCCAGAGTTCAGCTCCGTAAAGTGCAGAGCTAACACCCTTGGCGGCATAGATCTCTAGGACTGTTCCTATTGGTTTCAACGAACTGGAACGTTGCTCCCTCAATAGGGCACCTGTGATCCTTTTGTGATTTAGCAGCATCTTGTCTAAATGAGGAGTCCAATCCATTTTGTCTGAGATGCGTATCCCTAAATAGTCAAATACTTTCACCCTTTCCAGGGTCTCAGTGTTTAAAATAGGGGGACGCACTTGCTGTTTGGGGGGGTTAAGAACAAGGTATTTTGTTTTGTTGGTGTTTATAACCAGACCCCGATCAGTGCAAAAGGATTGGAAATTATCCAAGAGTTTCTGTAGCCCCATAGGTGTTTTGGAAATTAGGAGCGTGTCGTCCGCAAAGAGAAGGGTCGGTACACGAACCCCCGCCAGGGATGGTTCGTCAGATGGAAGTTTCAGTAAATGCTCAACCACCCCATTGATGTACAAGGAGAAAAGGGTGGGAGCCAGCACACATCCCTGGCGGACCCCTCTCTCGACCGGAATACAGCCTGTTTTCTCCCCTCCAGAACCCCACCTAATTTGGGCAAAGCTGTCCTGATGGAGCCTAACTAGTAGGGATAGTAAGTACTGTGGGAGCCCCATATTAGCCAGGACCCTCCACAGCAAGTCCCGGGGGACAAGGTCAAAGGCAGTCTTTAGGTCGATAAAAGCGAGATAAAGACTGCCCTTGCCTATCACTACCACCTTCCAGTAGATCATCATAAGCCTAAAGGCCTGCTCTATCGTACCAGTGCCTACTCTAAAACCGGCCTGGAAGTCGGTAAGTATTTTATTTTCATCTACCCAGTTAAGTATCCTGAGTAGAATAACTTTACCAACAACTTTTTGGCTTACATCTAGCAAGCTAATCGGCCTATAATTGGACGGGTCATCCCTTGGGCCTTTCTTATGGATGGGAACTACCTCTGCCCCCTTCCATGACGCAGGAATGGGGGCACCCCTACAAATGGCGAGAAGGAGGGAGTGGATTAATTTGCCCCAAGTAGCAACATCAGATTTTAGCAAGTCCCCCGGGATGCCATCAGGTCCTTTAGTTCTTAGTATGGGGTAAATAATTTGACTCACTGTGGGGCTTTTGTCTTTAAAGGTTAGTTGTTTACTTTGCTTCGCAGGGGGAGATACCGGAGGTGAGTAATTTGATAGTTCAGAAATTTCCAGGAATGATGTTAAAACACATGGTTTAGACTGTCCATGAACCTTTGCAACATTTTGGTTATTTAATACAGGCAGCTCTGTAGCTATATTAATTGCACTCGCCTTCCTCTCACATTACAGACAAGGGTTTGGTTTTCACTCCCGCCTTCAATTACGTTTTCCCTCATGGCGGCGTTTAGTTCTGTTTTTGTAGCTGCCAACTGCTCTTCTTCTTGCACTATCTCACTATCGATATGGCCCACTGTGTATTTTTAAATATTTGATGATTGGTATGTTCTTTGTGGGCATTTTATCCTATTGCGGTTTCAATTTCCTTTTGCCCATTATTCAGAGTACTTTGGGCATATTTGAAGGTAAGTTCCTCTTACCTACCATGCCAGCCTCTGTACGAACCATGGGGATGGCTCAGCCCAGCCTTATCTAGGCAAGGACCGGCGCAGATGGGCCCGCCCTTGGCCCGGGCGCGGCCTGGGCACTCCCGCACGCATCCTTCACTGCGGGAGCCTCTGCCGCTACTTGAGCGCCTCGGGAATTGTAGTTCCCTTGTTGTCCTCGCGCCCCTCAGCAACTTTCCTACTGGTAGCAATCCAGTGGCAGGAATCCAACAGGTAGATTAGCAGGAAATGAGAAAAGAGCTCCCACTCTGCGGGAGCCCCTGCCACTACTTTAGTGCCTCCCTGTCACGCGCAGTGACGGTGATGGTAGGCGCGCCGCTCGGACTCTCGGGAATAGTAGTTCCTTTGTTGTCCTCGTACCCTCAGCAACTTTCTTACTGGTAGAAATCCGGTGGCAGGAATCCAACAGGTAGATTAACAGGAAATGAGAAAAGAGCACAGTCAGTCAATATGGTTTCAGGGTTGTGCGTGACTTTGGGCAGTTATGATGCAGAGGGGATTTCTGACTTCTTGAGGTCCCCTATCAGAAACAGTAAAATGTCAAAGAATTATTGGAAGCAATACAATTGCCAAAAGAAATAGCAGTGGTCAAGTGTGCTGCTCACCAGTCTGGAGATGACTATGTGACTGCAGGTAACCGATACGCTGACCAGATTGCTCAATATTTTGCAAGAAATAACATGGCACTATAAAAGAAAAATTGAAACAAGTGAAACAGCTGCCAACTTATGTTTTTTCTCAGCCTTTAGAAACATGGGATGAGGTGAGACAGTTGCAGGATGAAGTGGAGGTAAGCGAGAAGGAAAACTGGATAAAGTCAGGTTGTGAAAGGAGAAAGGGGATTATGTATGGGTGTACACTGATGGCAGACCAGTCATGCCAGACTGCTTACTCTCACAAATGGCAAGAATGTATCATGGAGACACACATGTTGGTAGGGATGCCATGATTAGGCTATTCAGACAAAATTGGTACAATCCAAGATTTAGGGCAGTTGCAGAAAGTCTTTGCCAGAGATGCCTAATTTGTCAGCAGCAAAATCCAGGCAAGAAGACAGTGGTCAGGTGGGGAAAAATTGGAAAGGCAGAAGGACCATTCACAAGATTACAACAGGATTTCATAGAGTTGCCTCCAAGCAACGGAATGAAGTATGTCCTTGTCATAGTGTGCTTGTGTTCACGATGGGTGAAAGCATACCCCACGAGGAGAAATGACAGCCTCACAGTTGCCAAACTATTGTTGAGGTAGTTGATACCTCGATTTGGTTTTCCAGTCACTTTAAAATCAGATAGAGGATTTTAATAATGAAATAATTTAGCTAATCTGTGAAGCATTTAAAATTGAGCAAAAACTGCACTGTACATACTGCCCAGAAGCTTCTGGAAGCTTCTGCAATTGAATGCCACAATCAAGTCAAGGTTAAGCAAAGTATGTGCATACACATCACTGAAAGGGCCAGATGCATTGCCTCTTGTATTGATGGGACTCCGAAGTATTCCTGACAGAAAGACAGGATTGAGTCCCCATGAAATACTCATGGGAAGGGCAATGAGACAAGCATTTATTCCTGGTAATAAATGAATGAATATAACTGATGATCTGGTATCAGAATTTTGCAAAGGATTGGCTGACCTAGTGTGTTCTGTCTCTCACCAGGAGAAGACGCAGTTGCCAGGGAGCAAGCATAAGCGCATGATTTTAATCCTGGAGACTGGATGGTAGTGAAGAAACACGCAAGAAAAACGTGCTTAGCACCCAGGTGGGATGAACCACTACAAGTCATACTGGTCAATCAATCAATCAATCAACCAGAGCATTTGTAAAGCGCACTACTACCCGTGAGGGTCTCAAGGCGCTAAGGGGTGGGGGAATTCTGCTACTGTTCGGAGACCCAGGTCTTGAGTAGTCTTCTGAAGGTCAGTAGGTCTCGGGTCTGCCGGAGGCGGATGGGGAGGGTGTTCCATGTCTTGGCAGCGAGGTGGGAGAATGATCTGCCACCGGCGGTCACTCTTCGGATGCGGGGGACAGTGGCGAGGAAGTGGTCGGCAGAGTGGAGCTGGCGGGTGGAGGTGTAAAAGCTAAGTCATCTGTTTAGGTATGCTGGTCCGGTGTTGTGGAGTGCCTTGTGTGCCTGGGTGAGGAGCTTGAAGGTTATCCTCTTGGTGACGGGGAGCCAGTGCAGGTCTCTCAGGTGGGGTGTGATGTGGTTGAGGTAGGGATGTTGAGGATCAGACGTGCGGAGGTGTTCTGGATGCATTGGAGCCGTTTAAGGAGTTTAGCCGAGGCTCCTGCATAGAGGGCGTTTCCGTAGTCCAGTCTGCTGCTAATGAGGACCTGGGTGACCGTCCTTCTTGTTTCGGTGGGAATCCACTTGTAGATCCTGCGTAGCTCGCAGAGGGTGTTGAAGCAGGAGGAAGAGACGGCATTGACCGGTTTCGTCATGGAGTGGGTGGAGTCGAGGATGGCCCCTAGGTTGCGTTCATAGTCATTTGGCGCTGGAGCTGTTCCTAGCGCGGTCGGCCACCAGGAGTCGTCCCAGGCAGAGGGGGTGGATACGAGGAGGAGTACCTCCATCTTGTCCGAGTTTAGCTTTAGTTGGCTATTTCTCATCCAGTTGGCGACTGTCTTCATTCACTCATGGAGGTTGGTTTTAGCGGTGTGGGGGTCTTTGGTGAGGGAGAGGATCAGCTGGGTGTCATCGGCATAGGAGATGATATTGAGGTTGTGCAGTCGGGCGACGTGGGCGAGCTGTGTCATATACATGTTGAACAGCATTGGGCTGAGAGATGAGACCTGGGGTATGCTGCAGATGATCTTGGTGGCTTCGGAGTGGATGGGGGGAGGTGGACACTTTGTGTTCTGCCAGCGAGGAAGGAGGTGGTCCAGTCCAGGGCCTTCTCTTGGATCCCGGCGTCATGGAGGCGTGTTCGTAGTGTGTGGTGGCAGACCGTGTTGAAGGCAGCTGACAGGTCCAGGAGAATGAGGGCCGTGGTTTCTCCGTTGTCTAGCAGGGTCCTGATGTCATCGGTGGTGGCGATGAGGGCAGTTTCGGTGCTGTGGTTGCTGGGGAATCCAGACTGAGACGGGTCCAGGATGCTGTTCTCCTCGAGGAATCTGGTCAGTTGTTTGCGGATGGCCTTCTCGATGACCTTCCCCTGGAACAGGAGCAGGGAGATGGGTTGGAAGTTCTTGAGGTCTTTGGGGTCTTTGGTAGGTGGGTTGGCGGGCCGGACGCTAGTGAACCTGCAGTTCCGGCAGGAGAAGGGTCCTTGGGTGTGCTTTAGGGTGGCGAGGCAACAGGTGCGTGATCGTATGGTGTTGAGTGCGTGGAGGGTGCTGAGGAAGTAGCGGATGCGGGTGGCGTGGTGCTTGCGCGCACCAGGGGTCCTGGTGCTGAGTGTGGTCCAGGAGCAGATGGGTGCAGACGGGCTTGCCTTAGGCACGCCAGCGGTGCGGCCTCCATATGAGTGGATGTGGGAGGGAGGAGCCGCTGGGAGGCGGGAGCGGGCGGTGCATGGGAGTCCGGGGGGCGGGGTCACAGGGGCGCAAAGGCGGGGAAAACGGGCGAGGACCGTCAATAAGGCAAAAAAGGAAAGAAAACAAATTAGGCACAGAAAGTAAAACAAATTAGGCACAGGAGCAAAGGGGGCGAGGAACAGTAATATGGCACAAAAGGAAGATAAACAGTTTAGGCATAGAGAGAGAATAAATTAGGCACAAAACACCAAAATGTAAGCAAAACCTATGCGGGTCCAAGCGGCGAGGCAGGCAAGACAGACAGAGCCATGCAGCAGCGTGGGGAGCGACCTGCCTGCGAGCAGGGTCAGAGGTCACTACTACAGCAATGAAGTGTGCAGGTTTATCCAATGGTACCAGGCCCCATTGAAAAGAGACAACAACTCAATGACCCACTTGAAATAGCTGAAGGTTGTGACGTTGAAGAATCTAGAGCAATAGATTCTGAACCAATAGACTAAAAACAACCGACCACAAGTCAGGAAGGCTGGTTACCAGTGGCTGACATACCAGAGGTTATTATTCAAACAAGAAGCAGAACAAGATTAGACAGTCAGGAAAGTAGTGAGGACCAGACAGGTATAGAAGAACACGCTCTGGGAGAAGTGAACAAGGTTACTTGAGACCAGACAGAGAGAGAAGAACATACTCAGGAGAGAAGACATACTAAGTGTCCTGAGCAGGGACAGATAGGAGAAGATGAACACGTTTAGGCAACAGAAAAGCAAATTGTAGCAAGACCTGAACAGGATCAGTTAGGAGAAGAAGAACAGGTTCAGGCAGAAGAAGATCAATTTGAAATAAGACCTGAGGGGGCATGGCCAAGATGGCGGCGGAGTAGGACGCTCTAATCGGTCCCTCCGGCGCCGAACCTGCTAAGCTTTGATTAGCACCTGCCCGGGACCTCAGAGACCTGACCGGGAGTGTGGCAGAGACCCCCGGGGCGATCCTGAAAGTTTGGGCTCCCTAGCAGTTCTCCTTGTGGTGTGGTGCAACCCGAACTGCTGGCGGCCTGTGGTGGCGTGGCCGACGCTGAAGCCGGGAGCTGTGGTGAGGACCGCGGCCGGGGCTGTGGAGCCCTGACGCGAACCGGAAGCTGGCGGCAGGACGGCTAAAGCTGCATTGTGATAGGCCCGGCTGAGCGGAACCTCGCAGTCTTGGATCAACGGAGGAGCCAGATCGGGGCTGGTTGCATGATCCCGGCCGCAGGGCGGCCAGAAGCAGTAGAACAAGCAGACACTCCGGTCCGGCAGTATTAAGCATGCGAGGCCGAGGACTGCAGGCCTGCCTCTCCCTGAACCACAAGGAAGTGGATTTGGCCTACCGCGGACTTGAGGATCAATGGGGGTGCTCCTTGAACGGCAAAGGACTTGGGACTGTGGACGCTCCTCGAACCCCAAGCATTGAGTGGAGAGCAATACTCGAGGGCACCCGGAGTGGGAGCAACGTTCGCGCTCCGTCTGGGGTGCACTTGCGGTGAAGAAAGGTGTGCCAGGAGGTGTTGGAGGTCTAGCGACGAAGCGACTGGGCTAGCACCGGAGAAGGCCTGAGGAGCCCGCTTGGTGCCCGGTGGGGCGCCTAGCTGGTCTAGCGGTTGGCTGGCGCGGACGAGTGGCGCTCCTCGGACCCCTGAGCCTGGCGGGTCGTGGGGGGATCATGGGCTGTTGTGGCTGGCCCCCTGGAAGGGATTTATCGCTTTCTGACTCCACCAGGAATACTTTCCCTGGCTGCACATCGTTGGTGAATCTGTCGAAGCCCTGTAATCCCGGTGACGGACTTGAGGAAACTTTACCCCCGATGCGCCCTGCGGGCCCACGTAGCTCACGCCGAATGGGGGGGCCTGTCGCTGCCCACGATTGGGGTTTACCGGGGGCTGTGACGATTACGGAGCCTCAGGGAGGCCTCTAACATACCCACCCGAGGGCGCGGCGCTGCCCTGGTGTGCTTCTGGGGTGCGGACCCGAACAACGGAGAGACAATGGCCAACAGACAACGCACGGGGAAACCGGGCAAAGATGCACCGCCAAGAAGCTCTCAGCAACCGACATCGCTGGGCCCCAGTGCCTTGCCTAAACCAAGAGATGATGAGGCACCTGCCACTAAGGCCTTCATGCTAGAGCTTTTTTCCGCGATAAAGGAGGATATCTCGGAGCTCCGCTCTCAACTCACTTTGGACCTCCGCGAGATGAGGAGGGATGTGGACGATATTAGAGAGCGAGTGGCCACGCTGGAGGACCACGATCTGGGGGTGGCCGGCAAAGTGCATCAGCTCCAGCAAGACGTGATCCGCCTCACGGAACAGAATTTGGATCTCCAGACCCACGCGGAAGATCTGGAAAATAAATCCCGCCGAAATAACATTCGCATTCGGGCGGTGCCTTGGGATGGTGAGGCTGGAGATTTGTGGGGTTATGTGGAGGCCCTCTTTCTGCAGATCCTGGAGGAGGAGGATCTTCATGAAATTCATACGGACAGGGTCCATAGAGTTGGCTTGCCGAGGGTCAGTAGAGCTCCCCCCCCCCGGACATCCTGGTTTGTGTCCACGATTTCCAACTGAAGGAGCCCATACTCAGGAAAGCACGTGAGATTTCCTCACTGCAATTTCGGGATCATCATCCTCAGCTCTTTCAGGATTTGGCAGCCTCGACACTTCAGAAAAGGCGCGAGTTCCGACCTGTTACCGCCTTTCTGCGAGACAAGAATGTGGCCTACTCCTGGGGTCACCCTTTTCGTCTTATCTTCAGATGGCAAAATAGGTTGGTGCAGGTCCGCTCTTTGCAAGCTGCCAAAGATCTACTGGGTCTGAATGACAAGGCTCCCTCCCCGAGGGAAGGGAGATCCCCTGCTAGACGGAGACGGCGCTCTTCATCCTGCCAGAGAGAAGGAGGCGCAACAGCAAGGGGGAGACCGGATCCCACAACTAGCCTGCAGGCGAGAGGGGCAGCGGTTGCCTCTGTGACCACAGCGACGGAGGCCACATCAAGAGACAGCTCCGGAGCGGCCTGAGTCCTGGTTGGCTGAATAGATGGCATCGGAGGGACACCTCCGATCCAGGTACCGTGGGTCCATATGTACTTTCTGGGAAGACACCCCGGACCAGTCCCTGGGGAGACCACTGACTGTACCCCCGACCTTCGTTCCCTGAGGGTTTCAGTACTTGTCCGCATTTTGGAACTCTCGGTCCTTCTGACCTGTTTGGTGAGACTTTTCCTTGTTCCCTCCCATTGCTTTCTTTTGTTTTGTTGTCCCATTGCGGGGCTTACGGGGTTGGGGGGGGGAGTTGTGTGGGTGGGCTTTGGTGGGAGGCAGGGTAGTTGGGAAACGGGCAGACGGTGGTGGTGACCAAGAAGTGTGCAGGTGGATGGATGTCAAATGGTGGCATACTGGGGTTATGCCTTTAGACCCCGTGGCTCTGGATTTGTGGAGAATGTGGTGGCTGAGGGCAGAGGGAGGGAACCTGGGGTGGTCGGGAGGGATACACACCTGCCCGGACTGGACTCTTCACAGTTATTTATGGTTGGAGATGCTAATACAACGAGCCGTTTGGCTGCTCTGGTCAGTGAGGTATGTGAGATGTCTTTGCAGTTTGCAGATAGCAGGGGGTGAGGATAGCATTGTGTAATGTCACTATCTATAGGTACATGGAATGTGAAGGGCTTGAATTCCCCACAGAAGCGCCAAAAGGTTTGGAAGTATGTGCTTGATCACAAATTAGACGTGGTGGGTCTCCACGAGACACACCTGGTACGCAAGGACGAATTGCGCCTCAAACATAACAACTTTCCCCTTATTTACAGGTCCTCGGCTACCACGAAGAATAGAGGGGTGGCCCTTCTCTTCCGGTCTGTCCTTCACTTTCAGCCCATGGGGGTGTGCAGCGATAGGGAAGGTCGATGGCTGATGGTCAAAGGGTTGTTGTATGATAAAATGTGCACCTTTGTGGTAGTGTATGCTCCGAATGCAGGCCAGAATGGATTTCTCCAGGACCTGCTGCGAAGGGTGGATGACTTTGTGGAAGGCGCCTTGTTTTTGATGGGGGACTTTAATTTAGTATGGCATAAGGGAATGGATAGTTCTCAAAACCAGCGTTCGGATTCTGGGGTGTTCTCAGCTGAAACACAGCGCCTGATAGGAGATTTGGGGCTGGTGGACGGATGGCGGTCTCTCCACCCCCAGACTCGGGACTACACCTTCTTTTCTCATGTCCACCATACCTATTCCCGCCTGGACCATATTTTTTTGAGCCAATCCCTTAGAGGGGATCTTCGAGACGCCTGAATATTCCCACTCTCGGTCTCTGATCACAGCTTACATGTGCTCTGTTTGCGCTGGTCTGCGAGGGGGGATGGGCAACGCAAATGGTACTTCCCAGCCTTGCTTATTCGAGATGAGACTTCTTGTAAGGCATTGCGCAAGGCCATACGTGAATTTTTTGATCTTAACCCTGTGGCCGATACCTCAACCTTCACCACATGGGACGCCTTTAAGGCGTCAATAAGGGGCACCTGCTTGGGCCTCAATGCCAACCTTAATAAGCTAAGACGTAAGGAGCATGAGGAGTTGGAGAAGGAACTCGATGTCCTTGAACAAGAGCATAAACGGAACCCCTCCAGGTTGACTCTTCGCCCACTGACGGCGACTCGGGGGAAACTCCGAGCTCACTACAACAACAGAGCAGAGCTCACTCTACTTAAACTCCGGCGCCTCTCCAATGCCCAGGGGAACAAAGTGGGGAGACACCTAGCTCGCCAGCTTCAAGATAAACAGGAAAGGGAATTTATAGGAGGTGTTCAGGATGCTGCGGGGATCCTGCACCATCGAGATGAGGACGAGGCAAACTTATTCGGGCACTTTTTACGCAGCGCTCTATAGAGGGGGGCCTCTGACCCTGATGCCAACAGGCCTACCTGGGTGGCCTTCCGCTTCCTCAGGTTTCCAGGGAATGGAATGGACTACTCGAGGCCCCGTTTACTAGAGAGGAGGTCATGGATGCTATTAAAAATCTGAAACCCCATAAGGCACCCGGGCCGGATGGCTATACTGCTCTATTCTATCAGACCTTTGCGTAAGAGGTGAGCGACTTTCTGGTTTCGCTTTTTAATGTCATGGCAGAAACTGGAGAGACATTGGGCTCCATGGCCGAGGCCATAATCTCGATTATCCCCAAACCGGGGAAAGACCCGTCCAAATGCTCCTCATACCGACCGATAGCCCTCCTCAATATCGACGCCAAGCTGTATTCCTCCATCATTACGGGAAGGCTCCAGGACCTGATGCCGGCACTCATTCATCCAGATCAATCTGGTTTCATCAAGGGTCGCCAAACCCACGACAACACGAGAAGAGTCATCAATCTGAGTGAGAAGGGCAATAGGTTCAGGATTCCGGCAGTTCTAGTAGGCCTGGACGCTGAAAAAGCCTTCGATCGGGTGGACTGGGGCTTCTTGTTTTGTACTTTGGCCGCCTTCGGCTTTTCCACGAAATTCCTTTTGATGGTGAGAGCGAATTACAGCACTCCCCGCTCACGAGTAGCAGTAAACGGCCATCTCTCTGCATTCTTCTCTCATTCGCGTGGCACCAGGCAGGGGTGTCCCCTCTCCCCTCTGCTCTTTGCCCTGAGTATTGATCCTCTGGCACTTGCTGTGCATGAGCATGAAGAGATACGTGGACTCCCATTCTCGGGAGAGCAACATAAGATTACCCTTTTTGCAGATGACGTCCTCCTCTCTATCAAGGACCCGGCCCACTCTCTTCCGCACGTCCAACGGGTTCTTCTTCGCTTTGAGGAGGTGGCGGGCTTCAAGGTTAATTACGATAAATCCTTAGTCCTTAATCTTACCCTTCCATCAGCGGAGGTGGATAGATTGTGGCCACTCACGCCCCTATCATGGGCCCCCCACTCCATCCTGTACTTGGGAGTTCGGCTGACTCACTCGATTGGACAGTTGTACTCGGCAAACTTTCCCCAGCTGTTGGCACAAACCCGGGCTGACCTGGAGCGCTGGAAGCTGAAATACATATCATGGATGGGCAGAATCCACGCACTTAAAATGGTCATTCTCCCCAAATTCTTATATCTCTTCCAGGCCCTCCCCATACCACTGGAGACTGCCTTCTTCCGGCGGCTCAAGACCCAGATGCTACGGTTCGTCTGGCAGGGGGGCAGAGCGCGATTTTCCTTCTCTACACTCCGCCGGCCGCGGAGGGAGGGAGGAGTGGGCCTTCCTGACATGCATTTATGCTACAAAGCCGCACAACTGCTGGTCATAGTGGAGTGGTCCCAACAACTCTCGGAGAAACACTGGCTGCATATGGACAGAAATGTAGCGGGAAGATCGATTTGGGATCTGGCATGGAAACCCAAAAAGGACAGGCCCAAGAACGCATACATTAGTACCCCCACTGGCACTACTCTTAAGGTCTGGGACACAGTGACTGGAGATGATCGCTGGACTACGTTCCCTTCCCCCTTCACACCACTACACGTTAACCCGGCCTTCCCACCGGCTCTTCAGGAGGGGCCCTTCGATGTTTGGAGAGAGGGGGGATGCCGCGCCCTCACGCACCTGTTCCACGGCCAAGCCCCACTTACCTTTGACAACTGTATGAGGGACTATGGAGTGCCAGAATCCGAGCGCTTCTGCCATATTCAGCTACTCTCTTGGGCCACATCCTCGGCAGTCCACGCAGGGGCCACGCGATCGCCCTCCATCTTCGAGGCTTATCTGCTGTGAACCTCCTCTATGAAGGGTGTCGTCTCCTTCCTCTATGGCCTCTTACTTACTTCCGTAGTTTCACCTCGGCCCCGGTACATGGGTATATGGGAGGACCTCCTTGGACGAGACATCTCAGATGGGGAGTGGTCGCGCTTGTGGCGGGACATCGCCGTGCATAACCACTCAGTGGAACTCAGAGAGGCCCACCTCAAGACTCTCATGGATTGGTATTTATACCCCACCAAGTTACACTGCATCTTCACGACCTCCTCTGACAGATGCTGGAGAGGCTGCGGCTTGCTTGCTGATTTCCGCCACATTTGGTGGGACTGTCCGATCATCCGCCCATATTGGGAGGAGATTTTATCCCATATCCGAGAGATACTAGGAAACCCTGTTGATGGCTCCATGGCTCATATATTGCTGGGTCTTCGGAACCCGGAGCTCGAACAACAAACGCGAGCAGACAAACAGATACTATGGTTGTGCCTGTGGGCCGCAAAACTCACTTTGGCAGCGGCCTGGAAGACGCCGAAGGCCCCGGCGATTTCCCTGTGGCATGCGAGGTTGTGGAAGCTGCTAAGCATAGAACGGACGGCGGATATTTCCTAGGTCACTTCAAGAACTTCATATTTCGCTGGGGTCCCTTGGTGCGCTTCCTCTCCAAGGGTCTACCATCCGCAGTTTGTCCTGCCACGTTTCGGTCCCTTCATCTGTTCCAAGTCTGATTGATATAATCGGGATGATTGCTAGAGTGTATGATGTCACCACCACCGGGGGGAAGGGGGGGAGGGGGGAGTTCCCTTTTTCCTCTTTTTTTTCTCTTTCTTTTTTTTCTTGTTCCTTGTTCCTTGGCGACACTCTCTCTGACGACTGAGGCAGACACAGGCTTAACGCATCAGGTGAAGACATTAAGGCAGCCATCTTACCAATCTGAGATCTTTTCCCTGCTCTGTCTGATGCCCTGTGATTTATTTTAAGTAATGCCAAGATACTTCTGCTATTTTTTGGACTGTTTCAACGAGCTGAAAGGACTTTGAGCTATTGCCTATAATGCCCTGATTTATGCCTCCCGGATTGCCCCCTGTGTGGGAAGTTGTGCGAAACTGTCGCTTTCTTTATATTCTTTTGTTCCCTTTCCTTGAATACAAATAAAGGTTTTACAAAAAAGAAATAAGACCTGAATAGGACCAGATAGAGGAAGAAGAACAAGTTCAGGTGAATGAAACAACAAACTCTCTAATGGAATGGAATGGAATGGAATGAAAATTTGTAAAGCGCGATGGCTACCCAAAGGCGTCCCAGCGCTGTAGACAAACTGGAGGGTTGAATTGTAGGGCAGGGGTGGGGGGAGCAGAGGGTGGGTTAAGTGTGAGATTTATTAAAAAGCCAAGTTTTTAGGAGTTTTCGAAATGTGAGCAGGTTGGATTCTGACCTGATTGTGAGTGGTAGAGTGTTCCAGATCCTGGCCAAGTTGTAGGAAAGCGAGCGGCCTCCGCATCTGGCTCTTTTTATACGTGGTACGGAGGTTAGGTAGGAGGTAGCGGATCTGAGGGCTCGAGGAGGATGGTATGCTTCAACCAAATGTTGATTTATGGCGGGGCCTGTTCCCCAGTAGGAGCGGTGCGCGACGCACATGCTCTTGAATTCTATTCTAGCTTCCATGGGTAGCCAGTGAAGGTCCTTCAATCTGGCTTTTACTGAGGATCGGCGAGGGAGGTTCAAGAGGATTCTTGCTGCGCAGTTTTGGACAACTTGCAGTTTGGACAGTGTGGACTGTGGGGCGCCCAGGTATAGGGCGTTACCGCAGTCGAGGCGTGACAGGATTAGCCCTTGGACCATGATTCGTCTGGAGTGAAACGGGAGAAGGGGGAGAATCTTTCGGAGCAATCTCATCAGCCCAAAGCAGATGGCGGCTAGTTTGGTGGCTTGGTAGTTGAAGGTGAGATTGCGGTCGAGCCAGATCCCAAGGCTCTTAATTTGATCCTTAGGTTGGGGGGGGCTACCTAAACAGAGGGGCCAGATGGTATCGATGGATTTGGAGATGTTGTTTCCAAGGAGCATTACCTCTGTCTTGTCCCCGTTAAGTTTTAGATGGGAGACCGACATCCAGGACGCAACAGCTTCCAGGCAGTTGTGTAGGCTGTGGTTGGAGTTGAGAGGGGGGTCCAGTGCTACCACCAGCTGAGTGTCGTCCGCGTAGGTGACAATTTTCACCTAATAAAAGAGAGAGGGACCCCAAGACCAAAGGGATAGGGTTCCACAGTTGACGCAAGTCAAAAATTTATTCACTTTGGGCGAATTAACGTTAATACACAAGTACTTACAGACAAATAATAAACTTACCAAAAACAAATAACAGGGAAGCAATGACAATAAGTGATAAATTCAGTACACGTGAAAACACTATGGTAAAATTAAGTATTCAAACAATTTATTAGCATACATTACATTTGTTAAAAATTGGGAAACACATACAGGACGGAACAATAATCAATAAAAATCAACATTCCAATAAAAAAGGAGCTACAGGGAGAAAGGACTAAACTCAAACAAAAACAGTTATTTTGAATTTTCCTTAGTTTCTATTCCCAGATTTACTCCTTGGGCATCGACGCGTTTCGGTGGTATAATCAATATAGAACCGCCTTCATCAGGGCAATTAGTACAAATGTTTCCCAATACTTCTCAGGTAAGCAAATGGTCTTTCAGTGTGTCTTAAGGGGTATACTGCCTCCTTATCATTTGTTGGAGATATTCGTCCAGCGAATTATCTTCTTGATATACACAGTATTCTAGGTTAAAATGATGGCGGAATCATTATCATAATTCCACTTTTGGTAACGCATCCAGCATAATGGCTGGGAAAGAAGAGTTAAAATAATATATCCAAAACACGCGGTAGTGCTGAACTGGATACCAGCTTCCAACTACAAACGAAGCAGTTATAACGTCGAGGGGTTCCAGGTTCCAAATAAATGCCCGGGACACGGGATACTATCCTCCGTGTTTTACCCTCTTAAATACACACAAAAGCGTCCCGCGTGGATGTCTGCTCCTTGTACCGGCTTTTTTATTGGAATGTTGATTTTTATTGATTATTGTTCCGTCCTGTATGTGTTTCCCAATTTTTAACAAATGTAATGTATGCTAATAAATTGTTTGAATACTTAATTTTACCATAGTGTTTTCACGTGTACTGAATTTATCACTTATTGTCATTGCTTCCCTGTTATTTGTTTTTGGTAAGTTTATTATTTGTCTGTAAGTACTTGTGTATTAACGTTAATTCGCCCAAAGGGAATTAATTTTTGACTTGCGAATGAAACAACAAATCCAAGACCTGACCAGGAGCAGGTAGATAGTGACTCTGAAGAAGAGGAAGTACGGATTGTGCCTAAACATAATGAAAATAAAAGAGCTCTAGAAAGAGACAAGGAGGGTGAAAGTGCAGTACAAGTTAAAAGGGTCAGAAAGGGTGATAACAGGCCAGGTGGAGTCAAAAGATTAAAATACTATCTGAGAAAAACAAATGAAAGACCTGAGCAAATAAATGAGGTTACTAGTCAAACTCAGTCTAAGCAGTTGAATGTGAAAACACTCGAAAAATTCCAAGACTAAGAAATTTGAACAATAAATTCAAGGGTCTTGAGTGATATTGGAAGAATTTGAACATTTAGATTTGAGTGAAGAGACAGATGAATAAATAAATGTTGTACAGATTGATGAAGGGAATGTGAGGCCTCCTTGAAACCCAGAGTTTGAACTTGAAAACAAACAAAAGAAAAGAAGAGAAATCTTCTTAGACTAAAATGGCTAAAAACAGGGTTACTGAATGACAAAAACAAATTTGCTCTCAAAAATGTTGTAGAGCTTGTATATGTAGCATTTTGTTAGTAATCACTGTATGGATATTGCTACAGTAGCGGTGCCTTATTTGATGATAGCTAACAGAAAGAATGAGACAGTTAATAGTGGAAAGATAGCTACAATAAGAGGAGATATGGTAGCATTAGAAGCAGTAGATGATATAGACAAATATCACACAGTATCAGACAATGACACATCATTAAATGTCTTCAAAAAGTTGTTATTCCAATATGTAGATACAATGGAGATTAGTGATTGTTATGTATGCATTAAATTACCAGCTTGGAGGGAAAGTCTTGTGTATGGGCAAAGGGTACTAATATGCCGTCTTGAAGACTCACGTGCTTTTCATCTGCTCGCTTGAAACTAAATGGAGTGAATTTACTAATGCTAATGTGGGTAAAGATATTAATGAGTAAAGGGAATTAGAATAGAGATGGGTGGTATACAGTGGAACCATTTATTCTTGAAAGTAACATCTGTCTTTCTGACTTAATTACTATTGCGCATTTGGGCCTCTTTGGTATGTCTGGAGGGAGCCGTGTCACATGATTTTGGCGCATGGCAGAAGGATGACGTGTGGTTCAAGAAGAGAGCAAGGCCACTGCTTTCCTGAAGCCTTGGAACCGGCAGTACAAGACCCGAATGAATAAAATCACATATTAAAGTTAAACATTTGTATCAGATGTAATGTGAATGCGGGTGGGAAAATAAAAACATGAATAAAAATTAAGAGGATGGGTTTATTAACAAACAGCTAACTGAAAAGAATGATATGTCAGCATGGTGTGATGATCTTCCCCCCTTGCCTGACCAATCAGAGTTAGTATTTTTTTACGATATTGAAACATAAATTGGTGGTACATGAGTAACGAAAAGTTATAATTGAGGTTGTTTTAGTTAGTTAGAGAGACGTCAATGCTGAATGCTGCAGAGCTTGGGATGCTGTCAGAGTAGCGAGTGATGCTGATGAAGAACTGAAAGCAGAGTTTAATAGTCTAGATTATTAGGATTAGAAAGAAGATTGCGGAAGAATCTCGAGAAGGAAGAGAGTGTCAGAGAGGGGTGCAACATGTCCGTCGGTGCTAGAGAGGTCATTTATCCTGTCCTGAATACTGTCCTGAAGTCTTTGTCTCCTGATCTATCCCGGGGGACCCTTACCTGCCCTTTGTCCAGGGGGTTGGTCTACACACCATCCTAGGTAAATATAAATTTCGGGAATGTGCAGGTGCTCTTTTCTCTCTGTCCTCTCCTTTCTGAGCATAACTCATTGCAAGTTTGAATTATGCGTTGATGACATGATTAATTGAACTCTCTCTCTCTCTCCTATGAGTATTGGTGAATGTGCTGTACTTTGAAGTGGTTCACATGCAAATAATTTAGATAAAGACGTAAAACTTTCCCAAGTCTGTTGTTATTTTACTTTAAAGTATGAAGGTTAGAATTAAGTTATAATTTTCACCATCAACTAGTTCAACTAATGGTCCATCGACCAGAGGAAATAACTTTTTGATCAGTGAAAGGTTGGTTAGGAATAAGAAATAATCAATCTTGATGTATGAAATTTAATAAACTTTGACTCCAGCAGTTTACTCAAAGTGTGTGTGTTTATTTGTCCAGGTGAGTATATCGTATTGGAGTATCTGTTGCTGGTACGCCGCTGGATCAGTCGCCCATGACTTGCTAAAACTGTGCCCGGAACTCAAATGCCTCAACCGGGGTATCCTTTATTCTATACAGATGAGTGCACAAACTACAACCATAATTCTCAATTTCCACTTTAATAATTGGCAATGTCATCATTATACTAATTCACTGTTATATTTAAATATGATCACATTTAAATGCAGCCCACCCTAAATATGGGTGTAACACATTCATTTTTTTACTATCTATATCAGATAACGTTATAACATTGAGGCTCAAAGGCTCTGCAGGTCTTTTCTAATGCCGAGAAATCCAGCTCCAGTGTTTCCAGTCACCCTTGCGAGTTGCTGGGAGAACGAGTCCTGAGAAAGAGATACAAAACCTCCTTCATTCTAAAACCAAGTTACGGAGCTGATTAGACCCTTAGAGAATTCTTGATTCAGATTCTTGGCAAAACTAACTTAACTTAAACTGCAGCTCACTTACTCCTTCCCACGTACTAGGCTTAGGTTAGGTACACCGGGGTAGGCGTATTTTAGAAACACCAGTTGAGTACGTTTAGTCAACTTTTATCATTGTATGTAACTGCATATATTTGATCCGTTTTAAGTATCATATGGCTCAGAAACCATATAAATGCTTTTACAGTATTATTTCATAATACTCCTTTTACTGTACGCACTTTACTTTATGATAAGTATTGCAATTGTGGCAATTCATTTCTCTTGCATGAGAAAGAAGACTGCTCAATAAATAACAACTTTTATTGAAAACGCCCATCTCTCTATATCTCTGCACTCTGATGAAACTAAGCATGCACGATTGACTGAGTGAAATAGCTATCTAATGTTTTCACACGACTCTGGAGATGTACTCCTTATTCTGGAGGGAGCAAAGTTGTCATGTTTATGCGGTTGTCAGAAACAAATCCCTTCTTGTCTAATCAGGAAAGTTAACTCCTTCCTGTTCATTCAAGAAAGTTTCTAGTGACCTCTGAGCTAGCTGGCTTACCTAATTAAGTCTAACATATTCAGTAGAGACCTAGTCGACCTCAGTCCTACGTCTAAACTGCTGTTTATGTTATCCCAATGCGCAGAGCCTATTGGGAATATAGGAACTACACAACATGGCGCCCAACGTTTGGTAAGGCGATAATCTAACGCAAGATACTAGAATAACTCAGTTGTGCTTTTCACAGAGACACCTTTTTCCCGTAAAAACTCCAATAGACGTCTGGAGTGGGTGAAAGGTTAATATCCGCCGAAACGTAGTAGGAAGAGATTCCTATGTATTAGTTTTTGGTTTAGTCAACGTTGAAGGAGACAGTGTTGCAAAATATTGTGCACCTAATCTTTGTTTCCTTGAAACTTGATCTGCAAACTTTCAGTCAGTAAAATGTCAGAAAGTGATGACGAAAGAGAGAGAGCTAGACTAGCAGCTCAACTTGTAGTTGATGACACAACTATCCAAAATGAAGATCCGAATGCTATAATCATCCCGGTCAATATAAGAAAAACTATAACTATAAAACTTATGGAAAATGGAGTAACATCAAGAGGTGGTACAGTCGTATTTGTGGTAGAGGCCCATGAATATCGGCAGACAGAGGTATTCTATTCCTGGATAACTTTTCCAGCAGCACATGCTGTAACACATGAGTTCCACTACTACAAAATAGAGGAATCTCCAGAGGAATACTCTCCTTTCGAGGAAGTTGAAATTCCACTAACATACCAAGAGCACCTGCTCTGGTTTAATGGCGCCCTAAAATATCAAAATCACATTACCAGGCTCAGTCCACTAGGTAGACCAGGAGCCACATGGCCGGTTCTAGCCCGCTATACACCACATCCCGACATTGAAAAAATGTCAAGCGAAGAACTCTTAGTTAAAATAAAAGAATTACCAAAAGCATATAGAGATTTAGTTCAATTAACAGTTGACAGTACAACCTACCGACTAAAAACACTAACTGAAAATCCTGAAAAGACTTTCATTAAAAATAATTTAATTACTCAAAAGAAGTAGTGGGTGGGTAATAAACAAACCTCTCCCAGAGAAAAACAGTTTCAGTCCAGAGGAAGGTCTCCTCAACGAAGGGATAGATCTCCAGAAGGAGGAGGCAAATCTCCCCAAAGGGAGCCCTCTGAAAAAAGATACAACCTTAGAAATAGGGACAATTTGAGAAAACCTGACAGATATCAAGATATTGATACACGTCCCTCTCGATCTTTTCAGACTTCCTCACAGAAATCGGAAAGAAGAGGACGGTCAGAACATAAAGAAGAGCACGTCAAGTCCTAAGACAAGGAACCTGCTCATCAAAGTAAAAAATTACAATTTCCCAGAAAGAACATGCCGAGAATTCTGAGAACACAACTGAAAAACGGAGAGTGTGCCCAGACAATGCTAGACAGCGCAGCAGAAGTGACCATAGCTTGCAAGATCCTGATGAATCTTCTGGAAACAGTGGACACGAATGAATACATTCAAGTGGAAACTGCAGACACCCGAGTTTGCGTGCCCCATAAACTATATGAAATAACATTACGTATAGAGGGAGATAAAACTAGGAAAATAAAAGGTCTCTTTTGGGAGAATCTCTCTAAAGGCTATGATATCCTTCTAGCAGAGAAAGACTTGCTACCAGAGTTTGTCAGGGAGTGCCTACCTGGCGAAGAAATGATTATGCCTGCCTTCTTAAATCACAATCCAATTCATAAAAAATACACATTTGCTAGAGAATGGGCAGTGGCCCAAGCCCCTGCATTATATAAAAATCATGTAGGATGGGATGAGGATTCTCCACACCATAAAATCCAGTTAAAAAATCAACCTACTGTACAGAGGCAGTATCCTGTTAAGCAAGAAGCTAAAAAACAAGTCAGAGAAATTTTAGACCAACTTGAATATCAGGGGGTGATTGAAACATGCACCTCACAGATGAACAATCCTTTGTTTCCTGTCTCCAAGCCAGACGATTCATATAGTCTAGTTTTGGACTACAGACACCTAAACTCTTGTTGTAAAACATTTGCAGTACAAAACTCACACAGTGCAGCACTAATGAATAATATAGTTCGCAAAAAATATAAAACGACATAAGATATTTCAAATGGTTTCTTCTGTCAAAACATAGCACCTGAAAGCCGACATTTGACCGCTTTCTCCAGCAAGGGGACCCAAAAATAATTTTGTCGTCTCCCACAGGGATTCAATCCAGCCCAGGATTATTTTCAGCCAGGGTAACAGAGTTACTACAAATATATGATGATGAGGCATTATCTTATGTCGATGACATCTATCTTACAGACGATGACCTGGAGACTCACTTGAAAAGAGTGACAACCATCATACTTGGGTTCGAATTTGAAGGGTACAAATTTAACTTTAAAAAATCACGAATTGCCCATCTAACTGTCCTATTTTTAGGATATGAATTATCAAGTGAAGGCAAAAGCCTAGCAGACAACTTCTCAGAGAAGTGTGCAGTACTCCAAGCTCCAAAAACGCTGAAAAACTTACAATCAATTCTAGGTGTCCTAAATTTCGGAAGAACATACATTTTAAATTATGCAGAGAGGGTTAAACCTCTCTACGAACTAATAAAACCTGATTTTAAACCAATTAATTGGACTCAAAAACACATAGAAATCTTATGATCACTACAAACAGACATGTTAAGTAAAACAAAACTGCAAACACGCGCAAACGAACACAACCTTGTAATCCGAGTCATCCCAGGAAGATGCGGATTGACATACCTGACCTCTAATGAGGGAGAAACGGTACCAATTGCTTACAAATCACACTTGTACACACAAGCTGAAATGAAATTCAGTTCTACTGAAAAAATTCTAACTGCGGTTCAAACTGCTGTAGCAAAAGAAAGAGCCCTAGCCCAAGGGAAGAGGATATCTGTTTTAATAGCAGTATCAGCCCTTGAGGCAGTAACAAGACCAGGCATTCTAAATGCTATAGCTCTAGATCCAAAATGGATACAATGGGAAAATTCTCTTGCTACAGCAGACGTGAAACACGCTTTTGATCCTAAAATGAAAAAACTAGAAGATCTGGAATACGAACATGAATGCCCTCTGTCAATCGAAATTCTGCCTCTCGAACAGTACACCTGTGTAATCTACACGGACAGATTTGCACAACACTACGTTGTGGGAAAACAAATTTACAATGCTGAGTGCACGATTGTTAAAGGTCGCTGGCGCTTAGGTAAATTCAGACCGATGTTCACTAAAACTGAATCACTCAGAAACTGTACAGCTCAGCAAGCCGAAATAAGATCTCTAAAGATGGCGCTTGAAAATGCTGATTGCGAATTCCCCAGACTAATAGTGTGCGATTCGCATTACTGCGTCCGGTCTTACAATAATTCTATGCAGACCTGGATAAAAAATGGTTACAAAGATGAGACAGGTGCCACAATAAAGCATAAAAAACTATGGGAACAAGTAGTTCTTTTGCAGAAAGAACTACGAAAGACTCACGTGATACATACGCAGAGTCTTCAACGTGATAGCGTTCACGTTGCAGGGAATTCATTGGCTAACAGAGCCACAGCAGCAGCGGGTCAACCGGCTTCCGTAGCTACAAAAAAGCATCCGAAAAAACAAATAGATCGCGAAACGCTGCTTGCAGTAATAGCCTCAATGGAAGGCAATTATGCGGCGTTACCTCAAAACTATTCACTTGGCAATACATACATAATTAATGCGAACTCCGTTCTGTTTGCTTAAATCCCTGGGGTGGGGGATAGAGTAATTCCAAACACGAACCAGAGAGTCTTCTTGATTGAAGAAGCACACATGGGATTGGGTCTGAGGCACCAAGAGATCCTGACATCTCTAATAGAATTACAATCAAAATACTGGTGGTCGGGGAGGAGCGTGCAAATTTATAACTTTGCAATGAATTGTCTGGACTGCAACAGAGATCGCAGTTGTGAACCGGACCAGACACCTGCCCGGACATCTCTTTTAGACAGCATGAGGCTATCTATACGCAGACATCCAGACGGAAAAATGCAATCCCATAATTATTAAAACGAGAATCATTTGGATGTGGCCCCAGCGCTCGGCTGACGCCAGAACTGTTATAAAAGATTTGTGAGTCTTTATTGGCACATACGCAAACTGGCATGCTACATTCTGACCAGGGTCCTGCGTTTGGCTCTTGGGCTTACAAGGAGGCCATGGCCAGCAGGGGCATTGCATTACGGTATTCTAGTCCATTCCATCCTGAGGGAAATGCGGTAGTGGAGAGAAAAAACGTGACATAAAGCAATCTATAACAGCGAGAGTATTAGGTTCGGGTGACGGGTGGGTCAAACATCTAATAAGTGTCCAACGTAGTCTTAATTAGAATTGTGATGCCAACGGATGTTGAAGCATCCCCTGGCGCTCCACTCTTATGTGGTTAGAATACTCCACATCAATAAATGTTAATAAAGATTCATGCTCATTTTCATGTAGAAATACTCTTATTTTATGGTCATAAGTTTATATTTCTTTCCATATAATTCATTTGTGCAGTTCGTTAATTTCAATAAGAATAATCACTTATTCAGTCCAATGCATTTCGGGCTGAAAAGCCCTTCATCTGGGACAAAAACTAGAAGCAAGACAAAGAGCAATATACTGTTCAAATCACTGTGCAACATCAAAAAACATGTTAATGCAATAAAAACAATTAAGTAATAAGGGTGAAAATTCGTGACTAAACCATGGTGCAACCCCGAGTGTTTGGTGACAGAAAATAATGAACAGTCGACATCACTCACGTGTTACTCTTTCAAAAACGCTTAATCCTATCGCTATATCAGTTCTGTTGAAGGGGAAATGCATTAGTTCTCTTCTATGCTGTGTTGCGTTATAAGAAAAAACATAAATCTACAGGCATTTAAAACTTACTTAATGGACGCTTGAGGAACTGGCATCGATTTTCGACTATACAATATCTATAATCGATATTTCAAAATTAGCATGATGTATCTAAATGGTTTAACACATGCACGCAAACATTACCATAAATCCATCTGTCATGTTTTAGAACTCTAGCTTGCACCACTCCCCACATTCTACACTTTCTTAGCCTGACCGACGCCATTTTGTGGCCTCGCTCGAAGCCTTACATTAACAAACCTCATTCATTCCCTTTTTCTAAAAGCGTTCTCCTGAGAAATAACCCAACTGTTGCGGAATTGCTGTTTCAGCTCGTTAAACCTGTCAAGGTTGTAGGTAGCAGAAGAAGGCCCGATAAGCACATTCCAGGAGGGGAGCGGGGTGGACTGTCTCGGAGTTGGCAGAAGGGAGTCACCCATTCGACCTTGCTAATCTGGGATGAGCTAAACTAAGAGTTCTTTGTGTGCCATATATGGGCTTTCCTTTCTGTACCAACCTGTACCAGCTTGTATTTTTCCATGTTGGGCCATAATTTCGCAAATGCAACTGTATATATGTGATGTCCTGTCAGTGTGCCAGCAGTCTACTTGGTGGACCTCGTGGGGTTAGGTCGCAAGGAGCTCCTCTGGCAGAGTTTGTTTGTTCTAATAAACGCTTGGACCTTCTACACTGCCAACTGACTGATTATTGGTAATGGGAGTGGGATTGGTTATGGAAATAACTATAATTGGGGGTTTGTAAATAATTTTCGGTACTTCAGTTGGCGACTCCGCCGGGACTCCGCGTTGGGGTCGTCCCTCTGTATTTCAGAGAACAATCGGGACATTGAAAAGGGTGCTCCAGATGGGGGGGGAATTGCAGAATAGACCAACGAAGATTTGGGGTTTTGCTTTGCCCTCCCGATCGCGAGGACCTCGGCTGCTAGTGGCCCCACGCCGGAGTCCTTCGGGTGTGACCCGAGAACCGGCCACGTTGGCCCTATCGAGAGTTGGCAGTGTAGAACGTGCAATCAGACCTGTGTGCACCAGGTGAGTGTTTTCTCCTGTTTTGTGTCGGATTCTGGATATGGTACTTGGCATTTGGTGACCTGTGGTCACGGAGATACTCTGAATAAGGGGGTCTGACGGGGCAATGTTGAAGTTGCACGTGCAGATGCCTCTACTTTGATTTCTATGGAAAACTGGAGATAGCGACTATACGCCTTTCGTGGGGACTGCGGTTTTCACTCGGCCGGATTGTTCTCGGGAATGCCGACAGTTGAGATTGGGTAGCACCCGGACAGATCTGGAGCGGCGCATGCAAATGCGGGCTTAGCCAGCATAGTCCGGGAGGTGAACCATGAATACTGTTGGATGGCCTGTAGGCTGGTCTGTGGTTTAGAAACCTGTGTAGCCTATCTCCAGGCAGTCTAAGGACAAGACTGTGGGTTCTTTGCAGCTTTGGATATTTGCATAAAGAGTTCTCCAAGGTGGGAGTCGACGGGCTCCACCTTTTCCTTTGCAGTTCTTGCTTTATCGTTTATACGGTTTTTGTATTGTTGGTGTTTTATGTTCAGTGGTTCATTCGCAACGTGAGTGTGTGTTTGAATGGGAACATGGCCATGTGTTTGAGAGAGCTGTGATTGACAAAATTTGAAATTGTTGTTTTTGAATAATAACCCCTGATTCCTTTACAGCTCACGTAGAATCGAGAGGGGAAAATGCCGTGCTTTAGCAAGTTATGCTTTGGCTGTTTCCACCGAGAGAGCGTGAGGTTGGACGAGAGCCAACCTGCCCCTCCGGAGGGAACACCCAGTCACAATATGTACTGCAAACACGGTATCAGCCCCCTTCTCTTTAATTCCTTGTGGCATAAGTACACTAAAGATAACGTAGAACTACAGTGGCCGAAAACTGGATCCTTTGATGAGAAAAAGATTCAGTATTTACAAGAGCGCCTCTTTGTCAAACGCAGCGGACAGGCCATGTTTGACACTCTTAACAAATGGCAGAAAGAGGCAAAGAGAAGACGTATTCGGTCAGAAAAATTACTTAAGATACAGCAAGGGCAAACTATAAAACAAAAAGCTATTGCACATGACAAAAATAGAACAGAAAAGAATATTGAAAAAGAAGATGGGCGATTTAGGCTGCAGGTTGACAAAAGCTATGTAACGCGAAATGAAGCTGAGGATGAGATTGAGGATCTACTGGACAAAAGACCTCCTCCACCATATGCCCCACAGCGCATATATCCCGCGGTCCCTGTTCAAACGGCGGCTGCACCCCAAGCATCCCCACCAGAGGACCGAGGCTCTGTCGCCCCTAAACACGACGCTGGCATTCCGTCTCCCTCTCTGGGGGACCTGGCCACCCTTGTCCCTGACCCCAGACAGGCCCCGTCATTCCCTCATGTACAATTAAGCATCCCGAGTCCCGTAGGCGTCTCTCAGCCGGCCAGCACCACGCCCGGTATGGCAGAGCAGACCCCGAGAGGGGCAGCCGGAGGGTTGTATAGTAAACGACTATTCACTAGATCATCTGTGGCATATGGTGAGAAGGAAGTATTAGCAGATCAGGCTGTCAAATGGATAAGGAGTGATGCCTATACGGTAGAAGACATATGGAGTACAATGAAAGATTTAGAACTAGTGATGCAACAACATGTGATTTTCCAAATGTCTAATTCCCTCATTTGGTCTTGGGAGGCCAGCTTCAATAACAGGAGTGCTCCTCAGATACTGTACGAGATTTGAAACTGGGCTTATAAATTTAATTTGACCCCGCAGGAGGTGTACAAAAATGTAGTCACCTTAGTCCAGTATTGAGGCAGATTGTTCTTAAAAAGCCCTCAATGGACTTCAGAGCACCCCCCTGCCTCAGTGGACTTCGCAGCACCCCATGCGTGAGGTCCATCCCATTTATCATCCCGAAGTTGCTGAACTGCGTGATGATCAACAACAAATCACCCGGGCACGGATAGACGCCCGATTCCAGGAGCAATGGGTGTTCACTCCGTGGAAAAGAAGTGAGGTCCTTTCCCTGAAATCCCAACTGCCTGACCCCCGAAAGAACCCTACCGCCTATTACAAGGAACTGACCGAGGCTGCGGCCTCTGCCGTAATGACTTTAGCAGATGTCAAGTTATTCTTTGGGTTGCTTGTGCCCGTTGATATATGGCGACAGGTGCCTGACTCTGATCATGCTGAGCTAGGGGGGACATGGGATGAGTTACAAGGGTGGGATCGAGACCGCAAACTGGGAGACAAACCTAGAAACAAGATAACATCCTTGCCGGCAAAAATTATTGCCTTTATGCACACCTTGATACCTCAGAGGAAGGTTGATTGGGACAAACTGACTGCGTGCCGGCAGAAGAAGGATGAAAGTATGTCCGACTTCTTCACTAGGTTTGAAGGAGTTTTCATTGACTTTAGTGGGCAGGATTTGGCTACGGAAGGTGGAATTAGGTTGTTTGTGAATAGGTTTGTTAAAAATTTGGCTCCGGAAGTTTCCGCACGTTTGCAGGTGGCCGAGAGTACCTGGACTACCTCTACCCCTTCTGTGATCTTAAGCATGGCCCAGTACTATGAACACAGAGAAAATGAATGTAAGGAAAAAGTAGAAAAGAAGGCCAAAGACCTTAAAACACGGGTATTGCTGCAGCAGGTGATACGGGGACAAGGAGGGGGAAGAGGAGCTCGAGGGCCAATGTCCAGAGGGGCGGGTACAGGCCGAGGCTCAGGAGGGGCTCCGACTGTAGGCTTGAACCAGTGTTCCCATTGTAAAGAGGAGGGGCATTGGAAAGCGCAGTGTCCGCTGTTGCTTGCTCAGAACGGAGCAGTCCGAGGGCGAGGACGTGGACGAGGAGGCCCCGACCGGAACGATATGCGCAGAGAAAAAGGATCAGGCTAGTCTGAGCGTAAGCATTTTGATAATCATCAGGGCAAGCAGTACTATCACGACGATTACGAATATGAAGATCAGGATACATACATGCAAGCATAGGACAGCCAGGGACAGAGGAGGGTTCAAGTGTCGATCCCGGTCAATCAAAAGAGACCCTATGTAAAAGGGGAAGTGATGGGGACTTCTGAGAATTTCCTAATTGACACGGGAGCAATGAATAGTTCTGTTGCTCGATCATTGGTTCCAGGGGCGGCTCTGTCCGGGCAAAATAATGTCTCAGTGGGATTCTCGGGAGTCCCAGTTGTCAGTCCCATCTCCAGACCCCTCCCCTTCTCGATTGGTCCCGCCACTATTGACACTCCTCTTTTACTGACCTCACATTGTGGAGAGAACTTGCTGGGTTTGGATATGTTGAAGAAATTAAACGCGACGATACATTGTTCTGCTGATGGGGTTTATTTGACAATTCGACCTTGTACTGAACACATGAAACAATGTTTTGCCAAAAATGAACCCCTTCCCTCAGAGTTCGATGGCATCACGGCCACGCTTTGGGCAACAGGGGATGCTGATGTGGGTAAGCTGGATATCCCCCCCGGTTCACATTACGTTGAAACAAGGTGCGAAAATGCCGCGCATCCCGCAGTACAAAATAGCACCTGCAGGGGAACGGGCTTTGTTGTCGATTATTCAAGACTTGATCGACAAGGGAGTTGTGGAGGAAACGGCTGCCAACGTTTGTAATAGCCCGATCCTCCCGATTTTGAAAAGGAGTTCTGATTCTGGTGAACTGGGTCAGGACGCTGCTTATCGCTTTGTGATTTACCTTAGAGCCGTCAATAAAATTGTGGTACCACAGTATCCCGTGGTAACCAACATCACCACGATCCTTACCATGATTCCACCAACTGCTCAGTACTTTTCGGTCATTGATCTGAAGAATGCCTTTTTCAGTATCCCCATTCATCCTGATAGCAGACAGATTTTCAGATTCTCGTTATCTGGACACAGCTTCCGCTTCTGTCATGCACCCCAAGGCTATACTGAAAGCCCAAGTATATATAGCCAAGCCCTTAAGGCTTTATTAGATGATCTGGACTTACTGGAAGGTAGTCCTCTTGCAGTACGTGGATGACTTATTGATTGCCTCGGATACGGAGGAAGGTTGCAAAACAGCCACCGTCAAATTGCTGCACCATTTGGCTGCTAAGGGGAACAAGGTTTCCTTGTCAAAATTTCAATACTGTTGACAGGAGGTGACCTACCTTGGTCATCTACTATCGAAGGAGGGTAGACGACTAACACCTGAACGTATTACTACTATTGCTAAAATGTCTGTTCCTTGCACGCAACGCGAAGTTCGCGCTTTTCTTGGCATAACATCTTACTGTCGCCAATGGATACCTAACTTTTCCCTTCTTGCTAAACCTCTGCATCTGACTACTAAGGACATGCATGAACCCCTCCCCTGGACGGATGAATGTCAGCACTCTTTTGACTCTTTGAAAACTGCTTTACGTTCCGCTCCTGTCTTGGGCACTCCTGACTACCGTAAACCTTTTGTACTATACGTGGACGAGGTCGACGAATGCTCACTTTCGGTGTTAACGCAGGACTTTGGTGGTAAGCAAAGACCTTGTGCTTATCTGTCAGCCACACTGGATAATGTCGCAAGAGCACTTCCAAGCTGTCTGAGGGCCACAGCAGCTGTTGCAGTGGCGATCCGGCAGTCGGAAGGACTCGTCCTAAATTCCAACCTGACAGTGATGGTGCCGCATACTGTAGACACAATACTAAACAAAACAAAAACACAGCATCTTACAAGTGCACGCCTCACTGGATATGAACTAACACAATTTGCACCACATATTACGATCACCCGATGTGCAACACTGAACCCTGCCACATTGTTACCACGCCCTACGAGTGAACTTAATGATGACGTACATGATTGCATTTATCGCACTGAAGAAGAAACCAAGGGCAGGATCGATCTCACGGACACTCCTCTAGCTGAACCCCAAGGGGAGTTATATGTAGATTGGTCCTGTTTTAAACTAGCAGATGGAACAACAAAAGCTGCATATGCCATTACGACTTTGAAAACAGTCGTTGAAACATTCTGAGTGCCTCATCGTTCAGCCCAGGCTGCTGAACTCCTAGCCCTCCTGCGAGCCTGCGAATTGAGTGAGGGACTTGAAGTCAACATTTACACTGACAGCCAATACGCCTTCGGCGTGGCCCATAGCTTTGGGCGGCTGTGGAGGGAGCGGTGTTTTCTTACTTCCCATGGTCAACAGATTCAGAACGGTCCCCTGATTTTGCGGCTGCTAGATGCCCTCACCCTGCCCAAGAAATTAGCCATCATCAAATGCAGCGCGCACAAAGCAATAGTGGACGAAGTGGGGGAGGGAAATGCCTTCGCAGATCAGGTGGCCAAACAGACAGCACAGTCCCCAATGTCAACAATGTTTGTGAACTCTTCCGCAAGGTGGGTGGAGGAATCTGAATTGTTTGACAACACCATGGAAAGCGTGCGGGTATTACAAAAGGAAGCTACACCCGCAGAATTAGAGAGATGGGAAAAGGAGGTAGGAAGATTGGATGAGAATAATTGTTGGGTTGATCTGACAGAAAAGCAAAGATGGTTACTGCCAAATGCATTAGTACAGGCCGTTGTGACTATGGCACACAGCCCTGCACACATAGGAGCAAAAGGTATTTGTGGGCTTCTGGATCCAGTTTAGAACAACCCTAATATTCAAAGGACGGCTGTCCGGTTGGTCCAATACTGCATGGTTTGTTTGCAACACAATCCGGGGAAGGGAGAGAATGTCTTGACTGGGAATTTTGCACCCCCGACGCTGCCTTTTGAAGTACTCCAAATGGAATACATTCATATGGAGCGTGTCAACAACTTGAAATACGTCTTGGTGGTAGTTTGTGCTTTTAGCAAATGGGTTGAGGCATACCCCACTAAAGAAAATACAGCCATGGCCACAGCTAAAGCCCTTCTCAAAGAGTTTGTGCCCCGCTTCGGTTTGCCCCGCTTGATCTGGTCGGACAACGGGGGGCACTTCAATGGGGCCCTCGTTAAACATATCTGCGAGGGCCTACAGATTAAGCAAAAGTTCCACGCTGCCCGGCATCCACAATCGGCAGGGCTCGTGGAAAAATACAACGGTATCCTTAAACTAAAAATGGCCAAAATACAGGAAAGCACAGGTTTAAAATGGCCTGACACCTTGCCTGTAGCCCTCATGTCACTGCGTGTTACCCCACATTCCCGATCTGGTCTCTCTCCATATGATATTATTTTCGGTAGGCCTGCCAACGTATGGGGGGTGCCCAGGCCACGATCCTTTTCTGATATTGAATATCCTATGTTGATTGATTACCTCTATGCTTTGACTAAAGACCTTCGTTCTGTTCATCAGCAGGTAGCCTCCGTATTGCAGCCACTGCCAGAGGGCCCCGGACATCGACTACAGCCCGGCCATTGGGTGCTGGTGAAGAAATTTGAGAGAGACACCAGCCTGGCTCCAAGGTGGTCCGAACCCCGGCAAATTCTCCTGGCCACCCGGACGGCAGTTAAAGTGGATGGGAGGAAACACTGGATCCATGTCTCCCCTCTGAAGAGGCTGCCGTTTCCACTACCTTCTGATCAGCAACGCCCAGGGGGAATTCTGACGCAGGAAACTGAGAAAGCTGCTGCATTTGTACCCTTCTCCGACGCCCGTGAAATTGAACCAAGGCTAGAGGAGGGAGTGACGAGACCAGATGACTTGGTCTCCGCTGAGTCTGCACCTGCTTTGAATCCTGCTTCTAGTACCCCGGAAGGCGATCACTCTCATGTTCGAAAGGTACCTGGTGTACTGTTCTCTGATCAGGAAATTCCGGGCCATGTGCGATACAACCTGCGGCCAAGAAAAACAAACAACAGTGCCTCAGACTACACCACTAGGAGATAAGGAAAGACTCGATTGAATAGTCAGGGTTTGCTAGCTTGCCGGTCTGAGGTACTGAGCGAGACACTGGACTGAACACGTTGAGAGCTGGAACTTTGATCATTGTGCTCTGTTCAGAAAGAAGACCAGCTAGCGCAACAGGCCTGGTTGTACAACGAAGTAAAAGTTTGACCACCACTCTTTTGTTGCTTGGATGAACGATAGGAGTCTGCCTGTGAGACACTGACAGACACAGGGAGAAGAACCCTCTGGCAGGACGGACTGCTAGGTCCGAGTTTATTTTTGGACTTTTAGCTAGAAATGTACCCTTTTGGCCGTATTGTCTTAGAAGAAGAATTTCCGATTGCACCACGTCACATGCCCTTTTATGAGCCAATGTTTTCCACATGGACCACGAAGGTCAAAGTAGCATTTGTAGTGGTTATTGCTGTTATTATAGCGGTGTTTATGGGTTTATTCGTTTATTTGGAGCATAAGTACCCTTTGCAAGATCTCTTACCAACCACTGCTGCCCCATCTGAGCATCTGTTGTACACTTTAGCACCTCACCAAGAACGACATCGCCAGACTTATGCCAAGAATGTTTTCGTTGAAATGCTTCATCAAACACACAGTGTTACCAATGTTACTGATTGCTGGGTTTGTGGGCTCTTGCCATCCATAGTGCATAACAACGATATGTTTCTCTCACTGCCCTTGTCCTATCTAGGGAGCTGTGAAGGCTGGTTCAGACTGTTTTTCAGCTATATACCGTCATTGGGGAGAAAATCGCAGAGATTTTGATATTAATGAACACAACATGGTTATGGATTATATTGATGTGCACTATGGTTTTGACCAAAAGGGAAATGGGGGACGGGGAACAATAGACCCACAGGCGTGCATGCAGCTATATCTGGTGGCTAGGTATGACGCTTGGTTGGAGGAAGAGCTTTATGATTTTAGAAATTTCAATGCTTCCCAATATTTCCAACTTTTTATCGAACGAAATGTTACCAGAGACCGTGTTGTCCCCGTTCCTATTTTGAATGTCTCTTCAATATTCTGTGTGCAAGGGGTAGGCCGCATACAGGTTGGAGATAGTATTTGCAATTATACCTATCGTCTAAAGAAACGCATCAGCCCCCCTTTGGTTACACCGCCCAATGTGTATTTTGTCTGCGGAGGAAATGCATATACCTGGCTACCACGCAATTGGGCCGGGCGCTGTTACTTGTCCTTCCTATACCCACCTGTATACTTAGCACCATCTGACTATCACAAAACACATCAGCTATACCCCGTACGCACAGCACCCACCGTGGTACCCATTAGACAACGTAGGCAGCTCATCAAGACTGAAGTTGATCAGACTGACACCTCCTTAGAACAATTCACAGACTTTAGCAAGGGGTTAGTGCCGTTCTGGGGACCCATATTCAATAGTAGAGAAATAAGGAGGTTGTCCAGGATAGTGGAAAATGTCATTAACATTACTACTGACATCTTAACAAACTTAACTGTTGAGCTTCAGGCGACGAGGCTCGTTGCGCTCCAAAACCGTATGGTTTTAGACGTCATCTTAGCTGATCGAGGTGGAGCATGCCGCGTGATTGGCAGCTCCTGCTGCGTGTATATTCCAGACTCCGCCCCCTCTGTTCATCTGGCCATTCAAAAATTGCACCGCGTTGCCTCTGAAATGCATACTGATAATGGGTCCTGGTCACTGTCTGGGTGGTTCTGGGGGCTCCTGTCCACCTGGGGAAGGAAGTTATTGTTGATATTGGGCGAAGCAGCCGTTATCGTCTTTACCTGTTGCATTCTGATACAATGTGGCCCGGCTTGTTGCTCCTACTGTGCCTGCCGGATCACTGCCCTTTGCGTGCCTGCCACAGTCCCATCTAAAACACAGATGCTGCAAAAAGAGATCCATGAATTGATGGCCATTAATGAAGATGTTTTTAGAGATTAGCCTGCATGACCTCTGTATTTAGCTACACCACGCTAAAAGGAGGGTTTGAGGAACTGGCATCGATTTTCGACTATACAATATCTATAATCGATATTTCAAAATTAGCATGATGTATCTAAATGTTTTAACATATGCACGCAAACATTAGCATAAATCCATCTGTCATGTTTTAGAACTCTAGCTTGCACCACTCCCCGCATTCTACACTTTCTTAGCCTTACCGACGCCATTTTGTGGCCTCGCTCGAAGCCTTACATTAACAAACCTCATTCATTCCCTTTTTCTAAAAGCGTTCTCCTGAGAAATAACCCAACTGTTGCGGAATTGCTGTTTCAGCTCGTTAAGCCTGTCAAGGTTGTAGGTGGCAGAAGAAGGCCCGATAAGCACATTCCAGGAGGGGAGCGGGGTGGACTGTCTCGGAGTCGGCAGAAGGGAGTCACTCATTCGACCTTGCTAATCTGGGATGAGCTAAACCAAGAGTTCTTTGTGTGCCATATATGGCACACAAAGAACTGCTGTACCAGCTTGTATTTTTCCATGTTGGGCCATGATTTCGCAAATGCAACTGTATATATGTGATGTCCTGACAGTGTGCCAGCAGCCTTCTTGGCGGACCTCGTGGGGTTAGGTCGCAAGGAGCTCCTCTGGCAGAGTTTGTTTGTTCTAATAAATAGTTGGACCTTCTACACTGCCAACTGGCTGATTATTGGTAATGGGAGTGGGATTGGTTATGGAAATAACTATAATTGGGGGTTTGTAAATAATTTTCGATACTTCACGCTAAGCGTATCCTGAAGGTTTAAGCAGTCTGCGGGTGCATCCTCGTCTATCGCGAAGCAGCCAGAATTGGCGGTCAATCGCGGTAGATATAAGAAAACGTCCGCAGAGGTTTCTTTGTGTGGTGTGACGTGATTGGTTGGAGTTCCGATCACGTGGTCCGGAGTCCACCAATCATGAGCTGTACTGTGTAAAAAGCCACACGGTTGTCGAGTGTGAATTAAACAAGAAGAATAAAGTTATCTCTTGTGCTGGTGAAACGTATCAGAGGTCATCAGAGGTCATAGTCAGTGATAAAAACTATGAAAAAAACAAATTGCCATTTTAGGGATGAATGAACATTAAGACGGCTTAGAAACTGGAAGCAAGGCTGTGCGTGCCCAAAGAACAAGTGGGCCTATTTAGTTCTAGTCAGCTATAAATAGCACATAAATTCGGTTCGGTCATTCAGACCATTAGGTTTGTTGGAATTCAGTAGGTAAATCCAATGGTTCTCTCTTTGTAACAAGAAGCGGTTATTGTCTCTGCCTTCCTGTTTCAGGGAGTAACATGTCGAACAAACCTTCGTCCAATAGAATGCAATCCACAAAGAAGGGACCCATGACCACCTCAGGAGAACAACACAAAGAAGGAGCACCATCTACCTCTACCAACATAAGCCCATCGGAAGTGCCTTTTTTAGAACAAGGTCCCACAGAAGCCGGAGACCCAGGAGGGGAAAAAGAACTTCCAAACACAAGAAGTGTGACCAGCAAGACCAATGAAAAGGAGAAAAAGAAACTAACAAACAGGAACAACTAGTTATTAACATTTCGGACTACAGACTGAAAGACCAAGAATTGAAACTACTTAAAAAAGGGACGTCATTTGTTCCAACCACACGAACCAATTCTCTAGAACTGGAAGTCAGTTTTTTTAAACTGATGCGTAAACTAAGACTGCCTCATTTTTTTGATAATATATCACCAAAGCCAACGGCACAGGAACCTGACCAACTCAAAGGTTTACGACCCAAAAGTACTTTTATGGCTCCCATGAGCCACAAGACGTTGGATCTTTTTGAGACATTAGTTAAACAAGATCTTCAGAGAATCAATTGCCAGAAGAAAAAAAAACATCACCAACAAGGATCTTGGCATTTTGAAAAAACTATCCAAGAACAAGAACATTGTCTGCACTAAAGCTGACAAAGGCGGAGGTCTTGTCATTATGAATGCTACTATGTACAATCAAAAAGTTCAAGAACATATCAATGACAGTAATACTTATGCACCATTACAACATAATCCAACCAATGAATTCACTGTGAAACTCACGGAACTCATTACCAAAGCCAAAAATGAGGGTGTAATCAACGACAGGACAAGTAAATTCTTGATCACATCACACCCGAAGAGTCCATCATTTTATATGATGCCAAAAGTGCATACAAATCTTCTTGACCCACCATTACGTCCAATAGTCTCTAAAAGAAACAGTCTGCACGAGCCCATTGGCCAATTCATCGACCGTTTAATGCAACCCACAGTTCAACAGATGGCCACATACATCCGAGATACTACTGACTTTTTGCCCCAGTGTACGCTAATCTGTTCATGAAATCTTACGAAACACAAAACATATTGTCAGACCCAAGATGGACGGACAATCTGAAATTGTTTGTACGACATATAGATGACATCTTCATCCTATGGAGAAATTCATGGGAATCATTAGAACAAGCACTGATGAATCTAAACACAAAAGACGACCGCATTCAATTTACTTGGGAAATTTCCACAGAGTCTATAACTTTTTTCGACGTACGCATAAACCTACAGCATGGCAGAATTGAGACCGAAATGTATAGAAAAGGAACAGACAGAAACAATACCCTTCATTATCTAAGTTTTCATCAAGAACCTCTAAAACGACACCTACCGTTATCACAAATGATGCGAGCTAAAAGGATTACATCCGATGCGAAAAAAGCTAAAATTAAAATCACAGAAATGGGAGAAAGATTTTGTGAAAGGGGTTATCCAGATGCATTGATTAAAGCAGCGGAACACAAGGTACATAACATACAAAGATCTGATCTATTAACAGTGAAACAGAAGAAACAAGAAGACAGAATGACAGTGGTATCGAAATATTCCACTGCGAGTATGAACTTCAAGAAAGTGATAAAAAAACATTGGAACATTCTAAAGGCAGAACCAGATTTTAAAAATTCTTTTGATAATCCTCCTACTTTTGCCTTTTCAAGAAATAAAAACCTTGGTGAACTGCTCAAGAACACAACGGATGATACCAAAAGATACCGCGGAACTCGTCCCTGTTTACAATGTGGTAATTGCAATAGTTTGATCATAGGAGACCACATCACCCATCTAATGAAGGGTCACAAAATAAGATTGAAAGTTAACGCAACCTGTGATACGACTAACTTAATCTACATGCTAAGATGCCCTTGCGGCAAGGTATATGTTGGTAAGACAGAACGAAAGATCAAAACCAGGCTAAATGAACATAAATCGAACATCAGAACTGGTAACGTAAAATCATCAGTTGCAGCACATTTTGTTGAAGCCCATCACAATGTTTCCCAATTACAATTTGTGGTACTAGAAACAGTGGAAAAACAGGAAGGCAGAGACAATAATTCGCTTCTTGTTACAAAGAGAGAACCATTGGATTTACCTACTGAATTCCAACAAACCTAATGGTCTGAATGACCGAACCGAATTTATGTGCTATTTATAGCTGACTAGAACTAAATAGGCCCACTTGTTCTTTGGGCACGCACTGCCTTGCTTCCAGTTTGGACAACTGGTGGCCGATCTGAACATTTAGTTTCTTATAATACCACTTTTTCATCTTATCATTTAATTCCTTTTCTAAGCCGTCTTAATGTTCATTCATCCCTAAAATACCAATTTGTTTTTTTCATCATTTTTATCACTGACTATGACCATTGATGTCCTTTGATACGTTTCACCAGCACAAGAGATAACTTTATTCTTCTTGTTTAATTCACACTCGACAACTGTGTGGCTTTTTACACATTACAGCTCATGATTGGTGGACTCCCGACCACGTGATCGGAACTCCAACCAATCATGTCACACCTCACAAAGAAACCTCCATGGACGTTTTCTTACATCTACCGCGATTGACCGCCAAGTCTGGCTGCTTCGCGATAGACGAGGATGCACCCGCGGACTGCTTGAACCTTCAGGAGACGCTTAGCGTCCATTAAGTAAGTTTTAAATGCCTGTAGATTTATGTTTTTTCTTATAACGCAACACAGCATAGAAGAGAACTAATGCATTTCCCTTTCAACAGAACTGATATAGCGATAGGATTAAGCGTTTTTGAAAGAGTAACACGTGAGTGATGTCGACTGTTCATTATTTTCTGTCACCAAACACTTGGGGTTGCACCATGGTTTAGTCACAAATTTTCACCCTTATTACTTAATCGTTTTTAGCGCATTAACATGTTTTTTGATGTTGCACAGTGATTTGAACAGTATATTTCTCTTTGTCTTGCTTCTTGCTTTTGTCCCAGATGAAGGGCTTTTCAACCCGAAATGCATTGGACTGAATAAGTGATTATTCTTATTGAAATTAACGAGCTGCACAAATGAATTATATAGAAAGAAATATGAACTTATGACCATAAAATAAGAGTATTTTTACATGAAAATTAGCATGAATCTTTATTGACATTTATTGATGTGGAGTATTCTAACCACATAAGAGTGGAGCACCAGGGGATGCTTTCAACATCCGTTGGAATCACAATTCTTAATGTTTAACTCACGTCCAAGACAAGAGGCGCCACCCAGGCAGCAACCTCATACCTTGATGACATTGACAAATTTCACATAAAACCTCGAAAATACTCGAGCTGTGCAACTCTCTACCACTTGAGTTCAACGTAGTCTTAATAACATGCCAAGAAATTCTCTAGGAGGTATCAGTCCGTACAAACTATTGTTTGGTACTAGAATGATCATCCAGGATCTGGATTGTCAGACTTCAGTGGTGAAACAAAAAACCTTTGATATCAAAGATCGTTTGGCTGTTTTACAGGACTTGAATGAAACAAGAAAAAGTCTAAGTAACGAAAAGCTAAAGCCAACGACCACTGAAGAAAAACCACCTGTCCCAGCAAGACCTGTCTGTATTCCAAAGATTGGGGATCTGGTCAGAGAAAAGATCGCAGTGAAGAAGGAATTTGGGCCTTCTTACAGAAAAGCAGTACCTGTCTTAGCTGTCAGCGGAACAAGATCAGTAGTACTACCGCCCCTTGCTGGTAAAAAGGAGAACCAATGTTGTATCAATCGACCTGGTGAAACCACAACCATGTGGCCAATAATAAGTAGTAGGCCCAGTGGACTCCCAAGAAATAGCAGAAGACCAAATCTTGCTACAATCCAAGAGGTTCAAACTGAGAGACTAATCACATTTGATAAACCTGCAGTGAATAAATAAGGACTATGCAACAAAGCTATGCAACTTGTGCCTCTTGAAACCCAAATTGCAACAGTTCATCAAGAAACCCCTGTCTACAATGATGTAGCATCTGACTAAACAAATGTAACAAAAGAAAATCCAACGATCAATGGAAATTCGGAAGCAATTCCACCAATCGACAGAACTGCATCTGGCTACTTTATCAACTTTGATTACTTTTCCGATGATCCAAGTGAACATGGACACAAGCCCACAACAAAAACCTTCAAAGAAAAAATGACAGAGCTCTTTCATCAACTGAGAGAAACATATCTAATGTCACCATGGACTAAATTATGGATTGTGTCAGGTGTACTTTTCCTCCTTCAGTGGCTCATCTTGGTTTTAAGCTTGGGTAGATTTAATGATGGAAAACATAGTACAATGGACGCAGCAAGTCAGAACATCAACTTGGTCCTGAAACTACACAGATCTTCTCACATCGAAAAAAGAGAACTATCATCAGTGAACATCATAGCCATCCCTATACCTGGTGGTATAGCATGGGACAAAACTGACTATGAAATCTATGGCCCGGTTGAGCTCTTGAAATATCCACACCAATTCAAGATCTCCTTAAGTGACTTTGTATCACCTGGTACTTTCTCTGATGATTGGGACTTTGAAAATATTAATCAGATTTAGAAATGTCAGCAAAATTTACAGAACATGATTATTTACAGGGTTCATCGAATTATGAGGAAATGTATAGTTTCAATCACTTTGGGCATCATTATCTGCATAAATCTGCTAATCCTAGAAATGTTTTCAGTTATAATCAATGGGAACAGATCAACCATATAGTGTAGGAAAACTATGCCTTGATTGGCTACAGAGATCCACACTTCCCAAAAATAAGCAACACTTAACTTTACTTAAAGAAGTTGCTGACTTGCGAGATTTCATAATGGGACCTCGCAAACAGCGTCAAAAACGTTTCATATACGCCGGTATATACGCAGCTTACAATGAAGCTTGGAAAGTATCACAAATTGAAACTGCAAAAAAACGAGAAATTGATCGTATTAATTTGGAAAAATCCCTTTCTGTAGTGGACAATGGGTTAACAACTCTGTCCTCCAGAATTTATTCACTGGACAGCATTGTATCATCTGCTATTGATATAATAGAACAGGATATGCTAATGTTACAACCTGGCCAGTCCCAATTGTGTTCTATTGTACGGTTAGGCTGGACTTTACAAAACCTCTGTGCAGGCTACGTGCCATGGCGTCTAATCAACACAAAGTCATTATTTTCTATCTTTATCCTTACTGATAGACAAATCTCGTTGGCACAAAAAGGAGCAGACTATGCGGTGCTGAGCATTGAAAGATTACCATTGACAATGTCAGAAAGACCTGTCATGGAATGGATAGTACATGGCACCATTACAATCCCGATAACTTTTCAGTTTCAATACTGCCAAAAGTATATACCAGCAGGCCTGTATGAAAGGTTGGGTAAAGGATACATCAAGTCAACCTGGAATTTGCCTTATACACATAGATGTTATAGTGAAGGGAAGAAAGAGGTATTTCTTAGTGGTAACAATTGTAAAAAAATCACTTAGGGGTACACTTCTGTGTCAAGGTATTAACTTGCATGGAGCCTGCGAAGGTTCATCAAACAACCTTTCATGTCATCTGCACGGCACCCCTGCTACACAGATAGAGCCCTTTTTCAGACATTTTTCCAACGGTAGCTACGTTATAATAAGTGACCACAGCTGTTGTGGCATGATGCCAGGAAAAGCCTATCTCGTGAGTGTTACTTCCAGGGTCATTTGTTGTATGCAAGTATTGTATCCAAACAGCAATCCAGACATGGAGGCAGCAATATGGCCTTCTGTGAATATCTCTTCTATTCAAATTGATACTTTAGGCAGAATGAAGTCTATTCTTTTACAAACAACTGTGCCTTTAACCTCGACCAAACAGATGTATGACCTGCAAGTTGCAAGGACAGCGGCAGAGATACATACCCTATTATCGACAAATTGCCCTGTGCGTTTCGTAGAAATGTTAAGCCAAATCTTAAACATGTCAGATACCAGTGGCATCGCACATGTATTTAAGACAATTTTTTTGGGACGGTTAGCACACTTTGAAACAGTTCTGGGGCTGGGCATCTTCCCGAATTTTGTGCATTCTTTTTTAGGTGACCTGCCTCTTATTTTGGGACTCGTAGCAGGAATTTTATTTTTGTTCCTTCTGCTCTGATATGGCAAGCCAAGTCACAGACAAAACTCAGGCTACGATGGAAGAAACGATCCTAGCAATACGATACCGAGACCGTATCACTAAGGTCCTCGGATTGGCACGGCTAAGAGATCTGAATACTACCTAGTGTCTTTCATTCAGAGCAATCTGGCAAAATTGAATCTTACCTGTGCTTCGATGTCTGCTATGCGGAGAAGAATGCGTGTTGGACGTCTGTCTCACACTACCATCAGCAGTACCAATGGATATCGATGCTTTGCTTGGTCCGGTAACGACTCATGCAACGTGTCGTCCCCAGCGGCTACCTATTCTGATGACGGCATTCATTGAGACTTCACCATTATGATGAGGTGGCGGTGAGGTACGAGATGAAAGCGGCACCACACAGGTGCAACCTTCCATGACCATTGCTGATCTAAACACAGATGATGGCAATGCATCGCATATATGCACTATTTCTGATTTTTCAGCGTTGGCCCAACTTTCACCTCCTGTTGTAGACACATTTTTTGCTGGCCTATCTGAGGTAATGTTCTCTCCTAACAACGGGAATAATATTTGAAATAGCGAGCACACAGCGTTCCCTGAACTCTGAATTCGGCCTTCAGTTTTTATAAACAACACTGCTGAAAACATTTGGAACTATTTTTTCCAATGAAGGCAAAATTATTGTTTCCCAATTTCCAAAATATTTACTTTTTTTGGCACATGGTACTCTGCTTAAAGTAGAACTATTCTTAGAGAACAGAACTTCTATTTTTAGAGACTCTAGAGACAATATTTTGAATCAGCCTCTAGCACATGTACAATCTTGTATAAATATGTGATGAAATGGTCTCGACCTTTTTCTTCAGTATTAAGAGCCATTTCATGAATGTAATTTTCGTGATTCATTTAGTCAACATTCTAAATGAACAAAATGTTATCTGAATGATACCACTGCTTGAAAGCGTACAGTATAATACTCATTTTTGTGTATCTATACCATTTCAAATGCATTTGATGTATTTTGGGGTGGGCTGGAAAACACATGCATACTTATGTGTTTATATATTGCTTAGTATTTAGTAATGATGGACGTTATACGTGGAGTGGGTGTTGTGAACGTATCTAGGACCCTAATTTAATATTCTCAATTTATGCCCTGATGTGGTTATAGCAAATCATTTTCTTATAAAAGGCATAAGAATCATATCCATATTTAGTCATAGCCAATGCAGTCCAAATACGGCAAGGCTATTCCCTAGACTCCTAGAAAGTACAAACCGTTCTTTAAACAAACCAAACCTCCAGCAGCCCGGGAATTCCCCCTGCTTTTTTTTTATTTGTCCTAGAACTCCTGAGAGTCCTGAAAGAACTGCCAGTTCTTAGTGACAGCTCTTAGTGACCTCTTATGTCCAACCTTACGTCAAACTCTGCACCTTCCAGGTATAAATATACCAGCATTTGCCTTATCAACAGACGGTGGTTTGGAGCAGAGCGGCTATCTACTTACCCAAAGCCAAGCTGATTCGAGTACCGAAGTAAGCCGACCCTCCCATTTGACGCACTGAGAGAGACGCTGTCTTTTCTCCTGCCCGGAGAAATCCAGCTCCCATGTTTCCAGTCACCCTTGCGGGTTGCTGGGAGATAGAGTCCTGAGAAAGAGATACGGGATCTCCTTCATTCTAAAACAAGGTACGGAGCTGATGAGACCCTAGAGAATTCTTGATTCAGATTCTTGACAAAACTAACTTAACTTTAACTGCAGCTCACTTACTCCTTCCCAGGTACTAGGCTTAGGTTAGGTACACCGGGATAGGCGTATTTTAGAAGCACCAGTTGAGTACATTTAGTCAACTTTTATCATTGTATGTAACTGTATATATTTTATCCGTTTCAAGTATCATATGGCTCATAAACCATATAAATGCCTTTACAGTATTATTTCATAATACTCCTTTTACTGTCCGCACTTTACTTTATGATAAGTATTGCAATTGTGGCAATTCATTTCTCTTGCATGAGAAAGAAGACTGCTCAATAAATAACAACTTTTATTGAAAACGCCCGTCTCTCTCTATTTCACTGCACTCTGGTGAAACTAATCATGCACGATTGACTGAGTGAAATAGCTATCTATTGGGGGGGCCGAGCTAGCCGGCAAGCGAAATGGCTGCCTAGTCACCCAGCTCCGCCGTGCACGGCCCTAATTATCCTTCAATATCCTTCGTTTTGCTACCTAATCTCGCCGAATCTGGACCCCAGCCAGCCATCTGTCTAGCGGGGACCCGACGGCGGCTCCGGCGGCGCTGGAGAAGGTGAGACGTGGCCGGGCGTGGCGGAGCCCGCGCCGCTGAGGGGAAAGGCCACAAGCAGCGGACTCGAGTGTGCTCCATATCCGCCTGGCGTCACGCGACGTGCGGCCAGGGTCGGCGCCTACTGCCGGTCCGGCGCCCCTCCCCCCTCGTGCGCCCGAGGAGAGCACACCGGAGGATCCGCTGCCCTATCCTTCAGCTACTGCACCTGGGTTGACCACGGCGGGACCCCCGGTAACAGTCTCCTGACAGCGGACGACCTCGGGGAGGTGAGGGAGAGCGTGGCCCCCCTCCCCCCCTTGGGAAAGCGGAGGAGTACGAGCTGCCGCTGGAGCCCCCCGACAGACTGGTGGCGAGGCACCCCCGGCCGGGGAGCGAATTGGAAGCCGAGCTGAGGGGGGCTTGCTGAGGAGGACGCGCGGGGTGAGGAGTGAGGCCCCCCGGACCACGCCGCGCCATCCCCTGGCGCCACACGCGCTTCACACTAGGGACCTGGGTCCCATTGGAGATCGCTGGCTCAGCACGCCCGAGTGGTGGGAGACCCTTTGAAATAGCGCCCGCACAAGACTACTACCCGGCAGGGCAGCACTGGGCCACCCTGCTCTTCGGTTGGACTGCACTGGAGTCTGGGCCATCGGGTCACTTCAACTGAGTGAGTGGAGCACAGTCAAGAGCGCACCGCTCAGAGGATAGAGCGGGTCCACGACAAGGGACGTGAGTGGAGTGGACCTGCTGATCCTTCCTCGTACGGACCCCCCTCCCTCCCCCCCCCCTCCCCAGGGAGGCAGCTTGGAGTTCCGGGGACAATCGCCCGCGCAGAGATCCTTCATCTCGTCGCCCCATATATTGCCTTGAGGGCCCCCATACTCTGCGACGCACAGCAAACAATCGTTGAGAGACAATGGGCAAGGGGGACAGAACACAGAGCAAGCTGCCCTTCTCCCAAAAACGGCTGCTGCAACAGAGCCCGGCCACGGAAGATGCTCCCACGACGCATACGGAGGCGGCTCAGGGCGGGGACTTGGACATAAAATCCATGTTATTGTCCATGGAACAAGGCATACAGACCAGTATCTCGGCCCTGGGGTCCAAGATTGACGCCATGTCGTACAGGATGGACCAGATGGCGGAACGGCTGGATAAGCATGCAGAGAGACATGACATGGCGGAAAGGCGGATGACAGAGGTCGAGGAGGCTCAAACGGACCTGGACACTGCACAGAAGAAAATGGAAAGGATGATGCAAGTCCTAAGTGATAAGACGGAAGATTTGGAGGCGCGCTCGCAACGCTGCAATCTGCGTATTACAGGCCTTCCGGAAACCACATCCACAGGTCCCATGGAACGCTTTGTGGAAGAACTCCTCACGAAACTACTGGGGGACGGAGTGTTCTCTGCAATGTTCACGGTTGAGAGAGCCCATAGATCGTTGGCCCCGCAGCCGCAGCCTGGTGCGCCACCACTCCCTATCATAGCGAAACTCCTCAACTACAGGGACAGGGACATTGCGCTCCGCTTGGCGAGAGCCAAACGACACCTGCAATACGAGGGGTCCGCCATCTCGCTCTACCCGGACTTTACAGCAAAGGTCCAAGAGGAGCGGAAACAGTTCATCCCCCACAAGAAGCGGCTCCGAGAGATGGGCCTGGACCACGCCTTACTGTACCCAGCCAAACTTTGCGTCAACAAGGGAGGACATTCTCATATCTTCACAGACCCCAAGACACTCCAGCAGGCGATGAAGAGGTGGGCGAAGGAACAGAAAGAGAATTCTGGAAAAACGCCTGAGGATAACGAGGCCGACAGCCGGCTGGATGACCAAGACTGAACTCCGTCTCCGACGGCTTCCATTATACGCCTCCGAGGTGGGGGCTCTGGGACGGAGGCGTGCCGTTCCTTACTTCTGTAGGAGTGCTGGGACGCTCGAGAACCTATGGGACCGTTGCGGAATGTACAGATAAGTGGCATTGTGGGGGGGTGTGCGGGGTGGGGAGGGACCACCATGGGGAGATTTCTGCTTCTTTTGCTCGGGGTGCGCGCCGAGGCCTGGTGCGGGAACCATGTTAATCAGCCCCGCAGAGACATTGACCTTGGCCCGGGACACTTTGTGCAAGGAATGGTGGGGCGAGGCAAGTAATGGACAACCCTCATGGTTATAACGGTTACGTAGCTTTAAGATGCTGTGCGCGGCGGGAGCGGGTGGAGGGCCACAAGAGCGATCTGAGATGTGGGTAGAGACAATGTCACTCGGCTCCCTGCCGCCCTGCGCGTTAAGCACACTGTTTTGGTTGATGACCCTGGTTGTGGTGGGTCTGTTGGGGAGTGGGGTGGGGGAATACTGTCGGACCAGGTTGGGGTGGGTCTGCTGTGGGTGGAGGGCTGGTATGTTCAGGTGTGGATGGGTTACGGGGGTATGCTACTCTGGGAGTTGCGATGTTGGGGGGGCTGGAGGGAGGGGGGAGGGTGACACGGAAGGGAGGGGACTGTCCTTGAAATGTTCACTGCATCACTCAGACATCCCGGAAAATATTGGTGACCTTACTGACGTGGGCTGTCATGTTGCCCTGTGTCAACCCCAATGGCGGATGCTCCAGTAGCGGCCTCGGCCTCCTCTATTGATACCCTTAAAGTGTTAACTTGGAATGTTAGGGGTCTTAATGACCACAGGAAGCTGAGGAAGGTACTCCACTACCTGCACAGACACCACATAGACCTTGCCTTGCTTCAGGAGACACATTTGCCTCTCACGAGTAAATTGCTACAACACAGGGGCCTGTTGGGTAACTCCACTGCTGCGGGCTACACTACACACTCCAGGGGGGTGCTGACGTGGGTGAACCCTCGTTCCAAGCTGGTTCTGCGACCGATTACCGCAGATCCTGAGGGCCGCTACCTCATTTCGAGATGTGAGGGGAAGGGACACGATCTGACGGTAGTTAATGTGTATGGCCCGAATTACGACTCCCCAGACTTCTATACCCGGTTAGCTCACAGCTGTAGGCAGTATGTCTCCACATCCATGCTCTGGGGAGGGGACTTTAACCTGGTGCTGAACCCTGGATTAGATAGGTCCTCGGGCCCCATGCGGAGACCCTCTGCGGCAGCAGTGGCTCTTACGACCGAGCTGTTGACTCTGGATATGGTCGACGTATGGAGATCTCGGAATGCGGGCAGGGGTGGGTTTACACACTACTCTTCCTTTCATGACATCCACACTAGGATCGACTATTGGCTGGCCTCTCATTCCATCACCAACCGCATTGTGGAGTGCACCGTGCTCGCGCGAACTCTCTCGGACCACTCACCAGTACTACTGGCACTAGAGGCGCCGAGACGCGGGATCCCCCCGTTTGCCTGGCGCTTTCCACCCTATGCCCTGCTAGATGGCACGTTCCGGGGAGAGGTAGCGGAGGAGATTGATCTCTTTTTCGAGAAGAACTTAGGCTCCGTGGAGGATTTCCACACTATCTGGGAGGCGTTCAAGGTTTTCATCCGCGGGGTGGTCATGGCCAAACACTCTAGCGTTTTGAAGGCGGTCTGTCAGAGGCTTCAAACCTTGGAGTCTCAGCTAGCCGCCTTGGAGGCGCAACTCCTCACACACCCGGATCCCGCGGGGGCCGCCGCGCTACGGGCTCTGGTCTCCGAATTTAACGAGGAGGCGGACAGCGAAGTCTGCTTCATGGGGAAATACGCCTCGGCAAGGACCTACGGGGAAGCTGAGCACCCCAGTTCTCTCCTGGCCAGGATACTGCGCGAGGAAAAACGCACCCCCAGGCTAACAGAATTGAACGCCCCGGGAGGGTCCAGGGTCACGACAGACACGGACATCATCTCTGCTTTCAGTGACTATTACTCCGACCTTTATGCCACCAAATCCAAAGACATGGAAACAGACATAGACGACTACCTAGAACATATACAACTACCGTTCCTGGCGCAGTCTGACAGGGAGTTCCTCATGGCACCCATCCAGGCAGACGAGGTCGATGAGGCCTTGGCGTCCATGCGGGCCCACAGCGCTCCCGGTGTGGACGGCTTGACGGTGGGGTTTTATAAGGCCTTTAAGGACAAACTCGTTCCGCACTTGCTCTCTCTATTTGATGAGATAGGCGAGGAGGGCAGTATGCCGGACACGATGAGGGAAGCCCAGTTAGTCACCATCTTGAAGCCGGGCAGACCCCCTAACCGTTGCAGCTCGTACAGGCCAATCTCCCTTCTAAACGTCGATGCGAAACTTTACGCCAAAGTTCTGGCCGCCCGATTATCCCTCATTGCCCCGGAGATAGTAGCCCCGGAGCAGGCCGGCTTCGTCCCCGGGCGGAACCTGTCCTATAACATTCGAACTGTGCTCGGTACGATGCAACATGTCCGCCAAGACGCGAAGGCGGTGGCCATCTTCCTGGATATGGAGATGGCGTTCGACTCCGTCGAATGGCCCTTCATGATACGGGTCCTGTGTCGCATGGGGCTGGGAGAGCAGTTTTTACAGATGATCGGCGCGCTGTACTGGAAACCGATAGCCAGGATGAGACTGGGGGATAGGATTTTGAAGCCTTTTCCTATTAGCAGGGGAACGAGACAGGGATGCCCTCTTTCCCCCCTGTTGTACGCCCTAGTGGCGGAACCACTGGCGTGTGCTCTTCACGAATACCACTGGTTCCGGGGGGTAAGCTTCCCGTCATACAAAATTGTCATCTCGACATACGCAGACGACACGTTACTGTACGTTCGGAACCCGGAGACGAACCTCGCGCCGGTTCTCAGGGAGGTGGTCCGCTTTGGGGCCCTCTCGGGTCTGCGAGTGAACTGGGAGAAATCGGCGGTGTTCCCCCTGACCCCAGTAACGGATCGCTTCGACATGGACTACCCTCTAAACTGGACCACTGACCCGATACGCTACCTCGGTGTGATGATCCATACAGACCCGGAGGTGCTCTTCAAAGAAAACTATGGGGTGGCCTTCAGTAAGTGTGAGGACGATGTGGAACGCTGGTTCAAGCTCCCGCTTTCCTTGATGGGCCGCGTGGCCATTATGAAAATGGTGCTTCTTCCGAGATTCTTGTTCTTGTTTGCCACCTTGCCCATAATACTTTCACGCACCTTCTTTAGGAATCTGACAACGCTTATGACTCGTTTGGCCTGGGGAGGTAAACAGCCACGCGTGCGCTGGAACACGCTTACTCTGCCGTACGAACTGGGAGGACTCGGCGCGCCCGACTTGGAGCGGTACTATAGGGTGGCCCAGGCCACTCACTTGCACACGTGGATACATGGGGACATCCCACACGTTCGTATGGAGCGGCTGTTTGCGGACCCTCTCCCGCTCCCGGCCATGGTCTGCACTCCTGTTGACCGCCGAGTGGGCATCCTGGACTCCATAACTGCCACGAAACATGCCTGGAACAAGCTGTTGGAGGCTAGGGGAGAGGTGCTGTTGTATTCCCCCGCGATGGCGGTGGAGTGGCTGCAGTGGTTAGCACCGATTGGAGACAGGAATGTCGTTAGGGCGCTACACGACCTTGGGATCAAAACAGCAGGCATGTTGTTTGTGGACGGACGGGCCAAAACGTGGGACCAGGTGGCCCTAGGTGCGGAGCACCCGACTCTGCTGCAACGGTTCCAATTTCATTGGATCCTTGGAGCATTGAAGGAAGTCCTGGGCCCAAACATGGCTGAGCCACCGGACATCCCGGAACTCGCCTACGTCCTAGCCCATCCCTCCCCACGGCACTTGACGACGCAATTGTACAAGTGCATCACTCCACACAGGGCGCTGGAACCCTCCAAGGCCCGGCTCGCTTGGCAAAGGGACTTGGAAGTGGACATTGACGATGCAATGTGGAGGTACTGCTGCAGTAACTGTATACAACAAAGCGGAATATCGGGGTCATAGAATGAGAGTATGTCTCAAGGCAGAGCGAATGGCAAACTGAGAACTCAAAAAAGAAAGCTAACCTCTGAGAATAATCGGTGGGTGAGAGATTCTCATCAGACCACCCAAGATGGCGGAGTGTCCTCATGTGAGATGGGACATGGATCCAGGCAACATCCTGACCATCAAACGACGGTATAGTTGCGGATACCAGTAGTTTACTCCATCCAAAGCTTATTCTCAATAGGTTGCTGATGAAGTGCAGTGTTAGTGAAAAGAAGTGAGTTAAAATTGATTACCAGAGCAAAAAGTATGTTTAATCAGTATTGATCTGGTATCAACCATAAAAATTACGCCTAATAGTCTGACATTATGACTATTGAGTAAGGCTGTGCAAGACGGTCAACATGTTTCAGCCAAAGGAACTTTATCCGGCTTTCTTCAGGACCATAGAATAGAATGAAAATACTACAGCACAGAAAGTTGTATGTGAAAAATAATTGTATGTAACAAGGAAAGAGAACATCCTACCCGGACCTTGGAGCCCCAATGTTTCATGGGATGTTAGGATAATGCGATCCTTACCTGTAAAGAAACATAGTAAAGAACCACATACAAATTACAGTGAATAGAGATCTCTATGTTTGCCAAACAACATGTGCCCAGAACACACAAGAAATGATGCTGACTCTTTAATAAACCCCACGGTAAATCCTAAATTTTGGGGTATATGTAAGTATTCTGCTAGCCCATTTTTAGAAGTGTTGCTAGCAGCTCTTAAAGTAAAGAAAGAAAGAACAAATCTTTTCTTAAATAATACTTACCCAACTTTGTGTGGGTAGTAAACCTCACCTCGCCCGGCGTCCTGCTCGGGAACAAATGAGGCACCGCTCTATTGTGCAAATTAAAATAGAAAGAAGGGACAATGAGAGACCTCGTCCCCACTTGATTTACTAGTTTTAAATATTGCACAGTATGTATAAAAACCTAACTGTTAGTCAGTGGGAGAAAGACTATGTCCCAAAACATAGGGCTGACAATGCAAAGAGCTGACACTGAGAAGCGAGCTATATGCTTCCCGTTTAAATGTCTACCAAAGGTGTTTAAAGTTGTAAAAATACACCATAAAGGGGTTTCAAAGTATAGAATCTGTCGAAACCTGGACAAAAAGGGAGCTGTAAAACCTGCGACCTACCTCTCCGTCGGTTACCCCTCTCTGGCATCCGAGAGGAAGTGGAGGTAGAGCGGAGGGCGGCCGCAGGTTATTTATACTCTTATTGATTGGGTAATTGGCCTATTAGTTGTTTAAATTGAGCGCGCTATAATCGCGTAACAGAAAGCAATGATCCTCTGGACATGCGTAGATAAAGCTGCTATGATTGCGTGAAAAAAAGCACTAATCCTCTGCACATGCGCGTTCATCTGGCCATTGTTCGACAGCGCATGTGCAGGAAAAAACCATTACTCGCCGCCAGCTCGCATACACTGGACTGTTTATGCGCAGTATACAAGAGCTGCTGCATCGCGCTTAAATGAAAACATGTGCGCAACGTAATGTTCTATTGATGCGTTTGTGATTATGGCCTAATGTATTAGATAGATTAAATTATTTAGCGGACATACTAGGCTATACATATACAATACATAGCAGCAGCTACGTCGCGCATTGATGTAGACATGCGCGCGAAGCTAAATATTGGTGATTTCTAATTTTTCATTTTGGCCTGATGTAGTATGTGCTCTTTAGGCGGACACAGAGAAAGCGTGTTAGTTTATTGAAAGAATATTTGGACACTTTATCTAGGGGAGTATGTACAACCTTGATGGTTCTTGTGTATTCCTTTACTGAATCATCAGATCAAGGAACTCTGAACCCTATAATTAGTGTGTCAATAGATAGACACGAATATCGTGTATCGTGTAGCATTCACTATCTATTGCTAATAAATCGCGATAGCAATTCTAAAAAGTAGCATGGTATTAGGTCTGTGCTATCTTGGGAATCACAGGAGCCTATGATATCTAGGGAGTCACAGGAGTTCACTATCTATTGCTAATCAATTGCGATAGCAATTCTAAAATGTAGCGTGGTGTTAAGTCTGTGCTATCTTGGGAATCACAGGAGCCTACGATATCTAGGGAGTCACAGGAGTTGTTAGAGGGATGACCAAGGAATATCATCGTTTAATCCCTGCACATCACTTTTGACTTTAAAGATCCATTTTTGCTCTTTGACGAAGAGAAATCTTGATACATCACTGATATGTGGGGGAATGAATGGATGTTCAAGTATCACCCATCTCAATTCATCAGCTTTATGTTTGAAGTTCAAAAAGGGTGTGGTCAAGCGAGTTGATTGTTTCTGACACCGAATCGTGCTTTTGTGTTCACTTATTCTTATCTTGATTTTCCGAGTGGTATGTCCGATGTAACGTAGTGAACATGGACAGGTTATCATGTAGATAACCTGCTCGGTGTTGCAGTTAGTATGCTTTTTTAGAACCCATGGTTTGCCTGTGCCTATGTCAACGCTGTTGGTTTTGTAGATCTGAGGACAGACACTGCAGGTGCCACAAGGAAAATGGCCCTGTACTGCTGGTAAGTCCCATAAAGTGTTGGTAGTAGCTGTTGGTGGTGTTCTGGGTCTTGTATGTACGAGACTGTCCCTGATGGATGGAGCCCTCTTGAAGAAAATAGAGGAAGTGGAACAGAGGTTTGTGCAATGTTCAAAAACTTCCAGTGTCGGCGCACTATTTTTTGGACTTGATTAGACAACACACTAAATGTACTTACAAATGTAAGTCTATCCAGTGGTGCCTTATCTACTCGGGGTTCTAACAATGCCTCCCGATCATTGTTGGAGGCACGTTTCCAGGCTTGCCTGACCAGGTACCCTGGGTATTGTCGTTTTTTTTAGCTGGGTAGCCAAAATCCTGGCATGTTTGTCAAACATGGGTTTTGATGAGCAATTCCTTCGAACTCAGAGGAATTGTCCCACTGGGAGATTATTGCGTAGAGACCTTGGGTGATGGCTGTTATAAATCAACAGAGAGTTTCTTGACATGGGCTTCTTGTATAATTCACATTCAAGTTTGCCGTTATTGGGGTAAATAGAGATGTTGAGGAATGAAAGTCGTTCTTTACTTGTTTCTATAGTGAATTTAAGAAACTGATTTTGTAGATTGAGCCATTCATGAAATGCTGCAGTAACACCAAAAAAGTGTCTCTGAATGGCCGCCACAGGCTGATTCATTTGAAATTCCTCCAGCGAGTGTACTTCACTCCCGAACGACTACACCGATATGGCCTCCGTCAATCTCCGTAATGTGAGCGCTGTCACGCTCCTGTGGCAGACTTCCTACATGTGGCATGGGGCTGCCGCAACGTCCAAAAGTTCTGGGTCGCGGTCTTCTCGGAAATCAGTGAAATACTAGAGCACGACCTGCAAGTCGATCCAGCCTTGGCGCTGCTAGGCTACTCGAAACCTCTGCCAGTGGCGTACAGGTGTTTGGCGGATATGGGATTGTTGTTGGCGAGACGCGCGGTGGCACGGTGCTGGATGAGAGGGCCAACCCTGACCAAAAAAGGATGGGCCAAAGATATGGTGTACTGTTGTGCGCAGGCTGAACACTACAGTGAGCTCCTTCCCCCTACTAGTAGGCCAAATAACTTTTGGGGTTTATATAACACCTTCAGACATACTAGAGAAGAGATGGGGGACACGCAGGGAGACGGACGGGGGGATAGCCATGATGACCTTTACCCCCCCAGGACATAAGTTGCAGGGGAGATGATGTCGCCTGTGGGGGCTCGTAAGATGGCCGGGTGGAGTATCGATACCCCGCTGTCACAAGGCTAAGGTCGAGGGGGAGCTTCGAGCTACGTAGGGGGGATGGGAGCGGGCTGCGCCCACCACCCCCCGAGGGTGTCTCATTCAGGAACTGGAGAGGGGGCAACGACATGGCCTAGATGTAGAGTAGCTGCTTTTGAGTGGGTTCTTGGACAGTCTGGACGGGGGGGGCGGGTGGCTGGAGGTTCTTGTTGGGAGTTTGGGGGGTTTTTCATAACCACAAAATACACCTACATTTCTGACAGTGCAGCACCCGTCCAATGCGCCCGGTCCCCTAAGCCACTGGGATACCTCGACAAATGGGGGGCTACGGCCCCGGCGCTGGATTCCACTTAGCTTGCCTGTTGCACTGAGATATTACGCTGCCGTACCCCCGGGTTGACGGCGTCAGGCTGTGTACATTGTTTTATCTAGTGCTTGGCTATACTCCCCATTGTCGCGCCGCCGGCCCAGGTGGGTTGTAGGCGGGAAGCAGTGTATGATTTGAACAGTACTAATAAAGGTGTTAAAAAAAAATAGCTATCTATTGTTTTCACACGACTCTGGAGATATACTCCTTATTCTGGAGGGAGCAAAGTTGTCATGTTTATGTGGTTGTCAGACACTAATCCCTTCTTTTCTAATCAGGAAAGTTAACTCCTTCCTGTTCATTTGAGAAAGTTTTTTGTGACCTCTGAGCTAACTGGCATACCTAATTAAGTCTAACATAGTCAGTAGAGACCTAGTCGACCTCAGTCCTACGTCTAAACTGCCGTTTATGTTATTCCAATGCGCAGAGCCTATTGGGAATATAGGAACTACACTACACTTTTAATGCACCATATTTGCACTACTGACTAGGGGCATGATTTAGAGGGTGATGCAGGAGTGGCCCGTGCAGGTAAGAGTGGTGGGGTTGGCATAGACAGATGACGACGAGTGAAAGTTCAATTAAAAAAACCACTTACCATGCGCTGATGCGGCAAGTACAAGGTAAATGTTTTCTTTTTTTAAATGTAATTTTCCCTTGTCGTCCTCTCTCAACTCCTCCCTCCACTCCGCCCCACCAATCTTACATGCAGGGGCTGCTTTGGGTGTGACAGAAAGGGTACTCCATTACGAAGGTGAAAGAGTACCCTTTCCTCCGTAATGATGGTCTGCCCGCCATATTTAGATGCCGTACACCTTCAGTATGTCAGTGACGGAGACTACTCCATCTCTGTCAGACAAATACATCTGTTAGTGCCTGACAGAGTAAGGGCCATTGGAGGTTTTGACATTTATCTGCCTACCCTACTTAAAGTATTTAGAGTGGGCAAACAAATGGCAACTTTTTTAATTTCACTTACCATGAACAAAAAACTCACAGTAAGTGAAAGTATAAATAAATCAATGACTGACACGCCATGGGCGAAAACTACAAGGGCGAGTGGGTCATTGCTTTTTTCATTTTCAAAATGAAAATGTGCTTTCAAATTTCTTCATGAAAATAGAAATGGAAATGTTGAAGGAGCTGTACAGCACATTTTTCAATATTTCAATTGCATTGATAAATTGCCAATGTAAGAGATGTCTGCTCTCTAAATCTAAACTTGGAGTGGGGTTACTCCGTCAGGGTGCGTGAGTAAAATACTCCAATGCACTGATGGAGCAACCTAAGTCTAAATCAAGCCCCGAATGCATAATTCTATCTTTCAGTAAATCCTCAAGTGAATCCCTCACACAACACTTATATTTCAGAACTTAAGTGAATGTCCCTGTGCCTGAGCCATACACCTTACTTGAGAATATATTGTCTCTTTGAGAGATCAGTACTTTTACTACACTATTCTTTTGATAGGATGAAAATTCTTGACCTTCATTAAAAACATCCCTTCCAGTTCCATCATTCTTCACTTTGTCTTAATCATACCTGAGCATTTTCGGTCATGTCAGGAAGAAAGGGAAAATGATGTTACCACAGTTCTGTAAAAATGTGGAATTTCGATGGCTTAATTCGATACTAATTATCATGGGATTCACCTCTCAAGCTCACCTCTCATAGGATCATATTATCAAGGAATGGTGTTAAAATTATCGCCGCTTTAGAGGCAGAAAACTGCCACTAAAGTGGCGATAATGGGCTTGATAATATACCCTTAAGAATTCCAATAGAAACCCATGTTCACAACAGAACATGGGCTTCTAGTAACAAGTAACAGACCTTTTTCAGCAACTTGAAAAAACTTATCTGATGTTACCATGGGTTGAACTTTGGATTGTGCTAGGCGTACTTTTTCTCCTACTTTGACTAATTCTTGTATTAAGGGGCTCATTATGATGGCGGGCGGAAGTGCGACCGCAGCCCTGGAGTACGCGGAAAAAGCCGTTTATGTGTCCGCCTGCCGCAGTCACTCCGTCCGCCATATCAGGATAGGAAAGAGTGTCAAAATTCCGTCCGCGACGGAAGAGCACACACCGCCGTCCAACCACACCCGACCACGCGGCGGACGTAACCAAACCAGAGACTCCGCCTTACGGACTGACGTCTACGACCGTCCCCCAAATCAAGATGGCGGAAAATACACATAAAAACGCTGCAGAAAAACAACCTGCCTGAACACTGCGGATTCCCCACAGCGAAGATACCATACATAGCAGAGATACCCACCACAAGCTGCTCGCCGTGATGGACCCAGCACTACACGCTTACCCGATACTCTTCGCGATCCACCACGTCCAAGTCTTGGCCCACTATCGACGACGACGCTGGTACGCTACAAATCATTCGCTGTCTGGAGGGGAGTACCTGCAAGGGTCGTGATGTTGGGAGGGGGAGTGTCATGTGTCAGAAACCACTGATTTGAAGCAAATACAAATAGACAACTGTAGCACACAAGCAGGAATGACTACGACAAATCACGACACATGATTGACTTGCTTTATTACACATAATCGGGGTATAATCACAGTGTATGCTTGAGCATGGGCATTGTGGGCACCACAGCAGGTATATCAGAGTCAGCACATGAGGACAGACAGCAGTATAAGAACAGTTCAGGGCATTGTGGCCAACAGAGCAGGTACATCAGAGGCAGCACAAGAGGTCAGACAGCAGTATCAGAACAGCAACAGGGCATTGTGGCCAACAGACCAGGGACATCAGAGGCAGCACATAAGAGGGGCTAAGTGCATCAACAGTCCATCCATTGCACTGAACAGGTACATCAGAGGCAGCACATGAGAGGGGCTAAGTGCATCAACAGTCCATTGCACTGAACAGGGACATCAGAGGCAGCACATGAGAGGGGCTAAGTGCATCAAAAGCCCATTGCACTGAACAGGGACATCAGAGGCAGCACATGAGAGGGGCTAAGTGCATCAACAGTCCATTGCACTGCACAGGTACATCAGAGGCAGCACACGAGAGGGGCTAAGTGCATCAACAGTCCATTGCACTGAACAGGGACATCAGAGGCAGCACATGAGAGGGGCTAAGTGCATCAACAGTCCATTGCACTGAACAAGTACATCAGAGGCAGCACATGAGAGGGGCTAAGTGCATCAACAGTCCATTGCACTGCACAGGTACATCAGAGGCAGCACATGAGAGGGGCTAAGTGCATCAACAGTCCATTGCACTGAACAGGTACAGCAGAGGCAGCACATGAGAGGGGCTAAGTGCATCAACAGTCCATTGCACTGAACAGGTACATCAGAGGCAGCACATGAGAGGGGCTAAGTGCATCAACAGTCCATTGCACTGAACAGGTTCATCAGAGGCAGCACATTAGAGGGGCTAAGTGCATCAACAGTCCATTGCACTGCACAGGTACATCAGAGGCAGCACATGAGAGGGCAAAATGCAGTATCAGAACAGCAACAGGGCAGTGTTCGTAACAGAGCAGGGACATCAGAGGCAGCACATGAGGTCAGACAGCAGTATCAGAACAGCAACAGGGCATTGTGGCCAACAGAGCAGGTACATCAGAGGCAGCACATGAGGTCAGACAGCAGTATCAGAACTGCAACAGGGCATTGTGGCCAACAGAGCAGGGACATCAGAGGCAGCACATGAGGTCAGACAGCAGTATCAGAACAGCAACAGGGCATTGTGGCCAACAGAGCAGGTACATCAGGGGCAGCACATGAGGTCAGACAGCAGTATCAGAACTGCAACAGGGCATTGTGGCCAACAGAGCAGGTACGTCAGAGGCAGCACATGAGGTCAGACAGCAGTATAAGAACAGCAACAGGGCATTGTGGCCAACAGAGCAGGGACATCAGAGGCAGCACATGAGAGGGGCTAAGTGCATCAACAGTCCATTGCACTGCACAGGTACATCAGAGGCAGCACATGAGAGGGGCTAATTGCATCAACAGTCCATTGCACTGAACAGGTACAGCAGAGACAGCACATGAGAGGGGCTAAGTGCATCAACAGTCCATTGCACTGAACAGGTACATCAGAGGCAGCACATGAGAGGGGCTAAGTGCATCAACAGTCCATGGCATCCAACAGGTACATTAGAGGCCGCACAAGTACGTGGTGCAAGGTACCCCTCACAAGGACAAGGACAATGCCAAAGTCTTTTACATGGACACTATACACACCAACTCCAAATAGATGTGAGTGAAGGTAAACACACCGCACATCACGGAGCACTGCCTGAAGTACCTGCACCCGAGACACTGGTAGCATCAGAAACTGTAGTGTGAGACACAGCCACAGCCCTAGTGACTGACACATGAGCCGCAGACCCAGACACACTGCCAGCACCAGAACCGGGAGTGTGACACACAGCCACAGATGTAGTGACTGACATATGAGCCATAGACCCAGACACACTGCCAGCACCAGACATAGGAGTGTGCGACACAGCCACAGCTCTAGTGACTGACACATGTGCCATAGACCCAGACACACTGCCAGCACCAGAAACAGGAGTGGGCACAACTGAGACAGTGCCATAACATGATGCATGACAGCAGACAACAGACACAGTGCCACTATCTGACAACTGAGAATGAACCTCTGATGCGCCACTGAGAACACCGGATTGATGAGCCACAGGGCTGTATGGGCCAGGTGGCAGGGTGGCTCTGGGAGCTGGGGGTAGCTGGACTTGAGCCACATCGGTGTGGTCATGTGTCAATGGTGTGTGTCTACGTTTCTTTGGGATATGTGAGGACACTCTGGACATAACAGGACTGGCAAGTGGTGCAGACTCCAATGAAACATCACCCACCAAAGGTGGAGTGTCTGCTTCTGGGGCTCTGCTCTCTGGGGACGTGCTGGACCCTGCATGTCGTTTGCTGTGTGCCTGCCCCCTGGACTCAGCATCATGTGCAATGGGGGATGCAACAACAGGTGACTCCTTCCTCAGCTTCTGACGGTCTAGGATGGGAGTGGAGGTATGGGGGTACTCCGCCGCAGAGACATCTGTTTTCCGTTCCTTCAACAACATCAGCCTCAGTGCAGCCAGGGGTGATGTATGCCTGTCCTTGATTGCGCAAGTGTCCATGTGAGAAGCCTTGTCCCCTGAATGTGCCTTGTCCGTAGAAGGAGTGTTGTCTCTGTACTTTCCCTGTTCCCTGGACGGTGCCCTGTTCTTGGCATCTGACTTGTCGTCTGTGGTGTACCTGTCTCCAGAACACACCTTCTCCCAGTGTGTGTCCCTGCCCTTGAGAGTGGTCCCTTCCTTAGCACTGTCCCTGCCCTTGGGAGTGGCCCCTTCCTTAGTACTGTCCCTGCCCTTGGGAGTGGCCCCTACCTTACTAGTGTCCCTGTCCTTGGGAGTGTCCCTGCTCTTTTGCTGTGCCTTTGTCTTAGGACTGTCCTTGTCCCTGCCCTTGGGAGTGGCCCCTTCCTTAGTACTGTCCCTGCCCTTGGGAGTGGCCCCTTCCTTAGTACTGTCCCTGCCCTTGGGAGTGGCCCCTACGTTACTAGTGTCCCTGTCCTTAGGAGTGGCCCTGCTCTTTTGCTGTGCCTTTGTCTTAGGAATGTCCTTGTCCCTGCCCTTGGGAGTGGCCCCTCCGTTAGTAGTGTCCCTGTCCTTGGGAGTGTCCCTGCTCTTTTGCTGTGCCTTTGTCTTTGGACTGTCCTTGTCCCTGCCCTTGGGATTGGCCCCTTCCTTAGTGCTGTCCCTGTCCCTGGGAGTGTCCCTGCTCTTCAGAGGTGTCTTCGTCTTTGGACTGACCTTGTCCAAGGGAGTGTCCATGGACTTGTGAGTATCACTTGCCTTGGGAGTACCTTTAGTGTGGGATGCCTGTGTAGCATGTGAATGCATTTCCCCCACCACCACTTGTGGATCCTGTGTGTGAACTCCAGTGTCTGTGACGTTGTGTTTGTGAACAGATTTTGCTGACCTAGGGGATGGTGTCTGTGCCCTCCATGCCCTGATGTGCTGTCTGTGGCTGCTTCTAGTGCAATAACCTGTATTAGAGTCCTGGTCCGAAAATTCACTCCCCTCTGAGACATCCAGTGGTGTAGATGTGGGAACAGAAGTTGCACTCTGTCCATGCGACTGTACAATGGCAGACGACACACTTCTTGCCAATGACTGAACTGTCCTGTGTAGACCAGAAACATCGCCATTCATCCCTTCCATGAATGCCACCACCTGCCCCAACTTCCTATCGTGGTCTTGGAAAGCATTGATCATATTGGTCTGACCCACACACAGCTGTCGCAGCAGATCAACAGCCTCAGCATAAAGTGCATTTTGGGTCACTGGGGCAGGGGCAGCGGTGCCTACACCGAACGCCACTCTGCTCCCCTACTTCTTCGTACACGAGCAGTACTTGGTACAGGTAGCGGCAGTGTGGGCCCTGTGTGCCTTGTCCCTACCGAAGGTGTTGATTGCCCACTCCCAGTCTGTGACAACAGTGCTGACTCAACGACACTGTCGGAGGATGAGGACGATGGTGTCTCGACATGCGAGTCCTCAGGGATGGTCCTGTCCCCCTCCCTGGAGCTGCCCTCTTCAGTATCAGTCTGCGTGTGCGTGAAGTCAGATCCGGATGCATTGCCACCACTTATCTCTGCCGTCTGTGGCTGAGTGCCCTCTGCCAAAGCTGAAATGCACAGAAAAGAGGTGTAAGTCATGGCCACACTCACGTACAGAAGGACATGAAATCCCTAATTCCATTGGTGACAGCACACATCTATCCATCATCCTCCACACGGCCCACCCCTACCAGTCATCCTCACATGATTTTACCGGTAATGGCCATGAAACACGTACAGCATGCGGACAGAGCAGGAGCATGTAGTTATGCACACATGTCATCCTATGGGGCCACAGACCTCTACGGCATGTGGTTCAACACTCCACTACTAAGCAAGTGGCCTGTCAACATGCCGGACCTGGATGTCAAATTACACTCCGCCAATGGCACCAACATTCCATTGCTGCGATACATGCGCACCACGGAAGTCACTACAGTGTCTGAGCACCAATACATGCTTTGCACTCCCAAGTAACATACACAGACAGTCTGCTTACCGCTAGTTTGCTGTTGATCCACACTCAGCCGGTCGGACAGGTCAGGATGCGTCACAGCAATGATACGGTGCATGAGAGGGGTCATGGAGCGTCGGGCCAGACGTGGCGTTCTTGGAATCATCCTCAGTGTCATCTCCGCTACATTCTTGCTCAGTCTGGAAATGTCGTCCCAGCGTTTGTGGCAGTGTGTGTGTTGTCTATTGCACACCCCCACTGCCCGTACATCACGTGCTATGCTACTCCACACGGCCTTGCAAAGGTGCAGCTTCACCTACCATGATGGGAGACAAGAGGTTAACGTTAGTGGACAGTATGACATGCACATACTACGTAGATAGACGTATCTACATCCAGCCATGCCCAGCACAACACATGTTAAGGTCCCACAGCTCACCGGCAGCCCGACAGAAGACAGGAGCCACTCACCACCTCAGGGCCAACGACATGTACACCACTGCACTTACCACCTGTCCGGGTGCACCGTACAGCTGTTTGTAGTGGCTGAGCACACCACCCACGATAACATCTAGTTCTGCGGCGGTGAAGGGATGAGATCGCATCTCTCGCACTCTCTGCATGGCAAGGTCCTGGACTGTGGCCCTACAGCAGCAGTCGGTGGTCAGCTCAGCAGCAGGAGGTCGAGGAGATGGTCACAGGCAGCAGTCGGTCGAGGAGATGGTCACAGGCAACAGTCAGTGGTCAGCTCAGCAGCAGGAGGTCGAGGAGATGGTCACAGGCAGCAGTCGGTGGTCAGCTCAGCAGCAGGAGGTCAAGGAGATGGTCACAGTCAGCAGTCGGTGGTCAGCTCAGTAGCGGGAGGTCGAGGTGATGGTCACAGGCAGCACTGGTTCACAGCGTAGAATTTGTGCTTCTGGTAATCACACATATATAGGGGCCTGTGCCCATGTCAGTGGCATACGTCGGCAGCAATTGTCACCCCTGGATGCATGTTTGTAAAAGGGCCAATGACTGGCCCTGGTGTTGCGGTGCACTGCTTCTGCTACTTTCGATTGGGCATACGCGGTCCGTGTTCCCTCTTCCCATTGGCTGCATGTGCACGGACCGTCACGGTCACACGTCGGCAACCGCATGTGCAAGCTTCCGGGACGGATGCTTCTTTTGCTACAATGTTCAATCACTGGCGCCACCATGGCGGGGCATGTATTCCCCGGGGGAGGTGCAGTCCAACACATCCTTCAGATGATGTCAATGGACATGGCAGTTCATGACCCCCCTTACAGCCACATTGCATCATCCACCATACACCGGCCGGCCAAGCCCGGCCCAGAACCGCTGTGCCAGGCCCGGTCCAGGACCGCAGTGCCAAGCATGTCACCCACGGCCTGCACAGCCCCGTCCACAACCGCCGGTCCTGGACCGCCATGCCAGGCATGGTCCAGGACCAACGTGCAGGCCATGGCAACCACCGCCGTGCCAGGCGAGTTGACACCCGTCGGTGGGTGACATGCTTGGCACCACAGTCCTGGACAGGGCCTGGCACGGCGGTCCAGGACCGGCGGTTGTGGACGGGCCTGTGCAGGCAGTGGGTGACATGCTTGGCACCGTGGTTCTGGACCGGGCCTGGCACGGCGGTCCAGGACCTGCGGTTGTGGACGGGCCTGTGCAGGCCGTGGGTGACATGCTTGGCACCACGGTCCTGGACCGGGCCTGGCACGGCGGTCCAGGACCAGAGGTTGTGGACGGTGCCTGGCACGGCGGTTCTGGGCCGGGCTTGGCCGGCCGGTGTACGGTGGATGTTGCAATGTGACTGTAAGGGGGGTCATGAACTGCCATGTCCATTGACATTATCTGAAGGATGTGTTGGACTGCACCTCCCCCGCGGAATACGTGCACAGCCATGGTGGCACCAGTGATTGAACATTGTTGCAAAAGGAGCATCCGTCCTGGAAGCTTGCACATGCGGTTGCCGATGTCTGACTGTGACGGACCTTGCACATGCAGACAATGGGAAGAGGGAACGTGGCCCGCGTATGCCCATTCGAAAATAGCGGAAGCAGTGCACCGCCATGGCGGCGCCAATGATTGTATATTTTCAGACGCTGCACCGTGGTGTGTAGTCTGCAGTTGCGTCATGAGGGTTGTGAGCGTGATAGCGGTCCTTCATATGTCATGCTCTATTTCATGTGTGTTCATAGTATGCCCATCGGTGTGTACACAATGTGCAACACATGTGCATGTCGCCGTGTTGACGTCGGGTATTTCCATACAGACGTTTATACTTCGTCACATCTACACAGTACATCACGGCTGTCTACCCACATTGTGCATCTGTTGTCAGTGTGTGGTTAATGTGTGGTAATAACAATGGTGGTGGTACACATGCATTACGTGTATGTGTGTAGCCTGTAGTGTCACCATGCATGTGATGTCCGTATGCTCACCATTTTTGGTGTTGTCATTGGTGCATGATGACATGGTGTGTGTGTATCATTATCGTTTGTGTGCTTGCACGTGCATGTGTGTCTGTTATGATGCTTCTACACATGTGGGTCATGACACATGTCTTGTTGGCATTCATGTTGGCATTAGACTAAGTTGCATTGCACATGTTGACGCACATCATGTTGTTAGTGGCTGCACGTTGTTCATACGGCACTCCGTGTTGTTGTGACAATCAGAGATGTCACACATATCACAATTGACTACAACAATTTTCTAGTTGGTAGAGCTGTATGACATGTGATTGAGTAGCTATGCCATGCGTTGTTTGTGAATTGACTTCTATTTCCTCTACTCCCACACAGGAGGGCTCCAAATGTCCATCGCCCATACACTGTGCTGGAGGAAATGGTTGACGAGGAGGTGATCAGGAAATTCCGGCTGGATCTACGTCGATTGATGGAGCTTGTAGACCAATTGTCTCCTCACCTGCAGCCACGAAGAACCTATCCAGGATCCATTACACCAGCAGCAAAGGTGATGGCGGCACTACACTTCTTTGCAACTGGCACCTTCCAGTACACAGTTGGACATGCCGGGGGATGTCACAGTCCATGTTCAGCATGGTACTTCGGGATGTTCTAAAAGCCATGATGCTGTACAAGGATGACTACATCCATTTTCCACGGGCGGCAGAGTTGGCAGCAGTCAAAGCAGACTTCTACGCACTGGGCCAGATACCACACGTAGTGGGTTCCATTGATGGCCCACATATCGCTCTCATTCCACCACGGGCACGTGAGCAGGTGTATAGGAATCGGAAGCACTTCCATTCCCTCAATGTGCAGGTAGTGTGCCTGGCTGACAACATCATATCCCATGTGTGTGCAAGGTTTCCAGGCTCTGCACATGACTCCCACATCATGAGGAGCAGCATTGTTCCCCAACTGATGGCTAATATGCGTCCGGAACGTGCGTGGCTTGTTGGTGATTATGCTGTGGGGACAGTTGTGATATCTGTGTGGCATGGGGTACCCACCAATTCTGGTTGTGATATTTCTGTCTCTCATCCCCCTACATAGGCGACTCGGCGTACCCAAACAGGCCTTGGCTGCTGAGTCCCATACGTAATCCAACTACAGCGGGTGAAATGCGATACAATGATGCCCATGGAAGGACACGTAGAGTGGTTGAACGTACCTTTGGACTGCTGAAGTCTAGGTTTCGGTGCCTGGATAAGACCAGAGGGGCCCTGCCTTACTCACCAGGCAAAGTATGCAGGATCGTGATTGCCTGCTGCATGCTCCACAACCTAGCCTTGCGCAATAACATTGAACTGCTCTTGGATCCTGAAGACCAACAAGTTCCTCGGCCTCCCATCCCACCTATGTCGACTGATGAGGATAGTGGTGAGGAGGAAGGTGTGGACCAGAGGCGCCAGCTCATTGATCGCTACTTCCCTTGAATGTGAGTGACTACCTCTTGTGCCAGTTGACAATGCCTTATGTATGTTTGCTGGTGTTGTGTGGATGTGGTGTGCATCAGCTGGGTGTTGTGCTATGTGATGTTTGCATGTGTGTTTGTTTATTTCTTTACACATGCAAGTCTACATGATGTGGGTCCTCTCATCCAATTATTTAGTGATGAGTGTGGTTTGTGTAATGTTGCACTGCAGTGTGTTGTGATGGGTGTGATTCAGTTTGCTGACGTGTATTTGCTGTCTCTGATTTATCCTAGGTCACTCCCACAGCGGCATGATTATGTACGACTTGGATCCATGCACCTGGTAACGTCTGTTTCTGAGACAATCATGTGAATAAACATGGAGGCAACACATCATTGAGTGTGTAAGTGCGATTTATTTACAGGTTGTGCATTGGTGCTAGTGAATATTTACAGGTAGGTGTGGGGTGTGGGAGTGGGAGTTGAAGGTAATGGCAGATGAAATGTCCGTGCTGACACCACATTGGATGATGTCCGGCTAGTCCAGCAGACCTGTGCCAATGATAGGCTATGTGGGACAGGATAGTTGGCAGGGTGAATGGCTGGCTCAGGCAGTTTCAGAGTCATTGTCGGCCCCTCTTGGAGCGTGTGGACGGAGCATCCCCACTGCTCTCGCCCACTTCCAGCCTCGGACGGCCCCTCCGTCTTGGAGCTGGAACGGAGTCAGCTTGTGGGGCAGGTTGCTCAGGGGCCACATCCGTTGCCAGGGGCACAGGTGGCGGTGGCAGTGGTGTTGCTGCCTGTGGCGTTGGGACCCTTGGTTGAGGGGGGTGGTTGTGTTGCGGGCTATCCATTCCCTCCACATTGTTGTCTGCTGGCCCATGATGTCCACTATTTGGGCAAGGTGGCTGTCAATGGCCCGCAACATGTTTGTGTTGTCCACCGAGTCCTGGTGGGCACGATCTGCCTGTTCCTGGCCATGCTCGTAGGAAGCTTGGACCCTGGCTAGGGCTTCCAGTGACTCAGCAACAGGATGGGGTGGGTGTCCTTCACCAGCCCGAAGGTGTGTGGAACTCCTGCTTGGCTGATGTGGCCTCGGCACACTCCTGTCACGTCCACTCTCCCTGGTTGGCTGTGATGTCGATGGCCCTGCGTCGCGCGGTGGGTTAGGCAGGGTGGCACAGACAGGAGTGGTGGTACTGGTGGTAGTGGAGGTGGTGGTGGTGGTGGTGGTGGTGGCTCAGCAGCTCACTGTGGCCGGTGTTGCAGGAGTTACACAGGCGACGGTTGTCGGGCCTGGGATTTCCTGTGAGCCAGATGTCCCTGGCTGACTGCTTGGGCCGTCTCCATCCTCCGCACCGGAGCTGGCTGTGGCATCGTCCCCAAAGCATCCTGGAAGTGTGCAAGGCGAGTCTTGCAGCCGGTTGCTGGTTTCACCAGTCAGATTGCGATCACCTGAGGGACAAGATTGTGCTGCTCATGTCTGTGGTCATTACATGTTTATTTCGCAATGATCACATTTCACTGTCCTGTCGCACACACCCCACTCACCTCTCACACACCTCAGCCACCACCACCGCCCTCCCTGTGGACATGGGGGCCTGTTGGGAGTTGTAGTAGTGACCTCTCACACACCCCACCCACCACCACCGCCCTCCCTGTGGACATGGGGGCCTGTTGGGAGTTGTAGTAGTGAGCTCTCACACACCCCACCAACCACCACCGCCCTCCCTGTGGTCATGGGGGCCTGTTGGGAGTTGTAGTAGTGAGCTCTCACACACCCCACCAACCACCACCACCGCCCTCCCTGTGGACATGGGGGCCTGTTGGGAGTTGTAGTAGTGACCTCTCACACACCCCGCCCACCACCACCGCCCTCCCTGTGGACATAGGGGCCTGTTGGGAGTTGTAGTAGTGAGCTCTCACACACCCCACCAACCACCACCGCCCTCCCTGTGGACATGGGGGCCTGTTGGGAGTTGTAGTAGTGAGCTCTCACACACCCCACCAACCACTACTGCCCTCCCTGTGGACATGGGGGCCTGTTGGGAGTTGTAGTGGTGACCTCTCACACACCCCACCCACCACCACACCCCTCCCTGTGGACATCTGGGCCTGTTGGGAGTTGTAGTTGTGACCTCTCACACACCCCACCAACCACCACCGCCCTCCCTATGGACATGGGGGCCTGTTGGGAGTTGTTGTAGTGTCCTCCCAACCACCACCACCGCCCTCCCTGTGGACATGGGGGCCTGTTGGGAGTTGTAGTAGTGACCTCTCACACACCCCACCCACCACCACCGCCCTCCCTGTGGACATGGGGGCCTGTTGGGAGTTGTAGTAGTGAACTCTCACACACCCCACCAGCCACCACCACCCTCCCTGTGGATATGGAGGCCTTTTGGTAGTTGTAGTAGTGACCTCTCACACACCCCACCAACCACCACCACCCTCCCTGTGGACATGGGGGCCTGTTGGGAGTTGTAGTAGTGTCTTCCCAACCACCACCACCGCCCTCCCTGTGGACATGGGGGCCTGTTGGGAGTTGTAGTAGTGACCTCTCACACATCCCACCCACCACCACCGCCCTCCCTGTGGACATGGGGGCCTATTGGGAGTTGTAGTAGTGTCCTCCCAGCCACCACCACCACCCTCCCTGTGGACATGGGGGGCTGTTGGGAGTTGTAGTAGTGACCTCTCACACACCCCACCCACCACCACCACCCTCCCTGTGGACAGGGGGGCCTGTTGGGAGTTGTAGTAGTGACCTCTCACACACCCCACCAACCACCACCGCCCTCCCTGTGGACATGGGGGCCTGTTGGGAGTCGTTTACAGTTTGGTGAGTATGTGGACCTCAATTCCTTCCAGGCTCTCTGGGTGCAGTATGCCCAACACCTTCTCCTCCCATTCAGTGTAGGGTATGGGCTCCGGGGGTGTGCCGCCGCCAGGGTGCTGTGCCCGTAGATGGTTTTTGGCACGGATCCCTTTGACACGCGTTTTCAGGTCATTCCACCGCCTCTGTATCTCGTGCTTGGTCCTTGGCACGGTCCCTGACGCATTCACCCTACTTACGATCCTGTCCCACATGTGATTTTTGTGAGCCACGTTGGTCTGCTGGACTAGTGCCCCGAATATGTGGGGTTCAACACGGATGATTTCATCTACCATTACCTTCAACTCGGTCTCCGTGAATTTTGAGTTTTTCTTGGGTGCCATGGTGTGTGGTGCTCAGGGTGTGGGTTGAGTGAGTTGGGAGGAGCAGGTGTGTGGTGTGTAGGAATGGTGTGGTGGGTGTTAGTGTGATGGGTGTGTTTGGGTGGTGGTTGTGTGTCTTCAATTGGTGTGTGCTGTTGGTCGTCTTGGGCCTCTTGCTAGCAGCTATGCTGTGATGCAAAGGATTGTGGTAGTGGGTGGGAGTCATTTTATAGTGTGTGTCGTGGTCGTGTCCCAATGGTTGTTGGCAGTCAGGTGCTAGGTGGGTGTGTTGACTTGTGTGCATTGGTAGGTACTTGGGGGGGTGTCATTGTGGTCTGTGATTGGTGAATTAGGCAAAAGGTCCAGAGCACACAATATGTATAAATAGACTGGTTTGTCTGCCGATCTGTAGGTTAAGTCCCGCACTCGATTGACGTCGACTCCACTACTCAGGCATAATACGGCCTCAGCTCCCCAGAATTTGTAGATTTAACAAGTTCTGTAACCTACAGATCGGCACCGGCAACCCGATTGGTGCCGCCCGTTCAAACTTTAAAACCACCCGATTAGGACCGCGTTGGATTTATCACCGGTTCACTGACCCCGCCCTTGATTATTTATTTCAGCCCTGAAGAGTCACAGCCATATGTTGTGACGACACACGTGTCGGCTTGATTTGTATTTACAGTGATTCCCAGGTGGGGAACACTGTGAGTGAATAAAACCTTTGAAAACTATATGCTTTGTCCGGTCTATCCCTACTATCACTACTCTAAGACAAACCAGTCTATTTATACATATTGTGTGCTCTGGACCTTTTGCCTAATTCACAGAAAAGGAGGTCTCTGTCCTTCTTTCTTTACAGAGGTTGAGGTTTTTCCTCTGGCCTAGAAGCACCTATCAAAATATCCTTTAAAGAACCTATTGACCACTACCCTACCGTAACAAGTTGTGCGCCATTCTTCTGAACACTCAAAAAAACGATTCGCAGAATTCTCACGACTTGTGATTGGTGTTGGTGTTTCATGTGGGTGGTAGTCCTGTTTCATGTGTTTGCTATTTCCTTTACGACACTTTTTGTCATTGGTTTGACGGTAGGGATGTTGTTCATGTTGGCCTTCCGCTAAGATGCACCGTTTCTCGTTGCATTGTTTCCGCTGCGGCCGTGGATTGCGGTGCGTACCGGGGTACAGGCGGTGTTATCCTAATCGCGGACACTGAGCCTTCGCAGGTATTGCGGTAGATGTGGCTGTTCCCGCGGTCAAGTGCATCTGCGGCGGGCAGTGTTTCATCGGTTCCGTCCGCGTGCGGCGGTCTCAGGTGTACTCCGTTCACCGCGGACGGTGTTTGGTGAGGTCCGTCTGCTGCGGTCGTACTTTCGTCCCATTTGTATCCTAATTGCAATGGAGGTTTATCCGCGGTGCGATCTGGAGTAACTTGGCCGCTTCCTTGGCGGACGGAACACGTTTCCGTCCGCGATCCTAATCGGCTCCTAAATTTGGGAATGCTGATAAATGGTAGATTTAGTAAAATGGACACAGCAAGTAAGAACATCAACTTACTACTCAAGCCACACAATCATCTCATTGTGAACAAAGAGACTTGACATTGTTGAACATCACAGCCGTTCCTATACCTGGTGGTATAGCCTGGGACAGAACTGATTATGACGTCTTTGGTCCTGCAGAGCTGTTGAAGATTCCACACCAATTCAAGGTTTCCTTGAGTGACTTTGTTTCACCCAGCACATTTTCTGATGATTGGGACTTTGAGACTGTTAATAATATGATGTCAGATTTAGAGATGTCTGCAAAATGTACAAAACATGAATACTTAGAAGGTTCATCAGATTATGAACAAACGTACTCTTATAATCACTGTGGTCATTATTATTTGCACAAATCTGCAAACCCTAGAAATGTATATACTTTTAGTCAATGGGAACATTGTCCAACGCCACCGAAGGGTAGCTCAAAAACATTCTATGAAAAGTTTCCATACTTCTCAGGTTTCAATGTCTCAAATCCAGAAACATTTTACTTTAAAAATGTTAATAAGTCAGGAATGAAAAGTATGTTGACTAATACTAAGCACATTTATTCTGCTGCCTTTTATGCTCAGCTGTCCACATTAGGTTTTGACTTTTGGAGAGACAACATTGCGACAAAAACTGTCTGGGGCACAAAAGAGTGTCATGTGCAGGGAATAGAAGCTTTATTTCGAGCCTGCATTATCCCTGAACAAATAATGTTTTTGAATGACACTGTCCTACAGACATCCTGTCTTGGCCTAGCTAAGATAAAAGATTTGAACAATCCGTCCATACCTACACCTACACCTGATAGTAAGAACCTTACAGAGGGGCTGGTCGACGTAAAACAATTTTACTTAAAAACAGAACTGATCCCGATTGGAAAAAATGGTTAATCTGGCCCACAGACACAAATAACTGTCAAGATAGATTCCTGAATATGACACAAGGGTTTACATTCACTAGGCCAGATCCAAGATATGTCCAGAGACAACATCCAGGGATAGTAACAACATACAGTGTTGGAAAACTGTGCCTTGAGGGGCTACAAAAATCAGTAAGATACGTGGATCGACAGGCACACAGGTACCATCTCCTTTGAACATTGCTAATGCGGCTAACACTGACGGCGAAGCTTCACATTTTTGTGCAATCGGTCTACTTAACGAAGTGGTCCAACTTTCACCTACTGTGGTAGACAAATTTTTTACCAGCTTAGAAGATTTGATGTTTTCTCCAAACAATGAGACTGACTTTTGAAATTAGCTCACAGCATTCGATGGGACTCTGTATTCGACCTTCACTTTTCAAAAACAAAACTTCTAACTTTAGAACTCTATTTTTCTACGATTTGACTTTCATCCAAAATTGAACTCTTTTTTGGGCACAAAGTAATCTGCTTAAAGTAGAACTTTTCATAGAGAACATGAATTCTTTGAAAAGACAATATTTTGACCTTCTCCACAACTAAACAGCTTATATATTCTGTCATGGAATGGTCTCGACTTTTTCTTCTGTATATAAGAGCAATTTCATAAATGTAATTTCATTATTCGTTTGGATAGCATTTCAAATATCATACTATATGCTTTGAATGAACATATATTTAAAAATGCGTACAGCACAAATGCTCATTTTCGTGTACAACCATTTTGAATACATTTTGGTTGTTTTTTTTTACACATCATGCTTTAGATATGTTTTAAATGCTTAGAATTTAGTAATGTCGAACATAATAAAGTGGAGTGGGTGTTGTATGGCGTTTTAAGATCCGAGCAAAATTTCCCGATTCCTGCTCTTATATAGGTACAATTCACATTACCCTAATATAGGCATAGAAATCATACCCATATTTAGACATAGCCCATGCAGTCCAAATACAGGCATGGCTACTTCCACCCGCACCAAAACATCACAAAAATTTCTTGGAAAATCGGCTTAAACAGTCAGGGACATCCCCTTGCTTGAATATTGATTTGTCCAAGAACTCATGGAGTTTACAAAAAACTACCATTCCCTTGGGGTTCTTTTCTGACGTTATTATGCCTGACTTTACGTCAAACTAGGCAACTTCAAGGTAAAAATATGCCTTCACTTGCTCTAGCAAACACACTGTGGTTCGGAGCAGCTCAACTATCTACTTGCCCGATGCAGCTCACTACAGTAAGTGCCGAAGGAAGTCGACTCTCCAGCTGAGGCACTAATCAAGAGGATGCCTTTCTCCTGCCGAGAATCCAGCTCCAGTGTTTCCAAGCTCCCCTCGCGGGGTGTTGGGAAATCGAGTTCTGAGACAGAGATACCAGACCTCCTTCATTCTAACACTAAGGTATGAAGCTGATTATACCCTATAGAGGAATCTTGGATAGATCTTGGCAAATAAAACTAAACCTATGCTACACCACACTTACTTCTTTCCTCATACTAGACTTAGGTCAGCTACATTGGGGTAGGCGTATTTTAGAAGCACCAGTTGAGTAATTTTAGCCTTTGTTATTTATGTATGTATTTATCTATGGTTTAGGAACCATACAATGCTTTTGCAGTATTATTTCATAATATTCTTCTCGCTGTACGCATTATACTTTGCAGCTTGTATTACAATTGTAGCAGTTCACTTTACTTGCATGAAAAAGAAGACTGTTCAATAAATCCTTTTATTGAAAACTCCCGTCTCTCTATTTCTCTGCACCTCTGATGAAACGAAGCATGCACGATTGACTGAATAAAATATCTATCTATTGTTTCCACAACTCTGAAGACACGTTTATTCTTGGGGAAACAAAGTTGTCATGTTTATGCAGTTGTCAGAAACTAATCCCTTCTTGTGTATTCAAGAAAGTTTCTAGTGACCTCTGAGCTAGCTGGCACTCACAATTAAGTCTAATATATTCAATAGAGACCTAGTAGACATAAGTCCTACGTCAAATCTATAGGATATATTATTCCAATGCGCAGAGCCTATTGGGAATAGAGGAACTCCACTACACCGGCTAGTCTCATCGGCCGGCCTTAGCACCTCCACCCCTCCAGCGGTGCCGGCTGCTCTGGCATCCCCAGCCAGCCCCCGAGTCACCTCCTCCTCCCGGCCCGGTCCAGCTGTGTTGGCTTAGGGGATGCCGAGATTAAAAGCCAGAGGAAATCTCAGATGTCGGAGGAGGGCATATAGGAGCAATGCAGTTTCAAAGGAGTATAGGCCACGGCCCCGCTGTGTCTGGAAGGCAGTGCTGGTAGCCATAACTGGGCCCTTTGGTGCATATGATTGGACCGTAGCCAGTGCAAAGGTGGTGAGGGAGAAGAAACTGGTTGCTGAGGCTGGCTCTATGCACGTCGTCTTAGGGAGGGGCACAGGGAGCGGGAGAGCCACACACCCCGCCACAGCTGCAGTCCCTGCATCCGTCCCCTGCACCTCACCTCCACTCAGTCGCCGTCCCGCCGATCCTTCGCCCCTCACAGTGCCAGCTCACAGATGTCAGGGTGGGAGAGAGGCCTCCCCTGCGCAGCACTCCACCTCCCAGTGGCGGGTTGCGGACCAGACGGCTCTGGGGTCACCCGCCATCTCCGCCTGCTCCCGGGTATGCTCTCTCGGTCCCGGGGGGCCGCTCCTCAGTTGCAGTCCCTCCACCGTAGCTCTCTGTGTGCCGCACAACTCCACCCGTATGTGGGCCCACACTCAGTTCCCTCAGGTCCAGACATCGGCCGCGGGGCTCCGCCGCAGCTTGCCAGCGAACCTTGCCCTCCGGCTCCACACCCAGACTCCGCAGCAGCCTTCAGTCCCAGCAGGATGGGGGGGCAGGGGACTCCTCCAAGGGTCTGCTGCGACTCTCCGCAGTCCTCCCACAGCCTCGGGGGCCAGTGGCCCTCACCAACACACCAGTCGCTGAGTCGGCGGGGTCGCTCCCCACAAGGCAGCCTCAGTGAACTATCGCCTCTCTTTGCCAGTGCTCCAGGCTCGGGTTGAATCCTCCAGTCCTCAGCCGCTGCCCAAGGCCATCTTGGGGTCCGTTAGCTCGTCTGGACTCACATGATTTTCCAGCTTCCCTGTCATATCCCCGCATAATCCTCCCGTTTTCAACTGCGGGTGGAAGGAGGGCACCCTCTGTGACCTTTTCGGTGTTCTCCAGGTCTGCTGGGCACCAAAATCTTATGTCGGATTAAGCTTTTCAGCGGGAGATCGGCGAAAGCATGTCTCACTCGGCCATGCAGTTGGCCACGCCCCCAATGTTACGGTATTCTTAACACCTTAAATAAAGATATCATATTTTTCATGCGTTGTTCAAACAGTACTTGATAGGGAAGAAAAGACTAGAGTTTCGAGGTGGGCGGAGGAAACAGATAAACGGAGAAAGACAAGTGTGTGTGCTTTAGACAGACAATGCCACAGAGAGCAAAAAAGTGACACAGGAGTGGATACAGAGATGGAGAGAGAAAGTGCGAGATAAAAAAAGGATGTGAACATTAGAAAGAGGAGAGGACTAGAGTGAGGGAGAGAGGCAGTGAAGGAAGGGGAGAGAGAGAAAGGGGAAAATGAGAGAGAAGGAATGCGTGCAAGACAGCGTAATCCCAGGGTGATGAAGAGATACATTTCCGGAGTTTACAATTTCTCACCACACAGAGTAGATATACATCTCCTTGCTGCACTGTTTCAAGTCCATGATTGATTGTACCCAGTGGTCGAAGTGGGGGGGTGAAAGTAGGGGAACTGTGTGCAGAGACTCCGAGGGCGGGGATAACCCAAGGATTGGATCAGTGGGCGGAGTCAGAGGTGTGCCCAGAATGTGCCAAACAACCCAATTATTAGTATTTGTTTGGCATTTTACCGACCAGAAACAGCTTATTGTGTTATTTAATTCAACCAATGGATACACTTGATTATTTAAGGTTTAATAGGAGGGGGCCTAACGATAATGGATTCTACTTTCTATGTACGAAAAGGCAATGAGCATGTTAATGACGAGAATACATATGCAAAACTTGATAGAGACCCAACAACAGAAATCACTCAGGCTTTGGATAACATTTTGGACAAAGCGGAAGAACTAAACTGGATTAATTCTACAACTAAGCGCTACTTGAGGCAAATATACCCTAGAAGACCAAGGATATACTTTCTACCCAAGATACATAAAGACCTTAGAAACCCACCGTTCAGACCAATAGTGTCTGGGTGCTCTTCAATTTTTGAAAACCTCGGTATATTCATTGACAGCCACATGCAGTCATTCATACACCAATGGCCCACTTATTTGGAAGACACTTCCGATTTTCTAAGAAGTTTGACATCCGTCAACATGGAGACAATCGATGAATGGACAATTTGTACAATAGATGTTACATCATTGTACACATCCATACCGCATAAACAAGGGCTTGAAGCAATGGAATGGGCGTTGATGAATGAAGATAAACCAGAAGAGGTCAAATGTATGATAATCCAACTATTAGAATTCTGCTTAGAGAACAGGTATTTCACATGGCAAAATGAATTTTATATTCAACTAAACGGTACAGCAATGGGATTTCCCGGAGCTTGCATCTATGCGAACATTTTCATGGCCAAGTTCGAACTAGACTACATCCTGCAAGATCCAACATGGCAAGAAAGCATCGTGTACTACAAAAGGTACATAGACGACATCTTCCTAATCTGGAAAAAATCATCAGCAGCACTAGTCCAAAATATTAAAAGTCTGAATATGGCCAATCCCCGAATTCAATTCACGTACAATATGCATACAGAAGCTTTACCATTCTTAGATGTAATGGTTGAAATCAAAAACAAGTCCATACACACTAGTGTATACAAAAAACCAACTGACAAGAACACTGCATTACTTTATGGAAGCTTCCATCCTGCAAACTTGATTAATAACCTTCCAGTGTCCCAATTCATGTGAATAAAGAGAATTTCATCGGATCCAGTAAGTTGTGAAAGAACCTTGGAAGAGCAAAAACAAAAATACTTGGATAGAGGGTATCTGAAAAAATTGCTTGAGGCGCAAATTGAGAAAATCAAAACTATACCCAGGAGTGACCTCTTACAAAAAAAAACCAAGAAAACGAATAAAAGAATGGTGTTCTTATCTAAATATTCCACAGCATCTTGGGATATAAAGAGAATAATAAAAAAAAGATGGGAAATTCTTCAAATTGAAAATGACTTTGGATCATTATTCCTCGATCAAACTTGGTTTGCCTACAAAAGGGCCCAAAATTTGAAAGAGCTATTAAATAAACCTAATAAACCTATAGACAATATGGAAGAATCAAAAACCTACAAAGGTACAACAAAATGTCACAATTGCAAGAATTGCAATAACATAATCCCTGGGAATGTAATACTACATCCAAGAACAGGTGAAAAAATTCCACTCAAACACAACGCAACCTGTAGTTCAGAGCATGTTGTATATATGATTAAGTGCCCATGTGGGCTCTTATACATAGGAAAAATGGACAGGAAACTAAAAAGTACGACTGCCAGAACATAAGAGTCGAATAAGAAACAAAAGTGCAACATCGCCACTGGCTCAACACTTGACAGAATTGCGACACACCATAGCACAATTAAGGTTCCAAATAGTAGAACAAGTTTCGCAGAAGTTAGGTATTGACAACGCCAAGACCCTACTCCAGAGAGAAGCCTACTGGATACGGAGATTACAGTCATTAGTCCCTTGTGGATTAATGACAAAATGGAGATGATCTGCTTTTTATAAGCAGAAAGAAAGACAGCCAGTCCTAAGCACTCGGACCTCTGACCCGTGATACACAAAAAATACATTTAGTTACAAGAATATAACCATCACACTCACAGAGTTAGTACACAAAAAAAGAGTCTGAAAAGTGTATACACCATCAATTCATGAAATTCACTGAGAATTTAGATTGTAAAAATTCAGGAAGTAAATGTCTAACAACAAGAAATGAATGTATGTCTAAAGAAGACAAACTAAAATGTAATGTAAATCATAGAAGAATTTTAGTAGATGGCATATAGTATGCATCATGTACTGTTGCTCAAATAATTGTATATATTATGTTGAAAATCTCAAAATACAGTGGTAGTTCCTAACATTATTTCCACGTTTACCTAACCTCCCAGCAAGACCTACTTATAACATTTCAAAATATACCCCTTAACAATGGCCGCCCTCCTAAAAAAGCTTCAGTCCTTTTACTATATCGTTGCCAAGTAGGAATGGCTAGTGCCGCCTAAACAACCCGTAGTCCTTCTATTATTTTGTTGACAAAGTAGAATAACTAATAGCAATAAAGAAGGGACCTTTAATCGTCATTGTAAGCACAAAAGACGAAGAGGAGCGTTCGCCACAACGTGCAAGTTAAGATAATTCGGTAAGAAAGAAGAAATATAGCGCGACTCTATGTCTAATCGACAACATTTTTGTAATAGCGTTCAAACGCTCAATTAAAGAACTCCTTCTTTTTCTTTTACCTTGCAGTCAGCTGCAATATTACAGAGACCGCGGAACCGAAGCGGCACAGCGTAGGACCGCAGGTAACCAATCTAAGAGTGTGTAAGACACGAGCATTGTACCCCACCAAAAGCAGAAGAGAGATATTGAAATTTCACTTTTCCAATTCTCATGTAGGTCACTGTTAAAAATAAGAAGCTGACGAAAGTGAGGTCTTCGAGCCCTTGCTCGTAAGGTAAATAAAAGCCGTCACTCGATATCTTTTTATGACAGTAAAGCAACAGACCTAATTCTAAAATCAAGTTCTTTGTTTTTTAACAGCAAATAACATTGTCCCAGCAAGCGAGACCAACGCCACATACCTTAGGCTCGCAGGTAACTTACCTAATTGATAACTAAACAAAATGTTTAATCTTGGAATTTCGAGAGTTTTTTTAATAAAACTTTATTGTTATAAATAGGGAGAACACCACAAATAGAAACAACATCTTGATATCAACAGGTGAGCGTTAGTAAATTCTTTTATAGAACAAAAGTATGTTTTACGCAACTAATATAACAAAAAGATACTAAAATAAAAGAATTCACATTTATTTCAGATGAACTCGACTTAAAAAACCAGGTAAAGACAACAATTCTTGATTCAAACATTAAAATCTGTAAAACCCTAAAAAATTGTACTATAAAACAAATCGAATTATTCTCATGTAGATCACTATATAATAACAGGAACTAAACCCGTGAAAAGCTTAAAGTTCCCCTCAAAGTTTGAGGTAAGATTAAAATAGTTAAATTAAGGAATGATGCTAAACAGAAGTAGCAACTGTCAACCTGATAAGCATTAAAAGTAATACGATTTGCCTTTTTTCCCTAACAGACCCCCGACGAACGGGCTTCTCAACCCCGAAATGCATTGGGTTTATTTATTTTTTGAATATGATTTGATTATGTAATTATTTTGTCAGTAATGATTTCATTGTAATCATGTTATGAAAATTATGAAAAATAAGTAAAGACAAATGTTGATTGTGAAATGAACTGTATATCAATGGTTTAAATACAACTGAAATGACAAAGAGGAGTAATTGTTTATTATAAGTAGTGCGCTTTTGAGTCCTGGCAGCCATCAGGGGCCAGGCCTTATACATGTATTTAAGGTGTTAGCAGGCACCAATCAAAGGCAGCACACAAATCGTACAAACGAATTAATTCTGATAAAACGTGTGCAGCACCCACACACATTCATTGATTTTCACATACTGCAAACAGTGGGAACTAGCACCAAGACGAAACAATGTCTTTTGACTCAATATCGGGAATCACGGACAACAGAGCCAATATCAAGATTTATACCAATGAGGAAGCTGACCAAATATACAACCTTATAAAGGAAACCAAAACTTTTGATGCAAAAGGTGGATCAGTTGCACAACAACTGAAGCAACTTGAATATTTAACTAGAAGAGAGCTGAAGCAACGTTTACACGCCTCAACTTTAATACAATATCATCGCGTCAGACGAATTCCGAGAGGCCTCAGACTGGCCATCCGACCCATGTTATACAGACTGAACAATAATCCACAATTTATGGAGAAATGGTATTGCATTTTGAATAAGTGCTCACTCGATTTGATTTTGTTATTAATTGAAGAACTTTCAAAAACCATTAAAGAATTGGAGGAGGAAATATTTAACGTTAATAAGGACTTATCAAATAGACTGGAAGAAGAACCATGGACCAAATTTCTAGAGGATCTTGACATGAAGCTTGACAAATATGGCAAAGAATTACAAGAAACTAAATTGCGTAAATTTGAACGCGATACGATCGATTACAAGCTTAATGAAGCCTACACTTGGGCAGAGGTTTATGCCAAAAGAAGATACACGAGCAAAAAACAACAACCGACATCATCAGATGAAAGTGGAGTATCTGATAGTGACACTAATACCTCGAGGCAACCTATAGGCAAAAAACAAACTCCCCCTTCAGGTCAATCAACTACAACAGAAGCAGAAACAACTACAGCACCAACCTCTAATCCTTTTTTAGAGAAGGGCCAACCGCCCAACAAACCACCAGATCAATTAACAACACAACAAATAGACAAAAAACGAGAAGAGGAAAATGAAAAAGAAAGGGAAAGGAAAACAGGCCTACGGAGCCTGACCAAAACCTTGTGATCAATATCTCTGAATATCCTTTAACAAAATTCGAGGAGCATTTGTTGAATAAAGGAACAACGTTTGTAAGCACCTTCAAACTAGTGAACTCGAGACAGAAGTGGCATTCTTCAAATTTATGAGGTTGCTAAGGCTCAAGCACTTCTTCACAATTGTTAATCCAGTCCAGACAGATGAAAGCATGGATATCAAATTCAAACCCAAGAGTACGTTCTTAGCTCCAATCTCACATAAGACTTTAGACACATTTGAAACGTTGGTCAAGGCGGACCTGAGTAAAATCCAATTCAAAAGAAAATTGAGCAACCTAACAAGAGCTGAATACAGTGCATTGCAATCATTAGCAAAAAATCCAACAATTGTAATCCAAAAGGCGGACAAAGGAGGGGGCCTAACGATAATGGATTCTACTTTCTATGTACGAAAAGGCAATGAGCATGTTAATGACGAGAATACATCTGCAAAACTTGATAGAGACCCAACAACAGAAATCACTCAGGCTTTGGATAAAATTTTGGACAAAGCGGAAGAACTAAACTGGATTCATTCTACAACTAAGCGCTAGTTGAGGCAAATATACCCTAGAAGACCAAGGATATACTTTCTACCCAAGATACATAAAGACCTTAGAAACCCACCGTTCAGACCAATAGTGTCTGGGTGCTCTTCAATTTTTGAAAACCTCGGTATATTCATTGACAGCCACATGCAGTCATTCATACACCAATGGCCCACTTATTTGGAAGACACTTCCGATTTTCTAAGAAGTTTGACATCCGTCAACATGGAGACAATCGATGAATGGACAATTTGTACAATAGATGTTACATCATTGTACACATCCATACCGCATAAACAAGGGCTTGAAGCAATGGAATGGGCGTTGATGAATGAAGATAAACCAGAAGAGGTCAAATGTATGATAATCCAACTATTAGAATTCTGCTTAGAGAACAGGTATTTCACATGGCAAAATGAATTTTATATTCAACTAAACGGTACAGCAATGGGATTTCCCGGAGCTTGCATCTATGCGAACATTTTCATGGCCAAGTTCGAACTAGACTACATCCTGCAAGATCCAACATGGCAAGAAGGCATTGTGTAGTACAAAAGGTACATAGACGACATCTTCCTAATCTGGAAAAAATCATCAGCAGCACTAGTCCAAAATATTAAAAGTCTGAATATGGCCAATCCCCGAATTCAATTCACGTACAATATGCATACAGAAGCTTTACCATTCTTATATGTAATGGTTGAAATCAAAAACAAGTCCATACACACTAGTGTATACAAAAAACCAACTGACAAGAACACTGCATTACTTTATGGAAGCTTCCATCCTGCAAACTTGAATAATAACCTTCCAGTGTCCCAATTCATGCGAATAAAGAGAATTTCATCGGATCCAGTAAGTTGTGAAAGAACCTTGGAAGAGCAAAAACAAAAATACTTGGATAGAGGGTATCCGAAAAAATTGCTTGAGGCGCAAATTGAGAAAATCAAAACTATACCCAGGAGTGACCTCTTACAAAAAAAAAACAAGAAAACGAATAAAAGAATGGTGTTCTTATCTAAATATTCCACAGCATCTTGGGATATAAAGAGAATAATAAAAAAAGATGGGAAATTCTTCAAATTGTAAAAGACTTTGGGTCATTATTCCTCGATCAACCTTTGTTTGCCAACAAAAGGGCCCAAAATTTGAAAGAGCTATTAAATAAACCTAATAAACCTATAGACAATATGGAAGAATCAAGAACCTACAAAGGTACAACAAAATGTCACAATTGCAAGAATTGCAATAACATAATCCCTGGGAATGTAATACTACATCCAAGAACAGGTGAAAAAATTCCACTCAAACACAACGCAACCTGTAGTTCAGAGCATGTTGTATATACGATTAAGTGCCCATGTGGGCTCTTATACGTAGGAAAAACGGACAGGAAACTAAAAGTACGACTGTCAGAACATAAGAGTCGAATAAGAATCAAAAGTGCAACATCGCCACTGGCTCAACACTGGACAGAATTGCGACACACCATAGCACAATTAAGGTTCCAAATAGTAGAACAAGTTTCGCAGAAGTTAGGTATTGACAACGCCAAGACCCTACTCCAGAGAGAAGCCTACTGGATACGGAGATTACAGACATTAGTCCCTTGTGGATTAAATGACAAAATGGAGATGATCTGCTTTTTATAAGCAGAAAGAAAGACAGCCAGTCCTAAGCACTCGGACCTCTGACCCGTGATACACAAAAAATACATTTAGTTACAGGAATATAACCATCACACTCACAGAGTTAGTACACAAAAAAAAGAGTCTGAAAAGTGTATACACCATCAATTCATGAAATTCACTGAGAATTTAGATTGTAAATAGGCAGGAAGTAAATGTCTAACAACAAGAAATGAATGTATGTCTAAAGAAGACAAACTAAAATGTAATGTAAATCATAGAAGAATTTTAGTAGATGGCATATAGTATGCATCATGTACTGTTGATCAAATAATTGTATATATTTTGTTGAAAATCTCAAAATACAGTGGTAGTTCTTAACATTATTTCCACGTTTACCTAACCTCCCAGCAAGACCTACTTATAACATTTCAAAATATACCCCTTAACAATGGCCGCCGCCTAAAAAAGTTTCAGGCTTTTTACTATATCGTTGCCAAGTAGGAATGCCTAGTGCCGCCTAAACAACCCGTAGTCCTTCTATTATTTTGTTGACAAAGTAGAATAGCTAATAGCAATAAAGAAGGGACCTTTAATTGTCATTGTAAGCACAAACGACGAAGAGGAGCGTTGGCCACAACGTGCAAGTTAAGATAATTCGGTAAGAAAGAAGAAATATAGCGAGACTCTATGTCTAATCGACAACAGTTTTGTAATAGCGTTCAAACGCTAAATTAAAGAACTCCTTCTTTTTCTTTTACCTTGCAGTCAGCTGCAATAATACAGAGACCGCGGAACCGAAGCGTCACAGCGTAGGACCGCAGGTAACCAATTTAAGCATGTGTAAGACACGAGCATTGTACCCCACCAAAAGCAGAAGAGAGATATTGAAATTTCACTTTTCCAATTCTCATGTAGGTCACTTAAAAATAACAAGCTGACGAAAGTGAGGTCTTCGAGCCCTTGCTCGTAAGGTAAATAAAAGCGGTCACTCGATATCGTTTTATGACAGTAAAGCAACAGACCTAATTCTAAAATCAAGTTCTTTGTTTTTTAACAGCAAATAACATTGTCCCAGCAAGCAAGACCAACGCCACATAGCTTAGGCTCGCAGGTAACTTACCTAATTGATAACTAAACAAAATGTTTAATCTTGGAATTTCGAGAGTTTTTTTAATAAAACTTTATTGTTATAAATAGGGAGAACACCACAAATAGAAACAACATCTTGATATCAACAGGTGAGCGTTAGTAAATTCTTTTATAGAACAAAAGTATGTTTTACGCAACTAATATAACAAAAAGATACTAAAATAAAAGAATTCACATTTATTTCAGATGAACTCGACTTAAAAAACCAGGTAAAGACAACAATTCTTGATTCAAACATTAAAATCTGTAAAACCCTAAAAAATTGTACTATAAAACAAATCGAATTATTCTCATGTAGATCACTATATAATAACAGGAACTAAACCCGTGAAAAGCTTAAAGTTCCCCTCAAAGTTTGAGATAAGATTAAAATAGTTAAATTAAGGAATGATGCTAAACAGAAGTAGCAACTGTCAACCTGATAAGCATTAAAAGTAATACGATTTCCTTTTTTCCCTAACAGACCCCCGACGAAGGGGCTTCTCAGCCCCGAAATGCATTGGGTTTATTTATTTTTTGAATATGATTTGATTATGTAATTATTTTGTCAGTAACGATTTCATTGTAATCATGTTATGAAAATTATGAAAAATAAGTAAAGACAAATGTTGATTGTGAAATGAACTGTATATCAATGGTTTAAATACAACTGAAATGACAAAGAGGAGTAATTATTTATTATAAGTAGTGCGCTTTTGAGTCCTGGCAGCCATCAGGGGCCAGGCCTTATACATGTATTCAAGGTGTTAGCAGGCACCAATCGAAGGCAGCACACAAATCGTACAAACAAATTAATTCTGATAAAAAGTGTGCAGCACCCACACACATTCATTAATAGGAGTTATTGGCATTTAAATACATTCACAAGCAGCGGCGGTTCTACCATGGGGGCGTTTGGGCGCCGCCCCCCCTGCTTTCTCGCCGTGCGAGAAGAAGGCAGGAACAAATGGTAGTTCTTTATTTATAACTACCATTTGTTTCTGCCTGCCCTTCTCGCACGGCGAGATAGCAGTCAGCAGAACAGAACTTCGAGCCTCAGGGCAGGGGGGAGTGGCTTGGGGGAGTGGCTTGACCAATGTTGTTAATACTGATTGTTTGGACAGCCTGAGAGGCTGTCCAAACAGACAGTATTAGCAACAGTGGGCAAGCCGCTCCCCCCAAGCCACCTCCCACTCTCCATTCTGCAGGATGCAGACTAGGGAACATGACGAGTTTAGGGCAGCCGGCCGAACCAATCAGCGCCGGCTGCCATGGAGGGGAGGGAGGCTGCCTGCAGCCTCCAGTGATGACGAGAGCCCACACGACCACGTCAGACGCAGCGGCGGCACGGGCATTCAAATCTAGGAAGGCGGGAGTCTGCACTGCAGTTTCGGGACGGGACTCGGGAAGCCAAGGTAAGTTTTTTTTATATTTATTTTTGCCAGTGCCATGTGTTTTGATTAGCTTGTGCGGTGAGGGTGTGCAGTGGAGCTGGCATGTTGTCTCCTGGCGCTGGCGCTCCTTAATGGCAGTGTGGCAATCGCGGCAACTGGTGGAGGAGTCGGAGTATTAACCATTTGCAATAACCACGGATCTGATGTGATCTGTGACCAATTTCAGGAGAAAGTGGACAGGTCTGCTCTAACTGTTTTGGTGGGGGAAAAAAAGGAAAATGTTGAGGCCCTATCTCTAGAAGCAACGCAAACGGAACACAGTCTGCTAGAACGCCACCTATCGGAACTGCGCATTAGAATGCAGGAGAGTTATATGGTCTGTTTTCATTTAAAAAGTGAACTCATTTGAATGAAGGCATTTGTGCGTTAGAGTCAAGGGGGATACCTTTACTTTGGTGGACCTTAAAGAAAAGATATGAATGCAATTCTCCTCCACCTTTAATTGGCTAAGCCTTGTCTGGAGCCCTCATTTGCCGAACAGGCCATCTGAGGGGGCCTTAGTATTCTCAGAAAATGTATTATATAGTCCGATGAAGCTACTCTTCTCATTCTTACTTAACTTCATCAGAATAAGCCGCATTTGCCTTTTCTACACAACGTTTGCTGCTTGTACCTGTATTAAACCCACATAACTCCGCTGAGAGAATGGGAAGCAATCACAGCCCTTTGAGCGCTCAGCCTCACAGAGGAGTGCCTCCCTACAGATCCTCCTGTTCTGCTTCCGCACAGTCTTACACAAAATGGCCGGAAAAACTTCTTACATCATTGGCAGGCATACTTAGAAACGGTGCGCAACTTGCACTGCCAGTCCCTGATTGTTATTGATTTCGGGCACGGACCATTTCATTATAGGAAATGTTTATTTTTTCTTTACCAAAAATCTAAAAATGTTCATGCTTTCCCTTACTGGCCGAGAGTTCAATTAAGAATACTATGACTTACAGGTTCTTGTAGTAAAAAAGATAATTTGCTGGCTTTTATTACACGAACCTGCTACCAAGAGTCATCCTGGTGGGAGTGTGTGTTAGGGCAGGTGTAAATTCACAGATGCCAGAGCCCATTCCCTGTGATCACGTACTCCTGTGTAGTGTGTCTAAGAGGCGTGTGTTACCAGTGATTTGCCTTTTCCCAATGCTTTTCAGTTTCTGGCGTCCAAGGTTCAGCAGGTTTGGTGGTTAGGGGTGATAGCTCTGGCACCATGTCCTTCTGCATCTTGTCAATTACAGGGCCATTCCTGCATTGGGGTTCATAAGTCATTCATTCAGTGCGGCAGTGCGCCTTCAGTTCTGTAGCACTTCATTGGTTGTGTTGCATCAGGTTCCTGGCACCCTTATGGTGCCCGGCTGAAAGTGTCTTTGTTAGAGTTTGGTATAATGGGAGCCGCTGGGGGAAGAGCAGGAGGTTTGAGGTGTGCTAGGACGCACAGGTATGAGGTGTTGCAAGAATATATGCATCCAAGCACGCTAATACGTAGCTCCTGTGCATGGGCAGTATTATAAATAGAAGTGGCCTTTGAGGGGGTCAGTCTGGTTAGCAGAATAGGTACTACGTGATTTGTAAACAAGATCCCGCCATTTTGATTGAGTCCACCGTCAAGCACTAGGGGGCCTAACCTATTGAGACACTGAAAGATCCTCAAGTAACGGTTTAATGTGTGTGTCAATGACACTGTGCACACCTAGTGGAGGGTACCCTGTCTGGGGCTCCCTTACGGAGTAAAGGAGGAACGGGGTGCGTCTGGAAGAAGGGGGGGGGACTTTGTACTATCATGTAATGGAACGGGAATGGCTGGTGAAATACGTTTCTATTTATTAGTATGCACTCGGAGTACAGAAACAATGTCATTCGCTACCAGTCCTTCATCCTGAACATTTACGCCCTACCACTTTCAAATGTCACCAGCCGCCACTGTTCACAAGGTGGAATATATTTCCAATCACACACTGTCCCAAATACGCTTTTAACTTATAAACTGCAAGTAACAAAAGGATCTCTCTGACACAAGCAGTAACCTACTAACCTAATTAACATTATGTGCACTTTGTGATCTGCATGGTACATGTTCTTTGCAGCAGGCCCACTAACCTTATAGCCACCTTTCCAGGAGTCAACCCTTCCACTAGACAAAACTCTGATCTCTCTCTAGGAAGAACATTAATCACCGAAGTTATCATGACATTTTTATTGTTGTTGAAAGTTGCTGGAGGCCAGGAAAGAGGCAGCAAGTTTTTTTTAAACCATAATAATATACTTGCACACACTACGCACCCACCCGAAATAGGTACCCAGTTCAGTCACACTGTTCACACCGACCTAACCTGCTCAAGGTTTGTGTGGCCTAAGTGACAGAGTCACAGTGACTGGATCACTGTTGCTCTAGGGTGTGCTACTTCGTAAGCCTGCCCGCAAGGCTGGAGGTGAATTTCAGTATGGATTGTGGTGGGCAGGCCTTCAAGGTTAACCCACACTTGCCACTGCAAAGGTCCACCTGCTGGTGCTAAGACACCTGGGCTTCCTAAGGTCTAGCATGGGAATGTGCTCCCTCAGGAGAGTGGTCTGGGGGACTGGTCAAGAAGGCTGAAACCAGCTCCATGGTTCCAAATTCGACAGCTCTAGCCATAGTGCCACATCCTCTCCCCCACTGAACACTATATTGCCCGACTGAGAAAAACTCACACTGCATTCAGCTACAACCCAATTGTGCCCCACTATAAACACCAGGATGCGACTTAATTCAAATTATGCATTTTATAAGAGTAATATGCTGCCAGGAAAAAAAATTGAAGCAAACATTCATAGGGAGTGCAAGAATAAGTAAAGCATGTGAAAAGTAAGCAGAAACAACATGGTTACCGTAACAATCTCTCACTCACTATTCAGAAATCAGCAAGTGGTTTTACACGAAAAGTTAAGGACATGACTACAGGGCCCTGAAGGGAAACGATTCAATGTCCATTGCTTATATCCTTAAATAAATGTAAACAGTATGGTTTAAAAAGACCACATCCATAAACGCAGAGGTACACATTTTGTTTTCCAATCCACCCATCAACCAGGTATTGCAATACATCCAGGAATGGTGCACTTCCCCACCTGGGGACAACAATGCTGTTCAAAGAAAGATGAGAAAAGAAAAGTAGCGCTTCACTGCAAAGTCTGTAAAGTGAGGCTGGTGTGCTTGGATGTGAATAAAAACAATCTGGCCACTTTGCAACCACTCTGTCTTGCTTTATTTACTTATGTATTTATTTTTCATATTTAAAACCTTTTATTTCTCTCCATCCCGAGGCTGCACTTTGGAATCGAATAATGTCAGAAAAAGGGCATCTCCTGCATGAGTGTTTTTCTTTTTTGAATCCATTTCACAGGGAAGCAATTAAGTGAAAGAAGGAAAGAGAGGTTGTGAACCGGTTATTCAAGTCACGGTTTTCAGTAAGTGAGAAGCAAGACAGAAACAGAGGGAATAATAGGAAGAGGGGTAAGGGGTCAGCTGCCAGCACAGAAAAGAAGAGGACATTTTCCGTGTCTTCGCTGGGCAGTAAGGAAGAGACAGAGTCCTTTTCCTTCTCTGCCAGTCCCCAATCATCCACAAAAGCAACCACGCTCACACATGTTGCCCCCTGCCCCCCTCAGAAGTGTTCTCGAGCCTTATTGTGTTACAGCCTTAAGAAAAGAGGAAGAAGGGCGGAGTGCAAGATACGCAAGGCTTAAAGAGCCTTGGCAGAAACCCACATGGTGGCTGTGCACGCGCAAGTGACCGCAAGCTTGAGGCCAGCAAAAGCCTCTGGTAGCTCTTTCAAAAGACACTCACTAAATTTCTTGCAGAAAGCGCATGCGCTAGCTCAGCAAGACCTAAAAACCCTTGTGTACCAAACCCACCAGGTAGCTCAAATGTTTCATTTCTGATACAGCCATGGTAGCCAAGTACATATCCAAGATTGGCCATTAAAGCAGTTCACTTACACATAGAACTTGGTGGTTGTGGTTTTTGGGGGGTAATGTGGAGGGATCCAGGGACACCAGGGAGAGAGCATTGCTTCTAATGTTGCTTTATGCATAGTACGTTCTCATCTCAATGTTAGTACATACTGCTTTATTTTAAAATTTCTGAATGAGTACTATGTCTTAGGGCGTTCTGATGCTTATGCAAGACCTCATTTTAATACTGTATAAAATAACAACAAACTGTAACTTTTCCCAAAAGGAAGGCCAGTCATTGAATAAGAAGCAAGCTAATGAGAGTGATAAGATAACTAGCCAACGGTAATCATCCGGCGGGTCTAATCCCTCTGTAAATTTTTTGTATGGTTTACAAGAGGTAATTTGCAAAAAGTTGACTGTAGGCAAGACCTAAACGGCCAGTTATAGGGGTGCACAACTAACCTTAACCCCAAATCACGAAAAGAGCCTCCAGTATATTTTGAATGCCGTTGAAAAGTGGCATTTGTACATGATGATGCAACACAGGTGGCTGTCGTGGACGGCCAAGCAGCTCAATTTATTGGAAATGCTACGACTACCAAAAAATACAAACCTCATGTCATTCGTTAATATTTCAAAGGAAGAAGTGGGGATAGCCATGAGTGTTTTGGAAGAAGGTGGAAATATGGCCTTCCTGCTGCCGGCTCGGGCTCCCAGTCAGTCAGTGTATTGACGTTACTGGAGCAATCTCCTCCCTTGTCTTGATCCTCGGCAGTTCTCAGGAGCGCGCGCTCCAAACTCGTGTCCGGCGCGCGCTGCGGGTTTCCAGCACGCGCCTCTCGCCTCCTCCACAGGTGGCTGTGGCGTGCGGACTGGTTGTCAGTGGTCCAGGCGGAGCAACTGTAACTCCCCAGCCCCTCCCGCACGCAGCTGTGCGCGCGCACGCGCCAGCTGAGCGGGTAGCCGGGATTGGACTTGCGGTCTGCCCCGCTAAATAGGTCAGAGAAGAAAGTGGTAGTACTGGAGCTCCCCCGGATGAAGTAGGGGTGTCAGTGAGCACAAGCCGTCCCCGCCGAAGCTGGCACACTACCACCGAAGCAGGTGAAGGGGCGGGGTCTAGAGTTGCCGAACCTTTGCCTGTTGTCCGGACAGAGGGGAATGTCGAAGGCATGAGAATAGTTGGCATAATCAGAGTGGAGGGGAGTGAGAAGGGCAAAACGGATGTGGATAAAACCGGAGAGTAAAGTTGTGCTGGCAGCAGTTTACCACTCACCGCTTCCAGGTAAAAATTCTGCCTGACTCCTCCCAAAACGACGAAAATTGTATTTCTCTATGTCTACAAGATATGCCCGAGTAAATATATATTCGTTTTTAATTTGTAGTACTTGTTCGCATATAAGTATACCTATGTGCGGTTGTAGGTATATTTGTGCTGAGTTCCCGTTTTACCTCATAGCCTGAGGACACACCAGTTGTTTCTTGACCCGGGCGTTTATTTTGTCTCCGTGCTGCATCCTCGAAGCTAGTAGACGTAGTTTGTTCAATTGACCCCCTTAATATAAACACACCTGAAACACAAATGGGGGGGGGGGGGTGTAAGTCTATGACTGAAAATGTTATCGCTGTAAACGAATCCATATGGTAATCCTTTACCTATGCACATGGTAATCAATGTGTGTAGTTATAGTACTGCCTAAATAGATGACTATGAGAATGTGTGTGTACTAGTGTTTGTGTAGGTATGCATTTGTGTTTGTATACAGGTATCTCTGTGGCTTAATGTATAGCTATAACTGTGTGGGAATGGTCACATGGGCATATAGATATGAACACGTGGGTGCATTGGCATACCTATGTGTGTCGAGGTAGAATTGTATTTGTGTATATGTATACCAATATATTATCAGTATAAGAATAGAACTATTCGTATATGTATATATCTGCCTGTACTGTTTTAGCATGATGTGATACTGCATGGATTTGTATACTGGTACACCTTCGTGTGTGTATACGTAGGAAAATGTGTATGGGCGTGTGTTTTTGATGTTCTTGTCATTTACCTTGTCCCCCCTCCCCATCCTCTTACTCCATATCTCATTCCTCGTGCCCATTCTCCTCATTTCAACCAATATAATCTCTCTGGATTCTATGCTGAATGTTATCTGGCTGTCTTGACTCTGCTAAAAATGCATGCATAACAGAACACCCCCACTAAGTATACATAAGCACCGTTTCTTCTGGTGTTCGAATGCTCTTTATGCACCCCTGCCATAAATTTACTATTTTTTTTAAATTTATTTTTGTTGGCATTTTCAATACATTGTACAACAATAGCAAACACATTTTTTCACATATGCACTTGGGAATTCCAGTTGTTAGATCGAAGTCCAAACATAAACACATGCATGAGTAAGAGGTCAAGGTGCCAGAGTCCATGGAAATCCAGAGTTTTGCTGTGGCGTAGTATTAAATACTTTAGGAACAATGTTGCTCAAGAAGGGGGGAAGGAACAACCTTCACCTCTCCGCATTACTGTAGGGTAGTGTTTAGGTCTCCTTTCAGTATCCTCCGGATGCACCCTGGTTAAGTTTAGGGAGCAGGTGTGGCGGCCATATACATATCGAAGGGGGCCCAGGGATCCCTAGGTCAACTAGGTGCCGGCATGAGGTACTAGTATAATGACAATCCTTCTTGGCATCAGGCGACATTAACTAATCAGCTGCACACACTAGGTACAGTAGCGTGCCCCCACTGCACACCTACTCGGCTCTTAGCCAGCAATAGTAGCATTGCAAGAGCCTGTAAACACAGTCATAAACGTCCTTCACACACCCCAGGAGAGCCACCACAGGCTGTTACGAAATCACGGCGGCCGTAATTTCTTCACTCTCAATACCTGATCCCAGTATATTGCTATGAATGAGCCGTCCCAAGCCAAGTGCAAGAAGCCAGCTCCCTCCTCCCAGCATCACAGACATCTATCTCTTTATATTAGGCCTGTTCGTTGGAGTCAGAGTGGGGTACTGTATTGTCTGTGGAGAAATTTTATATGTACTAGACGAAGCCTATAATTTGAAGAGCGAATGCTGGTGCGGGCGCAGCACTGGCACCATTGCCGGATCTGGTGACTTAGTGAACTAATGCATTCACTGTAGGGTCGGTGTTTGACTCATGGTCACCGGTACAAATCCCAGCGGGTCCACTCAGCCTTTCATCCGTCTGAGGTCGATAAAATGAGTGCCATTGAGTTGGGTAACAATAAACATCTGTTATTCAGTGCCAAGATAGCCTTCTGGGTGAATGTGCACCTTATAAATACACGTTTTGTGTGTGTGTAGATGTTAGTGCCAAGTTTGTGCCAATGGAGTCAAATAATCCTTATTCGGATTTATATTCCAATCCGTAAAAGATATGAGCTACAATGAAAGGTGTTAACACATATAAACTCCACACACCTACAGGCATACAAAAATTGTCATATTTAAAACAAAATATTTACAATGGAGTAAAATTCTTTACTAAAATATTAATTCTAAATATTTATGTACAATGGCGGATACATTAATCCTGTTAAGAACAAGGAGACGTCATCCTAGCAAGTAGTTTAAAACAAAAAAACGAGGAGGGTTTCAGTATGTTAACATATCTCAGCAACCATTTAAAATTTCTTTAAAACGTAGGCCTTCTAAATGAATCCGATTTTTACACCTACGAAGAGCCATCTTAATAGATGCAAGAATCACATCATAAATGTGTAAAGTAGACAATAAAAGTAAAGAAAGATAAGGGCATCCTGATTATGAATCACGCCCTGCAACAAAAAGAGGGCACGAAGTATAACACCCAATGTCGCTGTAAAATTTACAGAGTAACATAAAGTGTGTTGTCTACATTTGCGCCTTTCCTTGGCATCTTGGTAAACTCCGGGCCGCAATTCTATCTTTGGGAAAACTGTTAAGTAATAAATCAGCTCTAGGTGTAATGTGGTCAACTAAAATCAGTCATGGGCATTTTCCACCTCCACTAGATAATCTTGCATCCCCTGTTCGGGTTGACTTAGACAATACCTTTTGACCGGGGGAGTTCATATTTTCATGGTATTCTCTGTGAATATCCCTTTTTTCTATCAAGATCATTTGGATTTCTCTTTGACTAAATTTCAAGATTCAGTGAGGTTCTAAGCGATTAGGCACTTCATCTATTTTGCATAGTAACTAGGGAATTTTGTTAAAATTATACAGACCCAAGCAGTCCCTTCTAACGTCCCTGGAAACCTTCATACCCTGTTTCGACCTTATATCATACCACCTCAGTAAAGTGTTGCGGTGAATGGTGTCCTCTAAAAATTAAATTCCAAGTTATTTATGGACTTTAAAAGTTGGCATTGAGCTAGGCCAAGCCAAAAGCCTGCGTAAAAAAGTATTTTCTTGGACATGCAAAAGGTTATGCTTTTTCCTACCCCATATCTGATGGCCTTATAAGGCTACTGGTCGGCATTTGCTTCTGTACAATTTTATAATTTCTCTTAGAGGCTTACTACCTATCTTCTTGGCAAAACCGAAAATAGCAGCTACAGTCCTAATACATTTTAATTTAGCTATTTCCAAATGGGGTAACCAATCACCTTTCTGTGAAAAGGTGATACCCAAGTAAATAAACCTTTACCACTTCTAATTTATGACCCATGGCATAATAACTCTTCCCTTATCTTAACTTCATCCCACAGACCATAATATAAGTCTTAATTATATTTAATTAAAGATCTCTACTCGATAAAATGTAACAATTCCCCCCTCCCCCAAAAGCTGGATACCATGAGCACCGCGTCATCTGCATAAAGAAAGATGGGGGTGGGACGGGCACTCAGCCTGGGGGCATCCCCCTTCACATTCTGCAGGACTCTATCCACCTTGTTTATATGTAGTGAGAACAATTACAGTGCAAGGACACATCCCTGTCTCATTCCCCCCCCCCCCGTCCCTCTGAATTTCTCTGAAAATTCTCCAAACTTTCCAGAATGCATAGTAGATCTTAAAGAGGTGCGGTGCACAAGTAAGAGAGGAAAGTAACAATATCCCTTGGGTCGCCCATGTCTGTAAGAACATGCCATAATTTGGCAGGGTTCACAAGATCAACGGCGCTAGACAGGTCTGCAAAACATAAATATGTGTCCTTCCTTTACCAGAGTATATTTGATAATGATAAAGGTGCAAATGAGTTCCCTGTTCCACAGAACCGATCTCCTTCTTAAACCTATATTGTGTATATGCCATTTTCCTGAGCCCAGTTTCCCAACCTTGGGAGAATCACTCTACCATAATTTTCATTGAGGAATCTAGGAACAATATAGTCCAATACCCCCTAGCATCGCCTCTATCTCCCTTTCTAAAAATGGGGATGATCACAATTTCTGTCCAAGTTTTCAGGAAGCAATCATTTGCAGCGGCATTAAGAATTTGAGTAAGGATCGGCACCCATAGAGAAGGGTTTGACTTAAAGGCATCCATTGGGACCCCATCGGGTCCCGGGGCTTTTCCTAAGGCCCTACTCTTTAGTGCTGCATCAACTTCCTCCATGGTGGTTAACTCTAAAGTCGTAAAATGTATATTACTACAAGTATCTGATGGTATGTTAATAGCAGCACTATCTGGGTTAAAGATAGCTCCAAAATTAGTAGACCAAGTATCTGGCAGTACAGAAACTTCAAGAGTAGGTGTGAAACTAGGTGTGAAACTATCTAAAAGAAAGGGTGAAGTTACCATTTTCAGAAACAAAGTGTTATCACTGGTTTTCGCTGCCTTGTCTAAATCTGTCCAAGCCTGCTTCTGGAGTTCCTTTTGTCTTGCATCTAGCTCCAACCTGTCATTTATTCTTAGAACCCTATTGTTAATCCCATCTCTGGGAGTATCTTGGAGGGCCTTTCTTAGTACCTTGTTCGCTCTAGAGCAGGACAAATTGAACCTCTGTGGGTCATTGGATCTTTTGCCCCCCATTTTAGCAGGTCTATGTAGTTTGTTTGAAATACGTGTGGTAATATTACCAAAGGCTTCCACCAATTTGCTATATTCCTTGCCCATTTCTGTACAAGTAACAAAGGAGTCCTATTGCTCTAATATAATGCTTTTAAGTAATTCTGGTTCGTTACCGCCATCCTATTTAATAGTAACCCAATTTTTCCCCAACATTTTAATGGGTGGAACAATATCCAAAACCTCTCCACTGTTTCATGGAGTAATTAGGGTCAGGGCTAGCACAACATGGTCGCTTAACATAGTACATCGAATAGGAAGGCGTTTAACTATGCTAAGGACTTTAGAAGAGATCTTAATATGTTCATTTGTAGATGAATATCCATTACCAAAAAACATTGGCCTCACAGAACCCCCTCCCAGTCTGATCAATTATCTCTAAATTCTATTTGTATAATGTTCTGTTAAGTGATTCAGCATAGGAATCATGTGGACGATACAATTGATTAAATTCAAAACAATATAAAAACACAGACTTCTCTACGCTGCTTCTGGCATTTATCTATATTAATAACTCCTGCCCAAATCAATCAATCAAGGGAATTGTAAGCGCGCTACTCACCTGTGAGGGTATCAAGGCGCTGGGGGAGGGAAGGTAGCAGTTCCGTTCAGTCGAAGAGCCAGGTCTTCAGAAGGAGTTCAGGGAGGGCAAGCGTTTGATGTTGGTCAGGAGTTCATTCCAGGTCATGGGTGCGATGTAGGGGAAGGATCTTCCCCCTTCTCTGACTCTGTGGATGTGTGGGGTTTCGGCGAGGAAGAGGTTGGCGGAATGGAGGTTTTTTTGGGTGCGTGTAGGGTGACTCTGCCATTGAGGTATTGAGGTCCAATGTTGTTTGTGGAGTGGGTGAGTATCTTGAAGGTGATCCTTTTTGCAACGGGGAGCTAGTGGAGTTTGCGTATGTGTTGACTGATGTGTTTGTGTCGAGGTATCCCGAGTACGAGTCTGGCGGTGGTGTTGTGTATCGTCAGGAGCTTGCCGAGTAGAGGCTTGCTGATGCAAATGTATATAATAATAAAATCCATCATATTTGTAAAAACATCTAGATCCTTACCAAGCTTAGTTACAAACATGCTACGTGTGTTGTTAAAAATGTTGGTTTAACAATTAATTAGAACAACTTCATATCTTTTGATTAATAGTAATGTGCACCAATTGATAATAAGGAGAACTGATCCTAGTTTTATTAACAGTGACGGGCAGTACATTTGAAATGAGAATAGCCAGGCCCCCTTTGGCTCGCCCATTTACTGAAGGTATGGCTGGTGTTAAAATAGAAAAGAAGCCACTAATATGAAATCATCTCTTGCTCAAGCCTCCTGTAAATAAACAATGTGAGTGGGTTTAATAATACGTAACCTGTCTGGGTTTCTTAGTTTAGATTTTACCCCTGCCACATTCTAGCTATTGAATTCCACTAAATTATTCAAGTTACCTAAATCAAGACCTTTCACCCGACCATTCCTTTTGTGACCTATTATGACCTTGATTCCTGGTTCCTTATCCTCTCTATCAATATCCATAACCCTATCAAGACAGTCCTGCTCTTCTAGATTAGATAACTGAGCAGATCGCTTCTCTACAGCTATAGACGGAGTTAGTGTACCACTTGAGGGCAGCCGGGTTTCCTAGAATCTTTCTCCTGGAAGAATGGTCTTACGAAGAGCACTGCGTGATTCTAAAAAGAGCAGACAAGGTCTACTACATGTAAGAGGTCTGTAAAAGTAGCTTAAAGGCTGTGCTTCAATATTGCTATGGGAAAGAGGCCCATGAGCCAAACTCTGTAATACATTTCCAACAATAGATGGTCTGCGAAAATTCATGATATTGAAGTCTTCTGAGTTATCTTTTGGATGCACTTCTACCCATGGCATTCTCTTTACATGAATTACCTCTTGAAACAGACCCCTCCCCTTCTACCCAGAGCCAGAGAGGTATCTTCAGACAGTGCACTGATTTATTTAGTAGGGCTACATAGTCCTCCCAATCCTCTTTAAGGAGCCTTGGCATTCCCTTTAAAAGGATAGGTGGAGTGCACTCGGGAGGAAGATGAGGGTATCCCTTGGCATAACAGTAGTCCTTCATAAGTCTCCTCGTGCAACTTGATTGCCATGGTCATCATTCTTTATTGCACCCATGGAAGAATCATTAGTCTGTTGGACAAAGGTGGTATGTAAAGAGGCGACTTCCTTATTCAACTACCTCAACTTACCCTGATCCCCCATCCATTCCAGTGTTATGAGCCCCAATGTACCCCAATATAGATCTAGGTAGATACATGACCTTTTAGCTACATTTGTCCTACCTTGCTCTACATAACTGTTCTGGCGTTGACCTTTCACCTAGTTATGTGCCGAATAAATGTTGAGTGGTTTTCTTCTAAAACTAGTCTCATTTATTATGCATGAGGATTCTTAGTATCACAGCAGGAGTACCATCTTCAGTATTATAGCTCAGTTTAAAAAGTTACTGCTGCCGTCATCCTTGAATGACAGGCCCACAGTACCATTCTGGGCCTCCATAACAGGATTGGAATGACACACTATTGGGGAAGAATACTGTAAACTGTCTATTACTGTCACTGCCTGGCACTGTTGTGTTGTTTTCTGTGATCTAGCTGTTTTAGTTTTAATCTTAGTCCATGTTGTCCTAGATTTTTTACTATTCGGAGGACTTACATCAGAATCTGGCTCCCTGGTGCTTATGGCCTCCGACATTGTCAAATTGGAATTGACATCGCTTACCGAGACTTGGGGTAGAGGTATTGAGTTGTGTTGCTTCGTATGTATAACTAGGGGTGCCGAACCAAATACCAATGAGATCGTTCTTACAGTCAAATCAATCTCTGCATTAACCACCCCCAATTGCACTCTCTAACATGCGGTCTATCGCTGCAGTTTTAGCCGCAGGGCTCCGTATGTGTGTTGCCCCCCCATAAGCCTTCCGTTTCCCATTTTAGTATATAAATCATAAGTGGCTATAACTGTTTAAACACACAATACCTCCCAGCAACACTAATACATACACAAAGTTCAAAAATAAAAACAATGCCTTTCCAAACACTCAAGTATCAAACTGTGTCCTTGAATAGCATGTACGAAGGGTGGCCCAACTAGCCTTGAATTGTAGCGGATGGGCTCAGACTGGCCTGCCCTTGGCCTGGGCATGGCTTGCGATACCCAACCACAATGCACCTTTTATGCCAGATGAAGATCACGCACAGGTGTGTGCCAGAGGGCGTTGTGGGAGACTGAGTCCCCAGCGGCAGTGGCTTGAACCGCGGCGTCTCCCTAAGTGGCGGCTGTAAATCAACTTTGGTCCCAGCTATGATGACAGGTAGAGTCACTGGCTCAGATGCAGGTTTGGCAACAAATGGCAAAAGAAATGCTAATTCCACAAGTGCCCAGGACGCAACAATCGGGCAATGGTGTGCATGCTGGTGTACTACCTCATAAATAGTCGCTTGGGAGAGAGCAAAGTCAGGTTCGGTCTAAAGCCAGGAGGCCTACAGACTCCCGGGAAATGGTTGGGTGCACCTGTCAGCAGGCACCATGTAGTCTATAATGCAGGAAGACATCAAGGAACATACAGTATACAGTCATTTGGATACAATGCAGCTCAATAAAGAAGCCTCCTGGGTGAGATCGCCCTACCTGTCAGCCACAAGTGATGTAGTTGTTGGTAGGCACGGGCGTCCTGTGAGGGTGGAATAGATGGGTTTTTTGCTTGTGGCAGCTCTAGCTAAAAACAAGGGGAGGCAGGCTCTGTGTGTGCATCAGAGGGATGGGAAAGCACTGGCTCCAGAACTACTTGCAGGATGTGCTGTTCCGGGAGGTACCACTGGTGTGTGAATTATGCCTAAGCACAGTACTCATAGTGTTTGAAGTCGGAGGCTGCTATGCCACCCTGGTTGAAGGGTAGTGTTGATACTCCCACGCCAGTTTCAGCTGTTTCCTAACCCAAGTAAAGATGATTAGGTGGGATCAGAGTAAGGTAAAAAAACAATTTTATCAAGGTTATGGAGATATTGAGGAAAAGGTATAAGAAATTGGGAAAAATTACCATCTTAACTATAGCTACTTTTCCAGCTAATGACACCAGCAATTTGGAGCATTGTGGGATCAGTTCCTCCAGCCATGTGATTACCCTCCCGTAATCCTTGTGCCATACTTCAACTACATTTCTGCCCACCCACACACCTAAATACTTGACCAAGGAGACTACCCATCTCCTTGAAGTCTAAAGTGAAGTAAGAGGTGACCAGGGTCAGGGGAAAGACTTTAGGTTTTGCCCAGTTGATATAGACTTCAATTGCACCGCTAAATAGTAAGAACTCACACATGGATATCACCAGGTTCCATTCCGACTCTCGTACATAAAACATGATGCTGTCGACTTACATGGAGATAAGGCACTGGACCGTGAATTTCAGGCACATTCATTCAGCGTGATGTAACCCCAGCCTGGCCACCAAAGTTCCATGGCAATTGCAAATAGTCCAGGTGACAGCGGGCAGCCCTACTTCATGCCCCTGCTGATCGGAAAAGCAGGAAGGGACTTTCCCATTTACCGGGCAGTGGGATATAGATACGACAGGTTTATCCACTGCAGGAAACTGAGGACTATATGGCATACGAGTGAGAACTGATGGGGCCATTCCAAAGAATGAAAGGCTTTGGTGGCGTATACAAAGACCACCACAATTCTAAGATCAGGTGACAAGGAGTGGAGGACTGCAATAAGGATGCACATGTTGTGCACTGTCGACTGCGCAGGTACCAAGCCTGATTGGTCCAGCCTTGCAGTGTGTGGGAGAAGGGGAAGCACATGGTCTGCAATAAGTTTGGCCAATATCTTGTTATCTCTGTTAGTCATCAACCAGGATCAACAAGGAGTGGAGGACTGCAATAAGGATGCACAGGTTGTGCACTGTCGACTGCTCAGGTACCATGCCCGATTGGTCCAGCCTTGCAGTGTGTGGGAGAAGGGTAAGCAGGTGGTCCTGAATAAGTTTGGCCAATATCTTGTTATCTCTGTTAATCATCAACAACGATCGATAAGTCAGTTATTCCGTATTTTTTGGCTTTTAGTACTGTGACCAACTGTGCGCCTCTCACTCTCAGGAGGAGTGCCCTTGTGTGTCTGGCTCCTTCTTGATCAGAACCCCTTGCCATGGGGCAAGCAGGAGTTACTGGGCCCACTGTGGAGGCTGAGGGCTTTTACTCCCAATGTCCCAGGCCCGACCTACTATGGATCCTGCGCAACTGTGTTAAGCCCTCTTTCTACACCTGACCTACCTCCGCTATGTAGCGTCAGATGAGCAATCAAGGCTTCAATGGGGGTGGGGGGGAGAGCGCAGATACAGATTAATGGGCACATCTCATAAATCAATAGGCAAATGGCGCAGACCATTAATCAATGTCCAGTCAAATACTTGTTTTTATAATAAAGAAGGATTTTAATTCTAATTCTGCACAACATTCAAAAGCAATTGCGTTATCGCCCCTGAGGTCTGGATTCTAGTAGTTGTCAGGCCACTCCCTGTTCCACTGATGTTAGTGCAACGGGTACAATGTTATTCCCCATGCACTGCTGGCCACATTCAGGGAATGCCAATTATCAGGCCGTACTCAAGAGTTCTTCGCTCTGTCTCCTTTTGGAAATTCAGTCACACGAGTCTACTGGGTCACAATACAGATCGCAGTAGTTCTCTGGGGGTCCCAAAGGTCTAGTTCATAGCTTACCCCCTTTGGCAATATGGGATCCCGCAGCGGCACAGTAAAGTACTGCTCCAGTTTGTCAAAGTCGGGGTGTGTGTGTGGTCACAAGCGGCAGCACCGGGTAGGTGCAGGCTCTCTCCTCTGAGCCATGCTACAGGTCTGTTCTAGTGACCTGGGTTGTTCCTGCTCAGCTGATTCCACAGTAGCTCACGCGTCCCTTTGCGGGGGTGGGGAAGGTTGCCTCCTTTCTGCAACAGGGCTCCAGCGATGTCTTTTGGTCCTCAGGCTTTTTTCGGTGCAATTTGTATACTGGGGCCAGGACCCGAATTGGTCACAACATTTTTGCGGTCCCAGGTGATGGACTGAACCATTGGCCTCTCCGGGATCACCTCCACAGCACTCTTAAGTCCGATCATGCTGACCTGGCATTGATGTTCATGGTGGCCCCCTTTTTGGCACATGCGGCCACCCACGATGATGCACATCTGGCACCCCCCACAAAACCCTTAATCCTCGGCTCAGTCCACGGCAGCCCCTCCTGGCACATGGAAGTCATCGAATCAAACCAGCACATGGGCTGAGGCCAGATCGGTGCAAATGTGGATTGCTCACACTTTGCACGAGGAGTTCTCGAAATAGGGCTACCCTGGCGCTTGCTCCTTCCAACACTCTCCTTTTTCTCACAGGGTGCACTGGTCTTGGCGAGCAGGCAGGCACTGGTGCTTCAGGCTAGGTGGTCTTGGTTTCCCTTGGTGATGTCCCCTCACCTAGCTGGGAGACTAGCAGGCCTGAGCCCCCAGTCCTGGTCACAGGTAAACGTTTGACAGAGCTTTCCTTCCTCACTCAGCCCGTCTGGCTTCTCAGCAGATGACCCCACTTGAGTCTCAAACTCTCCTACTTACAGACCTTTTCCAAACACAAAACATAATTTACGATTTAAGTCTTTGAAGTGTATGTTGGGATTCTGCTTCTTTAAAATCAACATATTTACCCTTTCTTCTTCCTCCTGAAGTATGTCTGTAACAGCAGGCAACACTCCAAAGTTGATTAACCCACTGCAAGGTTCCTAAGAGTGACCAGAGTTCACACCTGGATGTCAGCCACAGTGATACGTGCATCAAAAGGTTAATCCTGGGCTCCCAGTTCTACTCTTTATTATTACCTTATCTGCCCAATCTCGCTACCTGAGATGTGTCCAGGCTTCTTCCTTTTGATTTATCATTAAATGAAAGAGGCCTTTGAACTGCACAGAGACCCTGGCTCTCCCATTCTCCAGTGGATGTCCAACCCAGCTTACAAGAATGCAGCAATGCACAAAGCTGTCTAGGGTGATTACTCTACACCTCATGTTTTCCACTAGGCAGGCCTGGGCTTCCCAACGTGGAACCCAGGGTCCTCCGTGCAATGTACCAGTGCGGGTAAAACTTGCACTTAGTGTACATCCACAGCATAGTTACTGCACTGAACTGTTATCCTCACGTATTAAGCCACCACAAGCATAATTACAGAGAGCAAACACAATCAGTCTGGACATGCTGTTCAGTACTGCAGCATTTCTGTATTGTACCAGAGTGTGGCATTTCAAAAACACACACTGCCAGCCTTTTCAAATTTGCCCTGTGCTCAGTGAACCACACTTCACCCCTTATCAAGCCTACCTCTTGCGAGCACATATGCACTCTGCACGTTTCCATAACGAACGCCCTTCAACATCTACCTGATGTAAGCCAAGGGCGAGTTAAGCACACAGCAGGGAAATTTTTAATAACGGGGAGTGAGACTGTTGGTCTCACTCCAGTGACATGCTGTAAAAAGGTTGTGTTCACTACTACTGACCATAACACTGTATGCTTCCACCACCATGCTTGTGTTGCTTAACTCCTGCTTAAGGCGATAGCCTTGCACCATTGAGGGCAGCAATTTGAGCACCCCTCCTGGTCCAACAAGACTGCAGTCCATTCCTTGAGACAGGCCTATGTCATACCACACATGAATGATCAGTGTTTGCCTATAACAAAAAATCAGAATTTAGGATCTAGACAACGGTACAGTAGGGCACTCAGGTCAGGGGTACACATCTCTTAAAATTCAGAGGACTTTTCTGTCCCAACATTCAATCATAGATTTCCGATGGGGGAGGCTAACAGTTTAGCATTTTCTTTGTAAAAAAGGGCCTTGAGGCCATCCAATCCTGGGGCCCTGCCACTGGGCTTGCTCAAGGTCACACAGATAATGTTTTCCTTATTAAATGGGAGATTGATGTATTGTCTGCACTTCCTCTAACCCTAGCAAATGTATTTTGTCAAAGAACTCTCTGTAGCTCCCCAAGTGTCACATTCAGGTTTGATATGTAGAGCAATGTTTAATACTGTGTCATTGTCTTCATCAGCTCCCCAGTAGAATGGCTATGGTGGCCATCAGCATCCAAAAGGTCGGTGACGTAGGGACTGCCACAAGAGGTCCTGAGCACCATGGTTTTTCCCCGCTCTGGACTCTCACCATATCACTGCGTGGCCCCCTCATTGAACATGTAAATGGCCTCTTACTTTGCATCCTTCTGGAACTCGGATCACCTCCAAGAATTTAACCATTCTCTGCATGGTGCCTAGGCTTTACCTCCGCTCATTCGGCAGGATTCATATGTCAGGGTCTTATTCCACCACTTCAGGGGCATCATCTGGTCGGTCTTTCCCCTCACTCACGACAGTTCACCTGAAGGGTGTCATTCTCTTGAATATTAATTTAGGCAATCAATCAATCAGAGTACTTGTAAAGCATGCTACTCACCCGTGAGTGTCTCAAGGCGCTGATGGGGAGGGGAGAGGATGCTGCTACTGCTCGAAGAGCCAGGTCTTGAGGAGTCTTCTGAAGGCGAGTAGGTCTTGGGTCTGCCGTAAGTGGGTAGGGAGGGCATTCCAGGTCTTGGCGAGGTAGGAGAAGGATCTGCCACTGTAGGTAGTTCGTTGGGTGCAGGGGACAGCGGTGAGGGTGAGGCAGGCGGAGTGGAGCTGTCGGGTGGGGGAGTAGAAGCTGAGTCTGCTGTTCAGGTAGGCTGGTTCGGCGTTGCAGAGTGCCTTGTGTGCGTGGGTGAGGACCTTGAAGGTGATCCTCTTGTCGACGGGGAGCCAGTGTAGGTCTCTCGGGGGGGGGGGGGGGGTGTGATGTGGCTGGGGCGGGGGACGTTGACTATCAGTTGGGCGGAGGCGTTTTGGATGCGTTGTAGTCGTGGTAGGTGTTTGGCTGGGATTCCTGCATAGTGCGTTGTTGTAGTCCAGTCTGTTGCTGACGAGGGCCTGTGTCACCGTTCTTCTTGTTTCGGTCGGGATCCACTTGTAGATCCTGCGGAGCATGCAGAGGGTGTTGTAGCAGGGGGAGGAGAAGGCGTTGACCTGTTTAGACATGGAGAGGGAGGAGTCGATGAAGCCTAGGTTGCGTACATGGTCGGTGGGTGTCGGTGCAGTTCCCAGTGAGGTCGGCCATCAGGAGTCGTCCCAGGCTGAGGGGGTGGATCCGAGGATGAGTACCTCCGTCTTGTCCGATTTCAGCTCCAGACGGCTGTTCTTCATCCAGTCGGCGACGGCCTTCATTTCCTCATGGAGGTTGATTTTGGCGGTGTGCGGGACCTTGGTGAAGGAGAGGATGAGCTGGGGTTAGGTCGTGTAGGAGATGATGTTGAGATCGTGTTGGCATGCCACTTGTGTGAGGGGGGCCATGTAGACGCTAAACAGCGTAGGGCTGAGGGATGAGCCCTGGGGGACTCCGCAGATGTCGGTGGCCTCGGATCGGAAGGGCAGGAGGCAGATGCTCTGGGTTCTGCCAGAGAGGAAGGACGTGGTCCTGTCAAGGGCCTTCTCTTGGATACCAGCTTCTAGGAGGCATGTCTTTAGAGTGCGATGGCAGACCGTGTCGAAGGCGGCTGACAGGTCCAGGAGGATGAGGGCTGATGTTTCGCTGTTGTCTATTTTGCGCCTGATTTTGTCTTTGGCAGCGATGAGGGCTGTCTCGGTGCTGTGGTTTCGTCTGAACCCGGACTGGGACGGGTCCAAGATGTTGTTGTCTTCAGACGGAGACTTCAGGCAGAGTGTAATCATGCTTAGGACCAGCCCCGCCTACAGCGCAGTGCTCCCTGCTAAATCTTATGGATACTCCATCAGTCACTCCCCCTCCCAGGTCCCCCATTAAAGGACCAGGCTCCAGGACTACTCCAGAGCACAAAAAGGGCCAGCAAGTGAACAGACATGAAGAGAACCAAATCATTGTGTCCCAGGCAGGCTCATTCAGACGTGGCAGCATCCCAGGTCTTCTTGTCAGCACTGAGTGGCATTAGGGAACAGCCCTTTGGATGCTATTGGGACTCGTTATTGATGGTCCGACACTGAAAAGCTGGGCACACGATCATGGCAGAGCCGTAGGGAATCGTACATGCCTCACAAGTTTTTTAATGTTATGGTATGGTGGTGAGGGTGTGCACTGGTGGCAGCATGGGAGCCCGTAGAGTGCTACTCCGTGATGGCGGTTGTACTGTCTAGGCTAATCCTACTAGGCTGAGAGTGCTGGTCTGGGTTTCAGATCAAGATTAAGTATGGGCGAAAGGCACAAATTCGCATTACGCAAATTTGTGCGAAAGCGAATTTGCATTCCGCATAATCTACAAATTCGCAGATTTTTTTTTTTGCGTGTTCGTGGGGCCTCTTGCAGCACACCGACCGCGAAGTTACCCATGCGGTCGTATATGGGCGTGGCCATCTTGTTTGCGTTGCATATTTCTGTTTCCGGGTGCTAGTTCAATGCTCGCGTTGTGCGCGATTACGTGGTCGCGTGCTCGCGGGGGAAATATTGCGCGAACTTACCCACGCGGTCCTCAATGGGCGCGGCCATCTTGTTTTTCATCCATTGCTATGGTTCTGGGGATGCTTTTTCAATCCTCCCCTAATCTTTGCAATCCTTTGTTTCTTTGAACTTTTTAAAAATCTTTTTTACTGATTATCTATCCCTCTCTTTTTCTACATCTATATTTTGTGTTTTTTACTACTTTTTGGTTACTTTAAACTACTTTTTTTACTCTTGTCTTTTATTTACTTTTTCCCTATTATTTACTGTTTTTTTATTTAACTTTCCTGTCCAGGACCATGGCAAAGGGAGCCGGGAAGAGCAAGGGGAAGGGTCCCGCACCCCATAGCCGGCTCCCTTGCGGGCGATTAAGGGGGGAGGATGTAGTGGCCAGGGAGATTTTCAGCACAGTGAAGGTGGCCGCACTGTTTTTTTTTCGTCCAGCGCCACCTCCACAAGACCTCCGCGGCAGGCTCGGTGGCGAGTACGGGCCCCGGGATCATCGCAAGCTATGGGGGAAGGTGTGCCGGGCCATGTATCGGGAGTCTGGGGTTCGGCACACCTACAACCAGGTGACTCACTGGTGGTTAGACATCCTGGACCGCGAACACGACCTGCTCGGCGTGGAGATCCCTGGGCTTGGTGAGTAGTAGTAGCTATTTAATCACTACTTGATTTTCTCCTGCTCTGTGTTATTATGATATTGCAAATATTTGTTTTTTTCGAAGAGCAAGAATGCTGCCGATTACATTGCAGGTAAATTGTGTTTCAAAAGCTTCTGTGATTGCAGGTGGTCGCCTGCTCACTGGCGGTGCTACTTGTTTTCAATTTTGTGCTCATTTGGCCTGGGTGATGATTATTTACCAGTGTACTTTACAGAACTGCGTAATGCTAGACACAGTCCTTCCTTTGTACTCCTGCCACTAAGAAGAGATAGCGGTAGTGATCATGACGGACTGAGTCTGTCACTTCGCGTGCTGCGTAGTGCTGCCTGCCAGTCCTAGTAGAACCTTTTTGTAGTTGGTTTAGTGAGTTACATAACTTTCCAAGTAGACGGTCCGCGAATCCAGCAATACTATATCCTAGTAGACCACATCAGATATGCGTCAATAAATTTAGTGCAATTGTTGTCTATGTCCCCGAAATAATTTGTTTTTTTTTTTAAATGTTTGATGTGGTTGACAACAATCATCCATGTTTGCGTCTTTCTTTCATGTTGTACGTCAGCTCCCCCCAGGGGCAAGGGGACACAGGAGGAGGTAGCGGCGCCGGCGGAGCAGGGACAACAGCAGGAAGGCCAGGATCGGTCCGGCGAGGGCTCCTCTGCTGGCCCCAGTAAGTTTTCCTGTTAATATTAATAATTATACTTCCCTATCTTTTACAGCACCTGTATTTTTTCCAAACGTTCCTCATTCTATTTTTTCCTAAATTGTCTTTGATCTTCTTGTAGACTGTTTCTAAATTCTTATCCTGCCTCTAGTATGACTCCCTGTGGTACTACTAGATTATTATTAGTCTGTCTGTGTAGCTAACTAAGTGTGATCGTGGGGGTGTCGCGGGCCGGAAAATCAGGCAAGGAGGCCGAATGTAGTGGGCTATAGTTGGTTTTTATTGGTACGAGAGTCAACAGACAGGATGGTAAAGGTAGTCCGGCGAGATGGGATGGTTCTTCCTGGTCGACGATCTTCTGCTTGCAGGGCCTCGGGAGGTTCTTCGTCTCCGTTGCTGGGGAGGTACCTCGGAGGGCAATAAGAGAGAGAAGGGACCGTTAGACCGAACCGGGTCTCACAACGTATGCTGACACCGACACCGGGACGTGCGTGGGAAGAAAAGGAAGGACTAGTGAGGTAAGGTTCTATGGGGAAGAGGAACGTACCGAAAGATAGGGAAGTAGGTTAGAGAAAAGAGTGTCAGGGTGAGGGTGACGGGAGGAGGGCGTTTTGCAAAGTGAAGGGCTTTACAATAATCACAGTGCAATTAACGTGCGAGAAGTGCCTAAACGTGGGAGAACTATACAATGTATACACTGAGCACCTAGCGTGCTCACGGGGAGGTTTACGCTACTCACGCGGTCCGCCGTAGCTCTCCAGTGAGCCACGGCCGCTCTTCAGCCACCTCCTCAAGGGCTCCACCAGTCCTCCGTCCACTCGTCTTCTTCGGCTTGCTCTTCGTCTCGCTCTCCACGACCAGTCTGAGTATCCTGCCACAATGCTCCGACTTCGTCCTCACAGTGGCGTTCGCTTTTCACTGGTGCTGTCGCTGCCTCCGGGGTGGGACTTCCGGGTTCACGGTGACGTACTTCCGGTGCCTGAGGCCCGGTGATAGGTTCCTGGAACAGAGAGAGGGGCGGGGCAGTGTGGGTCATGCTGTTCGCTCTGACACAGTTACGGACCCGAGGGGGTTGTCTATACGTGCGTGAGTGGGAAGTCCTTGACAACGGTAAGGTTTCAGGGGGGCACAGTCCAGGCGGGGGAGAAACAGGGACGGGGTCACATTCCCTTCCCCTGGCTGTCTTTCTTGTACCGGTGAGAGAACTGGGGTACCGGGACAAAAAGTCTGCGTTGCCTTGTTCAGATCCTTTTCGGTGGCGTGTCTGAAACCGAAATGGTTGGAGGGACAGGAACCATCGGAGGACCCGGTCGTTGTGTCCCTTATTCCGGGCCATCCATTCCAAGGGGGCATGGTCGGTGTAAATGGTGAACTCCCTTCCCTCCAGGTAGTATCTCAGGCTTTCGACAGCCCACTTGATTGCGAGGGCTTCTTTTTCTACAACAGCATAGTTAAGTTCCCTAGGAAAGAGTTTTCGACTGAGATACAATATTGGCTTTTCATTACCTTGTGAGTCGATTTGTGAGAGGACTGCTCCTAAACCCTGATCGGACGCATCTGTTTGGAGTACAAAAGGCCGGGAATAATCAGGGCTTACAAGGACAGGACTGGAGGTCAGGGCGTTTTTCAGGTCGTTAAAAGCATGCCATACTAGAGGACTGGGGTGATTTAGGGCTAGCTCGGTGTGTGTAGCTTTTTTTAACAGGTCTGTGAGAGGGGCGGCCCTTTGAGAGAAGTTGGGGACAAATCTTCTATAATAACCTAGGAGCCCTAGGAACGCCCGGAGATCTTTCTTTGTCCGGGGAAACGGGAGAGTCTCAATGGCTTTGGTTTTGGACTCCTGGGGTCGGATCAGACCTTCACCCAAGAGAAAACCGAGGTACTGGACGGTTTGGGCGGCCAGGGTGGTTTTGGCCGGATTGATGGAAAACCCAAAGGAGCCCAAGGAAGAGACAACCGCATGCAAATGGACGAGGTGTTGATCCCAGCTGTCGCTATAGATGACTATATCATCCAAATAGGCCCCTGCATATGCGGTGTGGGGACGTAGTACCAGATTCATGGCTCGCTGGAAGGTGGCCGGGGCGCCGTGTAACCCAAAGGGCATGACAAGGAATTGGAACAAACCCTCTGGGGTAGAGAAAGCGGTCTTCTTCTTATCCTGTTCTCGGAGGGGGATCTGCCAATAACCCTTGCAGAGATCAAGGGTTGAAATGTATTTGGCCTTCCCTATCCTTTCGACCATTTCGTCAACTCGGGGTAGAGGATAAGTATCAAATCGGGAGACCTTGTTTACCTCCCGGAAGTCTATACAAAACCGGACAGAGCCGTCGGGTTTCGGCACCAGGACTATAGGGGAGTTCCACTCACTGACCGAAGGCTCAATGATTCCCATCTTTAACATGTCCTCGGTCTCCCTCTTTATAACTGCTCTGCGGGCCTCAGGGACTCGATAGGGACGCAGTCTAACCACCTTCCCGGGTTCTGTCTCAATCGAGTGTTCGGTGACGGTAGTACGTCCCGGACAAGAAGAAAAGACCTTCATTACAGGGGTCAGGGCTGCTTGGAGGGCTTTGACCTGTACCGGAGTTAAAGCAGGGTCCAGACAGGGGTCGAACGGAAAGGACAAAGGGGGCCTACTTCCCGTTAGAACAGGACGGGGTCCCTCCCACTTCTTCAAATGATTAACATGATAGATCTGGGACGTACCTCTTGCGGGGTCGAGTTCTATCTCATAAGTTACGGGGGTGACCTGTCGTTGAATGGTATAGGGCCCTTGCCACTGGCCCAAGAGTTTTTGATCTGAGGAGGGCATCATCAAGAGGACCAGGTCGCCCACGGCGAATACCCTGGCCTTGGTGCCTTTATCATATTGTTTTTTCTGTGTATTTTGGGCCTTTTCCATATTCTGTTTCACTATCTCCCTTATTTCAGCTAAGTGAGTCTTTAGATTGTTAACATACTCTGGCAAAGGGCGGGTGCGGTCAGGCTCGGCTTCCCAGGCTTCCTGGGCCATGTCCAGTAAGGTGCGCGGGGGTCTCCCATACAACAGTTCATAGGGGGAGTATCCCGTACTGCTCTGGGGCTTACATCTTATGGCAAAAAGGGCCAAAGGCAGGATTTCCTCCCACCTTTTGGCTTCCAGGCCTAACAGCTTTTTTAGTGTCTGTTTCAACGTTGCGTTATAACGTTCGACCAGACCATCCGTCTGGGGATGGTAGGCCGAAGTTCGGATTTGCTTTATTCCTAGCGTAGAACAGACTTGTTTAAGTAGGGAGGAAACGAATGGGGTGCCCTGATCCGTGAGGATTTCCCGGGGAAAGCCTACTCTGGAAAAAAGTGTGATTAGCGCCTTGGCAATGTTCTGTGCTGTGGGTTGGCGTAATGGAAAGGCCTCGGGGAAGCGGGTAGCATAGTCTACTAAGACAAGGGCGTAACGGCAACCTGTTCGGGAGGGTAACAGGGGCCCTATTATGTCCATCCCCACCCTAGTGAATGGGACATCAATGAGAGGAAGAGGTTGTAGTGGTACCTTAGGGGGTCGGTAACGGCTGTGTTTCTGGCAGACAGCGCACTCGCGACAGTAAGTTTTGATGTGCTGATGTACCCCGGGCCAGTAGAACTTATCAAGGACAGTCTGGCTCGTTTTTTCGTCCCCAAAATGACCCCCTAACAGGTGGCTATGTGCTAGAAAGAGGACCTTATCCTGGAAGGGACCGGGAATCAACAGCTGGGCGGATTGTAAGGGCCCTCCCTTTCGATATAACAACCCCCTCTTCTTAAAGAAATAAGGACCTACTTGTGTAGGGTCTTCCTGTTCTAAGGCCCTTCCCCATGCTTCTTGCAGGAGCGGGTCCTCCTGTTGGGCGGCACGGAACTCTTGGTCGGTCTGCCAGGGTGGGTCATCCACATTCACTGGATAGGCAAAGGAAGGGTTTTTCTTCTCCTGTCTTTTCTGATTTCTTGATTTGTGAGGTTTCGGTTCTTTGGACGGAGAGGATGGACCCTGAGGGTAAGGGGCTTCTTTCCACCATTGTGACAGGGAGTCGGTAGTGTCCTGGAGAAGGGTCGGGAGTCCGGGATAATCGCTACCTAATATTGCTTGTTCGGGTAACGCCGGTACCAGACCGACCGTGAGGTGGGTTCCCGGGTCCCCGGGATGTTGAACCCAGACTTGTGTGGTGGGATAGCGTTTAGTATCGCCATGTACGCACTGTATGGCCACTGCTCCGGTTGGTGATCCGTGGGGAAGAACCAAATCTTGCGGACGAAGGACGCTTTGTCGGCACCCGGTATCTGCGAGGGCCAGCATCTCCTGTCCTTCAATGGACACGGGGCAATGAAACGGAGGAGGAGTGTCCCTTGGCGTGTTGCAAACATAGTTCCGAACCAATCCGATTTCCATGGGTACCTCCTTCTGAGGACAATTGCGGGCTATGTGTCCAAAGTTCCCACAATGGTAGCACTGGGGTCCGGGATTGGGGGGACGATATAGGACTGGAGAATGTAAGAGAGGAGGAGGTTCAGGTCTTCGAGAGGGCAATGGACGTGTTGGACGGCTGGCTGTGGGGTTGTGTGGTCGGTGCGGGTTTTCCTCCTTACCGCGTTGTAGCTCCTGAGCACGACCATAGGCACAGGCTATTTCCACTGCGGTTTCTAGAGTCAACCTCGTATGCTGCCGAACCCATCTCTGAGTGGCGGGATGCAAAGAGTTCAAAAATTGTTCAAGATAGATTTTCTCTAATATCTCGTTTTTGGTGGAGTTTTCCGGTTTAAGCCACCGGTTGGCGAGGTCCTTGATGCGGAAGGAAAGAGCACGCGGATTTTCTTGCGGCCCTTCCTTAGCTTGTCTAAGCTTCACTCGGTAGGTGTCGTCGTCCACCCCCAAGCGCTCGAGGATGCACTTCTTTATATCTGCATAGGGGTTGTTGCCTTGGATGTTGGCTTGTTGATATGCCGCCTGTAGGTCTCCGGTGAGGAGGGGACCCAGATATTGGCCCCACCGATCCTCGGGCCAATTTGCCGCTTGTGCCAGCCTCTCAAAGTTTGTAAAGAAGTAGTCCGGGTCTTCCCCCGGGACATACTTTTGTAACACCACGGAGGGGAGAGAAGCCATGGCTCGTGGTTGTCCTAAGACGTCAGTCAGTTTGCCCATAGCTTGGTCATGGGCGGTTCCTTGGCCCTTCAAGACATCATGTAGCTGCCCTCTGTCGTCCTCGGCGGTTTTCAGAAACTGCTCCATGAGTTTCCCCAGTTGTTCTTGGGAGTCGGCCATTCTCTTCATGACGGCCTCCATGCTTCCAGCTGATCCCACTTCTGACACCAAATGTGATCGTGGGGGTGTCGCGGGCCGGAAAATCAGGCAAGGAGGCCGAATGTAGTGGGCTATAGTTGGTTTTTATTGGTACGAGAGTCAACAGACAGGATGGTAAAGGTAGTCCGGCGAGATGGGATGGTTCTTCCTGGTCGACGATCTTCTGCTTGCAGGGCCTCGGGAGGTTCTTCGTCTCCGTTGCTGGGGAGGTACCTCGGAGGGCAATAAGAGAGAGAAGGGACCGTTAGACCGAACCGGGTCTCACAACGTATGCTGACACCGACACCGGGACGTGCGTGGGAAGAAAAGGAAGGACTAGTGAGGTAAGGTTCTATGGGGAAGAGGAACGTACCGAAAGATAGGGAAGTAGGTTAGAGAAAAGAGTGTCAGGGTGAGGGTGACGGGAGGAGGGCGTTTTGCAAAGTGAAGGGCTTTACAATAATCACAGTGCAATTAACGTGCGAGAAGTGCCTAAACGTGGGAGAACTATACAATGTATACACTGAGCACCTAGCGTGCTCACGGGGAGGTTTACGCTACTCACGCGGTCCGCCGTAGCTCTCCAGTGAGCCACGGCCGCTCTTCAGCCACCTCCTCAAGGGCTCCACCAGTCCTCCGTCCACTCGTCTTCTTCGGCTTGCTCTTCGTCTCGCTCTCCACGACCAGTCTGAGTATCCTGCCACAATGCTCCGACTTCGTCCTCACAGTGGCGTTCGCTTTTCACTGGTGCTGTCGCTGCCTCCGGGGTGGGACTTCCGGGTTCACGGTGACGTACTTCCGGTGCCTGAGGCCCGGTGATAGGTTCCTGGAACAGAGAGAGGGGCGGGGCAGTGTGGGTCATGCTGTTCGCTCTGACACAGTTACGGACCCGAGGGGGTTGTCTATACGTGCGTGAGTGGGAAGTCCTTGACAACGGTAAGGTTTCAGGGGGGCACAGTCCAGGCGGGGGAGAAACAGGGACGGGGTCACACTAAGCTTGCACAATTGGCGAAAGGTGTTAAACAAAACTACTATTGTATTCAGCAATAGCTCTATGCACTGAGTGCAGTCCTCTGGGTTGTCCATAATGTCTATTGAAGTCTTCTAAATGTTTATGCTTTGACAATTCCCAACAATAAAATGTCAATGGCCACCAAGAATAAGATACGTGTTTACTTTTTGATTGGATAGGAGGACAATCCATACTATTACTGTTGCAGGGACTATTCTGCACAAACAGAACTATGGACAAGAAATAGGGCATTGTTTATAAATTATAATAGGCGCAGTTAGACTTTCCACATACCTCAGTCATAACAGAAGTTGAACCCCCAATCTCTTTACTGACTAGCTAGTGTGTCAATCATTATTTAGCTCCCGAATGCAGCGATGATTGATCCCCAATGATTATACAACCCAGGACATAAGACTACGGAGTCAGAGTCCCGACCTCTCTGAGCCACGGGCTCATGCTTGCAAATTGCAAATCCTTTCGCTCACTCACTCATGACCAAAAACCACAGAGTCTTTGTAAGTTTTAAAGCTTTATTAAAAGTAAAAACATTTATTAAAATCAACTTCATCACATAAGATAAACAGTGAAGGATTCAAAACTGAAAAGTGGCTGATTTCACACATTAATTGTCGGAGAGCCCTCACCTGGTTGGAACTTCAAGTCTTCTTTGTGGGGATGAATTGTTGCTGACTCCGTCCAATTGATGATGATCTGATCTTGCTCTTGTTCTTAGAAGGGAAGCTTCTGTCTGTTATGAGAAAAATGGTGCGTGTTTAAAAGCAAGCATTCATCAGTTGTGCCGAAAAGTGTAGCAAGACATGTTACGACTAAGCATAAATAAAAAACAGCCTTCCTTGAAGAAAGGGAAATTTGTAGTTTAGAGACTAGAGTCACAAATTATTAAATTTGTTTATGTAGTACTAGTAACATTTTTTCATTCCTAGACAAAATAGGGAGTGTTGTATATGGCATCTAAGAATATGAAATGTATTTCTAAGGCGGAACATCGGCACAGCCATCTGCCAGCGCGGAGGTGGGCACTCTTGGGGCGGAGGCGGTGCAACAGCCATCAGGAACTGCTGTGGGGGATGCCACGGTGGTGGCGGGCAGTGGTAAGCTATTATATTCCTTACTTATTGAGATTGCAGAGTGTGCTCTCTGCACAGGTGTATATGTTGTACAGTACAAGTACACTTTACTGTTAAGAAGACTTACAAATTTAGAACTACGTTTTTGTCAACCAGGTAGAAGACCGTCACCCTTGACTTCGCAATAGCATTAGCGGCGGTAGTGGACGAGTAACTAATGGCCTCCTCTAAATTTGACTTCAACTCAGCTGTGAAAGTTTTATCGAGAAGCCAAGTCAGATCAGAGATGAACTTGATGGATGGGATGAACGAAAAGGGAAAGAAGGGTGTAAGGAAGGACGAGCAAGTTAAAAGTAATGACTGGCAAAGAATGATACGTGTTTTTGAATGCTGCCCGAGGTGGCTGGGAATATGATGCATGGCCGGTTGAAGGCTGAAGCAAGGATGGGTGGAAGGAGAAAGGGAAGAGGACTGCCTTGGTGGGTGAAACAGAAACTGTATGTGTGCGCAATATATATCCTTAGGTTCAAATTCAAATGCAAGTCAAGCACGGATGCATGGCTGGCGGTTTCCAAAATAAAATAAAAAGGTTGTTTTTCCGTGAGAAAAACTAAGGTTTGTCCAGTTGACACGTTAAGAAGAATGATTGACATTTACTTTGAATGGATGGATGCCTGGATCATGGTACCGTCTTACTCCTAGATAGCATAGGTGTATGTAGACAGAGTAGACGGTCACTGGATGAAGTAAGTGTTACTTTGAAGAGCATGTAACACCGCACCCGCACGTCCGTTCCAGTGTAGCAAAGATGAAAAAAAGAAGTTGTAATTTTTCAGAATACTACCATGACTAGTAACAGTAGTTTGCTAGCACAGCATATATCCTGCGATTAGGGGGGCCACTCACTACCTATGTTAATAATTTTATTACAACTCTGTCATTCATGTGTGGCCTATCAGTGTTCACGCAATAAAAAACAAAGCACCTACAGTCATCCCATATGTAAGCAAATCTCCTGTGAAGGGATAGATAATCATGCATTTATC